>NC_060139.1:772523129-773723129 GCF_021461385.2 Schistocerca piceifrons | reverse complement strand
GCCGGTACGTTAACAGAATCGCATCATACCTCGCCCGGATGGTAAACACCTGATGGGCGGTATTATTTCTATGCAGAACGACGCTACACTTCTTATTTTTAAACGTGTGAAAGATCTCTTGCGCACGTTGTTCCGTAAGGATCGCGTACTAAACCGCCACTTCCGTCATACGTGGCCTCGCGAATCCGCAGACCTCACTCCCTGTGATTACTGGTTGTGGTTTTATCTAACGTCACAAGTCTACCACGATCATCCGATCTTATTCGGAATCTTAAAAGATATCATCCGGCGGCAGTTTCTCACCATACCTACTGATGTGCTGTGTACTGCTGTTCACAATGTTGTTCCTCGACTACACCTATTGTTGATGAATGACGGCCGACAAGCTGAACATTTGTTATAAAGAATATCGTCTTTGCTAAAAATCACATGTTATGCTAATTATTGATTATGAAGCGCCATCTGTTGGGAATTGTATGCAATTTTTCGGTTTCAATAAGACCACATGTGATGTGAAGCATGTGTGTCAGTTTTGTACCCGTCTACCTAATTTATTCCATGAAATATTGCACTTTCAAACTAACCGACTTTTAGGTCACCCTGTACAGTCTTTCCTTCCCTCCCTCCCCCCCTCCCTCCCTCTCTTGTTGTCTCTGTTTCTCTCTCTCTCTCTCTCTCTCTTCATCATGCGAACCAAGTAGTTTTCGCATCACAGTCGATAATGAGTGGAACGACAACCAGAGTGCACCCGAGCCTGCCAGATATGGCAGACCCGGATGGTCATTAAACGAAACGTCGAAGCCACATTCAGGATGTCGAGTGCGCCAAGACAGAGAATCTCGTACAGGAGTTTGTTTGGCTTTCACTGTGTGAGACGCTGTGGCAGAGGTAGACGCTGTGTGGAGTCTAAAACATATGTAGTCGAAAATAGTAGAACTCCAGCCAATCTTTATTGTAGAAACTGAATCACATATTTTCAGCGATCATTGTAATATATTCACTGTCATGCTTTGAGGAGACATCCTTCGTCGTTTTCACAATAATATCAGTGTATTTTAGTTACTAATTGCTAAAACAATTAATTTACACAACAGAAAATTTGTTCGGAAGTAGATTGAATCAGGAATGAAAGCTCTACTATGTGGCTCTTGAACTATAAACTGGGATCTATAACGAATGGAAATATTGTTTGATAAATGTAAAAAAAAATACAGAAAAATTAAGTAACCTAAATCCATGTAATGTTTACAGATGAAAATAACTCCTTCACATACGCTGGTTTTACGTGCAGAGCACAAAGACCCAATTCCTTCCTCAGGAATGTCGCTGTTCTTGGTTTCCGCTTTACAGATATTTGCTTCACATGATAAGTTTCTGAAGTCATTGATCTGTTGTTATAGTGTGCATCCCCTCCTCCCCTCCTACCCTCTTCTACTTGACGATTCTCAGTATTGTGACGATATTTCAGAGTCAGAACGCATAAATGTGGCAGAGACAGTTTAGCGAATTACTGACCTAACGATTTAGAGCAGTAGAGGCAGCGGATTTGATTATTATCTTCCCTTTCGATCTATTAAGCTCTTATGGTGGATTTCGTAAAGTATTGTCATTTATTGAGATATCGCCTACGACAGTCACAACCAGTCCATTCATATAGATTTCTCTCTGATACAGTCAACGTATCTCAGTGCAGCCGGTAACAGAAATAGCGGAGCTGGTACCTTCACGTGTATACTCCGTGTCGATACCGTGTTTGTCATGAAGACGTTATCTCACACCGCCCGTTTAATTAACGGGCACGATTTCGAGGAAGACAGTTGCGTAACAATCTGTCGTAACATAAGGCCTTGTCTTTCGAAAAGAGACGTATAATTTCACGCCCAGAGGGAAACTGTCAGCAAAAGCGGTACATAATTTGGCATATCACGTTTCCAATTATCACGAGCGTCTGGCCACGTTTCGAGAAACGGAGACGGCAATTACAAACAGCGTACTGTCGGCCGTACCAATGACACGCCGCAGTGCGAGCTGCCCGGCGGAAACGGTCCTGTCTCCCAGGCCGAGCGCGTAAGCCGGCGCGCTGGTCATTGGCGACTCGCCTTCCGGCGCCGCGAGCAGAAGGCCTTACATGAAGTATAGTCTTACGTGATAAAATAGGTAATCTCGACGGGTTGGAGAGGCAGACAGTGCAGCTGACGAGAATGAACGTCAACAGCCTCTGACACTCCAGTTCGATGAAGCTACTCTCAGCCCACTTCATTGTGAAAGTGTATTTTCCACCAGACATTCATTTCGGGAGGTGTGCGGAGCGTACGCCCAAGTTTAGCACAGAGAAATCGTTGCGAATGCAGAAAATGTTCAAATGTGTGTGAAATCTTATGGGATTTAACTGCTAAGTTCAACAGTCCCTAAGCTTACACACTACTTAAATTATCCTAAGGACGAACACACACACCCATGCCCCAGGGAGGACTCGAACCTCCGCCGGGACCAGCCGCGCAGTCCATGACTGCAGCGCCTGAGACCGCTCGGCTAATCCCGCGCGGCACGAATGCAGCAGCCCATAACATGGGGCGGACCGAAATTATGATGTATTAGTTGTTCCCTGCCACATGTTGCTGTGGTTCTGTCTGGTTAAACAGAAAAGAAAGAAAAGAGACAGCATACGTTCCTAATATGCATGGCAATCTCCTTCCCTCCACTGTCTCTGTCCATCTCCTCCTCCCACTCTCTTCGTCCATCTCCCCCGCCCTACCTCTCTGTCCATCAGCTCCTCCCCCTCTCTCTGTCCATCTTCTCTTCCTCCATCTCTCTCCATCAACTCCTGTGCCTTTTTCTCTTCTCTTTCCGTCCGTCAACTCCTTCCTCTTTCTCTCCATTTTCTCCTCACCCCTCGTTCCATTTCCTCCCATCCCTCTGTCCATCTCCTCTTCTCCTCTCTCTGATCTTGAGTATTGTTTATCCTTAATGCATATTCAGATTCTGTAGTAGAATTCTAATCATAAGCCAATAAGCCTTATATACAGCTTGCTAACAACGTTTCACTATTTTATTTGTATAGCCAGTGTCTGTGCAAATGTTCATCAGAGAATTAGAGAAATGTGTAAAAATTTAAAATAAATCGGTCAGTAACTTTCCGAAATTTTTGGTAATAACGTTTCCCCTTTCTATATTACATATCTTTAGTACATTATATATATTAAAAATAGATATACACAAATACGTACGTATTCGGATGCAACGTTGTGTCAAAATCGTTGAAAAACTTTCGGGGATTTACCGTTTTGTACAAACAAACATTTACTTTTTTATTGATTCGTCCTCGAATTATATATATGTGACGCTCTATTAGGTATATAAAAACACGAGCGTATTCGAATGCAACGTCGTGTCAGACTATAAAAGGAATCAGTAAAGAACTTCTGGAGATTTAAGATTTTGAACAAAAGAACGTGAGGTTTTTGCTAACAACACATCCCTTTCTATATTTTATATATATTTGTATACAAACCGTGTGGCGCTCCAGTCGGTATAGAATAACATGCTAGTATTCGAAAGCAACGTTACGCCACTATATCAAAGTAACCAGTGAAGAAGTTTCAGCCATACACGATTTTGAGCAAATGAACATTTACATTTTTATTTGTGTATATAATAGACTGAAGCGTTTAATAATAAGAAATGAAGAGGAAGTTAGGATTTACCTTCCACTGACTTGGCGTCATTACAAACGAAGCAGTATGTCCGTTGCATAAACACCATTTTTGTTTTTTTTTGGTTCGTTTTGTTCTGTACCACGAGTGGTAGAGCGGTCTGCACGATATCTCATTCAAGAGGCCATTTCCTTTCCGCCAACTGGCGGGCGAGCTGGCAGATTGCGGGAGGGAGCCTCAATTGGTAATATTTGGGAGCAGGTTTCCAGTTCTGGCCTTTTCTTATTACAATGTATGTTTGCGTCTGTAAGGAAGTCCTTGACTTGCTCAACGTGCACATTGTACCTACTATATTTCATCGGCAGAGAAGTACGCTGTTCTTTTCACCACCAATATTTAGCCGTCGAGACAAGTGAGACAGTACTTTGGAAATTTGTGGTTAGTTCCTATGGGACCAAAGTGCTCAGGGCATCGGTCCCTAGGCTTACACACTGCTTAATCAAACTTAAACTATCTTACGCTAAGGACAACATACACACCCATGCCCGAGGGAGGACTCGAGCCTCCGTAAGGCGCCTGAGAATGCGCGGCTACCATGCGCGGTGGAGACGGTGCTGTAAAGCTCTTCATCATCAAACTCTGAGCCAGAGTCCTAGATTAAATTACGAACTCCTCAGCAGCGTCTCGTGGATTGAGCGAATGTTACACTGTTGTTGGTGATTTGACTGTCGCGTGGGGACGTTAAGTTCGGTCGCCGCCTTGACACTGTTTGAGTCTATGTGAAAGAACCGGGTTTCAGCCTGTCACGTCTCTCAAGATCATACAGCGAAAATGTGAAAGCACCGGGTTTCAACGTGTCACTTCTCTCAACATCATACAGCGTCGAAATATACACATCCATTACATTCACCTAAAAAAATAAACAAAAAAAATAAATGAAATGAAATAAAAACTTGTCCGATTATGCAGCTAAGTTTGAGGTTTCACAGCTAACGATACTGTAAGAAATTTTATTTCTATTCCTGCCAGTGGTGTGATGACAAGCAAAAACTGGACTCAGATTAGCCAACTGAAGACAATTTTGGCTTACACTAACGTAAGGTACCCAAAATTTAAATGGAAATGAAGTGGAAGAAGTGTAACTGGTCACTGTAACAGCAAACCATGGTACAACTAGTTCATACTGGATTAGCAACGTCGTTGAGGGAATTTGTAAGACCTAGAACAACGCATGTGATCTTCGAACTGCTTCAGACGGCTCTCTCTGCCTCGACAGCTCCGAACTCGGCCTTCAAGCTCACCAGGAAGCGGATATGAAGCGCAGCACTGCCTGCTCCGACACCTCGGCCGCAGCTCTGGTTCCAGCTCCGGCTCCAGGACCGCCGCCGCCACCGCCGCTGCCGTCCCCGCCACCTGGCGGCTGCCCCCGCACGCCGTTTATGAGTCGTTAGCCCGCGCAGCCCCGATAATACCCGGCGTCGCACACCACCGTAAAAATGGCGACCATGCTGGCGGCCGTGGCTGGGGGCAGCCGTAATGGCGGCCATTACGCGTCGCCAATCGCTTTACTGCTCCGCGCCGCCGCCCTACTCTCGGCTGGCGCCGCCCCTGCCGCGTAGCCTGTACCGCGAAACGCATCCAAGCCGGCGCAAGGCAGCAGCGAGCTGCGGCGTGACCGACCTACAAGGAGTCAACGTCACTGCGTAGGATGTAAATCTCTTCAGTCACAACGGGGAAACCGAAATGCAGTCTGGAAGACGATGCATTCAAATAAACCATTAGAAGGGTTTTGGATCTGATTTGTAATTTTATGCTCTCGGAAACGAACGTAAGAAAGTGGAAATGTGCTACGATTCGCTCTCCTTCATTGTCAAAAACTTGAAAACCTAAAAAAATCTATATATAAACTCGTTGCTATTCTTGTTACGACTCTTAAGAAGTTACAATTGTCAAAAATATGTTCCTCAATAATTATTGTCAAATGTGAAATTTCTCATCGTTATGTTCATTTCCATATTTTTGACAACAAAGAAGAGTGAATCATGGCACATTTTGCAATTTATCACTGTTCCTTGTGGCAGAATAGTAGAACAAACTGATGAGGAGTTGCTTACCTGTACCCTGTCGTAGAGACGATTATTTATATATGCATATTCACTGAACGTGTCAAAATCGTTGTATTGTACGAAGAGGACCTGTATCTTTGGTGGCCTGGTCATAACATTTGAACATTTGATACCCTCAGATTTCTTTTTCTCTGGGGGAAAGCTAAAAGACACCGTTTGCAGGGGCATATCGACTACACCAGATGATACAGAACGGCCTATAACTGCCACCTGCGCTGAAATTTCTTATGAAAAGCTAGAACGTGGGCATCAGCCTCTACATATCATTGTAGAGAATCAGGTGATCGGCATTTCGAACATCGTCTTTGAAGGTCAGTACTCTACAAAATTCAAAGCATTTTATTACTTATTTATCTTTTTTTTAAGTTAGTGGTGACACATGTTGCGAGACAACAGCCGGGATTTGGAATCTTCAGATTACGACTGATCGTGGATCACTCGTATTAGAATTCTGGGAAAAAAATCACCATTCAGTTTCTGATTTACTCTCGGTTCATTTTGTTAACGTCAGTGGGTACTGATAGAATTTTCTCGGGCTTCCACCCGCGTCATGTGGTTTAAAAACCACTGGAAGCCCGAGAATATTTCGTCAGTATATATCGCAAAACTATGCATTCGTATATGTCAATCGGTATTTTCCCGTTTAAAAATGTAGCTTTCTAAAATGAATACATAAACCAGTAGTCATTAAAATCCCGTATACGGCAGAAATTGTGGGCTATGGTTGCACTTCATTTCTGTGACAACAGCACAGCAGCAGCATCTTCAGCTTCAAATTAACCTGGGATGGAACATTTAGGCGATTCGTATTGCTCATACAACTCTGAGTACATTAGTGATTATATGTTTTTACAGATATTTTTTCTTTTCAGTTGTCCTGCTTGCTTTTCTGGCAATATGACCTGGTTGCAAAGCTCGTGGTTTTCCGAAAACAGTAGTGAGCAACATCTCGAGGAGACACTTCCTGTTCCCAGTAGGAATATCTCGGCAACTGTCTGAGAAGTCGGCATGTGAAGCTGACATCACTAATGTACACTTGGGTGCCGACTGTCAACCCGGTTGTAATCGATTAGAAACCTGGCGGCGGAACAAATTTTCATAATTGCTGTTCCACAGGGAAAGTAGTGGTGCATGTTCATTGCTGAGCGTCCTAGTTCTTGGTTAAATAGCAAGTTGGCCGGGACATTTCAGCAACAAAATGTTTCCTTATTATTCTGCCTAATTTAGACATGGTATTGCAATGCCCACATGTGGGAGGAATGCCCACGAACAGTTCCTTCTCCTCCTAATCAAGTTACGGTAAACAAAATGCCATAATGAGTCGTCCATCTTCCGACTGAGTAGGACCTCTAGAAACATTGCGTTAAAGTAATCTTCCGGCCACCTACAAAGACTTATGCTCTTCTCGTCTCGGTACTGGATCACCTGGGTTTGCGAAAGGATGGAGTGTACTGGATACCAAGCCAATCTTACAAAGCGTGCATTGATCAAATCACCCAAACAATACGTGAAAAGTGCATGGAACATGATCGCCACAGTCACCTTCATCAAGTCAGCCAGAGCCGAGTATTGTTTCTCCACAGGGCATTGTACGTATTATTCTGCCACGAAAGTCTTGTCCACGACGATACTATTTTGGGGTTTAATAACTTAGGTATATGTGGATATACGTTTGTCAAAAGATCTTATTAAACGTAAAAGCGGTTTTCAAATGGATAAATGGATAGGCCGTGAGTAACGGTGATTTCTTTAATACCTTCAGAGGCACAAAATTTTATGCTTACTGACACGTCTAGTGACAGTTAATTCTTTGAACTCTGAATTTTTACAACGCGGGTCCGTAATACGGTAGAGGGCATGTGCGGAATATTAGCTTTGCACTGGCACCTTTGCACTCCAGACGAAACAATATTCGATAAAGGGCACCAAGTTATAGAGGCCAGTTAGGCAACGGTAACTCACACGTATGAACCACCGCTCCAAGTCATTGAGGTGCACCAGCAATAAGCAATGTAAAACTCACCTAAAGGTGGCTGAATGGTTTTTAGGCGCAATATCGCGGAAAGATGTCGACATCATTCAACTGCAATCTCCAAATCTCGTGGAGAACGAAAGTTGTCATGATTTATTCGGCAGTGTTCATACGGGCTCAGCACCTGGAATGACGACATCGTATTCATCTGGGTAAACGACGCTATCACCTCTGGTTTCTGTCCGCCCCGATAGCTGAGTGGTCAGCGTGACGGATTGCCGTCCTTTCGATTCCGGTCTGGGTCGCGGAATTTTCTCTGCTCAGGGACTGGGTGGTGTTGTCTTCATCCTCATTTCATCCCCATCCAGCGCGCATGTCGCCCAATGTGGCGTCGAATGTAATAAGACCTGGACCAAGGCGGCCGGATCAGCCCGTAAGGGGCCTCCCGGCCAATGACGCCGAATGCTCATTTCCATTTACCGCGGTTTTCCGCGGCAAGCGTATCTGACCTATTAAGACTGGTGTCTCTGCCCTGTTTTCGAGGAGTCCGTGACATTGTCTTTCAACAAAATAACAACACTATTGCTAGTGCTTTCTTGGCTTATCTCCATACAGAGAGTCCTCGACTACTGTTGTGGCCACCGTGTTCTCCAAATCTCTCGCTCATTGCTAATATGTTGTTATGGCTTGCACTGAGACTGGGAGACCACCACTCACCAGCCACTACAATTGGCGAACTTTGGCGTAGAGTTGAAGCAACATGAAATGACGTATCCTTATCCGTCATTCAAACTCAGTTAGATTCAGCGTCCAGTCGTGTTAGAGCAATGTTGCTGCAAAAGGTACGAATTCTGTGTGCTTCATTTTGCATCATCTATACTCCAAATTCAAGTACAAGTTAAGTCACGTTTTCCTTCCTGCTTTACAATGTATGCTTAAGTTTAATTTTTTTATTTGCTGTCCTTAGTGGCATTGAAAATTTAATGGCCTGCACTGTAGATATGGTGTCAACGGTCTCTTCCAAAGAACAAACCAACTTCATTTCATGGAGGATTATATCAATGCCCTCTTTAATACCATGCCGTGGTTTTAAAAGGTCGTAGGGGCCACGAATACGCTTAATACTCAAGTTATACGTGTACATTATTGCAAACTTATTCATTTGTTGCGCTATATAAGCTTTAGTGGCCAATGAACTGTACACTATGTGATCAAAAGTATTAGGAAACCCCCAAAAACATGCGCTTTTCACATTAGGTATATTCTGCTGCCACCTACTGCCAGGTAGTCCATATCAGCGACCTCAGTACTCGTTACACATCGTGAGAGAGCAGAATGGGACGCTCCGTGGAACTCATGGACTTTGAACGTGGTCAGGTGACTGGGTGTCACTTGAGTCATACGTCTGTACGCGAGGTTTCCACACTCCCTAACATCCCTTAGTCCACTGTTTCCGATGTAATAGAGAAGTGGAAACGTGAAGGGACACGTACAACACAAAGGCGTACAGCCAACCTCGTCTGTTGACTAACAGAGACTGCCGACAGTTGAAGACGGTCGTAAGGTGTAATAGGCAGACATTTATCCAGACCATCACTCAGAAATTCCAAACTGCATCAGGATCCACTGCAAGCACTATGACAGCTTGGCGAGAGGCGAGAAAACTTGGATTTCATGGTCGAGCGGCTGCTCATAAGCCACACATCACGCCGGTAAATGCCAAATGACACCTCGCTTGCTGTAAAGAGCATAAACATGGGGCAATTGAACAGTGGAAAAACGTTGTGTGGAGTGACAAATCACGCAGACAATGTGGCGATGCGATGGCAGGGTGTGGTATGGCGAATGCTCGGTGAACGTCACCTGCCAGCGTGTTTAGTGCCAACAGTAAAATTCGGAGGCGGTGGTATTTATGGTATAGTCGTGCTTTTCATGCAGGGGGCTTGCACCCCTTGTTTTGCATGGCACTACCACAGCACATGCCTACATTGATGTTTTAAGCACCTTCTTGCTCCCCACTGTTGAAAAGTAATTCGGGGCTGGTGATTGCATCTTTCAGCACGATCGAGCACCTGTTCATAATGCTCGGCCCTTGGCGGAGTGGTTACACAGCAATAACATTACTGCAAGGGAGTGGCCTGCCCAGAGACCTGACCTGAATTCTGTAGAACACCTTTGGGATGTTTTGGAAAGCCGACTTCGTATCAGGCCTTACTGACCGATATCGATATCTCTCTTCAGTGAAGCACTCCTTGAAGAATGGGCTGCCATTCCCCAAGAAACCTCCAGCACCTTATTGAACGTATGTCCAGTGGAGCTGGCCTCAAAACTAAGGGTGGCCAATTAAATTCCAGCATTACCGATGGAGGGCGCCACGAACTTGTGAGTTATTTTCAGCCAGGTGTCCGGATACTTTTGACCACATAGTGTATGTGTTACTCCTGGGCTGCACCAAGGTGCAATAGTATACAAAACACGATATTTCTATAGCGTCCCATGGCGTCATTTTTAGATGATACCTATAGAACGAGGATCTTGCTACACCTATTCTCCATTATACTCTTATGCCACTCCTAACACTTCTCTCAGCACCCTACATACGCCGTTTCGGTTGGTATGATGGGGAGAACGCGATCGCGAAATACGCGCGCGAACTTTCGTCCCTCATCCATTTCTGCCGTTCCCATCGTGCTTGAAAGCCGCTCTGGGTCGATGCTGCGTTCCCAGCAGGCTGAGCAGTAGATATCGCGTTTACTGAGAGTGAAGCCACTGTCGCCCTTGAGTAGGCAGTCTCCTTCACAACACAATTCCAAAACGAGGTCTGTGTTTCACCGTATCTAATAGTGCACGCTTTTTTGTAGGGGGACAGAAAAAGTATTTATTTTATGCTGAGCCAAGATTCTACCAATTGTATTCGATGCCTCGCCAGACAGCAACATATACGCCATTGTCTTATCCCCCTCGTAGTGTTATATTTGCTGGGCTTGAACCTTCTGCTTGACAGCGCGCCGTACTCGCTCTTCTTGAACGCATCCTTCAGGCAGCTGAGGTCCCTTCGTGGGTTTTCTTCGCTACGTTTCTACGAACCCAGTGCACGCACAACGCCCTCACGCTGTCAGGAATGTTGGCAGCTGAAGGTGTGCGGGTACAGCTCCATGTGTGTGGTTTTCTTGAGCACACTGCGCACCATAGTGTCGTCACTTTCTGCTGGCTAGGACGTCGAAAAATACGATTTCGCCATTGTCTTATAAGTCCATAGTGAATCTTATACTGGGGTGAAGAATTCAGATGTTGTAGCAACTGTTGAAGTATTTACGCCCGTCTAGCCAAACCACAAATGCGCCATCAACACATGTTCGAATCCGTCCGTGAATAAATTTGCCACAATCGGTGACGAATGGAACCGCGTAGCGCGCGATGTCTTAATGACGCTCATGCTACAAGTACACTACTGGCCCTTAAAATTGCTACACCACGGAGATGACGTGCTACAGACGCGAAATTTAACCGACAAGAAGAAGGTGCTGTGATACGCAAATGATTAGCTTTTCAGATCATTCACACAAGGTTGGCGCCGGTGGCGACACATACAACGTGCTGACATGACGAAAGTTTGCAACCGATTTCTCTTACACAAACAGCGGTTGACCGGCGTTGCCTGTGAAACGTTGTGATGCCTCGTGTAAGGAGGAGAAATGCGTACCATCACGTTTCCGACTTTGATAAAAGTCGGGTTGTAGCCTATCGCGATTGCGGTTTACCGTATCGCGACATTGCAGCTCGCGTTTGTCGAGATCCAATGACTGTTAGCAGAATGTGGAATCGGTGGATTCAGGAAGGTAATAGGGAACTCCGTGCTGGATCCCAACGGCCTCGTATCACTAGCAGTCGAGATGACAGGCATCTTATCCGCATGGCTGTAACGGATGGTGCAGCCACGTCTCGATCCCTGAGTCGACAGATGGGGACGTTTGCAAGAAAACCATCTGAAGAACAGTTCGACGACGTTTGCAGCAGCATGGACTGTCAGCTCGGAGACCATGGCTGCGGTTATCCTTGACGCTGCATCACAGACAGGAGCGCCTGCGATGGTGTACCCAACGACGAACCTGGGTGCACGAATGGCAAAACGTCATTTTTTCGGATGAATCCAGGTTCTGTTTACAGCATCATGATGGTCTCATCCCTGTTTGGCGACATCGCGGTAAACGCTCATTGGAAGCGTGTATTCCTCTTCGCCATGCTGGCGTATCACCCGGCGTGATGGTATGGGGTGCTATTGGTTACACGTCTCGGTCACCTCTTGTTCGCATTGACGGCACTTTGAACAGTGGACGTTACATTTGAGATGTGTTACGACCCGTGGCTCTACCCTTCATTCGATCCGTGCGAAACCGTACATTTCAGCAGGATAATGCACGACCGCATGTTGCAGGTCTTGTACGGACCTTTCTGGATACAGAAAATGTTCGACTGCTGCCCTGGCCAGCACATTCTCCAGATCTCTCACCAACTGAAAACATCTGGTCAATGGTGGCCGAGCAACTGTCTCGTCACAATACTCCAGTTACTACTCTGGATAACTGTGGTATCGTGTTCAAGCTGGATGGGCAGCTGTACCTGTACACGCCATCCAATCTCTGTTTGAATCAATGTCCAGGCGTATGAAGTCTGTTATTACGGCCAGAGGTGGTTGTTCTGGGTACTGATTTCTCAGAATCTTTGCACCCAAATTGTGTGAAAATGTAATCACATGTCAGTTCTAGTATAATATATTTGTCCAATGAATACCCGTTTATCATCTGCCTTTCTTCTTAGTGCAGCAGTTTTAATGGCCAGTAGTATATCTCCCGTAGATGATGGCAAAGTACGGTGTCGAAATATTGTGAAACGTCATTTATTCGTATCCCATGTAGAGTGGTTAGCGTTGAAACGTTAGCAAAAGTTGGGATGATAGGGAAGGGTGGCGTAGACGCAAGTGGCTGCCCGTTATTTTTATCCCGCGCGGCGCATGCTGGTGCTCGCAGACGACCGCTATATTTAGTCAGAGGCCAGGGCGCTAATGACGGCAGCCTCACACCCGCCCTCGGCCGTGCAGCCTGGCTGCAGCAGCCCTCTTGGCAGACGTCGGCGTCGGCGTCGGCAGCGTCGTCAACGTCGCAGCGTTTGCCGCGCCACGCCACGCACCATTTGCCGGCTGGTGAACGGCGCGGGCAAATTGCTCTAATGGCCGGACGCCGGCACAAAGGCCCTCGTCGCCCCGCAATTAAAACGAGCCTGCGGTGCGGACGCCGCCTGGGGCAAGCCAACGCCTCTGGGACTGCCAGTCCAGCACTGTGCAACTCCCACTTGCCCGCAATGCGGCGGACCATCACAAACTAACCGAGTGGTAGTCCAAGAAAAGAAACCACGTTTCTACATTGCCTGTAAAGGACAATTATTTGCCCCTCACCCTCTTGTATTCGCTGATTAACGGGCGACGTGAGGCTACATTAATCATTTCAACTTTTTGTGCCGCAAAAAAGGTGGCAATTATTTTACTACATATGTTAAATTGTATTGATGAATAGATGAGAGTTAAAAGTTTTATATGACAAACTTATATTGCTTCGATATCTACTCCTCTTCACGGTAAATAACAAAATTTTAAATGTCTTGACAGCTGAAACATTAAAAATTGTGAGCCTGTTTGAATCGAAAACGGGGGCTAAGTGATTCACTGTAAGATGTCACACAGTTATACACAGTATGGAAGATTACGCTTCAGCTCCCACACAGATTTCGTCAAACAACCCCTAGGACGCATAGTATCACGTCTGATCCATTCCCCTTCCTTCACAGCTCTGGAGGCGTAATGTTTGGTGTTGCAAAAACCACAAGGTGCGTTTTCTTCCTTCTACACAGCTTCAGGTGATGAATAATCTTCTTTCGGATTTGCAGATTTAGCCGGCCGGGGTGGCCAAACGGTTCTAGGTGCTACAGTCTGGAACCGCACGACCGTTGCGATCGCAGGTTCGAATCCTGCCTCGAGCATGGATGTGTGTGATGTCTTTAGGTTAGTTAGGTTTAAGTAGTTCTAAGTTATAGGGGACTGATGACCTCGGCAAATAGATCCCATAGTGCTCAGAGCCATTTGAACCTTTTTTTTTTTTTTTTTTTAAGATTTATCTTGAACATCCAGCCCTACTCTGCAACCCTTGTTCTTCTTTCTTGGACTTTTCTAAATTCAATTTTCTCTTTCCTCTTTCAAGATTGAGGTGAACTGGTGAAGTCAGGTGGCAAGCTGAATTTCACTCACTCCTTCTACGTGTGGTACCCAAACAAATGAAAAGCCGAAGGTGCGTGAAGCGGGGTGTAGGGAGGAAGAGGAAGGACTGTCCACCGACGCTTTGTGAGCTCGTCTCGAGTGCACAGAGTTGTGCGAGGCCTTGCGGTATCATGGAGAAGAACAAGAAGTTCCTTTGAGTTTTTGTGGCGACAAACACGCTGGTTTCTTCAATTTCCTTAGGGTGCGCGCGGCCGGCCGACACGCGAGAGATCGGAGAGTACTGCCCGACCTCGTTCCGATGACAACAGGCGACTCGCCCAACGACTCATCCTGCTTTTGGACGCTGTCAGGTCTCCGTTTATATTCTGCAAGCGTCTGTGAATATCTGCAATGCTCTGGTTCTCTGCCAAAATAAACTTAATGACAGCTCTCTGCCTGGAACGCATCTCCGTTGCAGAACCATTTTGAAGGTTATACGTAGCGCCGCCACCTATCGGAACTTACCGAAACTATGAGGCTGAAGCGGCAATATTCCACGATTTCCCACAGCAAATTCTACACTTTTTCTGCAGAAACTGTCCGATAAAGAAATCTCTTGCATTACTTGTTGAACGCCCCTCGTAAATGAAAATGATGAAGATTATGTTGCCAAGCTCTGACTTTCGAATTTTTTGAAGGATTAAACGGAGTAGTCGGGCCTGGGCTGACTTCTGATTAAGTGGTAATAGCACTTAGGAATGTGAACGAAGGGAGGAATTTGTATGATGGTATTTTGTTTGGACTGAAGGGGAAAATTCTCCTGCACCAAAATCCCTTCACAGTATTTCCTATATTGTCTCCACGTCTCCAAACGACGTCGAAAATTTTACCAACATCAAATTCTGTATTATAGGCTGATGGATTATTGTGTACAATTAAGCTTCGTCAGTACTTGAATAAAGAAGAAGTAATACGTACTATATAATCTGATTCAGAAAACCCCACAAATACTCATTCGCATAACACCACTTCGTTATTATTTTTTAAATATAAGCAACTGCTCAAATTTATAACAGATGTCGCTTGTTGCTCTGTTGACCAATCTGGTGGATCCTAAGAACTCGTAGCGGAAATATTTAAAATTAGCATTCATGTATTTCAACAACAGACTTCATTTTAAGCAGACTTAATATTGCCTGGCGGATTGTTATAAGCGGTACTGTCTTACCTCTCCTGCACGCTTATTGATTATTGCTGCCAGGATTAAATATTAGGTTGGTGCGTAAGTACATAGCGATTTGGTTTCACATGTTCGTATTCCTGTTGCTATGGGTTTATTTATCGATTTTATTTTTAGTTCATTGTTTCTATTTGAGTTTACATTTTGCCATTTGGAGATAGTGAGTGGACCTGTGGACTCTAGAAAATGCGGTGTCATATGGAGAAATCGGAACATTCCCGACATATTCTGCTGTTTGTGCTGAGTGGAGACGCGACAGGAGCGAAGGCAGCCAGAAACTTTGGCGCCCTATACGAGATAATGTCATTGGACAGAGTAAGACAAGAAGATGCTGTTCTCATTTTAAGGAGGATAGTTTTGACATTAGTGACCCTCCAGATTCAGAAAGACCTTCGAGGGTTGACGAAAATCATCAGTGTACTTGAGAACTGGCAAATGTGATTATTTCACCATCGTGCGACATTTGCATGCAATGCGAGAGATTCAAAAATCGCGTGCAAGAGACCGCATGCTCTAAGCCAAAATCACAAAAATCAGCGGGTGACTGTACGTGCAGCTCTGCTTCCCCGTCATCAATAGCCTCATGAATAACTCCGACCATTCCCATACTGTGTCGTTATTGGTGATGAGTAATGTTGACTTTATGCTAACATGTGGGAAAGGAGGGAACTGTTGAGCCCAAACAAAGCAGCAACTCCCTGTACAAGGATCGGCCTCGCATTCACAAAAGATAAAGTTATGCATCTGGTGGAACAGGGACGGTGAGGTGTATTAAGAATTGCTTCCCCGAGGTGTAACCATCACTGCTAATATTTATTGTCAACAACTGAGACGTCTTGCAAACGCATTCTAAAAACAACCACGAGGACAACTGAGTGAAGTGATGCTACTCTGTGATAACGTCCGCCCTCATTCTGCTAGACTGAAAAGAAACACTATAAAGGAGTCAGATTGGAAAAACATTCCGCACCCACCTCACTCACCTGCTCTTGCGGCCTCAGACTTTCACCTTTTCGGCTCTCTATCGAACAACCTTCAAAGAACTTCCTTCTCCGGATGGAAATGCGCTCCGAACATTGCTCGACGAGCATTTCGCCTAAAAACCATGTGATTTATACAGTCGCGAAATCGAAAAGTACCACAGCGTTGGTAGATTTTTGTAAATAGTGAAGGAGAATATATTGGATATTTGTGGTAAGATCTTTTGAGACCAAACTTCGGAGGTCATCGGTCCCTAAGCTTACACACTATTTAATCTAACTTAAACTAACTTACGACATACGCGATGGACAACACACACAACCATGCCAGAGGGAGGACAACGCACCTCCGACGGGGGGAGCCGCGCGGACCGTGACAAAGCCCCCTAGACCGCGCGGTTACCCCGCGCGAGAAAGTATTATTTATGACTAAAATCTCCGTTATATGTATCTGTTGTGTTTTTATTAAAGGCTATCGAAAAACGTAGGCACCAAACCTATATATTTGGAAAAGGCTTCTTGCAGCTTTTGCACAACTCGTCTAGCAACGGTCTTGCAACATGATGGCGTCCGAGTTGCGTACATGGGCGGCGCAGTGGAATATTACTTTATTTATATCCACAGAGCCTCATGATTCAGAAAGCCTCACCCTACCATATTGCCTGTGACCCTCTCCAAAAATTTTAATTTCTTTAATTTTACTGTAGTGCTCATTATGAAAGACAAACACCGCTCGTTGAAAAAGTTCCTAGACTAATTTTATTCCTGGCGTATAAGCTACGTGAGCGCTGTAAAAGGGCAACTTGAAATATCAACTATAAACAAGAGATCTTCATTCGATCAGTCAGTTGTGAGCAAGTAGTGGACGTGCGTTCGTAGGGTATCAGCATTTTTGTGCCACAAATTGCAATCTCTAAAACCGTTCAAGACTTTCTCCAGCGTGTTTTGAATGAGGGGAAAGTGTATGCGAAACTGGTCCCGATCACCTTGACTCCTGAACAAAAACAACGACGCTACGTTGAGATAGAAACATATAAACATGAAGAATAAAAGTGTAGAATGTTAACAAAAATTTGTTTTATTTAAAAAGCTTTAAGAGTTTTCACATAGAAATTACGAAGGCATTACTTTTCAGTACACCGTCGTATTTACATTTAAGACAGCTGTCAACCTTTGCAGGAATTGTTCATCGTCTAAGAATGTATTTAATAACAATTTTTTTTTACTGTGGGTTTAGTCTGACAAGTCTCGAGCAGCTTGGCTTATAAAACTCAGACAGCCAGGGACGCTGTAAAAATACTGGCAAAAGGCTTGATCCAGATCCATTCAGAGTGTAACAAGAAATTCCTTGTCCTCATTCAGTATGTATTATTTTTTTACTACACTGAGAGTAGGAAGGTTTCTTGCACAGAGATTTCAATCGCTACCGCTACTCTACTATGTAAAGAAGGCGGCTGGTTTGTACGTGAAACCGCGCCAATGCGAGATTACTGCCTGATTTTGACACCTAAGCGGATGCGAGATAAGATGCCATTGTCTTGGGATGGTGTTGCCCTTTCGCGAACGCGAATATTACTGCAAGGCGTTATTTAGTGCTCAGAGCGCGCATAATGTGGAGGCCGTAAAAACAACTGCTGGGGCCGAGGTGAGGCATGCACCTGCCGCCAATGGGTTCGCGATCTTTACTGTCCGCGGACCAGGCACCGTAACGCGCTATTAATGCCGCGCCGATAAGACTTACGACGAGATTAAGGCCGGCGTTCTCGTGATTATTGACCTATTAATTTAGTCACCTCACCTGTTTATGGAGGTCTTGAGAAGTACGGAACGGTGCGTGGTGAGCACCGAGACGGCTTTGCCTTGTGGTCTGACCTGGTAAACTGTATCCGTGTTTCCAGATACTTGTCTTGACAAGCTATTAGCTCACGTCTGTTGCAGCAGAGCATCTCGTCTGCAGTAGCGAGATGTTTGTAAGCGTAGCTGCCTGGAGTTTTATAACTTTTACTGAACAACTGAAAGTACGCAGCAGGCAGAGAATATAATAGAAGCTCTTTAAATGTGGTGCTACAGAATAATGCTGAAGATCAGATGGGTAGATCACATAACTGATAAGGAGTTACTGAACAGAAATGGGGAGAAGAGGAATTTGTGGCACAACTTGACTAACAGAAGGTATAGTCTGGTAGGACACGCTCTGAATCACCAAGGGATCACCAATTTAGTATTGGAGGAAAGTGTGGATGGTAAATATCGTAGAGGAAGACCAAGAGATGAATATACGAAGCAGATTCAGAAGAATGTAAGTTGTTGTAGTTACTCGGTGATGAAGAGGCTTGCACAGGATAGAGTAGCATGCAGAGCTGCATCAAACTAGTCTTTGGACTGAAGACCACAACAACAACAAGTGGTGGAACTGATATTCGCAAATTTCGCAAAATTCAGCGGGTACAAGGAGAAAAATTTTCAACAATAGTTTTGAGGAGATACCATGAAGGTATAATTGCTCAAAATGCTCTAGAACTACGTTCATATCAGCCGAATAACCCGGCAGGCAAGATTTCGTGCAGAGAGAATCAGAACTGCGAATAATAACTGACTGAACTGGGAATATTTGGGAGACGTTATCCAGTTTCAGCACTGGTCGGCCTGGGGAACTGAAGCTAGTTAAAGCTATTTCTGGGAGCATGCTGCACAGCACCAAGAATCCCGGAAGCTTAGCACAAGGTAGAAAACCTAGCGAATTCTCGTTAAATATCTCGTTAATTTATTGTTTCTCATGCAATCGCAAATAAGAATGCCTTTAAGAACAAAGAAATAGTTGAGGGTTAAGCCCTCTTGAACGTATGAGAAATAGGTGATTTTCGTGGCTTTTTTTAAATAAAATAAAAGCCAATGCTAAATCTGATGATATAGCGTTATTTCTTACACTTTTGTCTTTAAGAAATCGTTTTTGTGTCCCCATGGGACGCTCCCTGTAACCGCTGGGCCAGAGGGAAGGAACCTTTCCAACCGGAACATTGAGGAACTACGGCAATTCCCGAAGCCCTCCTATTGAACCTGTAACAAAATAATCTTGTAAAAGTCGTTTTCAATATATTTTATATCAGATTTCATAGGTTAACTGAAAAAAGTTAAGTTCAAAAAAACGGTGATTTGTTGAAATAAATATCATTTCCTTCGCCCACAAAATCGAGACAAAAGCGTGTACCGAAATTAGAAAATGGTTCAAATGGCTCTGAGCACTATGGGACTTAACATCTGTGGTCATCAGTCCCCTAGAACTTAGAACTACTTAAACCTAACCAACCTAAGGACATCACATACATCCATGCCCGAAGCAGGATTCGAACCTGCGACCGTAGCGGTCACGCGGTTCCAGACTGAAGCGCCTAGAACCGCACGGACACACCGGCCAGCCCGAAATTAGACTTTTGAAGATTACGCAAAACGGCTAAGTGCTCCGATATAATTCAGTTTAGAGTGCCAGTATCAAATGCAGATCAAAATCGAACGTCCTGTTCTCAGCTTATCTTTCGCTCCAATTTGAAAAACACGGTTTCGGAAAAGACGCGTTTAAACTTTAGGGTTATATTTTTTGTGGTTGAGTTAAAAATACTGCTAGTTGGCGATCCCTGGACCATACAGTAGTCCTTCCAGATACAAAAAGTGATCCTCCTCCGTATCTCCACATTCTTCGTGGCCATTGTGGTCCTGCGGGCCTTTTTGGCGGCTTGTATCACCCATCGCTCTGCTCGCTCGACACGCTTTTCGTCCGTTTTTGTGCAGAAGTTGTAACAGGATGCTCAGCTCTAAAGTTCGAGCACGTTCGTGATATCCATAGTGCAGTTGAAGTGATATGTCGATTATTTTTCCCGCCGTGAGTGGTTTTCAGAGACATTTCTTCACAAGTCGCCTTGTAACTCGAGAACAGAGTTTCTAGCGAACTTGGGATGGACACTACAATAACATTTTAAGCCTAAAACAAGAAAAATAGATTTTAAAAAAATCGGGGAGAAAGACTCCCTCAGGGAAGAAATATGCAGAATTCCGACAAAATACGATAACACTATGAGATATAGAGACTGTTAAAGTTCATACTAGCATTACCAATTTACAAACTTTATTTTCACGTCGCCGTTTACTTATCAACTAACAAACCACTTCAGCGTCGGTCTCTTCCAGAAATGGTGCATTTATTTTAAAGAGAATGAAACAAATTTCTTAATGTTAAGTGCTCTTTATCATAGAAACAGACATCAGTCAATCATATCCTACCTGCTCTTCTCTCTCTCTTTGTTACCGTTTTTTACGCACATACGGGATCCGTTGCTCTGCTATATCGCCCTAATTTCGTTCGTTTGTTGACATCTTCGTGTTTTAAATCACACTTTATGGTGTCGGTCCACTATTCTGTTGACCTCCCACGTGTCTGTATCTCCAGCGTACGAGTGATCTTTCTCTGCTTTTTCATGCCTGGGACGATTGTGTGTTGGAAGGGGGGTGGGGGAGGGGGATCTTTCTATCTTTTTATCCCAAAGGATTCTAGCTTCGCCGGCCGAAGTGGCCGTGCGGTTAAAGGCGCTGCAGTCTGGAACCGCAAGACCGCTACGGTCGCAGGTTCGAATCCTGCCTCGGGCATGGATGTTTGTGATGTCCTTAGGTTAGTTTGGTTTAACTAGTTCTAAGTTCTAGGGGACTAATGACCTCAGCAGTTGAGTCCCATAGTGCTCAGAGCCATTTGACCCATTTTTGATTCTAGCTTTTCCACTTGAGCCACGCAGGGTACACCCTAGTCCAAGTATCAGAGGTGTCATCCCATCCATCTTAGCCATTCAGAATGGATAGTCTTCTGCAGATCTTGATCATAATGCCATTGCTCCGTGAGTCACATTCCAGGTATTCAGCCTTAAGTCATAAAGCACTATAAATTTAACGAGTGGGAAACGTAAAACCGTCAAACATCTCAGAATCGATCATAAGTACTCTAGACCATCGTATTTCTCTCATACCCAAATTTCTTAAGGATGGTTCACTAATGATCTTACCCAATTTTTGTAAAATTAGTACCTACAAGAAGAAATCGAGCTGAGGATGTAGAGCGTGAGACTGGATGTAAACAATAATATATAAATAAACAATAAAAGGTAATGTAGGGTACAGCCCGCAGAAAACCATTTAAATTGACTCCATTTTGTTAGAGTTGATAAGCCTGACTGGGATACACTCCTTGAAATTCTGAAGGTAGCAGGGGCAAAAGAGAAGGAACGAAAGGTTATATACAACTTGTACAGAAACCAGACGGAAGCAGTCAAATTCGAGGGGCAGGAAAGGGAAGCATTTTGAGAAAGAAATGAGACACGGTGCAGCCTGTCCCTGATGTTATTCAATATATACATTGAGCAAGCAGTTAAGAAACCGAACAAAAATTTTGAGAAGGAATTGAAGCTCAGGGATAAGAAATAAAACTTTGAGATTTGCCGATGACACTGTAATTCTGTCAGAGACAGCAAAGAACTTGGAAGCGCACTTGAGCTGAATGGGTAGTAGATATAAGATGAGCATCGACAAAATCAAGACATGGGTAATCGGATGTAGTCTAATTAAATCGGGCGATGTTGAGGGAATTAGAT
Source organism: Schistocerca piceifrons (assembly GCF_021461385.2). Taxonomy (NCBI): domain Eukaryota; kingdom Metazoa; phylum Arthropoda; class Insecta; order Orthoptera; family Acrididae; genus Schistocerca; species Schistocerca piceifrons. Next base: position 773,701,281 of record NC_060139.1, on the reverse strand, counting down.
TAAGAAAGTAGTAGAAGAGTTTTGCTCTTTGGGTAGTAAAACAGCTGATGATGGCTGAAGGAGAGAGGGCGTAAAATGTAGATTGGCAATGGCAAGAAAAGAGTTTCTGAAGAAGAGAAATTTGTTACCATCGAATAGAAATACAAATTAAGAAAGTCTTTACTGAAGGTGATTGTGTGGAGTGTAGCCTTGTGCGGAAGTGAAACTTGTACAATAAACAATTCAGACAAGAAGAGAATAAAAGCTTTTGAAATGTGATGCTATAAAAGAATGCTGAAGATAATGTGGCTGGAACATGTAGCCAATGAGAAGGTACTGAATAGAACTGGTAAGAAAAGAAACTGTGGGGTGGCCGAGCGGTTCTAGGCGCTACAGTCTGGAACCGCGCGACCACTACGGTCGCAGGTTCGAATCCTGCCTCGGGCATGGATGTGTGTGATGTCCTTAGGTTAGTTAGGTTTAAGTTGTTCTAAGTTCTAAGGGACTGCTGACCCCAGAATTTAAGTCCCATAGTGCTCAGAGCCAAAAGAAACTATGCTATAACTTGACAAAAAAGTAGGGGTTGGTGGATAGGACAAATTCTGAGCCGTCAAGTTTTCACCAACTAAGCATTGGAGGGACGTATGGAAGGGGGAGGGGGAGAGGAGGGAGTGGTCAAAATTGTAGAAGTAGGCCAAGAAATGGATACAGTAAGCAGGTTCAAAAGGATACCGATTTCAATCAAACTTGGTACACATGTCATTTACCGTCCGGGAAGAATCCCAGTGGGGTTAAGAACCACCTTTCTGTCATACGGAGCAGCCCAGAGATGAAAAAGAAGTGTAACCAGCGACACGCGAGTTTTCAGACTTTTTACACCCAGTATTTCAGAGTGAGAGTACTACTAAGTTTGCAACAAACTTTGAACATAATTTCAAACCTTAACGTCTTTTCGCTGGGAACGGCCATAAAATGATTTTCGTACAATAAAACTTTTACATCAGGCAAGACGTTTTCATTTATTATCTCTTCAATATTAACTGTGACTCATTTTGCAGGCCGTATTCACGTATACCACTGAATGTAGCTGCAAAATTATATCCATGCACGAGTCATAGTGCAAGAGATATGACGTCATAAACATTGAGCCGAGTGTAAACGAAACTGCAGGGCGAAATTCGCTGGAGTTACAGCTCAACTATGGGTTCCAGTCTGTGCAAATATGTTAAATAAATGTGAAATGCACGTACGTGGGCAAAGTCCCAGGATTGATTTCAACCAAAGCTGATACACCTACTACTTAGTATCTGGAAAGAGATATGTGGGGCTAAGGATCAGCAACCTCATACTGGGATAGGGGTGATAGCGTGGAAGTGTGAGAGGGTAGGAGGAGATGAATGAACTGAGAGGGGGGAGAATGAGACACACAAAGATAGGAAGCAGGAAGAGATGTACACAGAGAGGGAGAGGGCAATGGACAGAAAAAGAAGAGGGGGAGATGGACAGAGAGAGGGCGAGGGGATGATGGATAGACAGAAGGAGGGGGGGGGGGAGGAAGAAATGGACATAGAGAGGGGGAGGAGGAGATTGATAGAGGCGAAGGAGGAGATGGACTAATTGAAGATTGGAATGAATGCATACCCAGCTAAGGCCAGGTACTCTCGTGTGTGGTTGCGAGTGTGTGTATGTGTGTGTGTTTATGTACGTTTCTGTCCTTACACAGAGACTATAGTATGTGCGGAGTCATGAGGATGATACCTAGGATGAGGTACCTATGTGGAGAATTCTCCTATTCGTCGCGAGATTCGTGTGACGATACAGCAGAGGCGTTGCTGGAAGAAACGGCGGGCCATTTGATGGTCAGCACGTGAGCTGTGCGTCGTGTGAGGCAGCAGCGGCGGCGGCGGCGTTACGGGCCGGCTAATGTGTGTTATTAGACGGCTCGCGACGTCGCTGGCCGTGCATCCATTAGCGCGCTGCGCCAGACGGCAAAGTGTCGCCTCCAGGCCTAAATTGGACCCTAATGTCCGGTGAGACATACTATCATGGACGGGGAAAGGAGGACTTTCAAAGTATTGTCGTCGACACATTGTGCGTGAAAGACCAAATAACACGTGTGGCCGTCCATCGAATATCTTACTGAGCGTTGGCTAAGACACCATTCATACTGTAGTTAAGCAGTATAAATGTCATACATTTGCAGTGTTTCGTGCACAGCAGTAATTCTGGGAAGTAAAGATTTGTGACCACAAAACGTTAATAGCCCATGTTAATAACAGAAATTATAAATTTATGATGTGAGTAGAGAATGAATTAAACATTAGGAATAACAATATATGTTAACTGATTTTTCCGTCTTTTCCTCGGTGAAAGAACTCCATAATTCACGTTTCCTGCATTTGCCTCAATGACGTCGCAAACACACAAATGTCACACTAACCCCTTGCTTACATATCGGTGCTTATACAGGGTGTTACAAAAAGGTACGGCCAAACTTTCAGGAAACATTCCTCACACACAAATAAAGAAAAGATGTTATGTGGACATGTGTCCGGAAACTCTTAATATCCTTGTTAGAGCTCGTTTTAGTTTCGTCAGTATGTACTGTACTTCCTCGATTCACCGCCAGTTGGCCCAATTAAAGGAAGGTAATGTTGACTTCGGTGCTTGTGTTGACATGCGACTCATTGCTCTACAGTACTAGCATCAAGCACATCAGTACGTAGCATCAACAGGTTAGTGTTCATCACGAAAGTGGTTTTGCAGTCAGTGCAATGTTTACAAATGCGGAGTTGGCACATGCCCATCTGATGTATGGATTAGCACGGGGCAATAGCCTTGGCGCGGTACGTTTGTATCGAGACAGATTTCCAGAACTAAGGTGTCCCGACAGGAAGACGTTCGAAGCAATTGATCGGCGTCTTCGGGAGCACGGAACATTCCAACCTATGACGCGCGCCGGCCGAAGTGGCCGTGCGGTTAAAGGCGCTGCAGTCTGGAACTGCAAGACCGCTACGGTCGCAGGTTCGAATCCTGCCTCGGGCATGGATGTTTGTGATGTCCTTAGGTTAATTAGGTTTAACTAGTTCTAAGTTCTAGGGGACTAATGACCTCAGCAGTTGAGTCCCATAGTGCTCAGAGCCATTTGAACCATTTTTTAACTCGCGACTGGGGAAGACCTAGAACGACGAGGACACCTGCAATGGACGAGGCAATTCTTCGTGCAGTTGACGATAACCCTAATGTCAGCGTCAGAGAAGATTTTCTGTGAACGTTTGGGCAGGCATTGTTGGTGATGTCTTGATTGGGCCCCATGTTCTTCCTCCTACGCTCAGTGGAGCATGTTATCATGATTTCATATGGGATACTCTACCTGTGCTGCTAGAACATGTGCCTTTACAAGTACGACACAACATGTGGTTCATGCACAATGGAGCTCCTGCACATTTCAGTCGAAGTGTTCGTACGCTTCTCAACAACAGATTCGGTGACCGATCGATTGGTAGAGGCGGACCAATTCCATGGCCTTCACCCTCACCTGACCTCAACCCTCTTGACTTTCATTTATGGGGGCATTTGAAAGCTCTTGTCTACGCAACCCCGGTACCAAATGTAGAGACTCTTCGTGCTCGTATTGTGGACGGCTGTGATACAATACGCCATTCTCCAGAGCTGCATCAGCTCATCAGGGATTCCATGCGACGGAGGGTGGATGCATGTATCCTCACTAACGGAGGACATTTTGAACATTTGTTTGAAGTCACGCTGGTACGTTCCGTTGCTGTGTGTTTCCATTCCATGATTAATGTGATTTGAAGAGGAGTAATAAAATGAGCTCTAACATGGAAAGTAAGCGTTTACGGACACATGTCCACATAACATATTTTCGTTCTTTGTGTGTGAGGAATGTTTCCTGAAAGTTTGGTCGTACCTTTTTGTAACACACTGTACACACGCATCGCGCAGTGTGGCATACACTCTGCAGCAACTCCCTCAGACGGAAACATTTTGATCGCGTCTTATACACTGAGGTGACAAAAAAGTCATAGGGTAGCGATATACACATATGCAGGTGCAGTAATATCGCGTATACATGATACAAAATCACATTGCATTGACGGAGCTGTCATTTGTACTTTGGTGGTTGATGTGAAAAGGTTGTGATTATAGCAGCATGACCGGAATTAACAGACTCTGAACGTGGATGGTAGTTGGAGCTTGACGCATGGGACATTCCATTTCGGAAATCGTTACGGAATTGAATATTCTGAGATCGACAGTGTCAAGAGCGTGCCGAGAGTATCAAATTTCAGGCATTACCTCTCACCACGGACAACGCAGTGGCCAACGGCCATCACTTCACGACCAAGAGCAGCTGCTATTGCGTAGAGTTAAGTGCCAATAGACAAGCATCACTGCTTGAAGTAGACGCAGAAATAAATGTAGGAAGTACGACGAACGAATCCGTTAGGAATGTGTGGCGAAATTTGGCGTTAATGGGGTATGGTAGCAGACGATCGATGTGAATGCATTTGCTAACAGCAGGACATGGCCCGCAGCGCCTCTCCTGGGCTCGTGACCGTATCGGTTGGACTCTAGACGATTGGAAAATCGTGGCCTGGTCAAGTCATTCCCGATTTCATTTGGTAAGAGCTGATGGTAGTATTCGAGTGCGGCCCTACCCCAAGAAGTCACGGATCCAGGTTGTCAAGAACGTATTGTGGAATCTGGTGGTGGCCCCATAACTGTGTGGGCTGTGATCACATGGAAAGGACTGGGTCATCTGGTCCATATGAACCGATCATTGACTGGAAATGGTCATGTTCGACTACTTGGAGGCCATTTGCAGCCATTCGTGGACTTCATATTGCCAAACGAAGACCATTCTGTACAATTCGAGCGAATGTTTTGGCCTCTCAGATCGCCCGACATGAATCCCATTGAATGTTTATGGAACTTAAATGTGATTTGCAGAGTATCCATGTAGATGTAGATGTAGACGTACTCTAGAGGTCATTTCATGCACAAAATCCTGAACCGCCAATACTTTCGCAATTATGAACAGTTATAGAGGCAGGATGGCTTAACATTTCTGCAGGGGACTTCCGGCGACTTATTGACTCCGTGCGACGTCGAGTTGCCCCACTACGCTTGGAAAAAGGTGGTCCGACACGATATTAGAAGGTATCCCATGAGTTTTATCATCTCAGTGTACATCCAGGATCAAATTACGTTTGTCTTACACATTTTGAAAGTAACATCTGGTGGCGAAAGAGTTGCCTAGCAGCAGATTTGACCCCACACAATTTCGACGCCGTGTTTTGTCGTTTCATGTCATTTCCGTACAATATACACTGAAGAGCCAAAGAAACTGGTACACCTGCCTAATGTCGTGAAGCGCCCCCGCGAGCACGCAGAATGTTGCAGCTCGACGTGGCGTGGACTCGACTAATGTCTGAAGTAGAGCCGGAGGAAACTGGCACCATGAATCCTGAGATGTCCACAAATCCGCAAGAGTACGAGGGGGTGGGGATCTCTTCGGAACAGCACGTTGCAAGGCTTTCCAGATATGCTCAATAATGTTCATGTCTGGGGCGTTTGGTGGCCGTCGGAAGTGTTTAAACTCAGAGGAGTCATCCTGGAGCCACTCAGTAGCAATTCTGGACGTATGGGGTGTCGCATCGTCCTGCTGGAATAGCCCCAAATCCGTCCGAATGCACAATGGACATGAATGGATGCAGGTGATGAGACAGGATGCTTACGTACGTGTCACATGTCAGAGCCGTATCTAATTGTATCAGGAGTCCCACATCACTCCAACTGCAAACACTCCATACCATTACAGAACCTACACCAGCTTGAACAATCCCCTGCTGACATGCAGGGTCCATGGATTCGTGAGGTTGTCTCCATACCCGTACACGTCCATCCGCTCGGTACATTTTGAAACAAGACTCGTCCAACCAGGCAGCAAGTTTCCAGTCATCGACAGTCCAGTGTCGGTGTTGACGGGCCCAGGCGAACCGTAAAGCTTTGTGTCGTGCAGTCGTCAAGGGTAGACGAGTGGCTCTACGACTCCGAAAGCCTATATCGATGATGTTTCGTTGAATGGTTCGCAGGTTGACACTTGTTGATGGCCCAGCATTGAAACCTGCAGCAATTTGCGGAAGGATTGCACTTCTGTCACGCTGAACGATTATCTTCAGTCGTCATTCGTCCCGTTCTTGCAGGATCTTTCTCCGGCCACAACGATGTCGGAGATTTGATGTCTTACCGGATTCCTGATATTCACAGTACGCTCGTGAAATGGCCGTACGGGAAAATCCCCATTTCATCGCTACATTGGCGATGTTGTGTCCCATCGCTCGTGCGCCGACTATAATACATCGTTCAAACTCACTTGTATCTTGATAACCTGCCATTGTAGCAGCAGTAACCGATTTAACAACGGCACCAGACACTTGTGTTTTATAAACTTTGCCGACCGCAGCGCCGTATTCTGCCTGTTAACATATCTATGTATTTGAATACGCATGCCTACACCAGTTTCTTGGGCGCTTCGGTGTAGTTACTGTCATCAATTTGTTTTTCAAGAAATCCCCTCCAAGTTTTAGCTACTCCCCGTAAATTCGCTTTAGGTGTAACTTACTTTGTACGTAAGGGTTGCGGCGTGCGCTGTTGCAGGCGCATGTTCCCGACGTGCCGCGTGTCGTTCACGGGCGTGCGCGCCGAGCAGCGGTACGCGGTGCTGATGGACATCGTGCCGGTGGACAACAAGCGCTACCGGTACGCCTACCACCGCTCGTCGTGGCTGGTGGCCGGCAAGGCGGATCCGCCCGCGCCCTGCCGCCTCTACATGCACCCAGACTCGCCCTTCACCGGCGAGCAGCTGCGCAAGCAGGTCGTCTCCTTCGAGAAGGTCAAGCTCACCAACAACGAGATGGACAAGCACGGACACGTAAGTCTCCTCGTTCAAGAGCGTTCATCTCTACTGCACGAGTAGGGTCGTGGGCTGCTGGGCGAATAACTGTTTAGTCTCTAGACAGAACTGTCTCACTACTTCGATTCGAACGCCCTGAAGCCTAACACTCGAGGGCACGCCCTCCAGCTGCTTAATTGTAAAGCAGATAGTTTTGAACACGCTTGTTCGACATCCCGCAAAAATGCGCTCAGCGTCTATTAAATACACAATCAAATAGCCACAAAACAATCTGCAGTTAACGAAACAGCGTACACTAGGCGAGTCGCTGTGAGCAGCCAAACTTGATGAGAGAAGAATTATACCAGAAAGTCCTTATCAGCACAGGCTTAGACTGATTTTTTCACAGATGTTTACTTCTCCATTTCAATGTTTACATGATCTGTTTCGAAATGCTTTCCTTCTACCTGAACGCACATTTTATAGTGTCTCTGCCAGTCCTCGAACTCATAGTGCAGGCAATTCTTAGTCGGTTTCTTGACTATCGCCTCATTGTCCTTGAGCACTGTTCCAGTCGTCTCAAATCAAATGCCTGGAAGCTTTGCCTTTAGTGATGGGAATAAAAAAGGAAGAAAAACCCCAGTGAGCTAGATCGGAGCTACAGGGCGGATGCGGTACACAGGTAATGCCGTATTGCACCATAAACTGCATGACTTGATTTGCGAGGTGGGGCCATGCATTGTCATGATGAAGCAGCCACAGAAACCAAGAAAGTTCTTTTCGTTTCCTAGCACTGTGCTTCCTCAGTTTAGCCGTGTAGTATGTTGCTGTAACACTAGTGTGGTGTGGAACTGCATGCTTGGAAATCATTCCATTCCGTGACACTTTCCGTGCAGATGGAAGGACTTCAGCCTGTTTTGGTGTTGGAGAACCTGGCGATTTCCACACTGTACTGGTACATTTTCCTTCAGCATCATAATGATGCAGCCTTGACTCCTCATCGGTCATAGTTTCCCCTCCATCGGCAAAGAGGCGCAGCACTTTATGGCTTATCCCCGTTGGCATAACCTTTTGTTCGGGAGTCTACAGACGTGGCATCCAACGGGCACGAACACGGGTCACATGGAGATGATCATGCATAATCATACAGATGTTTCCACGTGAAATTCTCAGCAGTTCACTGAGCTTACGTAATGTTATCCGCCTATGCTCACGGACAGTCACAGAAGCTGTGTTGATGTTTAATTCAGTCACAGCAGGAGCCGAAAGATCAGACCTACCTTGCCTAACACAGACAAGTCAGCCTTCTTGGAACTGCTTGAACCACCTAACACTATTGGAATAGGCTGTCCATCTTCACCGTACGCTTGCTGCAGCATTTCGCAAGTTTCAGTGGCTGTATGGTTTAAACGATGGCGGAACTTTGTTGTGCCGTACTTCTCCTCTGGCTTCAGTACCACTGTTTGGTATGCGAAATGCAAGGAGCGTCTACAAAGTATAGCATTACTACCAACCTACCGTCTACGGGCATTATACATAAAAACACGCTCTTTTCAAATATTTGTAGTACAGGTAGGAAACTATCAAGGAAGCTACGGAGAAAAGTCAGTCTCAGACTTTGCTGACCAGTTATCGTAGCCTTAGAGCACTGGGAAGTCTAATACCGTAGCAGACAGCCAAGTGAGTCTCGAGGTTTAAGGGTACAGTCATCACTCGGCGAATGATGTACACTGGAGCTCCCAGCCGCTACTGCCAATGCCTTTAGGGCTATAGGTGGCGTCAGGAGTGCCACCTATCGTGATTTGCCTCTCTTTGCCACCTCTTTGCGCCTCTAACGTTGTATTTTTCGTTGGCGGTATCGACGTCGCTTTCCGACAACAAACAAGAGATAGGATGATGAATATATCTTTCCAGTGAAAACATTATCCATTACGGGCCGTAGAATTTTATTTGCTGTTGACCAATACCGACTTTTTAGTCATTATCAGGCACCCTGTAAACACACCAACGCGCAGACAGAATAAAATATTTAGTAGGCGTAGAAGAACTTAAACAAAAGTACAAATGGCAGAGATGTCAAGTTAACATAATGTACAGCCTAGTACGTACATTCAAATAATCTCTGTGTAACTATATAGCATGCAAATGAATTTACAAGCCCACATGTGGTTACAAAGTCAGGCAAGTGAACATAATCACAGCCTACAGCTGTGTTTTACGACAGCGTGCCTCCAAATTTTTACCTGAAAATTCTTGAAGATTCCTAAATAAAGCAAACGTTATTTACATGTCTACATATTTGCAGCTCTTTCCCGCTGGAGGGCTTCGAATTTTGGCATGTAACATGACGGTGTGTCACGTAACTGTGTCACTGCTTGAGAAAGAGCGTGCTGTAATCGAATTTCGAATTCGATGAGTTAGTCCACACATGGAACACCCCTCCTTCAGTACGACAATGTAAAACGACACATGAGTGCTCCGACACCAGCAACAATCCATCGCCTTGGGTGCACTGTCATCGATCATCTTCCATACAGTCCCGACTTGGCCCCATCCGATTTTCATCCGTTCCAAAACATAGTGAACGCCTTCAAAGACTTCACTTTGATAGTGATGGAGCGGTTCAAGCGTAGGTGGGTAATGATTCCGTCAAAAAACATTCTACAATGGCTGTATCAACAAACAGGTATCTCATTAGCATAATTGTATTGGCCGCCAGAGTGACTATGTTGAGAAATAAATATGTACACACGAAGAGTGAAGGTCTGGAACGTTATTAACAGTTCGTTCTATTTAAAAAGCTTTAATAGTTTTTACATAAAAATTCGGATACATTACTTTATAACACGCTCTCGTATATACAGTAGGAAATGTAACGTCGACATATAAAATCTCATTTGTGTCAGCATTGCCATACAGTTACATACACTATGTGGTCAAAAGTGTCCGGACACCTGGCTGAAAATGACTTACAAGTTAATGGTGCCCTCCATCGCTAATGCTGGAATTCAATATGGTGTTGGCCCACCCTTAGGCTTGATGACAGCTTCCACTCTCGAAGGCATACGTCCAATCAGGTGCTGGAAGATTTCTTGGGGAATGGCAGCCCATTCGTCACAGAGTGCTGCACTGAGGGGAGATATCGATATCGGTCGGTGGGCCTGGCACGAAGTCGGCGTTCCAAAACATCCCAAAGGTGTTCTTCACACTTCAGGTCAGGACTCTGTGCAGGCCAGTCCATTAGGGGGATGCTATTGTCGTGTAACCACTCCGCCACACGCCGTGCATTATGAGAAGGTGCTCGATCGTGTTGAAAGATGAAATTGCCATCCCTGAATTGCTCTGCAACAGTGGTAAGCAAGAAGGTGCTTAAAACATCAATATAGGTCTGTGCTGTGATAGCGCTGTACAAAACAACAACGGGTGCAAGCCCCCTCCATGGAAAACATGACCACACCATAATACCACCGCCTCCAAATTTTGCTGTTGCCACTACACATGCTGGCGGATGACATTCACCGGGCATTCACCATACCCACACCCTGCCATCTAATCGCCACATTGTGTACCGTGATTTGTCACGTCACACAACGTTTTTCCATTGTTCACTCGTCCAATGTTTACGCTCTTTATCCCAAGCGAGACGTCGTTTGGCACTTACCGGCGTGATGTGTGGCTTATGAGCAGCCACTCGACCATAAAATCCAAGTTTTCTTAACTCCCACTTAACTGTCGTAGTACCTGCAGTGAATCCTTATGCGGTTTGGAATTTCTGTGTGATGGCCTGGATAGATGTCTGCCTATTACAAATTACGACCCTCTTCAACCGTCGGCGGTCTCTGTCAGTCAACAGATGAGGTCGGCCTGTACGTTTTTGTGCTGTACTTGTGCTTTCACGGTTCCACTTCACTATCACATCGGAAACAGTGGACCTATGTATGTTTAGGAGTGTCAAATCTCGTGTACAGAAGTATGACACAAGTGACACCCAATTACCTGACCAAGCTCGAAGTCCGTGAGTTCCGCGGAGCGCCCCATTCTCCTCTCTCACGATGTCTAATGACTACTGTAGTCGCTGATATGGAGTACCTGGCAGTAGGTGGCAGCACAATGCACCTAATATGAAAAAAAGTATGTTTTTGGGAGTGTCCGGATACTGTTGATCACATACTGTAATTTACGTATGTCTGAAAATCACTAAACTGACATCCGTGGTGCAAAATATGAAAGCGCACCAAGCCAGCTGAGGAGGGGAAATCGAGAAAACAGGGAATAAGTGTGTATAATCACATCTATAAGTAAAGTCCTGCTGTGCATAAACACAAGGAAGACCTATGACGTAATACATCTTCACATGGTATCCCGCAAGACAGGTGCTGTTCTAATAAAAAATCTGTGGAATTCAGACGAAACTATATCAAGAGGAGAATCTTGGTATACAGCAGAAACCACGTCCATTAGGACCCAACTCACAAAATCTGAGACACATCATCGCAGAGGACTTCATGCTCGTTGCTTTCATTATCTTTAGCCAAATCCGCTGCCCCCGTGTGGATCGCATCATTCCACCCTAAGCATGCAGACGTAGCCCTCAGTTAATAGGTCCACCTCATTAATGAATGTCTCAAGCAAACCTCAATCTATCGACTATCCCCCCGCCCCCCTCCCTGCTGGCCTCTCTGCACCTAACGTAAGGATGGAATCCGTCGCGGGCAGAGAGACCTATGACGCCCTCTATCGTCATCCAGTTGACTAAACAATAAAAAGTGTGAAGTCCTCCACATGAGTACAATAAACATTTCGTTAGATATAGATTACACGAGAAATAATACAATTTAAATATTTTAGATTAAATACCTAGGGATTGCAGTTACAAACAACTAAAATCGGAGCAATCACGGAACGAAATGTTGTGGGGAAGGTGGACCAAAGTCTGTGTTATTGGCAGTACACTTCGTAAGATGGAATAAGACTGCTAAAGAGACTAGCTGCATTACGCTAGCCGTCATGTATTTGAGTATTGCTACGCGTTATGTGATCTTTGCCAGGCAGGACCGACGGACGACATCGAAGAAGAACAAAAAAGGGCATCATATTTTGTATAATCGCGAAGTAAGGGAGACAGTGTCATGGATATGATAAGGAAACTGGGGTGTCAATCAATAAAACAAATGCATTTCTCGTTGTGCGCGAGACCTTCTCATGAAATTTAAATAACAAACTTTGCCTTCCGAACGCAGAAATATTTTGTTGACTCCTATCTACATAGGAAGAAACGATCGTCTAACAAGAGATAACAGCGCTCGCACGGCAAGATTTAGGTGTTCATTTTTCCCATGCGATATTTAAGAGTGGAACGGTTTAGAAATAATCTGAAAGTGCTTCTATAAACCGTCTGCCAAAACGTTAAGTGTGAATCACGCAGTAATCACCTAGATGAAGACCTACCTACACCCGATCTCATTTCACGCCCCATATTTTTTAAGGACAGTAAAAGAGCCTGTTAATGTGGCTCTGTACAGAATAGACGCTGTCGATATGTTGTGATACAGATTAGTGATTTGTAAAAATCCTTGCAGCTCTTTCGTGTGCCGATGTTGCATAGTCAAAATATTCTCGCTGATGAGTGTATTTCACTGTTATGAAGCTGTGGGTTCATATTCCTTGTGTTCGATGTGAGGAAATCTGTGGTACTGTTGGCAGCTGGTGCTGAACTCGATGCACAAGTACCAGCCGCGCATCCACCTGGTGAAGCGCAGCGAAGCCAACGCGTCGGCGCCCATCACCGACCTCGAGAGGGAGGAGTTCAAGACCTTCATCTTCCCAGAGTCCGTCTTCACCGCTGTCACTGCCTACCAGAACCAGCTGGTAAGTGGCCCTGAGAGCAGACAGTTGCACTTTTGACAACACTCTGCTCTGTAGCGGCAGTTGAGATTTACATTCAATAATAACTGTTTTCGCAGTCGTTGCTGTAACGTCGTGACTGAGCCTGACAGGAAACTTTACAAGACCACGAAATGACCTACAGAAAACTATTAGGAGCAGGTATGGTCGTGTTATGTGGAAACGCAGTGAACATCTGAATCGAAGGTTTTTGGAGTTCTTTAAGACTGAACTGAGATAAAAAAAAGTATAATTAAGAGAACAACATCGTGCTGTGACGCCTTTCATCAGCACCTCTGCTGTTCCCGGTGCCGCCGCAGCTGCTACGGAACACGATGCCTCCCAGCTGTGATACTCGCTTTGACACGAACTCCGTCGCGCTAGGACGGCGTGCTGACACACGCTACTACAGCCGTCGCTCCTTTTGACACCAGAAACTTCCGGAGTTGCATGTTCCAATGGTTCTAAAATTTGCCTAGGGATTCCAAGGGCGGACGAGATAGCTTCAGGTGACAACAGTATAACTACGTTGTTCGGGATGGGTTTTTCAGCAGGCAAAAGTGGAAGCAACTTGCTACTGCAATACCTTGTCCTACGTGATGACGGCGAGAACGTTTTTTAAGCATATGTAGGAAAAATTAAACAATCTTACAGGAAATCTGAAAGTCAGTTTGTCTCCAAGTTTGCTGATTCTAGTGAAGAGAAAATGTAGCACAGCTATACTAATGAAATGTTTTCAAATAACAGCTTGATGTACTAGTTTCGTGCTTTCCCTTTCTGTTTAGTGAAGACAGTTTCTTTAGTAACAATAGTCCACACAAAACACGGCATACCTGAAAGTGAATAAAATATATCACAATGTAATAAGAATTATGGTTTCAAAAAGATCTGAAAGTCTTTTTCTAATTTAGTAATGATTTAAAATGAAGAGTTCCTTTCAAAGGAATTAGTCGAACGATAACGTTCTTCGACGGTATACTGCACTACACTCTCAGAACACCTTTCTGCTGATGTATGTTACATGGACATATATTTCGGTTTGCAACAAGAAAGAAAACACGGCATTGACTAAGAGTTTCCTGCAAAAAACACATGATAATTCAATTCGTTTGCCCATGAAAGAGTGCTCTTTGAAAAAATTTAACTCCCATATTGTCGATTTTGAGACACTTGCATTCCATCCTCAGACACCTGCAAGTAAAAGGAACTGTTTCAGTGTCTAGAAAGGAACATATAAGAACAACATACACAAACAGAAACATTTATGTATCCTATTAAGAGGTCAACACATAAAACAAAAATTCAGTCTAAATTTATCCTAGAAAATACATACCTGAAAACAGTTAAATCGTCTGTGTTAACACACTTTGTGGAACCATCCTCATTCATAAGTGGATAATGTCCACAAGGTACCGTGACAAATTCCAGTGTATATGAAGAAAAAAAATCGACTAGGGTACTTCCTTAATTTTTCTGTTAACCAGTTTCAAATCTTTTCTAGACCATTTTCAGTTCCATTAATTACGAATTATTGCGAAGTGCAGGTAGTCAGCAGGCAAAGAATCACTTGAAACGAATTATCCGATTAAAATAAAAAAAGTGGCCTGGACGGTGTTTTTCTTTCTATACTTTCTCATTCGCTTATGATTTCCTCATTACATTTAATAAGTGTATTGTTCACGTACATTTCTGAGAGAATAAATATCCCAGAGACAGAAAACGGAGAACTTCATATATATTTTATATTTTAGTTTTTTATTGGGGTTTTCTCCATACGTATTGTATTACACTGTTGAAAGGGTATGTAGAAGGTAAGTGAGTCTTTGGCTTGACTATATTAAAAGTTTACTTAATTTATATCTGATTTTTTTCCTTCTATTCTTGGATTATTAGGACTATGGTTTCGTCTAACTAAGTTGTTTCGTATTACGAACATGTGTTTTCTATCCAAAATGTACGCTGCGCTTTTGTTGTAAGTTGACTGCGCAGTACGATGTGAAATGGTTTTAGATATGTAGTTTCTCTTGCCTGTTCATTCGAAGGCACTGAAATACAGTGTTACAGAAGGTACCTGAGAAAGAGTCTTAAGGCATCCAGAACTCGATTAAATAGGAAGAAATAAATTTTCAAGACACACAACTGTAGGGGCTAGCAAATTGAATACACAAAGTTACGCCCTTTCTAGCTTGCTATGGAAACCGCAACAACTTACCATGATAGTTTTTCATTTGTATTTATCCACTTACGATTTGTAGAAGAAGGTGCTACATGTATCCCCTCCTCCAGCCACTCGATTGTTTCCAGCAGCGTTAATACTGCCAATATCTTATCTCCTACCTGCTAGACTTAACACACGTTCTTGCGAACCTCAAGGGACTAGCCATCCTGGAGGAAACGGTCCTGCGGCAAAATACCTTAGCCGCAGACTGGGTGGTTGTTTTCAGAATGAATTCTCACTTTGCAAGCAATGTGCACCGATTTGAAACCTCTGCGATGCCTGGTCGTGAGTAATGCTTGGATGACTCAGTAGAGCACTTGTCCGCACAAGAGAAATGTCTCAGATTTGAATCTCGATCTAGCACACTTTTTTAACCCCCAAGTAAGTTTCAGTATGTTATTAGATTTGTCGTGGCGTTTTAGATACCTTAAGAGTAAGTCTGTGATACACTACTCCTCTATATGAAGTCTACTATTAGAGTTGGTTGGGAATGCTCATGATGCTTTCGCACTAACTGAACAAACCACGGAACTCTTTGTTGAACCTCCCCTAAGTCTGTAGTTCCTGTATTAATTGCTACCTGGTAAGAGCTACAGACCGACGAACAGTACTCGAGAGTCGAGTGGATGAATTTATTGTCGTCAGCCAGTTCGAGGGCGTGCTGAAAAGCAGTGCCTCCGAATTTTTTATTCCGTTCTCAGTATCGATTGAAGTTTCATATGTCATGCGTATTACCCGGTCGACCTTCCCGCTTCGCTAGAGGCCCATGAACTGTAGCACGTAACGTGTCATTGTGTGGCCTAAGTATGCTGGTGAGAGAAAAATAGCGTGCAATAATAGAGCTTTATAATCTCAAAAAACTGACTGCAATCGAAACAGAGGAGATTAGACATATTTCAACAACTTATTTTACGTTCCCTACGTGAGACTGATGAGTTCCTTAACAAGACTGTGACAGGTGAAGAATGCATCAATGGCGTATCGACACAAAGGATCACTGACAACAAAGAAGTTGAAGATCGCGCCTCTAGCAGGCAAAGTCATGCTCACTGTGTTCTGGGATGGGCAAGATTTGGTGCATGTGGAATTCATGCCTAACGGAACCACTATAAACTCTGGAAGGTACTGTGAAATTCTCAGGAAACTTAAACAACGACTTCGAAGAGTTCGGCCACACTTGGAGCACCCTCTCATTCAGCATGACAAGCGCTGCGACACGTCCAACAATCCAGTGCATTGGGTTCATTGTCATCGATCATCCTCCATACAGTCCCGACTTGGCCCCATCCGATTTTCACCTGTTCCCACAACTTAAAGGACACCTTCGGTGAGTTCAGTTTAGTAGTGATGAAATGGTGCAAACAGAGGTGAGGTTCTGGCTCTCTCACCGAAGTCAAACATTCTATAGTGACGCTATCAACAACCTGGTCTCGCGCTGGGAAGAATGTATTCGTCGCCAGTGTGTCTGCATTGAGAAACAGATGTAGACATTAAGAATAAAGACATAGAAACTTAATAAAATTACTTTTATCTAATAAGCTTTAAGAGTTTTCACACAAAAAATTCGGAGGCATTACTTTTCAGCACGCTCTCGTATAATGGAGAGCGGGGAACAGGTAGAGGACGGCTTAGGAATCTGGTACACATACAAGACCGCCTCCGTAGGATTTATCTGAGGTGGCGAGGTGTGAAATAAGGTCCACTCACTGAGAGTTGTTTGAATAGAAAAGCAGAGGCATCAGAAGAGTTCCAAAAATCCCCCAAGCTGTGGCTAAGACATGTCTCCGCAATATCCTTTCTGTCAGGAGTGCTAGTTCTGCAAGGTTCGCAGGAGAGCTTCTGTAAAGTTTGGAAAGTAGGAGACTAGGTACTGGCAGAAGTAAAGCTGTGAGGACGGGGCGTGAGTCGTGCCTGGGTAGCTCAGTTGATAGAGCACTTGCCTGCGAAAGGCAAAGGTCCCGAATTCGAGTCTCGGTCCGGCACACAGTTTTAATCTACCAGGAAGTTTCATCATAAGAGTTAATCTACAGCCAATAACGGTTGGAAGGATTGGCGACCTGTTGATCATACGTCCTACAATCATAGATCATTTCTCATACTGCTTTGTAGGTACGAATGGACCCTTCGAAACAGGCCTAAGGCCTAACCCTGTGTGATGTTCGTGTTTTACATTTAACACAAGTAGTGAGTACAATGTATTTGTACAGAGGACTCGTTATGTACAGTTGCTGATTTTTATTTCTTGGTTGATAGTTCTTGCTAACATACACGGTCTCTGACGACTGAAACGAATCTTTTTGGAAACGCAAGTTTTAGTAACCAGAGTTTTAGAACGTGCGACAGTGTGCGTAACACCAAGCAAGGAGGGAAAAATCTGATTCGGTAACGCCTCCTGTGTTGACGATGTACTTGCCGTATCCGCCTGGCCGCGGCCGTTTCACACGGTGGTGATTGCGAGGTCCACAGAACGAATTTACCGCGTCGGTGGCGGGCGTACCTGGAACGCTTATGGGCGGGGTACCGGCTGCGCGGTATCAGCCGCACACACCGGCACATAGTGGCGGCCGGCCGTATAAGCCGCTATCTTTACGCTCCATCTGCGATGATAGTCGTGACGAGAAGACAATTGTCCTGCGCCCGCGCGCCGCCTATCTCGCGGCCGCTACCGGCCTTATCTTAATACGATTTAATGCCCGCATTAAGCGCCCGCAGCCGATTCCGCCGGCGCCTCCTCCCCCGCTCCACTCTGTTCCGCCTCCCTCCACCCCCTCCGTCCTGCTTTTGCCGCCCCCGTCCGGCTTTTTTCCCTTTTCCACCTTTCCGTCTTCTTCCCCACGCCGCCAGTTAGCGGCATGTGCGGCCTCGCCTCGTCCGCTCGGATGCGTCTCGGGAGGTTTACACGTGCGAGAGTTGCTCTCCGCAGCGACTGTCGGACCCTAACTACCTCTCTCCCCGCGCTGCCAACTGTGTCCGCTTGAATAAACAGGTTTATGGCAGCGGCATGCCCGGCGCGTTAAAGCCAGCAGCGCGTGTAACGTTTAGCACACTGAGCGCCCGCCCTTATCGGGCCGCTATCGCGCGCCGCCGCTGTTTTCAACTCGCGCATTCGGGATGCTTCATTATCCCGCTTTGCTGTGGCGGCTGCTGCTGCCCGCCCGTCCGCAGTCGGCAGGCAAACCGCGTGCGCGCGCTCAAAAATTACACGCTGCCTCCTCCATCGCCGCCGCTTCGACTGAGTGCAAACAAAACGTGGCTTCTTCCCTTTTTATATTACCGGTGGGCACTGCTAGTGTGGAAAAGTAGAGGGAAGAAGAATACGTTTCGCTGCCTCGAGATCGTGCCAATGAGACAACGGTACAAAGAGAGTTTGCGCGCTGTTCTTGGGGAGAATTTCACTCAGACCTTTTCGTTCCCAAGAGTTTTCTCTCAATCTTGGACATTCATCACGTCCCTCTGCAGATGCTCTCCATCTGCAGAAAATATGAAGGGTGTAATTGGATTTTAACTAGCACATCGAAAAAGTAATGTTGCGTACGTTAATTATTCTTATTTAATTTATAAGTAAATGTCTGCGGGCCGGGTACACATTGAAATCACCGCAGAGCCGCAGCACGCCGCTGAAGGAGGAAGAACAAAATCACACAACTCACTGATAACGCGGTATATCATGTGGTGCTTCGTTTTCAGTAATAGATGACTTCTTTAGTCGGCTGTACAGTTGCAACATACCTGCTAACGCCGAAAATTAATTACGTCAGGTGGATGTAGAAAAGCGCCCGGATAACCGCGCGTGTTAACGCGACCGCTTTCGGAAAACAGGCGTACCAGTTTCGAATCGAATCCGCCACGTAAATTAACGGCGAGGGGTCGGTGTGCCGGCCAGCATTGACGTTTTTAGGTGGTTTCCCACATCAGAATAGGCCAATACCGTGTTAGGCCTCAGATACACGCTACGCAAACATTTAGAACACATTCTCACAGTTGCACACAGAATTTATGCTATACGCAGGCAGATTGTATACACTGCTTCTGTCCTGGGAGGTGAGAGGAGACTGATATCCATAGCTGTTGGGTCTCCTTAAACACTGAAGCAACATCAGCTCCGGAAACGTATGTTCACGTGAGATAGTACTGACCGTACTACTTATTTCAGGAAATGGGTTGAAGAAAGGCAAACCTCCTTCCCTAGATTTAGACAGAACTTTTAGAATGATGACTCTCCTACAATTTTCGAAAATTCGAAGGTATCAGGGATAAAGAGCCGGGAGCGAAATGTTTTCTATAGCTTGTACAAAAACCGGAGTGCCGAGCGAGGTAGCGCAGTGGTTAGCACACTGGACTCGCAATCGGAAGGACGACGGTTCAGATTCGCGTCCGGTCATCCGGGTTTAGATATCCGGTGATTCCCCGAAATCACGGCCGATTTCCTTCCTCATTCTTGCTACACCAGAGCTTGTGCTCCGTTCCTAGTGGCACCTTTGTAGGTGGGACGTTAACCACGCAATCTTTCTTTCGTGCAGATGTCAGACACCAGTTACAAGAATCGAAGTACTTTGAAGAGGAGAAGTGTTTGAAAATGGACTGACAAAGGGTTGTAGCCTACCAAAATGTTGCTTAGTCTGTGCACTGGCCAGCAGTAAAGGAAGCCAAGGAGAAATTTGGAAAGGGAATTTAAGTTCAGGGAGAAGAAATAAAAATTTTGAAGTTTACTGGTGGCATTGTAATTTTGTCACAGACATACAAGGATTTGGAAGCGCAGTTGAACGGAATGGTTGGGCCTTGAAAAATATATAGCAAGATGAACAACAACAAAAGAGAAAAAAGAGTAATGGGACACAGTCGATGTAAATCAAGACGTGCTGAGTAAATAAGATTAGGTAATATGGCACTGAAAGCAGCTGACGAGTTTTGCTATTCGAGCAGCAAAATAACTGATGGTGACTGAAGTAGAGAGGATATAAAATGCGACTGGAAATAAAAATAAAAGAATTTATAAAAAAAGAGAGAAACTTATTAACATCTAATATAAATTTGAGCGATAGGAATGTTTTTTGAAACCATTTGTCTTGTTCTAGCCTAGTGAGGAAGAGACAGTAAACATTTCTTTAAAGTCAGTACCGCTATTAGACTATTGTTTATTTGCAGTGTTACATTTACACTTACACAATCATGATTTCGGCTTCAAAGTTCCATTATCAAGTGTTTTAAGTGTTATACAGTGCCTAAGATGTGTACAGTGCCTAAGATGTTTAACACTTAAAACACTTGATAATGGTACTTTGAAGCCGAAATCATGATTGTGTAATTGTAAATGTAACACTGCAAATAAACAACAGTCTAATGGCGGTACTGACCTTAAAGAAATATATTACGACTGTGGTCCTGCATTATGAAAAAATTATTGACGGTAAACAGGCCATGCAAGAAGAAAACAGAAGTATTTGAAATGTGGTGCTACAAAAGGATGTATGATGGTGATTAGATGGGTAGATCAAATAACTAATGTGGAGGCACAGAGTCGAAACTAAGTAAAAGAAGGGACCCGTTGATAGTATGCATCCTGATACATCAAGGAATAGTCAATCTGGTACTGGACGGAAGTATGTGGGGGTAAAATTTGAAGAACGAGACATGAAAGCGGTAAGGAGATTCAACTTGAATTAATTGTAATAGTTACTCAGAGATTAGGAGTCTTGCACAGGACAGACTGTCGTTCAGAACTGCATGACACAGGTCTTAAAACTGAATATTGAAGCAACTCTCCTTCATCATTGCATTATATTGTTTTGGTTCCTAGTTGATAGTTAATACTTCATGACTACGTCTCCTAGCTGTCTCCTTTTGGGACAAAATCCTAATTACAAGGAGGCTTCACAGCCTCTTCTCTACCTGCCAAATTTGCGACCTATGTGTTTCATCGTCGTAGCAATGAAAAGTCAAATGCTGAGCTTTGTTTCAGGCAAGTGGTGTTAAACGACTCTGGGAAAGCATTTTTCTGACCAACACTTACCACTGACTCTCGTTAAAGTTGTTATTACTAGACTACATAAATTCCTACAGTGACGGCATGATAATTATGAATTTTACGAATTACGCTGCTTGGAACCATTAATGATTATTTACTAAATTATCTCATGTGCCATGTTTCGGTTACTGCCATCTCCGGCGCCAAATGTAAAACTTCCGAAAAAGGATTTACTCTATAATGACACAGTATATTTCGCAAGTTGCAAGTTAGATTGCGATGATGAAAGTAACCAAAACATGATAGCTTAAATACGGTTAGAAAAAATGTATATTCAGTGATCGAGGCACCATCATTAATTAAGTTCGTGAATCATATTAAAGAATTTTGCTTACGTTGGTAACAAAGTTTAGTCTTCTACCTGCAGACAGCTGGGAAATCAAGTCAAACGGTACCCCAGAGTTCGCTTCTTTGACATGAGCATCAGATAATTTTCCTGTGTAGGTGGAGTAACCTATCATAGGTTGACTGCGTTCCTTGCATTTGTTTAACGGAGAGAAACATCAATACCACTTACTTCGTGAGTGCCGTACGCATTCCACATATTAACATACCTATTGCTTTACTTCATTCTTGCCGGCCGCTGGTGGCCGAGCGGTTCTGGCGCTACAGTCTGGAACCGCGCGACCGCTACGGTCGCAGGTTAGAATCCTGCCTCGGGCATGGATGTGTGTGTTGTCCTTAGGTTTGTTAGGTTTAAGTAGTTCTAAGTTCTAGGGGACTTATGACCTCAGCAGTTGAGTCCCATAGTGCTCAGAGCCATTTGAACCATTTACTTCATTCTTAAAATTTGACTGGCCCATGATTAGTGGCACTGATTCTCACCAGTAAACTGATTACAATAAATTTATGCATTGGATGTTGTCGCTGAGAGCGTAGGGCTTTTGAACTTGTAGCTTTTATAGTGATGGAAAAGGTGGTGACGTCAGATGTAAACTTTTACACGGCGAAAGATAAATACTTTTCGTTCCCTCTTTAATTCTACATTCAAATAGCTGTATCTATTGCTTTCCACTTTAATTGAAATTATAGCCGTTACATAATGATTTCTGAAACATTATAGTCTGCAGTAATTTGAGTTATATTAAATTCTTGTATTCTCAAAATACAGCAGAAGACTATTAGTTCGAGTTACTGTCTGGTGTGGGCAGCTTGCATTCCGATTATACTGTCAGAGTCATCTGTTCTTCAATCCGCAGACGAAAAGCGAACATCATAATTGTCACTAAGATCCGTATGGGAATTTAAATTACTTCGTGTCAGAGTAGGTACACATTTATCT
Source organism: Schistocerca piceifrons (assembly GCF_021461385.2). Lineage (NCBI taxonomy): Eukaryota > Metazoa > Arthropoda > Insecta > Orthoptera > Acrididae > Schistocerca > Schistocerca piceifrons. The sequence continues at coordinate 773,678,975 of NC_060139.1, read as the reverse complement.
CTTGTACGCGGCACGTTGGGGAGTCGCGAAACCGCGTCGCGCGGGTTGCCTACAACGGTCTCGACAGGCTGTGGTTGCCTGCGGGTCACGCCGCTGCCTGCCGTCCGACGTCATTTCTGTCGATTAAATCAAAAGTAAAAATAAATCTTTGTAAAGCTGCAACACGCTGTTTATAGATAACGGCGTCTAGCTCACTGTGACAATTGTAGGACTTGTACAGGGAGTGTCATGAGTAAATGTAAATATTTTCTGAGGGGCGTTCAATAAGTAACGAAACACCTTCTTTTCCCTTTTTTTCTAAAATCAGGTTGGTTCTATTCGGTATTCCGTTACACCATATTATTTCCCACCTTTTGGCTACAAAATCCTGTTTTTAAACATAATTTCTTTTCAATGTGACGGCGCCATACCACCTTATTGGGAGGGCCTGTATACCCGCATGATTTCACTCTGCTGGTCGACGTCAAAGCCAACGTCTTGCCGTATAAATAAACTCCCCATCATCAACTTACTGCTCTTCGCTGAGTGCATCCCTCGTAGGGCTACACAGATGGAAGTCTGGAGGTGTGCGATCCGAGCTCCAGGGTGCATGAGAAGAACAGTCCGATGAAGTTTTGTGAGCTTCGGTCGGGTGCGCAGACTTTTGTGAGGCGTTGCGTTGTCATGGAGAAGGAGAACTTCGACATAAAAGTTTTCTGGGTATGGTACCGCGTCATAATGAAAAAAATTACTGCTGCTGGAGAAAAACCAACGTTTCGGCCACGGTTGCAGCGGCCTTCTTCTGGATCTAATGGTGCGTTCTAGCTATGCAGTGTCCTTTATATTTGGTTGTTACTGTTCACTGCGCATGCCATTACGTCATAATTTTAACAAGATAGTTAGTTTCATTGGTCACTTAAGGAAGTAGTAGAGGAAACTTTATTTTAATAGGATTTTGCGGTGGAGGGAGAACGTGACCTCTGTCGTCTATTGGCTCTTGTGTTATGTACCATGATTGGTGGTCACCGTCGAATGAGAAGTTGGCTGCTGTTTACCAATTGCTGGACGTCGGCCGCGCTGCAGCAGTTACTCGCCGGTAGTGCTCGTGCCTCGTGTTGACAGTGCGATCTGTTGGGCTCTGATTGCTGGCAGCCAAGATGGGGCAAGCCTGAGTCCATCCTCCCTGTTCATGTTATTAGGGTATTTAAATATTTCGATGGCCTCTCTGATTTTACGTTTCGTCATAATTGGCTGCTTGGCCAACACATAGGCTTTGCTGAATTTTATTTCTTTTCTGCAGTCTTGCTGATGTTCTGCCACTGCGGATTTGTTGTTTGTCCTAGAGGAATGTAGCGACTTTTCAGGTATTCAAACACCGACTAAAAATGGAAAAAAATAGAAAATGACCTGAAAGTTATTGTTATTCAAGCCGACGAGCTACATTCAGTGCGTTGCAACACATCTGTTCCTGTTCTATGCGACTGTTAAATCTGTTGATAGCGAAAAATAAATGAAATATGTAAAATTTCGCTTTTACTTACTTTTTTTTACAAAGAAGAGCAGATTCTAAATGTATAGCACTAATGTAAGTATTCAATACTGCTGTATGTCCACGATGCAGTACTACTTTAAAACGTTCACTAATGACTTGCATGTAAATAATCACAACTTCATTATTGATATCTACACTTTTGGTGTTCAATCATTCGGTCTCTGTAACAGCAGCCTGCAGTTGAGTTCTTTAATAGAAATTCGTAACTTCAAAGATTATTACAATTACAAAACATAAAAATGTTGATGTCCTTCTTTACGAACAAAATATATCCTCCTTTCAGGAACAAGTGCGAAAGGAAGATTAGAGTTTAATAGTCCGTTGACGGCGGGATAATTAGAGACGGAACATAAGCTCGAATTAGGAAAGGATGACGAAGGAAATCGGCCGTGCCCTTCCAAAAGGAACCATCCCAGCATTTGCCTTAAGCGATTGAGGGAAATCAAGGAGAACCTAAATCAAGCTGGCTGAACGGGGATCTGTTCTGTCGTCCTGCAGATTGCCAGTCCAATGCGCTAACCACTGAGTCACAGTGTGCCACCTCGCTCGGTTCCTCCGTGTTTCGTTAACCTGTCCTACGAACTTCGTTTAGAAGCGAGTGTGATGGGTCTCCTACTACCGCATTTACTGTAACAGTATTTCTTTTTCTCTTCATAGGTATGTACGGTGATTTATGTGCTAGCTTCAGTACTCATTTTATCCATTACCAAATCATTTTGTGGAGAAATTGAACCAAAGACTGTGTAGAACACTTCGAAGGTGCAAAAAATCCACTAAAGAGCTGCCTGTATTACGCTTGCCTGTCATTTGATAGAATACTATTGTGCGGTATGGGAACCGTAGCAGATGGCTTGACGGAGGACATCGACAAAGAATGGCAGCTCGTTTTGTACTATCGCCAAATAGCGGAGAGAGTGTGACGGATATGGTACACAGGATCGGGTGGCAATCTTTGAAAAAAAAATCGTTTTTCGTTGCGCGAGATCTTTTAACGAAATTTCAATCACCAAGTTTCTCCTCCGAGTACGAAAATACTTTGCTACCGCCAACCCACACAGAGAGAAATGATCATAGTAATAAAATAAGAGAAATTATAGTTCTCACGGAAGCACTTAAATGTTCGTTTCTCCTGCGAGCTGTTCGGGAGCTAAACGGCAGAGAAACAGTCTAAAGGTATGAGGTATATTCAAAAAGGAAGGTCCGATCGGTCGCGAAATGGAAACCACAGTGAAAATCAAAAATGATTTATTTGCAACTATTTGCTACACCTTCCAGCTACTTCTCTATATACACTCCTGGAAATTGAAATAAGAACACCGTGAATTAATTGTCCCAGGAAGGGGAAACTTTATTGACACATTCCTGGGGTCAGATACATCACATGATCACACTGACAGGACCACAGGCACATAGACACAGGCAACAGAGCATGCACAATCTCGGCACTAGTACAGTGTATATCCACCTTTCGCAGCAATGCAGGCAGCTATTCTCCCATGGAGACGATCGTAGAGATGCTGGATGTAGTCCTGTGGAACGGCTTGCCTTGCCATTTCCACCTGGCGCCTCAGTTGGACCAGCGTTCGTGCTGGACGTGCAGACCGCGTGAGACGACGCTTCATCCAGTCCCAAACATGCTCAATGGGGGACAGATCCGGAGATCTTGCTGGCCAGGGTAGTTGACTTACACCTTCTAGAGCACGTTGGGTGGCACGGGATACATGCGGACGTGCATTGTCCTGTTGGAACAGCAAGTTCCCTTGCCGGTCTAGGAATGGTAGAACGATGGGCTCAATGACGGTTTGGATGTACCGTGCACTATTCAGTGTCCCCTCGACGATCACCAGTGGTGTACGGCCAGTGTAGGAGATCGCTCCCCACACCATGATGCCGGGTGTTGGCCCTGTGTGCCTCGGTCGTATGCAGTCCTGATTGTGGCGCTCACCTGCAAGGCGTCAAACACGCATACGACCATCATTGGCACCAAGGCAGAAGCGACTCTCATCGCTGAAGACGACACGTCTCCATTCGTCCCTCCATTCACGCCTGTCGCGACACCACTGGAGGCGGGCTGCACGATGTTGGGGCGTGAGCGGAAGACGGCCTAACGGTGTGCGGGACCGTAGCCCAGCTTCATGGAGACGGTTGCGAATGGTCCTCGCCGATACGCCGGGAGCAACAGTGTCCCTAATTTGCTGGGAAGTGGCGGTGCGGTCCCCTACGGCACTGCGTAGGATCCTACGGTCTTGGCGTGCATCCGTGCGTCGCTGCGGTCCGGTCCCAGGTCGACGGGCACGTGCACCTTCCGCCGACCACTGGCGACAACATCGATGTGCTGTGGAGACCTCACGCCCCACATGTTGAGCAATTCGGCGGTACGTCCACCCGGCGTCCCGCATGCCCACTATACGCCCTCGCTCAAAGTCCGTCAACTGCACATACGGTTCACGTCCACGCTGTCGCGGCATGCTACCAGTGTTAAAGACTGCGATGGAGCTCCGTATGCCACGGCAAACTGGCTGACACTGACGGCGGCGGTGCACAAATGCTGGGCAGGTAGCGCCATTCGACGGCCAACACCGCGGTTCCTGGTGTGTCCGCTGTGCCGTGCGTGTGATCATTGCTTGTACAGCCCTCTCACAGTGTCCGGAGCAAGTATGGTGGGTCTGACACACCGGTGTCAATGTGTTCTTTTTTCCATTTCCAGGAGTGTACGCGTCGCTCCGACGTAGACATTGGTTGTAGCGTTGTGCCAACTTTCTAAGATCCTCGTCATGAAAGGCAGCTGCCTGTGCTTTTCAACATTTCTCATAGCTGGTCTGCAATTCGTTGTCTGCGCGTAAATACCAAAATGTTGTCTTTGTAGCCAGCACTTCATGTAAGCAGAGATGAACATTGAGGGAGCCGAGTACGGGCTGTATGGTGGGTGTTTAAACACTTCCCATCGAAAAAGCTGCAGAGGGGATTGTAATTGCTCCTGCAGAGTACTGCCGAAAATTGTGATGAAGAAGGAAATGTACGACAGGTACATAATGTAAAGTTGTGTGAAATCAAGCGAAACCATGCAGCGGGGACCCATACTTGGCGAGAGGCACTATTGTTTTACGCCTCTTGACGTGCCCATTTTTTTTTTCAGGACTGAAAAGAGCGCCGTGACGGAATCGACAGGCATACTAGAGATACTGCCCAACACATCTGTGCAAAGCTTAATCGGATTTTCAATGTCGGTTCCATTCCGTGACCTGTCGGAGCTTACTTTCTGAATAGCCCTCTTAGTTCAACGAAATCTCTATCAAGCGAATAATTGTGAATGGCAGAGTAGTTACGTAGATGTTTATGTATATGTAATTGTAGATGTAGGTAACTGAATCTTTGAACTTATAAATCAGAAAAATATTTTTTTTTATTGCTCTCCGTAAAGCATTTGAACACCAGAGCTCATCTTCATGTGCTTCTTACATTTTTTTTTTTTTTTTTTTTTTTACGTCTGGTCTTGACAGCTGCTTTGCCTATTTCGGGCAGAGAACGAGATTACTGTTTACATTCACTTCGAAAGTTCATGAAATAAATTTAAAATAACCGTTGGAGATACAGTTTTTCTGTCTTTGCGGACACACACACACACACACACACACACACACACACACAAACAAACATGCACACACATACACACACTAATAGAGAGAAAGAGAGAGAGAGAGTGATACAAACACAAAATTGGGGCATCCGCCATTGCAGGCATTAGACTTTGCGCAATCCACGCTTGCTGACTTAGCTACAACGAATATTTATTTCCCTTTACAGCTCCTTTTTAAAGATGCGGGAAGATCTGTAAGTTTAGAAGTTTTCTATTCTAGAAAAAAAGCTTTTTTTGTAGTGAAGGTGGCATCTAATGATCGCAGAATAAAAAGGATGAGCATTATCGGAGGTAACAAAGTGCAATATATAAAAGAACTTGGATTTTCAGAACGAGAACGCCGCTTAGCATTCTCGTACTTCAGTCGTAGCTGGCACGTCATCGGGAAAAGTGTCTCTTCCAGAGAGAAGGATGTGCGAGCAGAGGAGCAGGGACAAGAACAAAATTAATTCCCCGCAACTACGACAATTTATATTCCGACGACCGGCGCGTTTATTATGCAGATACGATTCCGTTTTGCCGAAGTTTAGGGTGAGGTGCCGCCATTCCTCAAATTCAGCGCCCGACCGATAACGCGGGATGTAAATAAGGCCTGAGAAGCTGTTTGCACGCCCTACGCATCAAGATACAGACGGCGTTACGGGCGAGCCCAGAGTTCAGAAGACGCCGGTGCGGCGGGCGCTGAGCATAGCGGTGGGAGAGTGGGGCGGCACAGATAAGCGGGCGTCGGGGCGGCGGAGACGCCGGGGCCGGAGGGAGGAGAAGAAGAAGAGGAGAAGAAGGAAGAGGAGGAGAAAGAGGAAGAGGAGGAGGGCGCAGGCAATCTGAAGCGGCCGTGAGTGTCGCCATCTTGGCGGCTGCATGGCGACAGTTTATCGACCGCCGTCGCGCGGCGGCTGTCAGCAGCAGGGCCCGTTGCGTGGGCGGCGGCGGGGCCAGCGGGGGCGGTGGCGGCGGCGGCGGTGGCGGGGGCGGTGGGGGAGGCGTTCTGCGCAGGCGCGAAGACCGCCCGCGTCGCGCGCAGCGTCCTCTGGTGCGCTGCCAGCCGCACTCGCAGCTCCGCTTTCGTACAATGCTTGCCGCCAAGTAAGGGGCATGTCATCGCAAGCTACCTTCATTCTACGCCACGTCAGAAAAGTTCTACGCCGTTGGCAACGTCGCAATAAATTATGAGAATCTGTTTTTGGCTCTTTCGGTAAATCACATTCTTTTCTTGTCTTGATGCACATGTTCCTCTGGCACCACTAGTACAAACATAAATTTGTTCATACATAACTGATTAAAGCCGGTCCACTACGAACAAAGATACGAGCGGGCATGAATTTTACATATTTGGAAATTACGAAAGGCGTTTAATAAGTAATGCAAAACATTTTTTTTCAGGAAACAGGTCGGTTCCATTCAGGATTCCAATACACCATAATATCCCCCATTTCTTTGGCTATAAAACCCTGTTTTTCAACACAATCTCCGTTAAAAGGAACGATCTTAGGCCACCTCAAGGGTAGGGCCTATATGCCTCCGTTATACCACTGTGTTGTTCGTCGTCGGAACCAACCTCTTGTCGCACCAATAACCCCCCCCCCCCCCCCAATCATCCACTTACTGCTTCCCGTGAAGTATGTCCTTCGTTTGACCAAACAGATGGAAGTCGGAAGGTGTGAGATCCGGGCTGTAGGTTGGATGAGGAAGAACAGTTCAATGAAGATTTGTGAGCTCCTCTGGGCTGCGCAGACTTGCGTGAGGCCTGGCGTTGTCCTAGAGATGGACAAGTTCGTTTGCATTCTTGCGTTAACGAACATGCTGAAGTCGTTACTTCAATTTCACAGCTGTGTGAGTCTTGGCGGCACGCGAGAGATCGGACATGTTTGTGCGACGTTGTTGCGATGACGGCAGACGCCTAGCCCAATGACTCACCGTGCTTTTGTTCACTGTCAGATCTTCGTAAACATTCTGCAAGCTCTTATGAACATCTGCTTCCGTCATTAGATGATCAATGACAGCTCTCTGCGTGGAACGTATCTGCGTTACAGATGTGAGATGACATTTTGAAGGCTACGTATTGCGCCACCACTTATCGAAAGGTCGTTGAAATTACAGGGACAGAAGCAGGAACACTTTACGATGTCCCACAGAAAAGTTACGCATTTTTTCAACCGAAATTGGCTGAGAAAAAAATGTGTTGCATTACTTATTGAACGCCCATCGTAGAGCAGCGCGATCGTGCATTCAGGCGAACGAGTCCTCTGTGCTTTGGAGAATGACAACTGCTTGTGATAATGTTCATTTCCGTTTTGGGTTTTTGTCCGAATCGGTTCTCCATAACATTTACAATTTTGTGAGTAACTTGAGAAGAGTAGAAAGACATTCATACATTCGGCTAATTAATGTCGGCTCTGTTTCCCAGTCAAAACTGACAAGAAAAGCAAAGAAAGGCAAGCATTAAACCAGAACTAACTGTGTATAGGCAAAATTGGGAAATGGGCAGATCGCATGTACTGAAGTAGCTTCGTTCAAAGCTTCACTGTTGTCATTAGGCTACAGATACATTCTGGAGAAACATACTTCAAATAGAAATTTGTTATTACAGTCTTTACTTTCTTTAAACATATCGTCGTCTTCCTTCTATCAGTTACTCTATTTACGATAATAATTTATCTTTTTAATGAAATTTGTTGCGAAATGTAACAATACGTTTTATCTTAACATTAGTATATTCCTAACGTATGAATTACTGACGTGTTGCGGGCAGAATCCAAGGAAAAATCATGTATTCAGTGCTAGTTGCAGACTTTAGATACTATCGGCAATTGCAGTTTTTGAATAAGTTCGTGGAATTCGGGTATGGAGCAGATAAGAATTGCGGAGTTCGTGCCAATTCGTGTTTATTTATAGCTATAAAGTGATTAATGGTATTCAGAATATCTTCTCAGTTTTTTGGATACAGATAAGTTGTGTACAAAAAGAGAGTCTTTTTTTCACGATGAACATATCCGCTCCAGTTGCACTTGACTAATCCTCTGTTTGGATAAAATGTTACACACGACCCGAGTTCAGGATGTAACTCTGCAGTTACCATGCCACTAAAAGAAATCTACTGCTCCATTATTCTCTGACTTACTACGTTACAACTGATATCCGTTGTGTGTTGTTCTCAGTTATATATTCTCAGTAATACCTTAGGGTATAAGGAATCTCAGCACTGACGCACGTTTCAGGGAACTGCACATTTTTTTGAGTGTAATGTCGTTCACGTCATTAGGAATAGCAGAGTCTTTTCGTGTGTCTCGTATATTCCATATCTCGCAGCGATAAGATACTTGTTAACTGTTGTCATCCTTGCTTCCGATGCAACTTCCTGTTAAGATATTGTTATTCAATATATTTTTCGCCTGAAACAAAAGGATGGACTGTCGAGTGGTGTTTTCTACACTGAAGCGCCAAAGATACTGGTATAGGCATGCGTATTCAAATGCAGAGATACGTAAATAGGCAGAATACGGCACAGCGGTCGGCAACGCCTATATAAAACAACAAGTGTCTGGCGTAGTTGTTAGATCGGTTACTGTTACTACAATGGCAGGTTATCAAGATTTAAGTGAGTTTGTATGTGGCGTTATAGTCGGTGCACGAGCGATGGGACACAGCATTTTGTTGGTCGCGATGAAGTAGGGATTTTCCCGAACGACCATTTCACGAGTGTACCATGAATATCAGGAATCCGGTAAAACATCAAATCTCCGACATCGCTGCAGCCGGAAAAAGTTCCTGCAAGAACAGGACCAACGACGATTGAACAGAATCGTTCCGTGTGACAGAAGCGCAACCCTTCCGCAAATTACTGCAGATTTCAATGGTGGGCCATCGACAAGTGTCATCGTGCGAACTATTCAACAAAACATCATAGATATAGGCTTTCGGAGCCGAAGGCCCACTCGTGTAGCCGTGTTGACTGCACGGCACAAAGTTTTACGCCCATCCTGGGCCTGTAAACACCGATATTGGACTGTTGATGACTGGAAACATGTTGCCTCGTCGGACGAGTCTCGTTTCAAATTGTATCGAACGGATGGACGTGTGCTGGTATGGAGACAAACTCATGAATGCATGGACCCTGCATATCAGCACGGGACCGTTCAAGCTGGTGGAAGCTCTGTAATGGTGTGGGATGTGTGCAAAAATAACTGACTCAACGAAAGAACCTAAATGGGTGTCATCGGACGTCCGCCTAGAAAAAATTCAACGAACTATATAGCACAAAATGAGATAAAAAAAAAATAGATGGATACAGCGTCTGCCATGTAAGTAGGAGATCGCTGGTTCGAGTCCCGGTCGTGGCACACATTTTCAACTGCCCCCGCCGGCCGCTGGTGGCCGAGCGGTACTAGGCGCTTCAGTCTGGAACCGCGCGGCCGCTACGGTCGCAGGTTCGAATCCTGCCTCGGGCATGGATGTGTGATGTCCTTAGGTTAGTTAGGTTTAAATAGTTCTAAGTTCTAGGGGACTGATGACCTGAGATGTTAAGTCCCATAGTGCTCAGAGCCATTTGAACCATTTTTCAACTGCCCCCCTTGATATTTATTAACGCCTGTAAGCAGCTAAAGGTCTGGATTTCATTGTAATTTTATACTTCAGACATAAGTCGAGACCATGAAACGTCGTGTTGCAGCACTTCTGCGTGCTCTCGAGGGCACTACACGATATTAGGCAGGTGTATCAGTTAGTTTGGCTCTTCAGTGCATACTGTGAAGCACAGGGGGAGCCACGGCTTGACACTGACATTGAGACGAGTGTAGGGGGGAGGGAGCTCGGCTTTCCTCGCAGGTGACGACGACGACAGAGCGGCTCACACGGTGACGCCGAGGCGTCTGTCAGCTAGCACGCGCGCTTCTCCGGACGCGCCGCGCCAACAGTGGCAAGTGTCTCCGTCTACGCGGCGTCGGGTTATTGCTTTGCATTTGTCATTCGCCCCCGCTGCAGTTCCGTAATGGTGTCGTTCTGCGCTGTCCGCACGCTCTTTTGATCACTGGACGTCGTTAGTCGTCGGCCGTTGCCAAAGCCGGGACAGCTTTGTCAGTGTCTGGAGGAGCGCCAGCGGACAGGCAGGCTGCCAGAGTTTTCCACGGGCTTTCCTAAATATTATTACGACACTAAATAGCACCGCACGCTTTGCAAACATAAAGATACAATTTCTTCACTTACCGCGATTCGTTACATACAGCGCTATTTTCACTCAAACTACACCTTGTTTTAGGCTTTATTCCTTAGTAAACTGTAGGACTCTCACTTCGTCGTGATACGAACGTTTTGATACCACACAGCCGGACGTGCGCTAATGAGGCAATATTACGTATTTACAAATGCACCTAAAAAACAGTCAGCTACTCCAGGAAAAGCAGTACTGATTCAAAGAAAACCGTGCGACTTCATCTGGCACGAAGTACGGTGTCATATTGTAAAAAGGCTATTATTGATGAAACCAACGATTCGGTCACGGATACAGTGACCTTTTTCGGGGTCTACAGGTGTGTTTTTTGCCTCTCGCAGTCACCTACACTTTTGTCATCATTTACTGTCGTAGTGTTGAAAACGTTGATATAATTGATCTCTTTATGGTAGAAAGAGCGGGACCCGCCAGGGTAGCCGAGACCGGTAATGCGCTGCTTCCTGGACTCGGGTAGGCGCGCCGGCCCCGGATCCAATCCGCCTGGCGGATTACCGACGGGGGCCGATGTGCTGGCCAGCCTGGATACGGTTTTTCGGCGGTTTTACACATCCCATTGGGTGAATACCTGGCTGGTCCCCATGTTCGGCCTCAGTTACACGGCTCGCAGACGTCTGAACACATTGGCACTATTCCATGGATTACACTCGACGCAGACAGTTGGGGTACACTAATTCCGTCCGGGGGGGGGGGGGGGGGGTACGGGGTGGCGGTAGGAAGGGCATCCGGCCACCCCTTAACCATTAACAGGCCAAATCCGATTAAGGATGGCTGACCCTGCGGGACAAGGCTCAAGCGATAGAATAGTTAGAGGGAGTGGGAAACTTTATTGGAACAGGTTAATCTGGTGGAGCGAGCATGGGTCTGCTGGTTTTTATTGCTTTGTACACTGTGTGCCATGACTGGTACAAGAAGCAATAGAATGTAGCAGATTCGCACTCCCTCCATAACAATAACATATTACAATAAAGTTTCTCACTCCTTCCGCTATAAGTGATCAACGTTTTTAAAACTATGACGTGATTTCAAGCTCAGTAGAGCACTCATGACAAAATGTAACGCGGTACCATACCCAGAAAACTTTCATACTAACTGACTCTGTCTAAAGAACCCTACGTAATTACATTGTTCTCGTATTTGAACACGAAAAAACGGAGAAGGACAGAGACTTAATGCTTGTGTTTTTAGATCTTTAAAACGGAAGACCACACAGGAAAGCCTAACAAAGAATCATGCGCCTGCAAGGCTAATTCACAAAATGGTTTACGAAGCTACTGCAGCTGCGAGCAGACAGCGAATAGAAACTCTGATTGGTTCCGAACGCCTACAGGAATTCAGTAAGGCTGTGCCATTTTCCCGTTACCACTTCCTCACTATTTCAGATGGAGCTCTGGAAGGAATGGAGGAGAACACAATAAGGACATCAACGCACTTGCAGATCAAGTAGTATTCTGGAGTAATAGAGAGAAAAAGTCCAGTAGGGCGTAGCCACCAGGCATGAGCATCCAAAAGCATACGGATTAACAATAAATAAATAAAAAACGGTTGCAACGTCAATGAATAGGCAGAACAATAAAGGAAAAATACGGCTGGAAAATACACAGCTGGAAACGTAGACCACTGCAAATATTTCGAGTGCATCATTACAAGCAATAAAAGGATACAGCTTGAGATCAAGAACTGAATTTCGAAATCACATCAGTTTTTCCATCAAGTTCGGAACCTGCTGAAATGAACGAGGACCCTTAAGATCAAAACAGTCACACCTTATCCCCGTAATAACATGTGACCAAGAAACCTGCACAACATCCAAACAGGTATACAAAAACTGCAAGCTGCAGAATTGAAATTCTTACGTACTATGGTCCACTAAACTAGGAAGAATAAGGTTCAAATGGCTCTGAGCACTACGGGACTTAACATCTTTGGTCATCAGTCCCCTAGAACTTAAAACTGCTTAAACCTAACCAGCCTAAGGACATCACACACATCCATGCCTGAGGCAGGATTCGAACCTGCGACCGTAGCGGTCGCGCGGTTCCAGACTGAAGCGCCTAGAACCGCTCGGCCACAGTGCCCGGCGAAGAATAAGGAAAGAAACGAAAAAAAATAGGGAAGAAGGAACAGTGCAATCATTATTGAAACTGAAAGTGGCAGGAGCCCTTCGAGATGGTTTGCCGACGTCAGACAAATGGACGAGAGAAGGACAGCAAGCCAATGGACACAGGGGTGTGATTGGTGGAATACAGGTGGGAAGACCATGGAAGAGACAGCCGGACCGAGTGAAAGACGACATATTAATAAGAAGAGCCAGCCGGGATAGAGGCTTGATAGAAGAACGGTACATGGACACACACTGGCGGGAGCGCTCGTAAGCCACACCCGGCAAACTGGAGTGGAAAATCGATGATGATGATGAGGGGGGAGATATCGGAGGAAAAGCGAGGCGGACATTTGCCGACACATGGACCGTGGTTGCTCATCGGGACGGCTTTGCGCAATGGCCGTTTCTTGGGACAGTAGGTGAGAGTGAGGCCGCTAACTTGTAACTAATGAGACAAAGGTGACGTCAGCTACAGGCCTTGTGCAAAATGACCCTGTCAGGAAAAGTAAAGTAGACAAATTCTGCTGTCTTTGTTGAGAAAAGAGCGTGACCACAAGACGAATTGGGTTGTCAACATGGAAGTAGTCATTGCAAGACATTCTCGGAAGCCAACCGCGAAAGAAAAAAAAAGAGGTTCTTCTAGACTGTCGGTCTTAGAGGGGAGATGTGTCGTGTGACCTCACAGTGAGTGACGAGCCGGTGCTTCCGACGCTAGGTCCGTACAGCAATGAGGTAAATGTCGTGGCAATAAAACACGTTGCAGTATGCAGGTAAAATGTCCGGCGTAGAAAAACACTGGCGTAGTTCTCTCACGCTCCACGGAATTCTGTGCGGTTTTGTGCGCTGGAGATCAGTAAAAACGTATTCTTTTTGATCCAAAGTATCTGGACACCTCTGTGTAATGCAGAAATGACAACTGAAAATCACGAGAGGTGGGCCCGCCGCTGTATAAGGAGATCTGGTGTATTACATTGTCAGTAAAGAAACAGCAGCACCAGAATGGCTCTGTCAGGACATCTCAGTCTCTTCGGATGTGGACCAGTCATTCCTCACGGGCGTTTCTACCCTCCTATAGCTGCCGAAATCGACTGTTAGTGGTGTGACTGTAAAGTCGAAGGACTAAGTAACAACTACAGCTAAACCAAAAACAGGTTGACCTCATATACTGACAGAAAAGTATTGTCGACCATTGCTGAGGGTCAGTGTAAAACTTCGTATGAAATAAACGCAAGGAATCACTCTTGAGTTTCAAAGTGCTACCAGGAGTCCAACTAGCACTATGACTGTGCGCAGTGAGTTAGAAAGAATGCAGTGCGATGCTTGAGCGGCTCCCCTTAAGCAACACATAACAGTAGTCAGTTCCAACCGACGCATATGGTGGTGTTAAGACGACACCACTAGACAGTGGATGACTAGAAACAAGTAACGATGAACTACGCTATGCACTGTGCACGGAAAGGGTTTGGATTTGGCGAGTGCCTCGAGAGTGTTACCGGCCGTCATAAGTAGCGCAACATTGAAGTACGAAGGAGGTCTTACTACGTTCTGGAAGTGTTTTTCGTGCGTAGGTTGCGACCCTTTTACTGTACTTAAGAAAACGCTAAATGCGGAAGTATATGAACATATTTTACAACATTGTGTGCAAATGGTTCAAATGGCACGGGGCACTATGGGAATTAACTTCTGAGGTCATCGGTCCTCTAGAACTTAGAACTACTTAAACCTAACTAACCTAAGGACATCACACACATTCATGCCCGAGGCAGGATTCGAACCTGCGACCGTAGCGGTCGCGCGGCTCCAGACTGTTGCGCCTAGAACCGCTCGGCCACTCCAGCCGGCCAACATTATGTACTGCATATGGAAGAGGAACAGTTAGGAGGCGATGATTGTATCAACATGTGAGGCAGTGGTTTGTGGACAATGATATAACTGAAAAGGACTCGCCTGTCATAGCCCCGACCTGAACCCAGTGCGGTACATTTTGCAGGAGTTTCAGTAAGATCGGACAGACGCCGTTTAGTTCAGATAAATTGTGGACTTACCTACACACTTAAGCGTTCAACGTTCCCATATCTCTGGTTTCGGCTCTTGAGGAAGAATGGGCTACCATTCCTTCATTGACATTCAAACACATCGAACGTGTCCCCAGCAAAATTCAACCCATCATGAAGACGAAAGGTGGCCAGCCCCACATAAATGTCCACTGGTAGGTGTCCTGGTACGTTAGACCAGAGACTGTGTGTAGTTTTTACCAGGCTCCCTCGGTTTATTACACGCTGTGTGTTGCTGTCCCCGTTCGTCTTGCACCTCTTTAATCAATCGGTGGCCACAGTACCGGTCTAGCATCGTTTCAGTAAGACCTCGCAGATTCCATTTGATCCAAATAAATTTTGTGAATACTACAATGAAGCGCCAAGAAACTGGTATAGGCATGTGTATTCAAATACAGAGATATGTAAACAGGCAGAATACGTCGCTGCTGTCGGCAATGCTTAAGACAACAAGTGTCTGACGCAGTTGTTAGATCGGTTACTTCTGACACAATGACAGGTTATTGAGATTTAAGTGAGTTTGAACGTGGTGTTATAGTCGGCGCGCGAGCGATGGGATACAGCATCTCCGAAGTAGCGATGAAGTGGGGATTTTCCTGTACGACCATTTAACGAGTGTACATGAATATTAGGAATCTGGTAAACCATCAAATCTTTGACATCGGTGGGATCGGAAAAAGATCCTGCAAGATCGGGAACAACGACGACTGAAGAGAATCGTTCAACGAGACAGAAGTGTAACCATTCCGCAAATTGCTGCAGATGTCAATGCTGGGCCATCAACAAATGTCAGCGTGTGAACCATTCAATGAATCATCATCGATATGGGCTTTCGGAGCCGAAGGCTCACTTGTGTACCCTTGATCACTGCACAATACAAAGCTTTATGCCTGGTGTTGGCTCGTCAACACCGACATTGGACTGTTGATGACTGGAAGCATGTTGCCAGGTCGGACGAGTCTCGTTTCACATTGAATCGAGAGGATGGACATGTACAGGTATTGAAACAATCTAATGAATCCATGGACTCTGAACGTCAGCAGAGGACTGTTCAAGCTGGTGGAGGCTCTGTAATGGTGTGGGGCATGTGTAGTTGGAGTTATATGGCATCCCTAATATGTCCACATACGACTCTGACAGGTGATACTTCATTCATGTCCACTGCGTATTCCGACGGACTTGGGCAGTTCCAGCAAGACAATGCGACACTCCACACGTCCTTAATTGCAACATAGTGGCTCCAGGAACACTCTTCTGAGTTTAAACACTTCCGCTGGTCCCCAAACTCCCCATACATGAACATTATTGAGCATATCTGGAATACTTTGCAACGTGCTGTTCCGAAGAGATCTCCACCTCCTCGTACTCTTACGGGTATATGGACAGCACTGCATAATTCGTGGTGTCAGTTCCCTTCAGCACTGTTTCAGACATTAATCGAGTCCATGCCACGTCGTATTATGGCACTTCTGCGAGATCGCGGGGACCTACACGATATTAGGATCTTCAGTGGATTTGGATGTATGGGTGGAACGGTCTTTCATAGGAGTAGTAGTAGTGCTAATCTGGCGACAATTATAAGAGGAGATCAAAATGTTCCCGTTCCATGGCCACACTCACCGCATCAGAGTCGCGCTTCGTTGCATATAGACTGCAGCAACGCCCTCAAATGGAAACTTTTTGATCGCCTCGTGCATTTCAACGAGCAATACGGGAGACACACCGCCGAATTAATCAGTGGAGCTGGCTGTCAATCTCAGGCGGGGACTGCCGTACTTGGGGCGGCGAGGGAATGAGGGCTGAAGGATGGATACCACGACACCGTATTTCATTATGCCATTCATGGGTTTTGATGATTCCGGTTGTAACTTTTTCGTTTTCGTTTTCAAGGCGTATACAGTCAGTGCTGTGTTACAATCGAGTTTCTGTACGGCTGGGAAGCCAGACGCCGACGCACAGTAGTACAGTACGGCAGCCGCCGTATTTCCGGCGGCAGGGCCCGCGGCTGTGTTTTGTGGGCGACTTGCCCGCGCGGCGCGCCGGCTGTTAATTGACAGATGAGTGAGCGCGCGTGTGTGGGCCACTTGATGAGGTGCGAAGCGACGCCGGGCAGCCATTAGCCGGCGCGCCACGCCACGCCGCGCCGCGCAGCACGCTCCGCCCACGCGGCTGGTCGCGTCGCGGCCGATACGCCGCTCTATCACAGCTGCCGCCGGAATTAGCCGCGCTGATCGCCTGGAGGACCGCCACGCCAGCGTGTCAATAAATATGACGCGCTCGGCCGCCTGATGGCGAGTGACCGATGACAAGCGGCCTTCCGGCGCGCCCGCCGTTGTTTCGCCACACGTCGCCGGCTCCATTAGCTTAACACGTCTGCTCAGCCGTAGGTCCGTGCGGTTACCCCGAGGCAGCTGCCTGGCTGGTGTCAATTGAACCTACCGATACCGAACGTCTGTTTCGACCCGTGACGTAATGATCGTTGCGGGGTGTGATGTCATACGTGCACAAATCGGAAGAGAACTCCTCTGAAACGTTCTAAAATCTGTAAGTTGACGCTCCATGATAGTGCATTGGAATCCAGGGAGACGTCGCCATAAAATGCGAGTGTACCTTCCAAAATAAAATGACGAGTGAATGTGTGACTCCTAAATGAACAAGATTTACAATTACTTTAATCTACACCAGTAAAATAATTGATAAACATTTGGTAACCCGTCGCATCATTAATACAATCAGGTGACAAGAGTCATGGGATGGCGATATGCACATACACAGAGGGCAGTAGCCATCGCGTACGCAAGGTGTAGAAGGGCAGTGCATTGGTGGAGCTGTTATTTGTACTCACGTGATTCAAGTGAAAAAGTGTCCGACGTGATTATGGCCTCACGACGGGAATTAAGAGACTTTCAATGGAGAATGATGGAGCTAGACACATCGGATATTCCAGTTAAGAAATCGTTAGGGAATTCGGTATTTCGCGATCCACAGTGCCAAGAGCGTGCCGAGAATACCAACCTGTGTCATGGCGGCTGCAGTGTAACACGTGTTAAGTTCGGCTCGCGAAATTTAGTTGAATTCGAAGGTGTTCTCGCAGGTGGTGTTGTCTAGTACAAGTGGAAATCGTGAAAACAACAGTGTTCTGTGCAGTAGTGCTATTTTTTTTTCTGTGCTCCGCCAATATCTTCGAGAAAATGGTAAACAGAAGAGTGAACAGCAGCGCGTCCAGCAGCGGGGAAGCAGCAGGTGCGGCGGGCCCGCTCTTGGCGGAAGGTGCGGCCGCGGCTCCCGGTATAGCGGAGCTGGTCCGCTCTGAGGTAAACGCTGCGCTTCGCGATAAAAACAATCTCGATCTGATAGCAGGCACTATATCAGATACTGTAACGGCAGCAGTATTGGCCAAAATGCGTGAAACTGTTGAGGCCAATACTGCCGAAATTACAGCACTAAAAAAGTCTGTGTCTGAATACGAGAAAAAGGCACGAGAGTTGGAAGTCAAACTATCTGCCGCAACTGACGAACTAGAACAGTACCAAAGGCGAAATAGTCTACGACTGTTTGGAGTAGTAGAAAATAAGGAAGAAGACACGGACAAGCTGCTTATACAAGTTGCACGTGAAAAATTAGGCGTTGAAGTGACCAAGGCAGACATTGACAGGAGCCATCGGGTGGGACGAAAATTACCAGGTGCCACCAAACCTCGTCCGATAATAATTAAATTTGTTTCGTACCGAAAAAGGGCAGAGATCTTTACCCAGAAGAAGAAGTTAGCAAGGACAGGGCTTACAATAAGGGAAGATCTGACACATGAACGGCTAAAGATTTTAAACAGTGCCATATCCCATTTCGGTCTTCAGAATGTGTGGACTCAGGATGGCAGAGTAATCATTAAGACAGCAGCTGGAAAGAAGACAGTCACAAACATGACAGAACTGAATAGTATTAAGTGAAGCTACTCGAGCCAAAAGTGCAAACTTAACACCATTTGCAATTGTAACAGCCCCAATACTCAGATATAGTCTTGTAATTGTATTAATTTCTTAATTATACCCATATTTGTACCTTCAACTAATTGTTTTTGTAACTGTACTAACTTTTCACTATTTTTTTGTGTCTGTAGCTCTAACCATTACTTAATTTTAGTTACTGCTAATTCTTTTTTCATTTTCTCAGTTTATTCTCTTCCATTCTGAAATAGTTCTATTGCAATTATTAGTCTCTCCTTTAGTTCATTAATCACCCATCTCTTCGGTTTAAATTGTTCATAACAAAAATCACTATCAGTATCACTTTAGCAAATTTCAATCTAATTGTAGCTTCCTACGATAATCACTACCAGTATCACTTTAGTAAATTTCAATTTAATTCTAGCTTCCTACGATAATCTATTAATTACTAAGCTTACTTCTCTCTGCTGGCAGCATCGGCCTCTTAAATCACTCCCTTCTCCCTTATTTCCACCCTAAGCTGTTTCAAATACGCTAATTACATTTCTCCTCGTACGACAGAGGATACACAGTGACACACAGCCGTCACTATTTTGGTCATATTCTCCTTGCACAGAATACCACTAATCCATTTTCTATACTCCCGCAACCTCAGGAAATCTTTAGCAGGCGCCTTTCTTTCGGCAATCGCGGTGTCACAAACAGGGCGTGCAAAATCTCGGACACCCCTGCGGTATGTCACTTGGCGGAAGCAGCGGCCAGTGCCCCTCGCGGCAGGTAGTGCCTAACAAAGGGACAAACCAGTCTGCCACCCTACTCCAGGCGGCTCGGCGGAACGCGTCAGAGCTTTTAGCAGCTCACTGCAACGTCCAGTCTTTACCTGCGCATTACGAAGAACTTAGCCTCCTCTTCAACCAACTAAACTACCACGTAATCCTCTTATCCGAAACGTGGTTGAAACCACACATATCCTCTGCATCTTTTCATCTCCCAGGGTACACATTTCTTAGGGCAGACAGATCAAAAAAGCGAGGTGGCGGGGTCGGCGCGTATATACGAACAGATCTCAAAGCGAAAGTCTTATGTACGTCAAATCCTGCTGAAGAAAAAGAGGCTGAATTCATGTTCATTGAAATAAATATACAAAGTCGGAAATTCTTGACTGGCGTCGTGTACAAGCCGCCAAAAATAAGCTCAATGAGTTCTTTTCAGTCGGAATTACATTCACTTCAGTGTCAATACGAACATGTCATCGTAATGGGTGACTTGAACATAGACCTGCTAAGAGACACTCCCTCCGCAATAAACCTAAGAAGACTGTTTAGTTGCAATAGCATGAACATTCTTCCATTACAACCCACACACCATACGGCGCACAGTCATACTCTTATAGACGTAATCGCAACGAAACAGACTGACAAAGTAAGAGATGTTGGTCAAACATCGGCCCCTGGCCTCTCAGCACATGATGTAATATTCCTGGCCTACTCTGTGCAGCCCCCAAGGATCAAATCGCGTTACATAACTTGTAGGAACATGAAACGTATTGACCTTGACGCTCTAACAGCCGATTGCTCAGAAATCCTATGGCATCAAATAATCAGAAAACCCACAATCGACGGCAAAATTAATGACCTTGGTGATAAACTCACTGCCCTCTATGACAAACATGCACCTGTGCGCACAATCCGTGTAAGAAAATCTCCTGCTCCATGGCTGACAGCTGAATTACGTCAAATGATGACTAATAGGGATGCTGCCCACAGGCGTTTCAAGGCAGATCCGAAACCCGAGCGTTTCGAAGAATATAGAAAGCTACGGAACAGAGTGAAACAATGCATTCGCAATGCTAAAATCAGGCACGCTCGCTCCCTTGTATGCAGCGATCTGACGCCCACGACTCTATGGAAGAATCTCCGTAGCTTGGGGGTCGGAAAGGCAAAATCGGAAACTACTTTTCATGTGTCTGCTAACGAATTAAATGAATTCTTCTCTCCACCTCTGAATACCAGCACAGCTGATAATTACCGTCCACAAGAATCCCCAAACAGGATAACTAACAACGATACCTTCCATCTAAAACATGTAACAACAAATACGGCAAGAAAAGCAATAATGAGAATCTCTTCTGATGCAATAGGCAACGACAGTATCGGTATAACCATGATTAAGAATGTTGCCGATATCTTAGTACCTGTCTTAACTGACATATTTAATTTTTCCCTCGTGAACGGAATATATCCTACTGCATGGAAAAGAAGCCTAATTCGACCCATCCCTAAGATCGAAAACCCGCAACTGCCTAGTGATTACCGACCAATTAGCATACTGCCTGCTGTTTCCAAAGCACTTGAATATATTGTTCATGACCAAATCACTGAACACTTGCATGAATTCAGCCTATATGACAAATTTCAATCCGGTTTCCGTAAACATCACAGCACAAACACTGCTCTAATTAAAGTAACTGATGACCTGAAATATGCCATCGACAATCGAAAGGCAACAATATTGACGCTACTGGACTTCAGCAAAGCTTTTGACACTGTTAACTTTGACATATTGCTCAGAAAAATGCAACAGCTTAATTTCTCTGATAGTGCAATGAGATGGTTTGAAAGCTACTTAAAAGACAGACAGCAATGTGTTGTCTGCGTAAATGAAAAATCTTCCTGGAAACATGTTTCCTCGGGAGTGCCACAAGGATCAGTCTTAGGACCACTTTTGTTTTCTTTATATGTCAACGATATTTCGTCGGTTCTGTCCTCCTGTAAATATCATTTCTATGCCGACGACCTCCAGCTCTACCTAAGTGTCAGACCTGAAGATGTAAACACTGCAATCGCTCAGATGAATGATGATCTGTCTTCAGTAGTGAGATGGGCGAAAAACCTGGGGCTTAAACTAAATGCAAAAAAGACGCAAGTAATCTTAATAGCCCATCAGAAATTAATAAGTTCAGATTTCCGCGAACGGCTACCTCCTATTCTGCTTGACGGTACTCCAATACCATATCAGAAAACAGTGAAGAACTTGGGTGTAACTTTGGATGAGCATCTCAACTGGGCGGAGAATACAGTCGCAGTGTGCCGAAAGACGTCTGCTTGTCTCTATGCTCTCAAAAAGTTTCGGAACATATTTCCACAGGACTTGAAACGCCAGCTCGTGCAAGCACTCGTTCTACCGAACCTCCACTATTGTGATGTGATTCAACAAGGCATGAGTAGTGAAAACAAAAGACGGCTAGAGCTAACCATGAATGCCTGTGTGCGTTACACCTGCAACATTCGCCGATATGATCATGTTAGTGCTTCATACTCCGAGCTAGGGTGGCTGCGGCCTGACAAATTGCGTGACTACCACACTCTATGTCTACTCCACCGACTCCTCATCGCGCAAGCACCCCAGTACCTTGCTTCAGAGATTAAAAACCTGTCATGTCATCATAATCGAAACACGAGGTCACTCTTATTTGGTATCCTAACTGTGCCCACTCACAAAACAAAAACTTTTGCAAACTCCTTCTCAGTTGCCGCTGTCCGCCTATGGAACAAACTGCCCCTTACCTTGCGCAAAATTCGATCTCCTGCTGCTTTTAAGAAGAAGTTGAAGCATTTCCTACTATCATCCTCACAAAGTTCTCCACAAAATTAATGTACAAGGACAAT
The DNA here is from genome assembly GCF_021461385.2 of Schistocerca piceifrons. Classification (NCBI taxonomy): domain Eukaryota; kingdom Metazoa; phylum Arthropoda; class Insecta; order Orthoptera; family Acrididae; genus Schistocerca; species Schistocerca piceifrons. Next base: position 773,656,813 of record NC_060139.1, on the reverse strand, counting down.
CCCCTCATCTGTCAAATAGCAAAGCTAGCGTCTCCTATCTTGCTCCTGAGATGCCTTCCTCTTCATCTTTCTCTATTAGCCACGCAATCTTCTTTTCCTTTATATTTCCTTAATTATGTTTCATCATGTCTCTATTCTTCTCCTCCCTTCACCATGAGTCTCCCTCATACTCCGTGCTGCCGGCACTCCTATCTAAAATCTGTCTCTTCAATAATGTCTAATTATAACAGTACTTGTGACCTAAGAATATAAACTCTATATGTATGTATTTTTCCAGGTGTACCTTTCAAATTGTTTATCTCACTTTTTGTACTAGATGTAGTTTAACATGCCTACTAAAACATATGAATGTAAAATAAGTAGAATGCCTGGTTAGATGTAAGAGAGGGCCTGATGGCCCTAATCTTGCCAGGTTAAATAAATCAATAAATAAATAAATAAATAAATAAATAACCTTCAGCCATTATCTCAGACCACGGATAACACAGTCGCCGCCTGCCTGCACTTAAACGATCGCGAGCAGCGGCGTTTGCATAGAGTTGTCAGTGCTAACAGACAAGCAACACTGCGTGAAATAAGCGCAGACATCAATGTAGAACTTACGGCGAATGAATCCGTTAGGAAAATGCTGCGAAATTTGGAGTTAATGGGCTATGGCAGCAGACTGGTGCATGGACACTACGGCATGAACTGAGTTTGTCACCAAGACACTGTACAAGCTGGCGGTGCTCCATAATGGCATGGACTCTGTTTACTAGGAACAGACTGGGTGCTCTGGTCGAACTGAAACGACTATTGACTGCAAATTTTTATGTTCTGCTACTTGGATACTATTTGGAGCCATTTATGGACTTCATGTTCCCGAGCAACAATGACATTTTTATGGACGACAAAGCCTCATGCCACTAGGCCACAATTGTTCCCGTTTGGTTTTGACGAATATTCTGCAGAATACGAACGAATGACTTGGCCTGTCATTGAACATTATGGGACATAATCGAGAGGTCAGTACGTGCACAAAATCCTGCACCGGCAACAATTCCGCTAATTCGGACGGCTGTAGAGGATGCATGGCTCAATATTTCTGCAGGGGATTTCCAACGACTTGTTGAGTCCATGCCACGACAAGCTGCTGCAGTACGACGAGCAAAAGAAGGTTCGACACGATATTAAGAGGTAGCCCATGACTTCCGTCACCTATGCGTATTATTCGAACAAAATTACAGACAAATCTATTGGTAACCTGTACTAACATTAATGTAATAAGGCCTTGGGGTACGTGACATTGTAACGACATTTTTTTTAGCATGGCGGGGAGAGAGACTGGATTGCGGAAAAAATATAACATTGGAAGATTATTTGAATAAACAGAGAATTTGAAAACTTTGTTGTTATACCTCTGTTCCAAAGACATCAAGAGCGTGTGATCATGGGGGTATCTTATTGATCACTCTGGCCTACACCACTCAAAGCTAACTTTGAGACAGATACATACGTTTACTGCTAGAAGTTTCCAAACATTACACGTTAGTAATTAGTTCTGCAGTGATATATAAAGTTTAGTTCATTGCTATATACATATCTTAGTTCGGCGTAACTCGGAGTTATCTGCTTCCTGCCGCTACTGCTGAAGTCTTCGTCCCAGACCATTTCATCCGCTAACTGGACCTAGTTACGTGATTTCCATTAAATAATCCAGGTACCAAGTCGTTTTATAGTGGTTTGTTAATGACAACCTGCACCACTTCTTCTTGGTGGGATCCCACTCCAAATAACGGGCTACACAATCACAATACCGTAGTGCAACAATTTGATTATTACACTGACGTGCGACACACTGGTGACGTCTCTGTCTCCAACTGAACTTTCCTGAGCCTTCTGCTGCTCCTATTTATATGCTCTTAACAATGAACTTAACAAAACTATAGTGCAAATTTATAAAATTAACAATTAAAAGTTCAAAGCTATTATCAATAACTATACACAAAACTTTTCGTGTTTTATGCCCAAATTTGCGTATTCAATATAAAAGATTTTTACTAAAGATATACGTCACATTTTATAAAATAGTGAAAAACAGCAGTGCCAAAATAATTTTTCTTCATTACGGTTTAATTTGTGAATACAAAATAATGCTAGCATATATTGGACGAACACAACATACAAGTAAACAAATGAAATAATAAATATTATGAAATTTAATGTATTACACGAAATTACTTATTACGTACATTTGGAATTACGAAATTGCTCTTCGGAGAGTATTTCATTAGGGTACCGAAAAAGGAATGAAAAGCAAGGGGTTGTTTTATTTCAACATAGAGGGTCGGAAGATGATAATAATCGCGAAAGTCAATATGGCCGGACTCGGGTTTGAACCGTCGTCCTCTCGAATGAGAGTCCAGTGTGCTATCCACTGTGTCACCTCCCTCGATTGAAAATACGTAATACTACAAAGGGAAATACGTCACGCCTATGGCCGGAGTTGAACGCAACCTGTTCATTTGTATTAAAATACAAGTCTTCAGAGTGAAGTTTGAAGTAACAGGATTACTATAAAATGACTTTAATGTCCCTGCACGTCTTCTCGCGACTGTGGCTTGATCTGACCATAGTGCAGCAGGGGGAGGCTGAAGCGGTTTCAGAAACAGTTATGGCGGAACCAACTACCCTCGCCATATTGTAAGTGCAGATTAGCCCGAAAATTTTCAAAGTGCCCAATACATCTGCTCAGGCGGCGCGGTGGGCTGGCGGAGTCGATGGTGTAACGAGGAAATCTGGCGGCGGAGGCTCCCGAAAATGCAGTTGAAGTGACTTCTGATCGAAAGTTAATTCAAAGAAAATGTCACGTTGCCGCGCTTTGCGTCTCTTACAGAATTTCTATTGGCTCGCCTCCAAATCTTCCGCCTTACAAACCACGAGTCCCCTTCTCTAGCTGGTTAACCAGTAAATTACATCTAACCATCCTCCACAAAAAATTGCCTCTTTCTCTCTCTATGTCTCTGTACGGTCAGTGAGATGATCTGCATCGTCACTGTCCAGTGTCTGTTTGTAACTTACCACTTATTTATGTTATGCAGTGCTCGTGGTTTTTATATTGCGTATACATTGGTTTTCTCTGAGTTAAAACGTTCAGCGGTGTCTCACGTTTTCAAAGACCCAGAACTGCAGGTCCCCAATATGTCTTCAAGATGTTTATCGCTAGCTTGCAGTGGTTTCTGGAAAAACGGTTAGCTTTCTACATATTGAGCAGAATGGTGCCCTGCGCTAAAAAATGAGCCTTGTCATTGTACTCCCGTGTCATAAAATGTATGGTAGCATATTGATAAGTGGCGCAGTCCACGATTGCGATCACCGAGCGAGGTGGCACAATGGTTAGCACACTGGACTCGCATTCGGGAGGCCGACGGTTCAATCCCCCGTCCGGCCGTCCTGATTAAGGTTTTCCGAGATTTCCCTAAATCGCTCCAGGCAAATGCTGGGATGGTTCCTTTGAAAGGGCACGGCCGACTTCCTTCCCCGTCCTTCCTCAATCCGATGAGACCGATGACTTTGCTGTTTGGTCTCTTCCCCCAAACAATCCAATCCAACCCAATCCACGATTGCGAGTCGGTGAAGTGGAATCGTAGACCTCGGTTATTCGGGCCATTCTACGCCTCTTAATTTCTCCGCTACCGTCTCTTTGCAATTCAGCTCTTGTTAATTACTGAAAAATTAAGATAAAGCCTGAAATTATTTTAAACATTTGTTGAAGTTAAGGGCACTGGAGACGATCCGCAACCTAGTACTGGGAAAGGCCCGTGAATAACCTTACTCACTCTCTGTACATTTGAAGTGATTCGGGAGGACCATTAAAACCACAAATCTTCATGAACAGAAGGCGTTTTGAACCTAATTCCTCTCCATTATGAACAAAAAATGGTTCAAATGGCTGTAAGCACTTTGGGACTTAACATCTGAGGTCATCAGTCCCCTAGACTTAGAACTACTTAAACCTAACCAACCTAAGGACATCACACATATCCACGCCCGAGGCAGGATTCGAACCTGCGACCGTAGCAGCACCTTGGTTCCGGACTGAAGCGCCTAGAACCGCTCGGCCACATCGGCCGGCTACCATTATGAACACATTATCTTAACTGCCACGCCATATTTTAGCACCATTCAATGAACGTGAAACCGGGAGAAACGGCAAGCCTGCAGTCATTAAGAAACAGTTTGTCGAGTGCTGATGACAATTCGATTATCTAAACAGTTGTTAATAAAGATTTATTTTATCAGAATCTCTCGCCGATTCGGTAGTACGATTCTTTTTACTTCATATCTTCATTAGTGTTGTTATTTACTTTTCATGTAAAATTCTGTGCTGCAGGACAGTTGACCTGAATATATGTAGAGTACACAGTCTTTCTCTGCCGCGGCGCTAGGAGGAAGAGGGGGTGCGTCCATCACCCCAGCCGCCTTTAATCCCCGGAAAATATCCCCAGTACTCATCTGATAACAGGCTGAGAGTACTTTCATCCGTCCTGTAGAGGATGGAACGAGAAAAATTTACAGAACTCCTTGGCCGGAATCTAGCGCTCTGACCGCTAACCCACCACGGCCACTCTTTTCATATACAGGCAGTATATTGAAATGTTCTTCGTTCGAGCGCCTGTTTTACGTTACTCGTACAGAATTCAAAAATAATTAAAAACGAAAAAATACACAGCGAATCTAGGACTGTTACGACAACGTTAAGATATATAACTTCTGAGATTGATGGAGGAATCTTTTCACCGGAGGTGTTGTCTTTAGTGAGACGGGCACGGAACTCTTCTAACAAGCGGTTCTTCTTCTGACGACAGAAGGAGAAGCGCACTTATATGGCGACGGGCGATTACGTAGCGGTTTATTTCCGCCGACCGGCGAACAAAATACAGGTTGTTCAATTCATTACGGGCCATTCTGGCGGTAATGGTGGCTCAGCCGGCCCGGCCACGCCCACCCTCTCCGCCTTAAATCAAGCCGCTCATTGTTGTTTCACGCGCGCCGCCGCCGCCGCCGCCGCCATCAACGAAATTTTGATTAATGCGGCGCCGCGCGCAGCGCTCCTACCTGACAATTAAGCGCTGCGCCGCGCCGGCGCCCGCTTTGCGATCCTAATATTTCATTCGCCGTAATTCGCGTTACAAAACGCGCGCCGCACATTCATTTTTGAGGAGATTAGCGCCTGTATTAGCTGTGGCAGCGGCGAAACATTCCAGCTGGCTGCCGGAGCTCCTGCTGTACAGACTTTCGCTCCTGACGTAACAGATTCTCCGGAAATCACAGTATCGTCTTACATCACAGTTTTTTTTTTTGGGAGGGGGGGGGGGGGCGTTCTTTACGCTTCTGATCGCTTTCATGTGGCCCGCTTCGACTTTCTCTCCGGCGCCAAAATCTTGATCTCAAGATATCACTAGCACCCAGTGGCCTTATTTGGTGGGATCATTGAGTCCTTGTCTTCCCCTACACATTTCAGTCGGAAAGCAAGAGAGTATCTCAATGCTGCTTATCCAGAGACGCTCATGGGTCTTGTGGGACCAGCTGCTTGGGCCGCCAGATGACCGTATCTCAGACCCTGGACTTCTACTTTTGAGGCCGTCTCGAGGAGCTCGTGTACGGCGTTGCAACTGAGAATGTAGCACAACTACAACAGAGAAATGAAAACAGCTGTGCAACTGTGCAGAATGAGATGAACGGAAACTGCAATATTCCGAGAACGGCAAGCACGTCACTCTCTTCGTCTAATGGGCATCATTTTGAACATCTCCTGGGGTTGAATTTCGTGTCGTTACATCCCGAGAAGAATTAATTTTGCGTCGTTTGTGTTGCACTTGTGATCGATACTCTACTGTGAAACTGTGAAATAAATCAATGTCAGACAAAACTTTATTAGAAGTTTTATTTTGATGCGTACGTCACACCCACAAAGCGAGTACAGTTACCTTTGGATCACTCTGTATAAACTGATGACGTGACGAGAAGACTATTCAACTATTTGCTATGGTATCCCATCATATCAACAGCGCCGCCTCCAGAAGGATATTTCGTCCTGACAGCTTCGCAATGCTACGAGAAGGGAGACAAAACACCAGGCAACAGCTGGTTCGAATGGACGTGCTCTTATGGCTTTGCATCTACGACTATCAAGGACACTCACAGCTTTGGACTGGCAATAGGTCGAAGATATGGTTTCCCAACAAACGTCGTCACGGAAACGAACTGCAGAGAGGCAGAAAGAAAAGTTCAGCCGCCATTCGCAACAATACACGGAGCAGACCACAGATCCTCAGAACGCACCGTCATCAACTTGACGGCGAAAGATATAGACACGGATGCAATGTCGGCTCTTAAGAAAGGAATTAATTTCGCTCCTTCGCCGCCAGACGTTCCAGTCCGTGATATAATAGGCGGCGTCGAACAGGCAGTCCGGAAACTCCCAAATGAAACAGCGGATGAAATATGGCGTGAAAGAAGCCATATTCTCACGAAGACAGTTACCAGCATCCAACATGAGCAGGACTGAGTGCAATGTCCTGCGAGGATCGCGCAATAATCAAAGCATTGTGGTCTTTTCTGCTGACAAGGGGAATACAGCCGTAATTATGAAATACACGTACTATGGTACGAAGATCTGAGCGCTACTGGACGAAGATACTTATCGCAAACTCCCGTACAACCCAACGTCGAGAATAATAAGAGACATCTGAACTTCTCCGGTGGAAGACAGTGAGGTGAAGGATCTGCTCTACCTACACAATCCCACTTCTTATGCTTTGCCGAAGGTTCACAAGGGCAGGACGTCATTCTGCTTCATCGTATCCACAACTGGTCCACCAACATACAAGCTGGCTAAGTACTTGGCCAATTGCCATGCTCCACGTGTGGGACACTGCGAACACAACATTAAAAATTCAGCAGATTTTATCTACCGAATTAACAGTCTTCGACGTAGTGAGCGTGACATTATGGTTACTTTTGATGTGGTGGCGCTGTTTACGAATGTGCCCGTCAAAGACTGTTTGGACTTAGTATTCCTGTTCTTTGTAAGTGAAGTGGCCGAGCCATTTTGGCACACTCTTACGTTTTCGTATTTCCTGTACAATGGCCCGATTTATGATCAGACGGAAGGCGTTGCAGTGGGTAGCCCGTCAGCTCCAGCTGTTGCAAACTTCTTCATGGAAAATTTTGGAGATATTGCCTTAGACACAGCGCCATTAAAGTCTAGTTGTTTCTATCGATATGATGGCGACACGTTCATGGACTTGAGAAACTCGACGAACATCCAGTTTACCATGGAGGTATCAAAAGTTGATGCATTGCTCTTCCTTGACGTCCTAGTCCGCCGCAAATGAAATGGGTGCCTTGGTCACATCATCTATAGAAAACCCGCCCACACCGATCTGTACTTCTACGCCATCAGCCGTCATCAGAGAAGCGCACTGTTCTACAAAAAATGGTACAGCGTGCAAGAATGATATCAGACATTGATAACCTGCCCCTTGAGTTGAGCCACGTAATCAAGGTCTTCAGGAACAGCGCCCATCAAACAAATGAAGTGATTTCAAGGAAGACTCACAATAAGACCACCGACGAGGAGCAGGAACAGAAACTCGCTTTTTTTCCGTCCTGTGGTTCCAGTCTGGCAATATAAGTTGCCTGCTGAAACGACACAAGATCAAATCGATCTTCAGGCATCCGACAAAAATCCGTCAGTTACTGAGAGCAGTTAAAAGTGCAGCAGGTGTCAGAACACCTGAGGTCTACAAGGTACCTTGCGAGTGAGGCCAGTCTTGCGTCAGACAAACAGCACGTCTGTGGCATAACGCAGGAAAGAGCATGAGACGTTTTATCGCCTACGATACCCCAAGAAATCTGCTTTAGAAAGCGGACGCCGGATACAATTTGAAGAAACACTAGCTCCTTCTGGGACTTTGTAATTAAAGAAGCCACTGAAGTAACAGTCACCGACAACACCCTAAACAGAGACGGTGGCCTTCAGCACAGCACGGCGTGGTTCGAGCGGGCCCATCGAACTCCGAGTCAACGTATGCCTATATATGGCGATGCCGCGGGCACCAGTGACGTCACAGCAGGCAACTAGTGTATACAAGGGAAATACCAGCAGTCCACTGGCAGTCATACCCTTTGATAATGGCCAAGGAGTACTTGGCCGAAAGCTCGTGTAATTTTAATTACTTGATACGGTTCGAATCTCGAGAACTTTTTATCCGGTTATGAACTGCTTCAACTGTAGAGCGAAGCGTGCTCGATGGTGCCGCTATAAATCGTGGTTTAAATCACTCTGGGTACAAGGTGCGGGTCCTCGGTGGTGACAGAAGATCAGTCGATTGGAACAAGCTCGACGCCTCTCTGATCGTGCACCTCAGAGGAGAAATAGGAGCGGAAGAGGGTTGGGGGATTTGGGAGAGAGGGGAGGGGGAGGGCGGTGTGTGGCGGTGAGAAGATTCGCACGGCCGTTCCGGTGAGCGCGGCTGTGCCGGGGTCCCGTTGCCAGGGCGTAAGGTGCACTCCGTGCCCGGACGGGCGTCGGCGGAGCATCGCGCGCAATGGCGCGTGACGTAGCTGCATCGTGACGTGGCGTGACGTGACAGGTACGGACGGCCGCTTCCTCGACGCCGGGACCCGGTCACGCGAACCGCCGCCTCCCGCCTAATAAGGAACTTCCGCTGGGAAACCGCTGCCATCCTCAACTTGCGCCTACTGCTACTCGGACGACTCGCCAACCATCAAGTTCGCGTGCAACACAGCTTGTGCAAGACGAACAGCGTCTTCTTTTTATTCTTCTTTCGTGCTTTATTCCCCACATATATCAGGGTCGGCCCTCCAGATCTTGTTGCACGATTCTGCATGTATCTGCATCATTTCAGAGGTCGTTCTTTGGGGTTCGCGTATTCGCTGGGCGGCTCTGGTCTTTTTTCCCTTCTTTTATACCAAGTACTGTTTTTGCCATACGTTTAGATTCACGATGCGTGACATGTCCGTCCAACAATCAGCGCAGGCGATTGTCTTGAAGCTTTTGTGCTACGTTTACTACCATAAACAGGCCTCGTAAGTGGTCGTTTCTCACTCTGTATTTAATGGCACTACTCCAGACTAGTTTCTCACTCTGTATTTAATGGCACTACTCCAGACTAGGACCTTATTCTTGTCTCTGTAACATGGAGCTTCTGTTCATTCGATTGGAGCCTGTGGAAGAGGAATGTCGAATTTAGGAAACTCACTTCCGCATATATGTGTCAGAAAGTACCTTCAGTAAATTGAAGGTGATCTGCTGCCAAGCCGACGTTGGAAAACGCAATATCCTACAAATCAGTAGATGCGGTATCAACGCATACTTTTGGAGTATGGTATTTTTTGGAGGGAGACCATGACTCTGGTGACCGAGAAAAGGAAAAGACCAAATTATTTTTGAGATTTGGTGTTACGGATGCATCCTGAAGATAAGATCGACTGATGAGATCACTAATGGCGAACTCCTTTAAAGAGTGGGAAAGAAGAGAAGTTTCTGGACCGCTACTGTAAAAATGAAGAGTTCAGATTATTGGTCATCTAATGCGACGTGATGGGTTTGCAATAAACTATAATAGAGTTATATGCCAATAAGTAAAGAAGTAGAGAAATATCACGGCTGTAGTACACAGCTCAAATTCTGAAGTAGGTTCACTGCAGGTCTTATACCAGAAACGAAGAAGGCAGGAAGACGTGAAGACAGGTAATGTGCTGTCAACCAGCCTACTTCTGGATTCAGCGCTAAAAGAAGATCTCCATATTAGTTTGCTAGCCCGAACAAATTCCTGGTTTTCGAGGAACAATTGTACTGCGCGAATGGTCTCTGTAAATCACACATTCCGGTTTCGTTAGCACAGTAAAGTGAAAGCAGTACTTTCGCAATGTTTTTCATAATGACAGAAAATACGATTTCTTTAACGATGACAGTGAACCATAACGGAAGGGGATATTATTTAAGAAGAGATGTTTAAAAATTTTGTTCGTGGAAATTAACACGAGGGAAACTGCTCATCTATACCCGCCAAGACATGCGCTTTGTGGAAGGAAATTATGAAGTGGTGTCTGCAGGAACATAACTGTACTACAACATTTTGGAGACTGTGAATGGCTTAAAGAGCAAATTCACAGTCCTGTTCCTGTGGACAGAATTAGTAAATATGATTTCACCAGCCACTGTTTCCCAAATCTTATGGACAATGGTTCCTACACCATGAGAACACTAGACATGTTGGATGTCGGACTTCAGACAAGAGCTGGTAGTGGTTGAAGAAACGGGTCGTCACTGATGCCCAACGTCCTTCTGTGTTACCTCTGAAGCAACAGTACAGTGGCCCCTTTTTTCCACAGCATAATGCTCGTCAACAGGTGGTGCGTAACTCTATGAACTGTCTGTCCAATCTTGAGGTACTCACGTGGCCAGCAAGACCCACAGATCTGTCTGTGGGACAATCTTGGATGCCATTTCTGTCCCAGTGCCACTATCCAATTACGATCACAAAGTACCTTGTCTCAGGATTGATTGCAGTTTTCCAACCTTTCGACAAATATTACGAACTAGCCTTTTCCCCACAGCTTCGGCGATGTGTGCATTCAACACAAATATTGAACACACTTCCTCCTGCTCCCCTCTATGTCCACCTCTCCCCCCCTCTCTCTGCCCATTTCATCCTCTCACCTATATCTACTACCCCCTCCTCCTCCTCCTCCTCCTCTCTCTGTCTCTCTCTCTCTCTTTATCTCATCCATCTACCCTCATTGTCCATTTCCTCCACCCCTTCTGGCCATATCTTCGTCTCCATTTCCTCTGATCATATTCTCCTGCCCTTCTCTCTTTTCATCTGTGCCACCTGACCACTATCCCTCTACACCTTCCACCTACCTTCCTCATCTGTCCTTCTCTAGATACATTTCTGCCTCCCCATCAATTTGTCCACCTCCTGCTCCATCCATCTCAGCCTATCTTCATCCATACCCTTCAGCCCCTGACACAGAGTTCAGTAAGGCAGGCCGATACTATTCCCACAACACAACTGTAATTCAGGGGAGGCTAAACAACAGCGAGTTCAAAAATCATTTATTTGCCACTGATGTGCAGGTTGCCATGCAAAGCAAGTCGATAAAACAGACCGATACTACTTCAACAAACATGACTGTCATGCAGGGGAGCCCACATGTCGGGATCCTTGACATTTAGGCTGCCCAGAAAAGCAGGTTGATTTGGCAGGCTGGACTGTTTCCACACACCTGACGTTCAGGGCAGCCTACATGCTAGGAACTAAGCACGTTTTTGCCCATATCTCTGCTCCTCTCGTAGTTATGAAGCTAGAAACCAACAGTGATGATACCCGTTAGGCCTGCTGTTTCTGCGCCAAGTTTGGTTGAAATCGGTCAAGGGGTTAAGGAGGATTGCGAGACATAAACACATACACACTGCTTCATATACGTAAGAGATAATTCCTATACCGAAATTGCATCTCACGGTCAGTGCCCGCGGAGACGTGCGTGACAGGTGTGCCACCCAGGCCGAATCGTTTAGCGTCGGTGTCGGTGCAGAGAGCACCGCATTGAACTGTAACCCTTAAAACGCGACCCGCTTTCCCTCCCGACAAGTACGCACGTCTAGACTGTATGCTCCTGGCGCCAGCTCGCTGGCGGCGTTTGTTAATCCTCGCTAACCCCGCGCACCATTCTCGGCTCTCCCCGCATTTCTCCGTCCGAGCCGCACAATCGGTGAGCCGGCACAAATTTTTGCCCCGGCCGTCATTAAATTTTCAACAATCGCGCGGGCGTGGCGCGCTTGGAAATTACGCACCGGCGGGCGCAGTCCATTAAACTTAACCTTAATGGCCGCTTCTCGCGCTGGGCGGCGCTTCTGGGCGCCCAACACGCCCCATAAATACTGACGGCGCTTTACGGCCGCTCCTAATGAACACATCGCGCCGTCGCCCACGGCGCGGGGACGCGGCGCCGGCCTCTGTCAGCCCAGCCGTCTGGCCGTCTATCCTCACACGGAATGGGAGAAACTCTTCTCGCTGGCAGCGGTACAGGTCTGACTGTATTCTACGAGGTGAGCCCAAATAGCAGCGTGAATGTTGTGATTTCATGTGTAGTGTTAGTCCGGTTGTGTTGATGAACCTGTCTGAAATGTAACATACACTGAGGTGACAAAAATCATGTGATACCCCCTAATATCGCCTATGATCTCCTTTCGCCCGGCGTAGTGTACCAGCTCGATGTCGCACGCACTCAACACGCCGTTGGGAGTCCCCTGCAGAAATATTGAGCCAAGCAACCTCTGTAGACGAACGCGATTGCTCGTGCAGGATCTTGGGCATGAACTGCCCTCTCGATTATGTCCCATAAATGTTCGATGCGATTCATATCGGGCGATCCGGGTGGTCAAATCATTCGCTCGAAATGTCCAGAATGTTCTTCAAACCAATTGCGAAAAATTGTGGCCCATCAGTGACTTGGCACTCTGTCACCCATAAACATTCCATCGTTGTTTGGGAACATGCCATCCATGAATGGTTGCAAATGGTCTCTTTTGTGGCGGCGTTCGTAGCGACAAACAATTCGCTGTAGAAACGGCTTACGAAGTCACCGCCACACTTTTAATAGCGGGCCGACCGGTCCGCTGGAACAGTGAACAGAAAGATGAAACCCAAACACTCTGATTAAATAAAAGTCGGTACTTATCTTTATTAACGAAGATACAGAAACACAGTAGTGAACTCCGTGTCTACAGAAATCTGTCTAGTTCGAGTCGGAGCGGCTAGGTCAGCGTCGGCTGACGACAAACAACAACTCTGCTGCGATGAACACACAACTGACTAGCAAGTACACAATTCGGTGGCGAGTATACAACTGAGCGGCGAATACAGAACTGTCCTAGCGCTCGCGACTCCAGCGCTTAAGAAACCAGAAGCCAGCGGTGGCGCGCGCAGACTTGCGGCGATTTCCTGTCTCGCTGGCGCTGCTTATGCGGACGGCGTCCGGACTTTGATGCTGCCAACCTTTTGGCAGCGGGCTCGGTTGGCATTACTGGCTATGATATAACAGTCTCCAAACAGCCGAACATCCAAAGCACGCTGTCCATTCCACGTCAACAGAGCCCACGTCATTATGGAGCCACCACCAACTTGCACTGTGCCTTGTTGACAATTTGGTTCCATGGCTTGGTGAGGTCTGTACCACACTCGAAGCACACTATCAGCTCTTAAAAACTGAAATTGTGACTCATCTGACCAGGCTACAGTTTTCCAATCAACTAAGGTCCAATCGACAGGATCACGAGCCCAAGAGAGACGCTGCATATGATGCTGTGCTTTTAGCAAAGGCACTCGCATCGGTCTTTTGCTGCCACAGCCCATAACGGCAAATTTCGCCGCACTGTCCTAACGGATGCGTGCGTCGTACATCCACCATTAATTTCTGCGTTTATTTCACGCAGGGTTGCTTGTCTGTTAGCGCTGACTACTCTACGCAAACGCCGCTGCTCTAGGTCGTTAAGTGAAAGCCATCAGCCACTGCGTTGTCCGTGGCGAGAGGCAATGCCTGAAATACAGTACTCTCCGCACAGCTTTTGTGGATCTCAGAATATTGAGTTCTCTAACGATTTCCGAAATGGCTCCAATAACCATTCGGCGTTCATAGTCTATTAATTCCGCCGTGCCGCCATAATCACGTTGGAAATCCTTTCGCATGAATCAACTGAGTACAAATGAAAGATCCGCCAATGTGTTGCTCTTTTTGTAGCTTTAGTATCCGATACTACCGCCATCTGTATGTGTGCATATCGATATCCCGTGACATTTGTCACCTGAGCTCGAATGTACAATGTTAGCGTTGTTGGATATTTACCCTGTTGTACTAAATGGTTTCGCATTTTCCGAAACCCAGTTGACGTCAGCTGTTTGCGACACATGAAAATTTGTGCCAGATAGGGTCTCGAACCCGGATTTCTCGCTCATTGCGAGTAGTCGCTTTAAAATTTTTTGCTACAAGAGAATGTCCGAGACCTACCCAAATTTGCACATATCACGAAGTCCACAACTCTTACGCTGTCACATTTCGTGATTCCTGCACAGGGAGAGCATGTCTTAATGAAGCAGTGTGTACATATATGTAGACACTGTGCAAGTAGAGACATTGTGACCACCAAGAATTTACTTTGTTATCAGCTGTCAGTAGCTTTACATGTGAGGGAAATCATTGCTGCCATCTGACTTTAGGTTTTATTACTTATTTATTTCACTATCGTGATTTCGGCTGTAGAGCCATTTTCAAGTCCAGTGGTGAGAAAAAGATCCGTAAATATCAGACACTTCGGAATGACATGTTGTCGCCGCAATATTACAGAAGATATTCGTTCGTGCTTACTACAGAACGGTGTTGGCCAGTACTATTATAGCACTCTACATTATAGTGTGTCTCCGTGGGTAACGTCACCGGTAATCGCTTATTCGCGATTTTAATGATTAGATGACTGGTATTCGAGAATCAGCCGGGTGAATGTACAGTCGACTGCCTGCTTGAGGGTGAAATACTTTTACTTAGGATTCTTCTAGTGGAACTCTGTCTGGCCGTTTCTGCAGCTTTCTTTTTCATAAACAGGGCGTTTCAAAGTCTTTGCGCCAAATATCTGGGGGGTAATAGATCACTTATCGGAAACAACTGCTGTTAGAGTCAAAATGTTCGCTGACACCTCGTGGAGACGCTGGGCGGCCTTTCATTTGTTATATCCCTACGAGACGGTGGGATGCAGATACTCTGCAATATGCGTATGCAACGTGTGTTGCCTATAATCCAGTCAAAAAGTTCCTACACAAGGAAAAATCATTAGATTTGCATATATTTTGATACCGGTAGTATTGTCGTTTATTAATTTTGTATAAAATTGATTAGAGAATGTCTATTAAATTTTCTATAAGACGCAAATGAAAAGTAGCAAATTTTTCGAAATATTAGGTATTTGTTTTGGTGAGTCTGCTATGAGTTAAACAAAGATTTACCAGTGGTATAAGCATTTTCGGAGAAGACCGTGTGTGCGCTGGATGTGACGAGCGCCATGGAATCAACATATGAAAAGGTGTGAAAAGTGAGAGAAGTGAACATGTATGATTGTAGAATCACAATCACTGAAGTCGCTGATCATGGTGGTATATCGGTTGGCTGATACCATGATATATTGCGAGAAACGGGAAAATTTGTTCCAAAATTGTTGACTTTGGAATAAAAACATGGGTGAATGCGTGTTGCTTAGGAGTTGCTAGATGAAGCTAACAGTATGCAGGGCTACTGAAGCGCGTCATAACAGGTAGTGAAACATGTTTTTACTGATATTACAGCGAAATTAAGATCCAGTTGTCCCAGTGAAGCAGTCTGTATCGCAACGACCAAAGTAAGCTCAACTCGACAAATGTGGTCAGATGTGAAGGTTATGTTTACTGTGTTCTTCTATTTTAACCGCATAGTGTAGTGTGCGTTCTTGCAACAATAAAGTACGATGAATAAGGAATATTTGTTACACATTCAACTCAGTTTGCGTAAAGCGGTAAGAAAAAAAAATCCTGTGTTTGTCGAGAAACAATTCGTGTCATTTGCCACTGCTTACATTTCGTTGGTGGTTCGTGATTTTTGGCCTACAATAATAGTATGATGATCTTTCCTTCGTGGGGGAACACAGTCATATAGAATTTTTTCAAAGAAATATGTTAGCTATTCATTTATTTCACACAATCATAATTTCGGCTTTATAGCCATTCTCCTGTGCATGCTGAACTGAAAATTAATAAAGTGTGCAAATCGTACAGTACAAAGCATAGGAACAAGCAGTTATTACGCATTTGAAAACATTACTTACATGTTAAACTTAGTCTGACCTGTCTGTGAGATGTCATCGTCGAAAAAACATATTTCTTGTCTTACAGACCATTTGTCGTATTACTAGATATGAGTAGACAAGAAGATAGATAACATGACTGACATTGTGCACAGTGAAATCCATTGATACACAGTATGGCGCAGTCAACAGCCAGTATATTCCTGTGACTTGCATTCGCCACTTATGTTCATCAACTTCTGTTCACAACTTTTGTATATGTCACCATGAATCAGTGAATTGCGATTTTACAATGTTGCAGCCACGCCATCGCTGTGAGATCAAGATTTTACAGGGACATGATAAACACTTAGCTACATAAATATCCACCTCCTCTTTCCTGATAATACCTCTGGTAAGGCAAAGATCATGTGTCTAACATGGTGTTGCCGCTTTGTTACGATCTCTGCCACTGTTTTGACACATATTAACGTCAGTTGATAAACAAAAGTGATTAATGCAGGTCACAGGAATATACTGGCTGTTAATTACACCATACTGTGTGTTTATGGTTTTTGACTGGCCACCATTTCAGCCGTAATATCTGCCAGCGATATCTACTCATATCCTACAATGGAAAATCCAGGATGGAATGTAACAATACCAGATAAGGAAAGTTGCTCAAAAATGGTTCAAATGGCTCTGAGCACTATGCGACTTAACGTCTGAGGTCATCAGTCGCCTAGAACGTAGAACTAATTAAACCTAACTAACCTAAGGACATCACACACATCCATGCCCGAGGCAGGATTTGAACCTGCAACCGTAGCGGTCGCTCGGCTCCAGACTGTAGCGCCTAGAACCGCACGGCCACTCCGGCCGGCAGGAATGTTGCTACTCACCATATAGCGGAGATACTGAGTCGCGATAGGCACAGTAAAAAGATTCACACAATTATAGCTTTCGGACATTCAGTCTTTGTCAGCAGCAGACACACATACACACACGCGCACACACACTCACGCAAACGCAACTTGCACACACGTCTGCAGTCTCAGAGAGCTGTGGTTTCATGCTCGAGTGGCCAAAACGGTTAAGATGACTGCGCGCATGAAGCAAGAAATTTGCGTTCGAGTCCCGGTCTGGCACAAAGTTTCATTGGCGTCATTCCAAAATACAGCCGAAGGTGGTTCATATTCGCAACTGTGAATACATTTTGTTTCAGAGCTTTCCCTGCGTTTGTTGGAAACGCCGACTATCACGCGAACTACTCTCATTGAAAAGAACCTCCTGGTCCCCTACCTATGCCCATTTTGGAGGACTACGGACGAAAACGTCTCCACCTACAGCTGTAAAGTGGCTGAGGCGATTTCCAAACTGAAAACTGCCAGCACATTTGGGCGGCCAGGAAAGTATGTAGCGTGCCGTTGATAATCTTATATCGCCATGGGAGGCAGATAAGGATATTATTAGTCGGATTCAGAGTGCTAAGCTCGACAGAGTAGCGTCGGAAGACTCACCACTGCGGGGAAGTGTCCATTTCGGCGTCGGCGTCGGCGACAGACGGTGCACCGGCGCGTCGTCGAACCGGACGCATAAATACTGTCAGCGCGCGGCCGTAATGAGGAGCGGTGTGCCGCTGGGCGCTGGCACGGGACGCCCAATTACCTGCGGCGGGCGCGCTGCCCGTTCAAACAAGTTGTCTTCGCGGCTGGCCGGGTGGCGCTAAATCACCGCCGCGCGCTGACAGCCATACGGCGCCGCGACGCACGCGGGTCGCCGCCCCGACACCCGCAGAATCTCCACTTGGGTGGCAGCATCGCCCGCGTCGCCGCCGGCCACTGCTACACCGTGCTGCCGGGTCCTTCACAGGCACCGACGAGTCACAACATTATCGTCATGTAAAGTGCGCCGGGGAGTCTCGGTATCACTGGGTCAGAACAGTATACTGAACACTGGATTACTTACGTACATTAACTTGACCAGCCCTGGAAGACCTAAATATGGACCTCAAAGATAGATGCATACTTGCGTTGACCCATTGTGCCTTCCAGAGTGACGAGACCACCCAGCAAATATTTAGCAGACAATAACGTTCCTTCCTCTGCCCTTGACTCTTCCGACGATTATCGTAGGGTGTTTAATTACAGATATTTCACGCCGTACATATCAACGCCCAACGGACCAGTATCCTTAACATAGGTTTGCTGCAGGATTCTCGAACATATTCTCAGTTAGAATATAATGAGTTTCCTTGAGACAGAGAAGTTGCTGTCCATGCATCAGCACGGTTTTAGAAAGCATCGCTCCTGCGAAACGCAACCCGGCCTTTTTTTCACATGATATCTTGCGAACCATGGATGAACGGTATCTGACGGATGCCACATTCCTTGACTTCCGGAAAGCGTTTGACTCGGTGCCCCACTGCAGACTCCTAACTAAGGTACGAGCATATGGGATTGGTTCCCAAATATGTGACTGGCTCGAAGACTTCTTAAATAATAGAACCCAGTACGTTGTCCTCGATGGTGAGTGTTCATCGGAGGTGAGGGTATCATCTGGAGTGCCCCAGGGAAGTGTGGTAGGTCCGCTGTTGTTTTCTATCTACGTAAATGATCTTTTGGATAGGGTGGATAGCAATGTGCGACTGTTTGCTGATGATGCTGTGGTGTACGGGAAGGTGTCGTCGTTGAGTGACTGTAGGAGGATACAAGATGACTTGGACAGGATTTGTGATTGGTGTAAAGAATGGCAACTAACTCTAAATATAGAAGAATGTAAATTAATGCAGATGAATAGGAAAAAGAATTCCGTAATATTTAAATATTCCATTAGTAGTGTAGCGCTTGACTCAGTCACGTCGATTAAATATTTGGGCGTAACATGGCAGAGCGATATTAAGTGGGGCAAGCATGTAATGGCAGTTGTGGGGAAGGCGCATAGTCGTCTTCGGTTCATTTCTAGAATTTTAGGAAGATATGGTTCATCTGTAAAGGAGACCGCTTATCAAACACTAATACGACCTATTCTTGAGTACTGCTTGAGCGTTTCGGATCCCTATCAGTTCGGATTGAGGAAGTACATAGAAGCAATTCAGAGGCGGGCTGCTAGATTTGTTACTGGTAGGTTTGATCATCACGCGAGTGTTACGGAAATGCTTCAGGAACTCGGGTGGGAGTATCTAGAGGAAAGGAGGCGTTCTTTTCGTGAATCGCTACTGAGGAAATTTAGAGAACCAGCATTTGAGGCTGACTGCAGTACAATTTTACTGCCGCCAACTTACATTTCGCGGAAAGACCACAAAGATAAGAGAAGAGAGATTAGGGCTCGTACAGAGGCATGTAGGCAGTCGTTTTCCCCTCGTTCTGTTTGGGAGTGGAACAGGGAGAGAAGATGCTAGTTGCGGTACGAGGTACCCTCCGCCACGCACCGTATGGTGGATTGCGGAGTATGTGTGTAGATGTAGATGTAAATGTAGATGTAGTCCAATGGTGCATAATAAGTGATTCATCTGAAAAGGACACATGTCGCCTCTCAGTGGACTCCCAGTTGCGGTACTGGCTTGCAAGTTCCAGCCTTTGGAGCCGATTATCAGCAGTCAGCATGGGCGCATGAAGAAGGCGCCTGCTGTTGCAGCCCATACGCAGCAAATTCGCTGAACTGTTGTAGAGGAGACATTGTTGGTAACCACCCGGTTCATTTCGACAGTCAGTTGCTCAGTGGTTGCACGTCCATTCGCAGCTGTCTTTCAGACCTGCCATCTGTGGCCCATGGTGCACCACAGTTGCCTCAGTGCCGGTTTTGTATAGCGCCATTTTGCCATGTGCGGTATTCCTTATCCGTGGCAGCACAACCGGCACAGAAAAACGGAGTGCTCAAAACTCTAGTCCACAGAGCACGTTATCTGTCAGACCCCAACAGTTTGGCGATGGAAATAGAACACTTACAGTCGGTGTTCAGCAAGAATGGATTCTCATCAAGAGACATCCAGGAGCCGGCCATGGTGGCCGAGCGGTTCTAGGCACTACAGTCTGGAACCGCGCGACCGCTAAGGTCGCAGGTTCGAATCCTGCCACGGGCATGGATGTGTGTGATGTCCTTAGGTTCGTGAGGTTTAAGTAGTTATAAGTTCCAGGAGACTGATGACCTCAGATGTTAAGTCCCATGGTGCTCAGAGCCATTTGAACAATTTTAGACATCCAGGAGGCACTTCGACATGCCATTCAACCACAGGATCCAGTAAGAAGAACCAGAAGAAGCGACCATGGTGACATACTTGCCGTATTCAACCACAGGATCCAGTAAGACGAACCAGAAGAAGCGAAGAGGGTGACATACTTACCATATGCTGGACCGATCTCTGCTAACATCGGCAGAATTCTCATGAAACATGACATCAAGAGCGTATTTTGACCACCCACTAAGATTGGGACAATGTTGTAGAATGCAAAGGCTGACCTGGGGTTACAGAAGCCAGACATTTACTACATACCATTCGAGTGTGGGCTGTCATACATCGGCCAGACCACCAGAACGGTGGACATCAGGTGCAAAGAACACCAGAGGCACACCAGAGTCAGAAGGCAACCAAATCAGCCATAGCAGAGCACTGTCTAGAGCTCGGTCACTCGATTATCTACAGTGACACCAAGATTGTCACACAGACCCCTAGATATAGTGACAGTGTCATAAAAGAGTCCATCGAGATCAAGATCACGGAGAATCTCATCAACCGTGACACTGCATACCAGCTCAGCACGGCCTGGGATCCGGCTCTTGAACGTCTGAAGACTCAACGCAAAACACACCGAGATTTCACAAGAAACAGGAGTGGGGACCGAGAAAACAGCTACAGGACAGAGCACCAGACACTACAGATTTGTCCTGACACTCCTGAGGTAACGACCACGACCCTAGAGGACGTCCAAGTCGGGCGCGGACATCAGTCGGAACACCAACGATCAGAGGGAACCTTTGGGGCCGCGCCTGGCGGGCGCGGACCGTGGACGGAACACTCGACCCGGCGCGTACCGATTACGGAGCGCTGAACTGGAGTCGGAAGAGGAAACCAAGGAAACAGCAATGAGACAGAGCATCAGACATTTCAGACCAGTTTCGACAGACCTCAGATGACTTAGACCCCAGAGAGCGGCCGAGCCGGGCGCGGACGGCAGTGGGAACACCAGCGACCAGAGAGGACCATAGGAACCGCGTCTGGCGGGCGCGGACCGCAGAGGGAAAACCCAATGCGGCGCGGACCGACTAAGGAGCGCCTAGCACCTTACGGGTATAAATACTGGGACGATCCGCCCAAGGACCATTCTCGGGGAGCACCGGAAGAAGACAGCGAGTTACGCCGTCGAAATATCATGCGAGAACGATGCGAACATGCGGCAGAAGCCCCGTTTTTACAAAATGTCACGTTGATTATTTTTATATTATTCGCTGTCGTTTACAAATTACCTGCAACCTAGGGAGAGGACCACAGGAATATTTTGGGCCTCTCGCCCTCAGATGGGTTACTTTACACAGCAGTATATGCTCTGCCCTACGCCCGCTTCTCTCTTACAATCTAATATTAATGTCTTAAGAACAATTGATTTCGCGACACTTCGGTGACTATACATTTAGTCCTTATTCTATGCTGTCTGTTTCGCTAGTGCCAACGTTGACTGTGCTATGACTACTGTGCTACCACTACTACTGTCATCTGTCTCACTGGTACTGTCTGTGGAATAATTTGTTGCCTTTGCTCATTACTGCTCGTAGTCCTTCGTTGCACGTACTCTTTATGCAGTACTCTAAATATTCTGTGTACACAGTCATTGAGATCGAGCCACAACGTCTGTTCTGTATGTACGGTCGCAGGTTCGAATCATGCCTCGGGCATGGATGTGTGTGATGTCCTTAGGTTAGTTAGGTTTAAGTAGTTCTAAGTTCTAGGGGACTGATGACCTCAGATGTTAAGTCCCATAATGCTCAGAGCCATTTGAACCATTTGATTTGTTCTGTATGTGATGTCGTCGTGTGAATGCTCTAGTCGTCTGCCCTGCGAACAACGGTAATAGTACAGAAGTATGTGTTCTGACGCCCTTTCTCTCCACATGCACAATCAACCTTCTGACCGAGATTTACACGCAGTAAATGAGTGGAGTATGGCCCATGGCCGATTAAGAAATGAAGCATGCCTGCTTGGGGTTAATATGTTTCATCCTCAGTCGCTCCTTGATATTGGGGAACGATGCATACAACCTACGGCCTTTTGACAGTTGTTCCGCACCCTTTGCCATAAATTCACTCTCCAGCGTTTGAACTCTCTCAGGGTCCGAATTTCCTCCTCTAAGAGGTCTCTTACTGTTTCTGGTTTGCCCGTTTTCAGTTAATATGCTGCCACTCGATACATAGTAGTTATTCTATCGGTATATCCAGAACACCATGCATGAACAGGCCCTGAGGAGAGGAGGTGACCTACCGACTAGAAAATACATAATGCCATTTAAAAAGGAGCAACTCCTCTTCATATCTTCGTAAAGAATAAAATTACAGGAAAGCCAGTCAAGCTATTTTCTATCCCTTTGGTAGCTAAAGACATTTGCTAGAAATTTTTTTTCTTCTAGACAAAAAGTTATTTGGGATGGTTAAGATAAATGCAATACCGTATACTCAACATGCTGATGATGCTTGTGCGTTGCGCTGCCGAAACCCTCCTTAGAATCCTCAATAATGGTAAAGAACTGGATTGTGGAATTTTTCCATGGCAACTCGATGAAACTGTCACTGTAGGAACAAAGAGAAAAACGAAGGCTGGGTTGAAAATACAGTTATGCAGCAGTAGACCTATCAGCCAGTATTTCACTCAGTCGAGAGTCGGCGGCTCTCGAGAACGAATGGAGGCGCGCGCGGAAAGAGGGAGAAATGAGCACTTGTTGTGTCGGGGGTCCGTCACGGAGACGGATTTGACGTGGCTGCACGGCGCGGCCCACTTGCCGCCCAGCGGGCCGGCACTAATGGCGCCAGCGTCGCGGCGTACAGACTTTGTCGCGCGCCGTCGTGATTTAGGACCTGCTCAGCACCCGCGGCTAAGTATAGCCGCCAGTACAGCGACCACGGCACCTGGTGACGTATCGCCAGCAAACCATCGGCCGGTGTCCAGTAGCGCTCCGTCAGTCAGACAACTGTCCAACCATCCAGATTTAGGTTTACAGTGGTTTCCTTAAGTAGCATTGGCCAAATTCCGGGAAGATTCTTTTCAAATCGGGACTTTCGTTTCCTTTCCAGATGCTTCTCAAATCCGAGCTGGGTACCCATCTCTAACGTCCTCGCTGTTAAAAACTAATTTTCATGTTAATTTTTCTGATAATTTCCAGGTCGGTGGCACAGGTAACATATTGAAAGCTTTGACCTCACGTCTGATAACCTCCTTCACACCAGTTTCAGCCAAACTGTCACTCGTGGATTCCTTCACTTTCCCACTGTTGTTAATGCCATCGGACTGCGTAATCGCGATGGTTATAGTCGCCGGCTGTTTAACTACGATGTGGTTTCCAAAAGTTCGCGAAAACCATTAATTAAAATTACTAAGTCCTTCTCAGAACTAATTCTGCGCCATCTTCATAAAAGTAGTTCCTTGCTGGAGCGTACACCATTCTCAACGTTTCTGCCATTTTTGAAATGTGTCTTGGGAATATTTCGTTGTTAAGGTATTTAGTTCACTTGAATCCCCTTCCACCGTATCACATCTTCATCCTTTCACTTTGATTTTCGTCTTGAGGAAGAGGAAGAACTCACATGTAGCTAAGTCTGGTGAGTACGGCTAGTGGGGAACAACTGTCATTGATGTAAGTCTGCAGGCTTTCATTGGCGTGTTCAGTCAATAGTGGACAACACAGATCCTGAAGAAGATCCCAGCAGAGGAGTCGAAACGTCGATCGTACAGAAAAAATAGGACGCGGCCTATCAACCCAGAAGATTTTACCTGCAGTTAACTGTCACTCAGATTCTAGTCAAAACTTCCTGAATAAAGTAGACCGTAGCCGGTCGAGGCTGAGGACACAGTCGTTCGTGCACTACTTTCGTGGACATTTCCTTATTCTGTGTATCGCTAGTAAAGAGTTCGTCCCTCTTGGTCAGGATTTATGTAATGCCTGACAAAAAAGTGAAGAATCCACAAGACAACGTCGGTTGTCAGTATAACTTCATACACGTACACATCATCGGCGGGTATGTCAGCGATAGCAGTTGCATTTCTCTTTGACACGGAGAACGGTCACCAGTAGTGTTCAGTGACGCTACTAGGCCTCGTGGGGTATACAAAAGATGTGAACATCATAAGATGTTCAGTGATCATTGTGAACAACACGGAGATCCCACGTACTTGTCTGAGACACCATTATCAGCAGTGGACAGAGTTTGAACGGGGCCTCACTCTGGGTCTCCATTTGTCTACCTGAGTGTATCATGCAGTATCCAAATTTATGGGTCATTCGGACGTGACAGGCGCCCCATGTTGGACTGTGTGGAAATGTGAGGACAATGTTTCAGTCGACCACGTCTGGTCAAAATTGCCATTTGTGACCAAATCACATCGTACCCCCTTCACATATGCGGCTGCTATCCGAGATGAAGTAATGGACTCCTTGCAGCATTCTGTGTCGTCGATCACCATTAGGCGGAGTATGGCGGCATGCACACTAGTGAATTATATCCCAAGTGAAAGCTGCTGTTAACAAGACAATACAAACGGCTGCATTTGTACTGACGCCGTGACCGAGGAAAATGAATGGCGGTGCCTTGTATTCAGCGATGAACAGAGGTTTTGCATTACGTCGGATTGTCATCGTCGACAAGAATGGAGAGGCACAGCAGTACGGTATGGGGAGTCATCTGGCGGACTCCAAGTCACGTCTGGTAGTGACTGAGGTAGCTTTGACGGCACGAAGGTATGCGTTATCTCTCACATTACAGTATCTTGGTGCCTTTTTCAGCAGGACAATGCTCGTGACATCGCACTTGTCAATATGAACTGCGCGTGATGTTGAGGTACTCACGTGGGCAGTACGATCACCAGTTCTGTCCCTTTCGGATTAGCTCAGACACCTACTGTTTTCCAACCCAGTATCCGCGATATCAAGGACCACATACCGCAGTAGTGGGACAGCTTGCCCAACGACAGGTTAGAACAGCTTCAATAGCACGCTTCCCAACCACACCAGCACGCGAAGGGAATGATATGCTAGACATTCGGGCGTCACACATGCACATCATCAAATGGAACAAATTTTCGTTTGAATTTTGCCTGCTGAGTTTATTCGCAAGATACTCTTTCACAATTTACATTTTGCTTGAAGTATAATTTGTGAACGTTTACGTACGAGTCGCGATATACACACAACGTCGCGGAGTCAGCACCCCAGACGCCGTGACTTGGCGGGGGTCAGCAGGCCGCACGAGTTGGCGACCGGCCGGCGGTGCTGGTGGCGCCCGCCTGCCCCCCCCCCCCCCCCCCCTGCCCCCCGGAGATTTACCGCCTCCTTAATCAGTGGCTCCGCCAGCTCCCGCCGCGCTGTATTTGTTGTTTTACTTTCGGCGCTTCATCGTGCACATCGCTCGCAGGCGCGAGCCAGCAAAACAGCAATAACGAGCGGCAACAAAACATTGCGCAGCCGTCCGTCTTCGCCGCTGGCTCCCCTCCGCGGGCCGACTTCCTCTCGTTTCTTTTTCTCCATGTGTCCTCGTTTCCTGGATACAGCTGCGTCCGCGCCTCCGTGTTCCTGCCGTGGCAGCTCCCACTGTTCTTCTTGCCCGCTCCGCCGAGGGTGGAAGAGGAAACGGACGGAGAAAAACGCGTCTGCGTGGTGGCAGACGGCCTCTTGCGTTACTGTATGCAAAAAGAGGGCTTAGGTGGGGCACGGAATACTCGCGTGCAGTGCGGGGCGTCCTAATAGAACGCCTACACAAATAATAGAGTCTTAATTATATGCATTTAGGAGCTGTGGGTAATACGAGTATTTTTACACCTGTTAACCCATCTTCCGAGAGCTAAAGCACGACCAGTAATGTTCGTCGGTTTTAGCTATTTCTCCAGTTTTCCTCTCGTAACTTTGCGACCCACACGTCGTGAGTATATCCCAATCCTAGATTTGGAATTGCTGTGATTATGTGACAGAATGCTATTCCTAGCCCCACACCACTTTCCTCATCTGCCTGCGAATCGTGTGAATTTTTTCTGTTTGCGTCTCTTAGGTGTTCTTTTATTGTACGTCTGAAGCGGAGGTAGTCCATTCGCCATGATCTTGTAACGATGTAGCATAGGGATTTGATTATAGGAATCGATCCTTCCCCGACCTTCCCCCACACGTTCATTACAAATTAGAAACACAGCACATTGGGCACCAGTATAGAAACGAAAGTCTATGAAATATTTAAAGTGATACTCAGGTGCAGTTATCCAGGAGTGCCGGTTGTTAACATCTCTGCCCCTGTGCACGATCTTTGCTGCGCCCTCCGAAGATGTGCCAGGTCTCGTTACAGGTTCTCCTGCGTTGCAAATGGTTCAAATGGCTCTGAGCACTATGGGACTCAACTGCTGAGGTCATTAGTCCCCTAGAACTTAGAACTAGTTAAACCTAACTAAGCTAAGGACATCACAAACATCCATGCCCGAGGCAGGATTCGAACCTGCGACCGTAGCGGTCTTGCGGTGCCAGACTGCAGCGCCTTTAACCGCACGGCCACTTCGGCCGGCCCCTGCGTTGCAGGCAGTGAAGTAATTTATGATTAGCATCTCATGGTTTTTCAGCTCGGAGTGTGTGATCAGCCATCGAACCAGTGTATGAAGAGTAATTCATTCAGTAACGGATACAATGTACAATCGTTGAAGTGTGGATAGTTGTCTCTAGCAAACGATAAAGTAACCTGCCATCGCCTAATGCTCAATAACAATCCCCAGGAATAAAATAAGTATTAAATATGAGCCTGCTTTCCTGCAGAAGCAAATGTTTCGTCCAATCGGACTGCCGGACTTAATATTACAGCATTTTTTCACTGCGTTAAGGTATTCTGGTAAGTCGTTTATCTCAAAGAAGGCAGTTTTCTTTCTTAGCTCCAGAAATAAATGACATTTATGAGGAGTTCTCTTGTATTCCTTTCTTTTATACTGTATGATGATAGAAATTAGTAACTGTGTAAGAAAACTCTTCATTTTTTACATATTGGGACGCTTGAGTACGGATCAACAGACGGTTACGTTGATAATCCTTACCGTAGGTCATCCAAACCAGACCATAAATTAACGAATTTACATAATTATAGTTCTGACAAGCAAGCACTTCGGTTACTCTGGGCTTTTCAAAGTCGCTCAGTCACCCAATATGACACACAAATGTATTCAAGGAATTTCAGCCCAAAGTTGCCACACACACACACACACACACACACACACACACACACACACACACCTTAAACAGTCAGCACTGTTATTTCTTTTTGGGAAATCGGTGATTCCGCACTTTAAGAACACATTTGTTACTTAAAACTTATACGTTTTGGTGAAACATTAACAGCAGTTTCTAGAATGAACCTCTCACTCTGTCTTCGTGCCAGATTTCACCTTGGTCTTTCGCGGGCAGTCGTCTTACGGACTGAGTCGTCCGACACGACTCGTGACTCCCACTCACAGCTCCGACTCTGCCAGTACACCTGCCCTACTTCACAAATTTCATATAATCAAATGTGTGTCAATTCCTAAGGGACCAAACTGCTTAGGTAATCGATCCCTAGATTTACACACTACTTAAACGTACTTAAACTAACTTATGCTAAGAACAACACAAACACCCATGCCCGAGGGAGTGTCCGCGCAGTCCGTGACATGACGCCTCAAACCGCGCGACCACTCCACGCAACTCGCAAATTTCACTGAACCTAACTTGTGTATCTTGCAGGACTAGTAATACTGGAAGGAAAAAAACAAGGCGGAGAAACTGATGGAACTGATTCGCTGCAGCCAGAGAGGATACCGGTATCGGTATTGGCAAATCTGGCGCTGTGAGGGCAAATCGTAAGCCGTAGTAGTTTAAGAACTTCGCCTGTGGATTATTTAGAGGCCAGGACCGACATTATTTTAACCTGCCCTGAAGTTTCAGTGTAATCAGTGTTCTGCATCAAAGGGAGTCTAAGAACTGTGCGATGTCTTCTACAGGCACGAATCGGTTAAGATAACAACTAAGAGATCAAAATGTCTGGGACGACAAACACGAAAGGCGATCTTGTTACCTGTTTCTCCTTGCTGTCCCTCAGTCGTGAATTTCTCTGTCTTCTGATTCGTGTGATAGGCCAGTGAAATTCACACGCTCGTCGTGGCCCGTATCGTGTTGTCAGCGTGCACCCGGGTGGGCTGTTGGTTTGCGAAACGGCCCGGGTGAAGAATCTGACGCCACAGGAAGCGTAAATAAAGGCTGCAGCAGAGGCGGCGAGACGGGCCCACCCAGCGGGCGCTAATTGGCAGAGCGGGGAGCGGCCGGGCACCCCGCGGGCCGCCTGACGGCTCGTTAGCGACCTGCGGTGGCGGCTGCTGCTGCTGCTGCTGGCGCTTTGCGGGCCCTCTGACCCGGCCCCGGGAAGGAAATGTCGCACGGCACAAGTGCGGAGGCTGGCACGCCCGGCTATCACACGCCGGGAGTGCCAGTTGATTAAGGACCATCACACTTCAGTTTAGTTGCGCCACAGAATTACAGCGAAAAGGTCCTAGCTCCGATTCCCAGAGATGTGATGTCACGCCAACTTATGCAAATTGAAGGAGGAGAGGGGGGAAAGGGAAGGAACTGTTGGTATCAGCTGCACCGGAATCAGCGTCGACGAGTGAAGATTCCTGCCGGACCGGGATTCGAACCTGGGATCTCTTGCTTACTAGGCTGTTGCGTTAACCACTGCGCCACCTGGACACATTGTTAATCGCAAATGTGCGGACTATCTCAGCACGCTTCCCGGCCAAAACACGTTCCCACCTAGTGCCACCACTTATCCACAGTCTCTGTCCATGTCTAACATTCTTGCTAATGTTAGATTACCGCTGGAAGTCGACTGTTGTTGAGCTGATGGTTGTGGATTCACAGCCCATCAGTTATTTATGAATGCGTGGCAGGCCGGAATGGCCGAGAGGTTGTAGGCGCTACAGTCTGGAACCGCGCGACCCCTACGGTCGCAGGTTCGAATCCTGCCTCGGGCATGGATGTGGGTGATGTCCTTAGGTTAGTTAGGTTTAATTAGTTCTAAGTTCTAGGGGACTGATGACCTCAGAAGTTAAGTCGCATAGTGCTCAGAGCCATTTCTTTATGAATGCGTGGTGTCTGTCCTTTCGGTCACTTCCGCATTCATATATAATATTCATGCGAAGTCTCACACGGATGCGCGGCGGGAATCCATTAGTTCCTAGCGATGAACAGGATCAGTGTTCCGGTGCAATTGTAACGCACTTTGGAGATTCAAGTATCCCTACCCTACGCTAGTAATCATATGAGAGAAAGGCTACAAAATCGTCTCGCTGAACTAAATGGTTCAAATGTGTCTGAGCACTATGGGACTCACCTTCCGAGGTCATCAGTCCCCTAGATCTTAGAACTAATTAAACCTAACTAACCTAAGGACATCACACACACATCCATGCCCGAGGCAGGATTCGAACCTGCGACCGTAGCGGTAGCGTGGTTCCAGACTGTAGCGCCTAGAACCGCTCGGCCACCCCGGCCAGCTGACTGAACTAAACTGATGTATAAGTTCATTAGTTTAACCGTGATTCTGTACAAACTGCGCTAGTTAACCTTACTCTTTCGTGGATTGTCTTAACGAATTGGTGAATGGGATTTGTAGCGCATTGGATTCTTCAGAAACTGCATGCAGCTTACATACGGCTAGCGCTTTTAGCAGAAATAAGTACCGGGATGACATTAACATGTACGAAGATAGTAACTGTTCTCGAAAGAACAGATACCATTGACGACCGTGCAGCTTCTCTAGAATAAATGAGAATTAATTCAAACACTCAGCTGCCGACTAGGCAACGGCCTTGCCGCAGTGGATACACCGGTTCCCGTGAGATCACCGAAGTTAAGCGCTGTCGGACGTGGTCGGCACTTGGATGGGTGACCATCCAGGCCGCCATGCACTGTTGCCATTTTTCGGGGTGCACTCAGCCTAGTGATGCCAATTGAGAAGCTACTCGACCCAATAGTTGCTGCTTTGGTCAAGAATACCATCATAACGACCGGGAGAGCGGTGTGCTGACCCCACGCCCCTCCTATCCGCATCCTCCTCTGAGGATGACACGGCGGTCGGATGGGCCCGGTAGGCCACTTGTGGCCTCAAGACGGAGTGCTCAGCTGTCGACTGGTGGTGTTGACGTACCTGTTGACATGCCATAACTCGTAGTTATCATGCTATTTCATTCTCCGAACGTTAGCATTGAAAAACTGTATCAGGATAGCTCAGAAGAAATCAAGCGGCTAGAAAATCAGGAAACTGATCTGTAAGTTTCTCCTTTTCTTTATTTTCTGATTTGTATTTTTTGTTTGTAATAATTGTCAATGTACTTTCGATTATCCAAGAAGACAATACTCAGAACAATAATGGTAGATAGGTGCAAATACCACTTGCAAGTTTGCTCTTGTAGCTACTACTCCGGTCATCGGGTGAGTCATAGCGTGTGTCAGTGCGAGGCCGAGAGAACCGCCGCCTTGTGTGAGTAGCGCCTGAGATGGGCGGGAATGCGCCCGGCACACGCCAGCCACGGCTCCTGGGCAGCGAGCGCCCCTCATCGCATCTTCCGCCCCCGGCGACGCCGCGCTGCCCGCCAGACGGCCAGCTTTTTCCGGCGGCCCCCAGCAATACGTTCTCAGGCGTGAAATTAACATCCTGCGTGCGCAATACATTTAAAGCAATCAGACATAACAGTTAGGAGCGCGGCCCCTTTCCCCGGCGCGGTCGATATTGCTTTGCTCCCGCCGATGGAGTGATATAGCAGCGCTGCCCGAGCCCGCCGCAAATAGGACTAACGGGAAATGCCCCACGGAGCCGCTGCTTTGTTCCGCTGTCTGACGCCGCCCCGACACGCCGCCCACGGCAGCGCCGCTGTTTTCCTCATTCAGGATACAGCGATCTGTCACTTGGACGAGACACGTCTACTTGTTATGCGACACTTGCAGACTCCAAGTATTCCGTATCTGTTGGTACTGGTAATTAGAATCTGACATCTTCATCGTTTCTAAACAGTAGTTAAGGATTGTCCAAACAGCTGTTATCATTTAAATAGGATTCACTTTTATTTTATTTATTTTAATATGAAAATCTACACAATGTAGACAATTCCAAAAAAATGCAAATTTTTGAATTCTGTCCAATATAATGTAAACTGAAAGTGGAGGGGCAGAAAGGAAAGAAAAGAAAAGGGAAGGACCTTATAATATCAGCTGCATCGGGACTTCAGTGGAATCAGTGGTGACGAATGAAAATGTATACCAGACCGGGACTCGAACCAGGGATCTTCTGCTTCTTAAGCAGTTGCATAAACTGAAACGTCCCCTTAGAAAAATTATATATGACTTTGCTTAAACTGACTCACACTACTTTTAGCGCAGCGCAATCTGACTTTCAAAAATCCCTACAAAAGAATGGCCCTGACTAACAATAACCTATATCTTTCATGAATCACTTACCTCACAAAAATCTTCGTTCCTCAAACTACTGAAATACAGCGAGCGCCACTACTGCCAGCTAAATAAAAGATTCAAACTACTGATAGGCATAGTTAGCAAATGAAAGATTTTGATAGAGAACAAACAATGTATTTACCTTAATAGTGTTCAAAAGTCATAATATATATATATCAGTCCATGATATCCAATATTACAAATTTACTCCTTCTGATGGACACACGTCCAGATCGGCCGCTCTCAAAATTCCGCAATCTCTCTCCCCACATCCACCACTGCTGGCGGCTCACCTCCAACTGCGCAACGCTACGCGCTGTTAACAGCCAACTGCCCAACACTACAATAGCATATACTCCAACAATGCAAACCAACCACAGCCTTCACACAGCACAGTCAGTGATTTTCATATAGAGCGCTACTTGGTGTTACCAACATAAAAACCTAAACAGCCTACTTACAAAACCACAGCTTCACCTGTACACAGTTTTTACTACAACTGTGCGGCCTGTCTGGGCACACCCACATTCCCACCAAGCGTCACCACTTATACGCTACCCCAGTCCATGTTCTCCTTGCTCGCTAGTTTTAGATTCCTGCTGGAGGTCGAACATAAATTTGCATCTGCATGATAGTTATGGATTCATAGCACATCGAAGCATATCAGTTGTATGAATGCCTGGTGTCTGTTCTTTCGGACAGTTAGAGTTTCATAGCTTCATAGCCCATCGAGGCGTTTCAGTTTATAAGAGAACGAGCTGTGATGAATTGGAAGAAATGCATTGAGAATCTATAAGAAAATGGTTTGGCCAAAAAAGGATTTTGATAGAGGATATGAACAAAAACGTAGGGTTTAGGGACAACAGGTTTAGGCAGGATTTTCTTGGAATAAATGATAATGGAAAATAAATAACGAGGTAATAAATATGTGAACGTATAAATACAGAAAGCATGCTTGGATAGGATTTTTTTGGTGGAAACAAATGTTGAAATAAGAGGAAAGATCTATGGAATGAAGTTTTGGGTTGGACTGCAGTAGTTCGAGTAACGAAGATTTTTGTGAGGTATGTGATTCACGTAAGGTACAGGTTATTGTTAGTCAGGGCCATTCTTCTGTAGAGATTGTTGAAAGTCAGATTGCGTTGCGCTAAAAGTATTGTGTCAGTTTAGTGTTGATCAGAATAAGTAAAGAGAGAAATGTCTAAGTACGTTCAGTTCTGCTCAGTTGTTTGAAAATCAAATAATGTAAGAGGTTTATCAGCACAGTAATTCATAAATTTTTCTAAGGGGACGTTTCAAGTTATATGAATGAGTTGCGTCTGTTCTTTCAGACATCACACATTGACTCAATCCATACGCCTTGCTGGGCTATGAATCCAGAATCATCAGTGCAGATGCAGATCTACTTTCGAACTCCAACGGGAATATAAAATTAGTGAGTACGGACGGCATGCACAGGGATTGCGAATAAGTGGTGCCGCTAGATGGGAACGTAAGTCGGCCAAAGAGCGTGCATTTGCGGGTAACACAACTGCCTAGTAAGCAGGAGAGCCCGGTTCAAGTCCCTGTTCAGCATACAATTTTACTCGTCACAGCTGATTCCGCACAAAGTTCCGATGTAGCTAATATTATGAGTTCCTTCCCTTTCCTTTCCTTTCTCCCTCCTCCATCTTCAGTCACGTAATACATATCAGAGCTCCGGATTCTGCGAGGTGCCTGTTCCTTCGAACAGGACACAGTAGTCAAACTGTATCTCTGTCTTTCTTACTATCAGCTCCTCTTTCTTATTGTTTAAGGAATATGTTGTTGATGCAAACAATGCATCGCTTATGAAAATCTCATCCGATCATTTCCTGAGTATTGTTCGAGCGCCTGAAATACTTACGGAGTCGCATTAACAGAAGAAGGTTGGTTGGTTGGCCGGCCGGAGTGGCCGTGCGGTTCTAGGCGCTACAGTCTGGAAACGAGCGCCCGCTACGGTCGCAGGTTCGAATCCTGCCTCGGGCATGGATGTGTGTGATGTCCTTACGTTAGTTAGGTTTAATTAGTTCTATGTTCTAGGCAACTGACGACCTCAGAAGTTAAGTCGCATAGTGCTCAGAGCCATTTTTTTTGGTGGTTGGTTGGTTGATTGATTTGGGGAAGGAGACCAAACAGCTAGATCATCGGTCCAATCGGATTGAGGAAGGATAGGGAAGGAAATCTGCCGTGGCCTTTCAAAGGAACCATCCTGGCATTTGCCTGAAGGGACTTAGGGAAATCACAGAAAACCTAAAGCAGGATGGCCGGAAGCTGGTTTGAACCGTCGTCCTCCCGAATGCGAGTCCAGTGTGCTAACCACTGCGTCACCTCGCTCAGTACAGAAGAAGGAAGTGAGCTCATTTGAGACGGAATACTAGCTCAGCTGGAGAAGGATGTTGCAAATGAGAGCCGTGGCTACATGAAGAACGCATGAAAAACGAAGATCAAGATTTAAGGCCCTGTTGACGACGATAGCCCGTATAGGAAACCACTCTGGCCATCGCCGGAAATTATTTAGTGGAATCATAGAAAAGATGATCCAAGAGAGTTCCCGTGAGAGACATCATAAGACAGAAACTGTGTAAGACGAAGAGATTTTGCCTTAAAGTTGTATAAGGCTGTACAGAAAATACATAAGTTTTGATATTACCAAAACAATTGTTAGAAGTTGGTGAATAGCTATTTCTATGAAAATGCAGCGACACAGCGTACATGTCGTTCTGGAATGTACGGAGTTTACTGTTTCTGAGAGTGATAATCTGTGTCGCTGGCAACCTATTAGCGTAATTCAACAACGGAATCTACTTTTCTAATGTGAAAGCTACATTAAGTGCATCGTAAAATTTTCAATACTGGTTCAAAAGTTGTCCGTTAACTATCTCAATAATTGAAATTCACTCCCACGTATAGATAATTACACTAACGTTTTTTTCAGTCAGTGGATGTCATCTTGAAAGCTGCACAACGTAGAAAGCATCAACAGCTTTAGCTGTTATCTAAAGAATGAGTATATAGCAAAAAATACAGGCAATGTTGTGAGGTCATTTTGTTTCTGTGTTTCAGATTACGAAGCTGAAGATTGACAGCAATCCTTTTGCCAAAGGCTTCCGGGATTCATCGCGACTGACGGAATTCGAAAGGTAATATTTATGAAAGATTTTTATCTTCTCTCTTTGTATTTGTCTATTTGTCTGTCTGTCTCTCTCTCTCTCACTCTGCATGTTCGTGTGTGTGTGTATGTGTGTGTGTGTGTGTGTGTGTGTGTGTGTGTTCGCGTGTAGTGACACGGTGAGGGAGAGTATTACCAAGTTATTACGACAGAATAATTGCGCAGACAGACAATGGGTGAGATAGCTTTAGAGGTCACCTAGTTCTTTTGACCCGTAATTGCGCTTTAACTGCAAATTAACGATCCGAGAAAAGCTGCGTGTCTAAGTTCGTAGCATTTATTATTACCATTTTGGAAAACATTTCCGGAGTGACAGACGAGTGAAGTGATAGACTATGGCAAATCAGTAACGGCATATCTTAAATAAATGCCGGTATCAGCGTCAGATTCCACACGAAAAAACGATTACTGGCAATGGTAACCATTCATCTTTGGTTATCAATTGCATACATTCACTTTTGATTAGAGTGCTCAACATAATCCGACTGCAGAATAAAAAGGAAATACAGATACGAGAAAATTACACCTTTATTTTGTAAGACTTGAGCACGCGAAGTTCTTTCATTCAGGTCGGTTGTTTGTTCCAAGAGTCATTACTATTCAAACTGTTCCCCTCAGTGCATACCTCAGGCAACGCTTGAGAGACGTAACACCACGAGGTTACATCCTGTCAGAGAATCACCTGCTCCACCTCACACGTTAATGGACAGTCTGAAAAGCACGATTTGTGAGCGCGAATGCAATGGTCTGGTAAATGATTCGGTGTGTAAGGAATTTGGAAGAGGCATGTGCCACATTTGTGTACTGAAAGACATCTTCTTTTGATTAATACGGTACGGCTGAAATTTGAACTTGTGTAGCGTCACTACTCTGAAGCTTTAAATTGAGCTCAGTACGGCTACAGTTTGTGATGGTAACTGACCTTTACTTCCTACAGTAACGTCCCTAACTAGCAAATGCCGTAAAAATCCTGGTGAAACTCTTCGAGTAATTTGTTCCATATTTTTGAGATTTATTAGTGTATCATTTTTTCGCAGTTTTAAACTAACAACCATCTTCACTTCAGCATGTAATTCAAGAAAATTATTAACTTAAATCATTGACTTGGACTGTCACGGTCTGTAGTGTTCCGTTGAATGGACTTGTTGAACATATGTAGTTACATTTACCAAAGCGCTCCTTCTTTGAAATAGGTGGAATTCCAACCTTCTTCTCGAACATTTGTTTTCTCGACGAAATTCTTGACTAGACGCCAAGCTTATAGCTAAAACTCGCAGCTTTTCCTTCGAATCACGTGCCTCATCGGAGCAGAGAGTAATCCTTTCCCGAATACGTTGTACAGTTCTAAGTCATGCACGAAATCTTGTCAGCCACTTACAGATATAATTAATACAATTTCTTTCCATGTTCCCCTATTAAAAACCATGCTAAACTTTGGAACACTTACCTAATGATACGGTATATTATGAGATTTGAAAAACAAATCAAAAGCCGGTTTGACATGTTTACGTTGACTGCAACATGGAAGACGCGACACCCATATTTGTTTCCCTGTTTGTTTATTATAATCAATTGTCTGGATGACAGCAATGGACCGTTCCATAAACCGTCACATTTCTGTGAATTTTGCGATCACCTGTATTTTCCCTGTTATTTTCTGTTTTGAATATTGAACAAAGTTCACAGTGTCTGTCTTACTATTTTTCATTATCTTAGCTGGTTCTGTCACTGTCGCTCTAACGTGAGAGGGCTACCTATGTGGTACCCTACGCATAGCTTTCATATGGCATCTTCCTTTCTGCTCTCTGTAGCGTGTTCTTTTGCTGTGATGACAAAAGAGCCATAGGTTTTTGTTTTTTTCAAGCCATTTTGCCTAATTTTACAGCTTTCTTTATCGTCTGCTGCTGCTAGTACTATTACAACTGCATATTCTACTGCCAAAGCAATAAACGATACTACTTTTACTACTATAAAAAAGCCCTATTACTACTACAACAACTTGATTTTTCTACAGAAACTGCAACTAACTAGGTCACTAACCTCAACTATAATACCGTGCTAATACTTCTACCACGACTACTGATTATAATCTTAGGGTAATCAGAGAACACTTTGGTAGCCTATTGTCTTGTGTTGCTTCACTGTTACACACACACACACACACACACACACACACACACAAACAAACAAACATACACACAGACAGGCAAGCGCGCGCAGTTTACTACTGTCAAAATATATCTAGGTTTTCTGTGCGATCTGCACCGGTTTGGACACGCTGTCGGATCCAGAAATGTCTTACTGTCTCCACACCGCATGGCGAAGGTTTAGAGAGCGGCGGTTAGCTTTCACTGATGCTTCTCGTGCTTCTTGGTTATGCTTGTAGCCACTTCCCTATACTCTTACATTACTGGGTCAAGCGATCGTTCCCAGGGGTAGTCTGCAGGACTTAACCGTCCTTGTTGCGGTGTCTTGTCTATATAGGGATGAAACAAAACTATGGAAACACTAGACACACAACACACTACCATACTGAATACGTTGTAGGAAAACCGTTGGAATGCAAAAGAGCCTCCAGTCGTCTCAGAATGGATGAATGCTGCTCCTGTGTAGCTTTCAAGGGATTCTTATAGCGTTATGTCTGCGAAAGAGTGGGTAGCGATAATGCACGATTCTCTCAAAAATAGATCACAAAGGCTCAATAATACTTATATCTGGTGACTACGATAGCCAAGGGGGATGCGACAGTTCATCCCCGTGCTCGCAAAACCAGTCTTGGACGATGCGATTCGTGTGACAGTAGCCCCGTCGCCTTGAATACAGCATCACCGTTGGGGAACGAAACTGTATCGTGGGGATGACCTGATCAGCGAAAATGATCACACAATCCTTGGCAACAATGTGACATTGCAGAGTACCCATACAGAGCATGGAATACCAGATGCTGCTGCCCAAAACATCGCCGATCTCCCGCCATATTTCCTTTTTGGGACATAAACTCTGCCAGAAGTTGGAAGCCGTATGCAACAAGATTCATCGACTTCGGCACCACTTTTTTTGTCACGGGCCTTTGATTCACAGCTGAGTGGTTTTAGAATTTCAGCTAGTGCTGGAATTCGTTGATTCTGGAACTGCCTTCGTGTTGTTTTCGTGCTGAAAGGAATCGCGAGTATAACATTGAGTTCTGCAGTAACGTATGCAGCAGGCGTCCTCCTATTTTTCCTCACAGTCAGTGAATGCTTATCACGATCACGCTGCACAAACTTTCGTCCGCGTTGTGACTTACTTTCACTGTATGCAGTATAAATCTTCGGCTACCTTCCTTACCTGCAGGCTTGACTAGCACCGGCATTTACGGTGAAACTGCTCGCGGTGTTTTCACATATTTATCTACATCTACATCTACATTTATACTCCGCAAGCCACCCAACGGTTTGTGGCGGAGGTCACTTTGCGTGCCACTGTCATTACCTCCCTTTCCTGTTCCAGTCGCGTATGGTCCGCGGGAAGAACAACATGCTGTGTTCTATTTGCTAAAAACTCTTCAGTCCAGGTACGCAGCTGGTCTGATATTCTGTAGGCTCTTACTTTGTTTATCAGGCGACAGTGCGGAACTGTATCGAACGCCTTCCAGAAGTCAAGGAAAATGGCGTCTACCTGGGAGCCTGTATCTAATATTTTCTGGGTCTCATGAACAAATAAAGCGAGTTGGGTCTCACACGATCGCTGTTACCGGAATCCACGTTGATTCCTACAGAGTAGATTCTGGATTTCCAGAAATGACGTGGTACGCGAGCAAAAACCATGTTGTAAAATTCTACAACAGATCGATGCCAGAGATATAGGCGTATAGTTTTGCGCATCTGCTCGACGACCCTTCTTGAAAACTGGGATTACCTGTGCTCTTTTCCAGTCATTTGGAACCTTCCGTTCCTCTAGAGACTTGCGGTACACGGCTGTTAGAAGGGGGGCAAATTCTTTCGCGTACTCTGTGTAGAATCGAATTGGTATCTTGTCAGGTCCAGGGGACTTTCCTCTGTTGAGTGATTTAATTTGCTTTCCTATTCCTTGGACACTTATTTCGATGTCAGCCCCCTGCAGTTACGTTTTGCTTTTTGCGATACAGCATGAGCTATAAAGTTTAGGATGTCGAACTCCTCTTTCACTCCAGTTACGTTGTTACCAGTGGTAGCTCCTGAAGCCTGCCTTAGCAGTCCCTGTTTGCGGTACCGACATCCAGGCGCCCTCTGTAGCGACTGCATCCGCCGTCCCGGCCGCCTGTCAGATCGGCCACGCTTTCCGCGCCTCCTCGCCCCTCGCGATCCCAGACGCGCGTCTTCCTGCGCGCGAGCTGCCGGTCGATTTGAAATTGAGATTGCTGGCCGGAACGGCGTGGCGTTTCCTTCCTGCCGCTGCAGCGCCTCTGGCCGCCCGCACTCGCACCGCCCGTCTAATTGTTGGCGAGAACAATGGCGGGACGGATGTCTGGATTTCGCAACGCGGCCGGATCGCCTGTTCCACGGCAACCGATGGTTGCCCCGGCTAACGACTTCTCTCGTCTCGCCGGCCGGTACCGTACAGTACCGAGCACACCGCAGTGAGAACTGCGCCCGCCTAATTGTCGCTTCCTGCGCGGCCGGAGGCTTCCAAATCCGTGTTCAGGCAGCGTCACGGGCGGACACGCACGCTTCCACGGCGGCACTTTACGAAATGAGCTACCATTGTTTGCGATCACTGCGCATAATCACTCTTTCATTTCTGCCACAACACACGAAACCTATAATTTTGCGCTGCTGTGTTTTATGTGAACTGAAAGCGAATATTTTCATTTGCACCTAACCGTGACAGCAATGAATATTAATAAAAAATTCTCTCTGCTAATTCCAGAATGAATTTTCACTCCGCAGGGAAGTTTGCGCTGATTCGCAACTTCCTGAATGACTAATCCTATGTGTCTGAGCTCCAAACTGGAACCTTTGCCTTCCGCAGGCTATTATTCTATCGACTGAGCTACCGAAACACGACCCTATCCCTCCCCTCACATCATTACTTCTGGCAGTACCTCTCTCCTACCTTCCAAGGCTACTACTAATTGTTCACTCCAACTAGAGTCACTCCCTAGCCGTGGATGAGTACAGCCTTTTACTGTTCTTAAGAATCTCATTTCGGTAGCTGTGTGCTGTTTTTACCAACTTTTATCAGGTTGGGGAGTGATTAAAAGGGGTCACTACTCTCCACCCCCCCCCCCCCCCCTGGAAATGGAAATAAGCGTTTGGCGTCATTAGCCTCGAGGCCCCTTGCGGGGCAGGCCCGGCCGCCTTGGTGCAGGTCTTGTTACATTCGACGCCCCATTGGGTGACCTGCGCGCCGGATGGGGATAAGATGATGATGAAGACAGCACAACATCCAGTCCCTGAGCGGGGAAAATCCCCGACCCAGCCGGGAATCGAACCCGGGCCAGTAGGACGGCAATCCGTCACGCTGACCACTCAGCTATCGGGGCGGACTCCACCCCCTCCCCCTTACCCCCGGCAATCTGGACTACACAGTTTTTTTTTGTTTAAAAAAATACAGAATTCTCATACACTTCTAGACCTGATATCCTGTGATTCCCCTAAACCTCTGGTTTCAGCAATTCTAGAATTACGCGGCTGATTGCGGTGAGACAGTACTCATTTCCACACATCAACAAAAGTTTTGCATCACCCCTTTATTTAGAAATTCATGATACAGACAATAAAACTGGCTCCGAGGCATGCGCATGTAATTGTAATGTGTTCAGACTGCCAGAAAAAGAAAAGTTTAACAACCAAGTCGACTGATCCCAAAGCCAATTGGGAGGGAGAAGGGACCCACAGCGCTTCTGAGCAATGCCAGTACGTTGTATAACATCCCATACCTCGGGTGCAGAGCACATTATGAATGGGATCTTCAGGCCAGCCCTAATCCAAAGTGGCGATTCTGCATAAGTCACGCAGAGGACGTGGTTATTGTCGACTTCCGAAGGGAGCAAGTTTCAGTCAATCTTACACATGTTCAATAGGGCTCACGTGCGGGAACAGGCAGCCCACTCTTTTCTGGTGATCTTAGCATCCTGGAGAAACGTGATCAGGCGAGCAGCACAATGAGCACGCGAATTTTTGTCCAAAATGTTGGCTATACGGTGTCACTATTGGTTGCAGAATCTCGTCCCTGTACTGTAGAGCAATGAGACTGCCATCAACAACCACGAGAGGTGTACGGTGACCCAGCAGAATATCACTCCACCACCAAGTAGTTGCACTTGCGGGACACAGTGTTGGAGGCATTCGATATTAGCGGGTTGCCTCGAAACAAGTTATCTTCGATTATCTGGGTACAAACAGATTACAGTTTCATCCGTAGACACCACCCGACGCCAGTCCTTGGGCGACAGTTCTGCATTATCTCTTGTCCATCTGTAATGGGGTCATGGCGTTGTGGTGTATGACGTGGAGTTCGCCTTGGTAGTCGGGAATCGAGAATTACACCATTAAATTGTCTCCTAACAGTTTTATGCTCTACACGACGTTCCGTAGCCTCTTCGAACGCCAAAATCAGTTCTGGAGCACTTAGCCCATGGTTCCCATGGTTCTTTTGTCTCAAAAGTCCTGTGCACGTTTCGGATGTGGATGGCCTGTGTGGCATTAAATCCTCAACACTACCTGTCAAATGGAACCGATTGAGTTCATGTTCATTGCACATGTCGAGCAATTTGCCTGATTGACAAGCTTTCTGCGCGTAATGTGATGAGTCGGATGCGATCAGTGGTCGGGTTTGTCCTTGGTGGCGTGATGGATGTTCACTCTACTGTTCCACAGACGTCTCTAATGCGTCCCTAATGATGTTTTAGTTTCTACTGAAATGCTGCAATCAATTCGAGTGTGACGCTCTACCCGTAGGTAAAGCTCATGGTAACTGTGCCTATATTTACAAACAACGTCAGGGACGTCGTTTTGATCTGTACAGGAACAATCACAATAGCAACAAACCTGCACGACGTATCGGGGGTGATGCAAAACGTTTTTTGATGTGTATTTATGAAAAATGGGAATTTAAGAGTCTTCACCAAACCGCCTAGATAAATTTCTGCAGATGCCCATGTGAATATTTTTCGTAACTCAGAGGATCTTTCCAAAAAAGTGTTCATTCACACTTCCTTTTTCATAACTGACACTACGGAAATAGTATAGCGGAAAATAACATTTTAGAAGGCCTTGTAATAAAAGGAGTGAGATATTGCATACTGTCGTGTTCTGTATTATCGCTTGTATGGTGTGTGTGTGTGTGTGTGTGTGTGTGTGTGTGTGTACGTCCGTGTTTCAGTGAGTGTGTGAGTGAAAAAAAAAGTGGTTCAAATGGCTCTGAACACTATGGGACTTAATGGCTGGTCCCGGCGGAGGTTCGAGTCCTCCCTCGGGCATGGGTGCGTGTGTTTGTCCTTACGATAATTTAGGTTAAGTAGTGTGTAAGGGACTGATGACCTTAGCAGTTAAGTCCCATAAGATTTCACACACATCTGAACATTTGAACTATGGGACTTAACTTCGGAGGTCATCAGTCCCCTAGAACTTAGAACTACTTAAACCTAACTAACCTAAGTACATCACACACATCCATGCCCGAGGCAGGATTCGAACCTGCGACCGTAGCGGTCGCGCGGTTCCAGACTGTAGCGCCTACAACCGCACGGCCACTCTGGCCGGCGTGTGAGTGAAAAGAGAGAAGACGATTTGCTGAGAGAAATGGTACTAAGTTTTCCACTATGTTGCTGTTTCCATTCATGTATCCAATTTTAAAAACTACGTTATGTTGAATAAAGTACAAGTAACTTAGGAAAGTCCATAATTTTCAGTTTCATGACGTGAGTTTTCTTTTTGTTTTCCTCCACTATGGTGGATGGAGGTGGAGCACTGTCAGATGTGGCAAATAAATGGCAGACCATAACATCATAGGAATTCATTCGACATCCCCTACTGGATAGAGACTCCTTCTAGACATTTTCTTGCGTTATATGCATTTTCTAAGATTATGAACAGGAAATCTACTGACAAACGTCGAGGGGTTGTGTAGTGTCTCTTGAGCAACAAAATGAGAATAAGAAATTATGGTCGGAAACGTCAGCATCGAAGTTATAAGAAGGAACGCCTGTCGCTAGTCCACCACTCCGCCAGCAAAACTGTCTCGATCTGCAGTCCGATCGCAAACGGAACTCCTCTTAATGGGCCTGACAACATTCAAGATATTGGAAACCACAAAGTGCACTGATAGCAAAGGCGTCAGTGTTACAACTTGTCAGTGCCCTTGTGTTATTTTTTAATTCTGAGTACCTATAAGTATGTCTTAGAAAACTGACCTGATTAACATGCCCAATTCAAATCAGAAAATACGTGCCCATCAAAGTTTTGTTAAACGCTACCTACAGGTTAACAAGGGGAACGCTTATTTTGTACAATCGTTAGTCTGTGAGCACCACTGAACGTACCTTAACTGTCAAGTTCCCTACCAACGAGTTAATCACCTGACTTAGAAAGTGTGTAAATGCCCCATCTTACAGGCAAAGCATGTGCGAAAACCATATGTGGCTCCAAATCGGTACCTAAATACTTTTTCACACAAAGCATTAAAGTATTAGATAGTAGAATAAATAATGAATGGATTCTGATGCAAGTTATCTGTGGCTGCTGCGAAAATCGCGATGCAACTTACCTTCGAAACCTGAAAACTCATACAAAGTCGCAAATAATAATGTTTTTGCTGGATCAGTCAGTAGCGACTGTGCAAGCAGCTCTTAGTGAATAAAAAAGTTTGCTGCAGGCAAATGGTGATGGCAGAATCACTACTGTAGTTTAATTTGCGTAGTGAATGGGCAGATGTCATACTAAATAGAATGATTAAATGTCAGCTATTAGTTTAATAGAGAAAAAAAAGAGAATAAATTCAGAAATAAGGTGTTGAAAATGCTGATTATTTCAGCTCGAAACAGAGCTCACAGTACGTGGAAGAACACATTTCTGCCTGAACAATGTGGCGTTCTAAAACGCTACCTAACAAAGAATTTACCCACAAATATTCGAGAAACCTAAGAAAATATCAAGAAATGTTAGATGAATGAGAAAGTGATCCAAATATCTCACGAAATAAGCATCAAACGAAAAAACTACCAAGAACGAAACTCGTCTAGCTTGAAGGGGGAAACCAGCTGGCGCTATGGTTGGCCCGCTAGATGGCGTTGCCATAGGTCAAACGGATGTCAACTGCGTTTTTTTAAAATAGGAACCCCCATTTTTATTACAAAATTCGTGTAGTACGTAAAGAAATATGAATGTTTTAGTTGCACCACTTTTTTCGCTTTGTGATAGATGGCGCTGTAATAGTCACAAACGTAGAAAGCGTGGTATCACGTAAAATTCCTCCAGTGCGGACGGTATTTGCTTCTTGATACATTACCCGTTTTAAAATGGACCGTTTACCAATTGCGGAAAAGGTCGATATCGTGTTGATGTATGGCTCTTGTGTCAAAATGCCCAGCGGGCGTGTGCTATGTATGCTGCTCGGTACCCTGGACGACACCATCCACGTCTCCGGACCGTTCGCCGGATAGTTCGTTATTTAAAGAAACAGGAAGTGCTCAGCCACATGTGAAACGTCAACCACGACCAGCAACAAATGATGATGCCCAAGTGGGTGTTTTGGCTGCTGTCGCAGCTAATCCGCACATCATCAGCAGACAAATTGCGCGAGGATCGGGAATCTCAAAAAACATCGGTGTTGAGAATGC
This sequence comes from Schistocerca piceifrons, assembly GCF_021461385.2. Taxonomy (NCBI): domain Eukaryota; kingdom Metazoa; phylum Arthropoda; class Insecta; order Orthoptera; family Acrididae; genus Schistocerca; species Schistocerca piceifrons. Next base: position 773,612,243 of record NC_060139.1, on the reverse strand, counting down.
TACATAAACATCGATTCACCCGTACCATATTTCTATGCACCAAGAATTGCATGGCGACGACTTTGAACGTCACTGGATGACGTTGTCGATCATGGGTTCTTATCTTCAAATGTTTCCTCAAGGAACCATCTACATCCCCTCGAAATTTCCGGTAGAGTTGAGTTTTACGTGTGTGTGGCATACCGTTTACGCTTGCATTGTTTTGAGGGGAAGCAGAGTTGTGTATGAAATAAATGTACAGACGTAGACGAGTATGTAAGTCCAACTGGGGAGGGCGGACCACAGCGTAGGCTGGTGTGGCAGGGAGACGATGGAGTCGATGCTGGCGGAGCAGCAGTACTTGCGCGCGCCGCTGCGGCCCTTCTGCGAGCTGGACACGCACAACAACAACCTGACGCTGGAAGAGAAGGCGCTGCTGGCGGCGCGCAGCCAGCTCTTCCTGCGCGCGGCAGCCGCCGCCGCCGCCTCTGCCGCCGCCTCCGGGGGCGCGGGCGCCGCCGCCGCAGTGGGGCCGTACGGCCCACTGGGGCCCGCGGTATACGGCGCCGGCCCTCTCTGGGGGCAGTGGGCGTGCCTCGGCCCCCAGCTGCTGCACGCGCACCAGCTCGCAGCCGCCGCCGCCTCCGCCTCCGTCTCCTCCGCTGCCGGCCAGCAGCTGCCGGCGCTGCCGCGGCCCCTCTACCCGGGCATCGCGCAGCAGCACAGGTAATTCCCGCCCTCTAAATTCTACTCCGTAATCCACCGTACGCTCTATTCGTGAAGTAGACTACTCACCATTAAAATCGCTACACCAAGAAGAAATGCAGATGATAAACGGGTATTCATTAGACTAATATATTATACTACAACTGACATGTGATTACATTTTCACCCAATTTGGGAGCACAGATCCTGATAAATCAGTACCCAGGACAACCACCTATGGCCGTAATAACGGCCTTGGTACGCCTGGGAATTGAGTCAAACAGAGCTTGGATGGCGTGTACAGGTACAGCTGCCCATGCAGCTTCAACGCGATTCCACAGTTCATCAAGAGTAGTGATTGGCGTATTGTGACGAGACAGTTGCTCGGCCACCATTGACCAGACGTTTTCATTTGGTGAGAGATCTGGGGAATGTGCTGGCCAGGGCAGCAGTCGAACATTTTCTGTATCCAGAATGGCCTGTACAGGACCTGCAGCATGCGGTCGTGCATTACCCTGCTGAGATGTAGGGTTTCGCAGGGATCGAATGAAGGGTAGAGCCACGGGTCGTAACACATCTGAAATGTAACGTCCACTGTTCAGAGTGCCGTCAATGCGAAAAAGAGGTGACCGAGACGTGTAACCAATGGCACCCCATACCACCACGCCGAGTGATACGCCAGTATGGCGATGACGAACACACGCTTCCAATGTCCGTTCACCGCGATGTCGCCAAACACGGATGCGACCATCATGATGCTGTAAACAGAACCTGGATTCATCCGAAAAAATGACGTTTTGCCATTCGTGTACTCAAGTTCGTCGTTGACACCATCGCAGGCGCTCCTGTCTGTGATGCAGCGTCAAGGGTAACCGCAGCCATGGTCTCCGAGCTGATAGTCCATGCTGCTGCAAACGTCGTCGAACTGTTCGTGAAGATGGTTGTTGTCTTGAAAACGTCCCCATCTGTTGACTCAGGGATCAAGACGTGGCTGCACGATCCGTTACAGCCATGCGGATAAGATGCCTGTCATCTTGACTGCTAGTGATACGAAGCCGTCGGGATCCTGCACGGCGTTCACCCTTCTGAACCCACCGATTCCATATTCTGCTAACAGTCATTGGATCTCGACCAACGCGAGCAGCAATGTCGCGATACGATAAACGGCAAGCCCGCATCTCGTGGTCGTGCGGTAGCGTTCTCGCTTCCCACGCCCGGGTTCCCGGGTTCGATTCCCGGCGGGGTCAGGAATTTTCTCTGCCTCGTGATGGCTGGGTGCTGTGTGGTGTCCTTAGGTTAGTTAGGTTTAAGTAGTTCTAAGTTCTAGAGGACTGATGACCATAGATGTTAAGTCCCATAGTGCTCAGAGCCATTTGAACCATTTTTTGATAAACGGCAATCGCGATAGTCTACAGTCCGACCTTTATCAAAGTCGGAAACGTGATGGTACGCATTTCTCCTCCTTACACGAGGCATCACAACAACGTTTCACCAGACAACGCCGGTCAACTGTTGTTTATGTATGAGAAATCGGTTGGAAACTTTCCGCATGTCAGCACGTTGTAGGTGTCGCCACCGGCGCCATCCTTGTGTGAATGCTCTGTAAAGCTAATCATTTGCATATCTCAGCATCTTCTTCCTGTCGGTTAAATTTCGCGTCTGTAGCACGTCATCTTCGTGGTGAGCAATTTTAATGGCCAGCAGTGTATTTTCGCCTTCTCCCTCCTCCCTTTCCCTCTCACCCCATGCTTTCTCTTGATCATGACTAGAATTGTAAAACTACGGTAGGCTGTCGTAGACTATCATAGGTAAGAGCCAGTGGCGGATCCAGAAAATCCTCAAGTAGGGGGCGCTAAGGATATCTCCAGCTGCCTTTACTTTTACCGTAATAAAAAATAATCAAGTCAAATGCAAAGAGTAAGAAAGTTTTATTTAAACTGATTATACACATATACAAGACAATACCATCTTATGATATAAAAAGTTACAATTGTGGTTCTCTTTCTTAAGTGATGAATTCTATGCGTCAGTTCTTCCTGACAAATTGGTTAATTACATCATCAATAGGACAATCAATGTCAGAGAAAGTGTTCAATAGAACTAAGCCATCAAGTTGATCCTCCTCATTGTCGACCTCAGCCATGTCTCTGTACGCCGCAATGTCGAAAAACTTCTTTCTACTGTAGCAATAGATGCAGGTAGACAAGCAAATATTTTGTACAGCGAGTGCAAAATAGGATAGTCAGATCTAGGAGAAACAGACGAGGCTTTCATAACAGAATTACGTTCATTAAGGACCTTCACACTAGTCAGAAATCTAATGGGTGCTATGAAGCACTGTGTTCTAAAGATCGCCCATTTGTCTTTTTGAGGATCCATGTGTGGATCGTTGTCCTCCACTGCGGAAAGGTTTCTGGTAGACCCAGGATTGAAGAGTATATTCTCTTGCATGTCATGTACCAGTAAATAAAAACTATGTCGTGTGACTAGGGCCTCCCGTCGGGCAGACCGTTCGCCGTGTGCAAGTCTTTCAATCTGACGCCACTTCGGCGACCTGCGCGTCGATGGGGATGAAACGATGATGGTTAGGACAACACAGCACCCAGTCCCCGAGCGGAGAAAATTACCGACCCAGCCGGGAATCGAACCCGGTCCCTTAGGATTTACATTCTGAGCGGACATGTATCAGTGATTCACTGTTTTAATATATTTTAACTTGTTTTAGACTTAGTTATACGTCCTTCGTGGACTCATATTTTAATATGCACCTGAAGACGCGACATATGTTCTGAAACCGGCTAGTACTTCCTTTTTATAAATGAATCATCGGAGTTTATCATTGACAATGAAAAACTGTTTTAGTATATCCATTCTTGTGACTGGGGGACTTTGGCCGTTCACTTATGTAAGAAAATGGAACACCTACAGTCGTCCTTATGGTGCTTCAGTACACAATTTTCAGGCCTTAGCTGAAGCTCAAGGGTTTAACACCATGTATTAACACGATGCATTAGTGGCCAACATGTATAACTGGTTTATGCGATATTGAACAACAGTTGTGGATGTCCCCTGAAGAGAAAAGTGTGCCGAATGATTTTAACTGTTGTCTACATTGAAAGCGAAGGTCTCAGGTTTTAACATACCTGACGTTGCTACACGTGTTCTTCTAATTACTTTGAACAGTGTAGTATTATGATATTGTCGTACTGCATATCGTCATGAAGTATCCAGCTGATAGCGTGAGATGGCATGCAGTGTTTCATCTACTGACAGCCGCTGCTCTGTCCTCAGGTTCTCGCCGTACCCGCCGCCACTGCCCTCGGCCGCCGCCGCCGCAGCCGCTGCCGCCGCCGCTGCCGCCGCCGCTGCCGCCGCCCCTGCGTCCCGCCCCCAGCGCCAGGCACTGTCGCCCGTCTCCTCTTCGCCCGACAGCCTCCAGGACGCTGACCTCCACCCGCCGCCCCCGCACAGCCCCGCACAGCAGTTGTCCTAGTGTCGGCGATACCTCTACCACTCGTCATCCAACTCTGCGCTCTCCGTGAAGCCGCTGGCTGTTGGCTCACGTCTGGACGGCCACTGAGGACATTAAACTTGGCCGTGTCTTCGAGCTCCCAATCGATCATCCAGAAGAACGGACTTCCCGAAAAAGCTGTTCTTCTCCGACTGCTACCTGGGGCACTATGATCTTACTGCTATTGTGATTCAACTGTACACAGGTGCTCAGTGCCCGAAGATACTTCTCAGCATCACAATAGCGATGCGTTGCAATACATATGAATGGAGCAGAACAAATCTAGGCATTTGATTCCTGTGCCTCCCTTGTACAAAAGTACTCCGATTGTGAGACGTTAGTTCTTCACTAAAACAGAAAACGTTTCTTCGCGACTGACTGTCTTATTGATAACTACTTTGAAATGTATGACGCGGAAAATTCATGTTTGCAATATTCCCTCTGAAAGCCCCTCAGCCTGGAATGCACTAAAGGATCACTTGAAATTATTTTCAGTTTCATTTGTAATTACCAACATTCTCAGAAGAGTCAAGCAACTAGTAACAGAATCAAGCAGCATCATCAAATAAATGAAGTGCTCTATTGGAGAAGTTGCACAGGGACTCCTGTAGCCAAGTTATTCCTCCTGTTCTCCGAAAAATAAAAGTGACAGTAAAGAGGTATCGATAATACCGAATAAGTGCTGTGAGGCCGAAAGTGCAGCTAACACGTTATATCGAGTAAACTGTGAACCTTGTGACTGTTCACTTAAATCCATATTTACGAGCGTGATCCGATAATTTCGGCGTATTAAAACAAAAAACAAAAAAAATAAATAAATAAAATTTATGCAAGACAGTGCATAGTGCAAGTGACTACAAAACCGTTTGTGGATTACTTAGTTTTTAGTTACCACTTGTACAAAAATATGTGGCGATACTACCTATTGTTTCATGTGGAGTGCAATATTTGAAGTAGAAAAACTCTATAAAGTGTACTGGACCCCAGTGACATGTGTATTACGAATTATTTATTTCAAGATATTGTTTTACAAACGAAGTTAGAAACACGAACATTTAAACGTCGCCTTTCTGGAAACAAAACTAAAACGAGCCTGAAGCAAGACATAGTAATCGCTGTGCTCGCCAGTACTTTCCAGTAAGACGATGAAGAATAAAACGTGTTGCGTCGCCGTTTAAGCAAAGTGTGATGATTCCTGTGCACAAAATTTTAAGAGATTGAACAAGTTCCAAATCTGGAAAATAATTTTACGATAGGAAAGTAAACAAGGTAATAGATTTATACTACTTTCTTCCAAGAACATTGTTGATTACCCAGAGCAAATACGGAGGCAGTAAAACAAATAATTTATTTTGTGAGAGTAATATTGTTATGTATTAATCGATCAGAACACTCACTTGTCCTAGCAGACGCTGTGTGCATGTAAAGGAAGTGAAATGGAAACTATTCAGATATATATCAGTGAGATAGAATTCCACAAGAATGACTATTTGTACCGTAAAATTTAAGATTTTATAAAATAGTTCCTAGGCTGTTATTGTAGAAATTATATCTGTGCCAATAGCTTAAAATTTTTGAAAGAAACCTTCTACGCCAAAGATGCGCTTCAGGACCATTGTTCGGTTGATTAAGGTTGTTCTCCGTTCGTTCCCTTTCCAGAACGGTATGACGGGAATCATTCCATCATATTTTCCGGAGATGTGATGAGAGCTTGACTCTTAACTTTCTCATCTCTAGACTAACATACACGAATCTGATCTGTCGGAAATATGTGTATGGAGCAGGCGCTCGGAAAAAATAAGATAGTAGGAGACATTTCCTCCATAAGATATGATTCTAGCATTTGACTAAGATTCACTTCTCGATATGAAATGTAATACGCAAGGTGCAATTAAGATTATGGAGGCAGTATTTGCACCACTGTATTAGACGAATGCTAAACAGACGTCACTAAACATTATCGTCTTTGTATACAAAATGTCCCAACGGGAGTATAACATACGATACAAATGTAAAACCCAAACTTGACTGAGTGTATGTATCATAAGTTTATGGCACTCTCTACAGCGTTAAATTTTATTAAGCCCTCCCCATCTTTGGAACAAGAGCTTTTCGTTTAATCTCCTTGAGATGTAAGGCTGATATAGTAAAGAAATTTCTTCAAACACATGTTCATAATTGTACAGAGTGTATTTGTAACGCTTTCTAGCGAAAACATAAGCGTTCTGTATCAGTCATACTTTAATCCAATCACTAAGTGTTTAAACGATCATGCCGCAATGGCGAGGAATATTATTAAGTGTCTTACATTAGAATTTGTCTTTTGTGAGATTTATATATAGTGTGTTTCTGAGAGCCAAAATACGTCTTTTTTGGAGTTTCGGTATTGTGACCAAAAATGAATTGCGTACTCTAGCGATAAATCCAGCACTAAATTCTAAACACGATAAATTCTAGCTGGTGTTGGTGATAGGACCATCCAAACTAGTAAAGAATATAATGGATTTTAACTGATGCAGAACGTCTTTATATTTGGGTTTAATGAATCAGTTGGAGCCCTCACAAAACTGTTCCTTAATGGTCGGAGTGACACGTTTTGTGATATGTGGCTGGAATGTTTCCCACCATACTGCTTCACTATTAGGAGCCTCCTACATATCTTGGATTATAGTTTATCCATCGCTGAAGTTACAGGATAACATCACACACAAACACACACACACACACACACACACACACACACACACACACACACTAACACTTATTGCACGTCGTGCTGCAGTACCTTATATGTAAATCACTGTTGATATCTATTTATATGTAAGCTCTGTGAAACATATCTTGCATTGGTAACGAATAAAATGCATTAGAAATGTGAAGAACCCACTGCAGCGCTGACGGATTCTTTATTGAGTTTCTGTGATTGTATTTTATGTAAATACTGAGATGCAAATACAAAATGGTCTTTATTCTGTCACTGTGTTTTGTTTCCAATACGATTTCCGGTGATGACGCCATATTATGATCTTCTGCTCAGTGACAAGATAATTCAGCTACAAACTACGAGAAATTTACAGTCAACATTAAAAAGGATAACACAAGTAAAATATATCTGTCTGCTGATTCCATCAACTTTTATGCTTAGCTAATCCGTAAAATCATACGCAAATAAGAAAAAGAGTTGAAAAACTGGTAGCTGCGCATACATCTCTTATTTTAAATTATTACTGACTTATTGATGACAGCACCTATCGTTATCTTTGTATAAAGTACGTTAGGGTAGTTTTATTGACTAAAATACGCTGTGTCGTCCGAATTTGTATCAAAAGCAGAAACAAAGAATTTGTCGAGGTCCTCATAGGTAGCTGCAGAAATCGGCAAGATGGTTAAACTAAGGGGAAGTGCATTCAAATGATTTAGAACAATGTCAAGTACAGTCGGGGACAGATTTCGCGAGACCCTCGCCTTTTTCTTACACTGAACTGAAAGTTTAAGTGCCTATTGAGCAGCGTAACAAGTTAGAATACACAGTGCTACCAACATACTGTTTAACAAAACCTCCAGTTTCCTCTGCCGTAATGCCAACGGATAATTGTCATCTACGATCATCACAGTCAGTAATAACAACCTTTCTCATGACGCGCCTTTTTTTGTATAACATGTCAGTAATCGATTTTGCTAACTGATTTTCAACTCTATATTTCCCATTACATTTTAACACATTGACTGTCGGCCACATAATGCTTGTCGTTTGGTAGAATGCAGACCATTTTTATGGTTTTTGAATATTTAAGAAGACTAACTAACAATTTAAGAAGAGTAGCTAACAATAAAGATCGATTTACCCCGTCTGAACTATCGCAACACTTCTCACAAAAATTAACATGTGTCACTTTGGTACTCTTTCTGGACCGGCGCTAACAGCACTTATTCATCGGATAGACAAGAGGAATCCTTTCGTACTGTGTAACGAATTAGGAGAGGCACAAATTTTCATTGCCGTGATTCCATTCTACAGCTAATGGTTGTCCCTATTCGCAAGCTCGAATACATTTAATATACTGTTTGTTGCGGACGGTTGCTGGATGTTTTTACTCGAAAGAGAATAGTTCACTCTAACTGTGCTATCCACTACTTTTTAAACTTGCTATAGGCATAGCAACTAAAATATTGATTTCAATCTAAGACAAACATGAGTTAGCTGTAATCTAACGGAGACAATTTTTTTATGATAGAAAAAGACAGTCTACTCTGGTGTAATATTCCACAATATTTGTTATTTTACGAACTGACTTTCGGCTATGAAGATATCGTCGGGTGTGGCTGCGAAATTTTTGTGGGATCAGAGATTTTAAAATACTGCATCTACAGCATATCACAGTTAGCTTTGAAATATGGTAACTGCTAATGTTGGTTGTGGGCTAAAAGTGCGATATAAAACTATTTACCTAACACAAAATAATATGTGACACATTAAGTAAGGAACCACATGACAAATTACAACAATTGTCCTCAGAAGAAAAAATAGTTGAACAATATTCAGTAAACTTCGGTGAAGTGTTATAAGGGACTGAATTAAGAAGGTAATCTGGACCTTAACAAGTCTTTATATTATAAACTGCTACAAAATATTGCTAGTGAGATTGAACAGGTAAGTGAAACAATGAACAAAATAATTGAAGTAAAGGAAAAATAAGACATATGAGTACGAAGGGTAATTCACAAAGCGGTCTGGATGTGATTACTAGCATTGTCTGCAGTTGGTAAGAGAATTATATCGGATCATTCAGTACTAAGATTGGTCCGTTGGGCATATGTTAAATAATTTCCATTATTTCAAAAAAGTTCATCTCTCCATTTGTGGATGTTATGTAAGACTTCGAGTTGCACGTCGCAACTGTGTCCTCTTTCAAGCAGGTGACCTGCAAAAGTTTCCTGTATCGATAGATTAATATTACAATAACCTACATAGCGTCATGGATCGATGTGGGAAAGGTGATTCTAAAGGAACCCGAAGGAATGTAAGAAGTTGCAGATTGCAGTGGTTGTTAGTGTTACCAGTAACACATCTAGAGAGTGAACTCGTAGAGAGAAGAGTTATCTAATTTTTGAAATGGGGGAGGCCAATTTAAGCCTGCTTCTTGTTTGCAATTCTCATATATTACTACCCACGGCTAAAAATGTTGATAATAGAATGTGAACCTCCACTTACTCAGCTAACTAATATAAAATCAGCAAATAATTTATATAATTAATTATGATCATCTGACAACATATCGGAATGTAATAGTAACACATACGATTTTTAAAAATGACAACTCCAAGAATCAAAGAACTAAAAAGAGAAGCCTGTTTGTTATATTTTTCCAGTTGACATAGAACTGGTCAACAGACACAAACATTGGTAACTCGTGCCCTGCCTTTATCATTTTTTCTTGCGTTTCTGTACATTGTTCACCACGTTTTTTCCATCACAAAAGAACCGTCTACGTAATTTTAAAAATACTGAAGAACCACCAGCACTACGGACAAATTTTGGATTCGAGCCTGACTCGAACATGAGACCCCCGGAATGCTGTCGAGAACCAATACATCACACCACCCGAAAGGTGCCTACAACCTTCCTCTGTAAGGTTGCGAAAGTGCGGCGCCCTGTGACCTCATCCTCGGGTTCAGTGACGGCTCAAACAGACAGGTGTCGACACGTACTGAGAAAAGGCCAGAGCTCATAAGTTTATGTGATGTTTGAGGAAGGTTAATGAAGACATATGGTATCAAATATCGCCACAGTTCTACCCAACGCCACCGCAGGCGTGTCACACGATGGGAAGGTTGTCACCTCCCCCCCGCCACCATCTCAGTCCGATCTCATCGCATCTCTTGATGCCTCTGCAGTGAAGGTCAGATCGTGACACTCATCACTGAAATCACGCGGTTTCCTTATGGGTGGCTGAGGACACGCTGTCGCTCAGAATCGACATGAAAAGGCCTCAGAATATGAGGTAAGGGGGATAAATGAAACCATCCCTTCCTTTGGGGCGTTTATTTACACACAGTTCGCTGTCGAAAACGACAGATTTCATTGAGATGTGTAACATAACTACGTTCTTGACAACCTTCGATATTTCTGTGCTTCGTGATGACTGGGTGTTGTGTGTTGTCCTTAGGTTAGTTAGGTTTAAGTAGTTCTAAGTTCTAGGGGACTAATGACCATAGATGTTAAGTCCCATAGTGCTCAGAGCCATTTGAACCAACCAGGTAAGGGAAGATATCAGGAAACACTACTGCATCAAGGCACGTAAAACTGAGACGGAATTACGCCCAAGTGAGTTTGATTTATTTGACAGTAATATTTCACAACGAATGGCTGCCCTTATTTGTGATACGTACTTTTTCAACAGAAAAGCTTAGTTAGGCCTAAAGAAAGTATGGCACTCCTTATGTAGTGTGCAATCAAATGTCTTAGGAAAGAACCTTCGATATTGCTGACATTCAACAAACGATTAAAACCCTTCTTTAAGGACATAATGGGGCTGCAAACCCACTGAACGTGATTTGGAGTGTAGCACGACCGCAGTGTTTGCTCTGGGATAAGGTGGTAGCTGTGATCTTATTGATGATAATTTCTACCTGGTGTCATTTCGTTCAATATTTATTATTTTGCAAATTGGTTTTTGGCTGTTACGACGTCGTCAGATACAAAAATAAATACTCGTACGTGTGGCTGTGAAATTTTTGTAGAATCACTAGCAGCCGTTCAAAATGTTTCGACGAAAATCGAACTTCATCCGAAGCAGCTAAGGGTGTTTACGCTTTTTCAGCCTCCTTGTTTCGCATCCTCCTGTGGCGCAGTCATGGAGGGGGTGGGGGGAGGGGGACGGGGGGGAGGGTCGACATAGATATATGTAAGAATATAATAGCAAAGGGTCCCTCTAAGGCCCCATCGTTCGGCAACACACTTTTTGCCACTCGCCAACTTTGTTGACCACTTTAAAAATGTACATGTAGAGAAACAACCCTTGCCCGAGTCCTAGGTGCCCAGGGGCAGGCGACCACTTCGTCACTCCCCAGATTTCGCATGCCCGCAAGCAACGCCGTAGCGCCACTCAGCCGAAGGGTGTCGATGAAGTTGCCTGTCCCGCAGGCAACAGGAATCGTTGCATAGTTGTTCTAGTGCAAGTACATTTTTAAAGTGCTCAAGGAATGTACGTGGGTAAAACACTAAGGGTGTCGTCGAACTGGATGGTCTTGGAATCTTTTCCGTTGTATTCAAGCCACGCCATGTCAATATCGCACCCTGACCCTCTCCCTCTTTCACTCCTCCCTTCATCTTTCCCGTAATCACTCTCCAGGATGGCGCGAAACAGGTCGGCCGAAAAAGTATAAACACGCTTTGCTGCTTCGTATCACGTTCATATGTCGTCGAATCGTTTTGATCGCTCCGTAGTGGTTCCACCTTGTACACTAGAACTAAAATTGGGATCACGCTACACTTCAAACCACATTGCAGCCCCGTGACGTCCTTAAAGAAAAATATAATCTTTTTAGGAGTGTCAACAACGTCGAAGGTTACCAAAGATGTCGTTCTGTTGCAGAAAGCAGTGCAAGTTGTCGTTTTCGATCATGAAATGTGTGTAAATGAACGCCCCAAGGGAAGGGGTGGTTTCACTGACACCATTTATGCCACATCCTGACGTGTAGGTTTCTAAGAGCGGTGTGTCTTAAATGTTTCCGTCGGCCACGCATAAGGAAACCGCGTGATTTCAACGCTCGGCGTCGTGGTCCTGACCTCCATTACAGAGGCGTCAAGCGAAGGGGTGACATGTGGGTAGACTGGTCTGTGCAGCCCTCCATCGTGTGACACGTCCACGATAGCGTTGGGCGGAATTGTGGTGAAATTTGGTGCCGGTGTGACATGCTTAAGACGCGTTACACCTCACATGAACTTCTGGGCTCTGGCCTTTTTCTCCCTGCATGAGTCGGCGCCTTTCTGTTTGAAGCGTCAGCGAGCCCGACGGTGATGTCGCAGGGCGCCGTGCTTTTCCATCATTACAGAGGAAGGTTTTAGGCACCTTTGAACAAATTACAAACTCCTGCGTCGTGATGGGAGAAAAGGCGGGGTTTCAAAAAGTGACCTTTCAATTCCTTTACGCATCTGCACAGAATCTTCTCTGGATGCAGCACTAGACAACCACTGGCCACCGGACACCAGCCATTGTCCGCCGATGTGCTCGCGACTCTTCGCACGTTGTGCCAATGATCTACAGCGCAAGGTGCTGCACTCTCATAGACAAGCATAAGATTATTTATAAATGTCGTCTGAGTTTCCTCGCGAAGTATCTTCGCTAAATCGAGTGAACACTGTGCAATAATAACAATGGTCCGACCACTGCTCATTCAGTATGGCCGTGAGGAATATCAAAATATGTAATCCACAACTGCCAAGAAATTTTACCTGTAAAAAAGGTAGGTGCATACATTCCCGGCGCTTCTGGTCGGCGTGCAAGTCTTGCAGGCTGTTTAGGGCTGCATATTTCAATTGCCATTCCTTAATTGAGGTTTTAGTGTTTTTCTTGTAGTGACATTATAGGGCTGCGTATCAGAACATTAGAAAATCAGGAAACTCTAACTTTGTGACTTTTCGCTCGCTTTGGGTACTGACCTTTATTTTGTGCGATGCGGGGTCTTGGAGGGGGGCGGGGGGATGGGTGTGACAGATGTCTCATGCAGTTTGAAACATTTGCACCGTTTTAAACAGATTGTGTTGATGTGAATTATTGTCGTATCGTAAGGGCAAGGTTTAAAAGTTGAAGATAAAAAGAGGGTATGAAGATAGGTTTAATTTCCTGTTAAGAACGAGGTTATTAGGGATGGAGCAGGTAGGATGAGGAAGGAAGTTGACCACATTCTTTCAACAAAAACTTACCAGTATTTGCCTTTTACGGTAAATCTGAAACAACATGGCCAGATGGTACTTCTGAACATGGGTGTAGATGTACTGCGTGTAGTAACCGAAGAAAATCAGTGGATGGTAGTGTATGCAGTTTTGCTTGAACGTTATTAGCTGCTTCCTCGAGCATACCTGTAGAATACCTTAAATGGTGACGAGATTTGGTGTTTTTATGTTAACTAAATTGAAAGACGTTATTGGTTCAGCATTAACAAAAAATGTATCTCAAACAAAGCTCTAATTTACTCGACAGAAGTAATGTTATATACACTCCTGGAAATGGAAAAAAGAACACATTGACACCGGTGTGTCAGACCCACCGTACTTGCTCCGGACACTGCGAGAGGGCTGTACAAGCAATGATCACACGCACGGCACAGCGGACACACCAGGAACCGCGGTGTTGGCCGTCGAATGGCGCTAGCTGCGCAGCATTTGTGCACCGCCGCCGTCAGTGTCAGCCAGTTTGCCGTGGCATACGGAGCTCCATCGCAGTCTTTAACACTGGTAGCATGCCGCGACAGCGTGGACGTGAACCGTATGTGCAGTTGACGGACTTTGAGCGAGGGCGTATAGTGGGCATGCGGGAGGCCGGGTGGACGTACCGCCGAATTGCTCAACACGTGGGGCGTGAGGTCTCCACAGTACATCGATGTTGTCGCCAGTGGTCGGCGGAAGGTGCACGTGCCCGTCGACCTGGGACCGGACCGCAGCGACGCACGGATGTACGCCAAGACCGTAGGATCCTACGCAGTGCCGTAGGGGACCGCACCGCCACTTCCCAGCAAATTAGGGACACTGTTGCTTCTGGGGTATCGGCGAGGACCATTCGCAACCGTCTCCATGAAGCTGGGCTACGGTCCCGCACACCGTTAGGCCGTCTTCCGCTCACGCCCCAACATCGTGCAGCCCGCCTCCAGTGGTGTCGCGACAGGCGTGAATGGAGGGACGAATGGAGACGTGTCGTCTTCAGCGATGAGAGTCGCTACTGCCTTGGTGCCAATGATGGTCGTATGCGTGTTTGGCGCCGTGCAGGTGAGCGCCACAATCAGGACTGCATACGACCGAGGCACACAGGGCCAACACCCGGCATCATGGTGTGGGGAGCGATCTCCTACACTGGCCGTACACCACTGGTGATCGTCGAGGGGACACTGAATAGTGCACGGTACATCCAAACCGTCATCGAACCCATCGTTCTACCATTCCTAGACCGGCAAGGGAACTTGCTGTTCCAACAGGACAATGCACGTCCGCATGTATCCCGTGCCACCCAACGTGCTCTAGAAGGTGTAAGTCAACTACCCTGGCCAGCAAGATCTCCGGATCTGTCCCCCATTGAGCATGTTTGGGACTGGATGAAGCGTCGTCTCACGCGGTCTGCACGTCCAGCACGAACGCTGGTCCAACTGAGGCGCCAGGTGGAAATGGCATGGCAAGCCGTTCCACAGGACTACATCCAGCATCTCTACGATCGTCTCCATGGGAGAATAGCAGCCTGCATTACTGCGAAAGGTGGATATACACTGTACTAGTGCCGACATTTTGCATGCTCTGTTGCCTGTGTCTATGTGCCTGTGGTTCTGTCAGTGTGATCATGTGATGTATCTGGCCCCAGGATTGTGTCAATAAAGTTTCCCCTTCCTGGGACAATGAATTCACGGTGTTCTTATTTCAATTTCCAGGAGTGTATTTCGTGGCACAAAGACGGTGCTGAGCACTATGGACTGACTCCAGAAGTATGTCCATTGCCGCCGGCATTTGTTGTCAAAAACTGACACTTTGCAGTCGCAATATAAGGAAAAATACCAAAAAGATTGCATCAGATTTTGATACTGCACTATAAAGCCTGTACAATTTCGAAAAAGAAACTATCGTGAAGCTAGATTATTCCTTTGGTCTTACACCCTCAAAAGTTTACCTTGAATGATCATTTTCAAGAAATTATCAGAAAAACTAGCTTCAATTTTGGCTTGTCGCCATCCTTAACTGCATGTTAATATGTTCCTACATACGTGAAATCGAAAAACTCTCAGAGTACTGTCAGTCCGTTTCAGATAATGAGAGAGAATATCCTGATTATGTATCACTTCTCTCTTATGTTTATCTGCTGTGTTCAATAAACTAATGAATAACACTATAAGCATCTAATATAAATGAATTACAACTTATTGTCATAACTTTATGACGAAAGTTGATTTTTATAAAACAAGGTATCCGGAATACCAGCCTGCACAAATCATCACAAATTACCAAGATATTTAATACTTTTGTCTTTGAAATGTTTTGTGTCAACGTGCAGTGCGCAGTCATATTCTAGTAGCGGTAAAGGACTACGACGAAAGTATGGAAATGTGGCACTGGGAATAGTCACATAACGAAACCCAGTTAACAAATTATTCAGTGCCACAATTTAGTTAACAGACGTGTGTATTCAAACAACTGAAAGATAGCCCAGGAGAAGAAGAGAACTTCAGACTTTAACAAGTGTGCACGTGTTTCACCTTCAGATCTGCTCCGGGTACTGCTAGGTAGTGATAATACCTAGGAGGGAGAAGTCTCTTACGATTTTATTACTGAATGTCAATCACGCTGCTTGTAGCAATATTACGAAAGAAGAAAAAATTTCTGCAGTCAGACTGGAACCAGAGCTAACACAGTTTTTCCTTTACAGCGCAACTACGTTACTGTAAGACTACCGAACATCTGTGGCAGATAGTCCTTTCATTGCCACATTAATGGCTAAGACTGTTAATTCACAAATTAAAAGACAAAACTGATTGTAGTTCCTGCTTGGAACGAGCTTCCAGGACTGAAAACCATAAATTTATTAACTCAATGTTGGCTTTTAAGTGAAAATTATTAATAATATTAAATCAAAATGAGAAGAAAATGACAAGTGAATATGGAAGGATAATTGTCACCCACTCCAGGAACTAAGCCGAATCACAGAGTTGCTAAACAAATTACGGAGGCTTGTCACATATAAGTTACCCCAGGTGCAGGCAGGCCTTAATTTCGCTCCTGAGCTGTTTCTTGTACTTCGAAGAAGCGATGTAGGCACCCATAGAGCTGATCAAACAAATACGTCAGTGAGTTTTGTTTGTGTAGAGAGGTGTCGGATCTAAAGTGTCATTACGAATAATACTCAAATTCATCCACTGCTTCATGAACATCATACATTAATAGCAGAGTGAGACAACTGAGTAGCTATTCTCTTCTGCAGGTGCCACAACAGTTTCCTTTTTTTGGTCTTAAGCAAACTTGAAACACATTCGTCAGACGTAAGTCACTTATTTATAATTTTCTAGTAACATCAGTAGCTAAACTGTAAACATTGTTGATAACAATTTTTGTTCTTTTGACCATTAAGGGCTTAAAAACAGTTGTTGTTAGGAATGCTTTATTAAGATGAAGTGAGCTCGAAAACTTGAGAAGACTTTGTGTAGTGCAAATCCTATTCCAGCCTCTGATAACGTGAATGGAGAAGTTGTTGTCATCAGAACATGCAAAAAGAACACAAAACACTGACAGCATTGTGTAGAATATGTTTTCAATAGGGACAACTACTGGTCAATCCACTATAATTGAAAGAACACAAAATATCGTCTACTTGTAATGATTATAATATGACTGTTGCTAAAGCTTTGTTATTAAAAGCGAAGTGCTTCTGATGAATGAGCTTGTCAACCTGCAGTACGCTTTATAAGGAGGGAAAATAAATGAAAATGTGTGTAACAAACTGGGCGTGTGGTGGAGTGTTCGCACAGTGCCTCACAATTGGCGATGTCCCCTCTTAATTTCTCTTTGATTTCATACTAGCGGAGTCTTGAGGCTATCAAAATAGTTACATGGAACTTACTAAGGTACAATTGTTAGAACAGATGTTAAATAGTACCGTACGTGTGGCTGAATATGACTCAACCGGAAACAATATTATTAATTTTATTCCATATGCTAACGACATGCAGAACGAGTTCTGAATTGTTCTGAATGTTTGTTGCATGCCTCGTGCAAGTTTCCAAGACTGTGCTGTGTCTGCTGATAATCAGAGCTGATTGAATATATGCTGGAAACTGTGTACTGTTGTACAGGTTTATTTAATCTTAGCAGCTCGCTACAGTAGTTCGTAAAGTAACACAGGGTTCCTTCTGCTGAAGGCACCAATGACTACAAGTTCATAAGTAAAATAAATAAAGAATTGGAAACTGGAACAACGTCTACACTCAGGACGAGGCAGTAAATCAGTGTGGCGGTACAGGGGAGAACTCTGTAAATCTTTGAAAATACACATTCGTAAGATCTAACAGTAATTTTTTTTTCACTTAAAGGATTAGGCAATAAGCCTCTTAAGACTTCAAATTTTTAAGGCTGTTTCTTTCTCGGCCTAACAATGTCTCTTTTTTCTGAGTGCTTCTATTTGTTTACAATGCCTGGAATTCTGTTATCATCCACACGTTTAAGATGTTGTCTCAATTTTTCCCTATATTAATCCTCTTAGTTGTTTCAGTTCAATATTTCTAATTCTTCTCGTATATTCTCATTTCACATAAGACCCCTCCTTGACCAACCTTTGACAGATCCTAGAAATCTCGTTTTAGCCGACTGTATGCTGCTTTTGCTTTCCTGTTCGTCTATCCTAGATGCACTGCCAAGGAACAAGATAGAGACAGCAACTGTTTTGTAAAATTTTAACTTTGTGCCTTTCCTCGTCTTGTTCTTTAAGGGCCTGTTTACATTATTTTGATTAACGTTCGGTTTTACATGCAGGTTTTCCGGTTGCAATATATTCATTTATCGACTGTCATTTTCATTTGTGGTTCACTATTGCTATGGGGTATATGAGTAGCGCATGCTCTAAGCCAAAATGGCCGTATGTGTATCTCTCCTTGCTCGTCATCAACTCGCTCGTGACAACACTGACCATGCCTATCCTGTATTTTGTTAATGGTGACGAGAAATGGTGTCTTTATCCTAACATAAGGGAAAAAAAGGAATGCTTGAGCCCATACAAAGCAGAAATCCGTACAAAGACTTGCGCACATCACATGTTATTCATCTGGTGGAACAACGACGATGTGGTGTACTACGAATAGCTTCCCCGAGGTGTAACCATCACTGCTGACATTTGTTGTCAACAACTGAGACGTCTTGTAGACGCAATCCATGAACAACGACCACGGAGACTGCGTGAAGTGACGCTGCTCCACGATACAGCCCGTCCGCATTCTGGTAGAGTGACAAAAAACGCCACACAGGAGTTGGATTAGGAAGTCATTCCGCACTCACATTATTCACATGATCTTGCGCCTTCAGATTTTCATATTTTCCGCTCTCTATCGAATAACCTTCAAGGTACTTCCTTTCTGGAGGAAAATGGACTCCAAACTTGGCTCGACGTGCTTTTTGCCTCAAAACCACGTGATCCGAAAAGTTACCCCAGCGTTGGTAGACTATTGTAAATAGTGAAGGACACTGTATTATTGACGACTACAGTGTCTGTTATGTGTATTGTTGTGTTTATTAAACCATTATCGTTATTCAAATTTATACCGCACCCTAAATGTCTAAAACTGAATACTTGTTCCAGCGGCTTGTCTTCAATAATAACTTATGATCCGACTGGGTATTTTCCATAGCAAGCCATAACATTAGATTTAGTGGGACAGTTTTGCAGTTTGTAGTACTGTCTTCCTAGGTCATATACATCGAATGTTGTAATTTTGCTTCCTTATTCTGCACTAAGTCTATATCATCTGCACAGAGTTCAGATGATAGCTTCGTTTCTTTTATACCCGTTTATGTACGTCATTCTTCCAT
This sequence comes from Schistocerca piceifrons, assembly GCF_021461385.2. Classification (NCBI taxonomy): domain Eukaryota; kingdom Metazoa; phylum Arthropoda; class Insecta; order Orthoptera; family Acrididae; genus Schistocerca; species Schistocerca piceifrons. The sequence continues at coordinate 773,593,278 of NC_060139.1, read as the reverse complement.
TTTCTTATGAGATACTCAGTACAGGCGTTAAAGAGTGTTAGTGACAAGGTATATCCTTGCCTAACACTTGATTTATTATTATCTCTTTTAATTTTCGAGCTGTCTGTGTTTGTGATTACTTTGGAATACTCATATAAGTTTTTGATTGTCTGTAGCCCTATAAGATGCTCGGAATATGCTCTTTCTTCCATTATTGTCCATAGTTTATCTCTTGTGACTTACTCAGAAACTTTTTGCAAGTCAATAAAAATAACATGTGTTTTTCATTGGCTTCGTGTCGTTCTTCCTGAATTCTTTTAATGCTGAGAATATTATCGTTTGGGGAGCTTTTCACCAAAATTTACTTCATTCTTCTGCTAGGAATAAATCTGCTATTTCTCGCAAGCGATTATTTAATACTTTTGAGTAAATTCTATAAAGTGTATGTAAAACAGTTACAGCTCTGTAATTGTCACTTTCATTTCTCAATCCTGTTTCAAGAATAGAGATACTTTATAGCTTCGTCATTTTTGATTGAATAAATGTAGAAGTCTTAACTCACACAACCTCCTCTATATTTAATAAGTTCGATATTTACTCCATCTGAGCCGCACGCTGTATGACTTTTATTCATTTTAAAACCTATTCAAGCTCGTCTAATGTTGCTGAGTAGGTTGTAACGTTTAAGTCTAAAGTAAGGTGTGATGTTTATCCAACAAGGAACAGTTACATCAAGTAGTGTGCTGACTGCATATCTGATTACGTGTATCTGTATATTTACCTGACCCTGTTTTATACAATCTATTAGCAAGAAAGCAATACCAGTGAACCCAAACTAATTAAAACCTGTGCTCGATAATCACAAATTAGGGGTAAGAACATTCAGATTCACTCGATCTTACTACAGCACTGTGAATCTGAAGAAGTACAAAAATGGTACCTGTGCGAAAATCCAGAAACTATGTGAAATAAATTTCTTATGTCGTACTGATGTCGTCTCGGATATCACCTTTGATAACGTGTTGTTCTGCTCTCAGCACTACTAAACTAACTACAGTTGCAAAAGCTAAAATGAAAGAAATGTGACTGAGACACATTTAAAATTTGTTTAAATAACAAATAACTGGGGAACGGAACATGACTGAGGAGAATGACTGAAATATCTTACTTGAAAATATTACTATATCGTGAAACTGACTTGCAGCTGTTAAGTCATATCAAAAAAATTGCATCTACGCAAACAAATGATCTTTACAAAAAATGCAATAAAAACTTGGGGTTACGTACAAAGCTGGTCTCATTCAAATCCGTTCTACAGCAAAAGCACATATATACATGAATATTGATTATCTTATTGTAGATCGATGTAACAACATGTAGAAAGATTTTTCATCAAAATTTCACAATAATATTTGTAGCATTTTCTTAATTAATTTCACTTCAAATCTTATTTCTTCCATAAATCATAATACACAACACTGAAATTATTACACTGAATATTTAATACAAAGCGACTGCCTACTCCAGAGCATCGCAACAGGAACTGCCAGCTTCTGGCGCCCTACTCCCACTACTCCCGAGAAACAACTGCCTCCTACCACCCGACCTAACATTTAAGCTCTTTGTGATAGATACTCTGCCTCAGCGATAGCTGCCTCGCAGCGTTCTTTCACACATACATCTTTGTAATGGATTTATCGCTTATGCTCTTGGATAAAACGTTAAAATTTACAATCATCATTATATGTACTTGTATTGAGGCGTCACGGGTTCCCTGTTTGCTGCAGTCGTTTCACTATCCCATAGTTTTTTTGGAATGTTTCATCCACGGTTCTTCACTGATTACATTGCTACTAGCAACTTTTTAAAGTTTTTCAACGTTTTGTAGGCAAAATTCTGCATTCCATGATTTTTAAGTTCAATGTTTGTAATCAATGAATCTTGCTGTGCTTTTCTTATTACTTGTTAATCTTGGTTTCGCTTATTTTTATGTTGATGCTATGTTTCTTGTGTTCTGCTTAGTAAAAGAAGTTCATATGCTTCTTTATTTTTCTTCCACGGCTTGCCCGGCTTCGAGCGCTGCTTTTTATGTACAGCCTTTAATGTTATTTCACAAAGTCTCTGTATCATCAGCTGTTGAAATGGTTAATAGATACTGTAGTAATCTGCATTGCTAAAGTTATCTATTACTTTCCTTCTGCAATAAATACAGTTTGAGTACTTCCTCTGTGGAACTGCCTTTCTTTTTACAGAATTTCTTCTATTTCGGTATTAATATTATATTAATTTGTCTTTTCTCCTTTCAACTCTTACACACTGTATCTGAATTCTCATTTTTGAGTTGAGAATAAAGAAATCTACTACAAATTTTGTGTTACCCGTGAGACGACTGGGCGGGAGGCTAGTAGTGTGTAAATTCCTTTACCATTCTAAGATGAATAGCCCCTTCAGGGATACTGGCATATTTGTATTCAGACACTATCTCTGTTATTTTTTGGTGGTATTTACGGAATAAAAATGTCTTTCTCGGATCATCTGATACTTATATATCAAGCAGCACGAAACACAAGAATAATTTGTCATCGAGTTTTTATCCTCACCATGACTTCAGAGTGGTTTTCCGTTCCTAATGCAAAGTCAATAATTCTCAGAAAATAAAAAAGTCGCCAATGTTATTTCTTATTACGTCTGAAAATAATACTATGGTGCGAAAAAGTATTCATTTCCTCCTGTCCGGGCACTCTTGAGTGTGCTAAAGAAGCGCAGACACTTTCTGTTAAGATCATAGCGGTGGTTTTTTCCAGAATACGTCAACGAAAGTAACTGCGTGAGTTCGATCAGAAATTGGCTTTGTAGGTTCGTTTCTAATGCTGGAGAGGTAGTAGCTCTGACATCACACAAAAAAGGGAATGATCGAAGTTTAATGTGCCGTTGACAATGGAGTAATAAAAGACGGTGCGCAAAACCGGGTGTTGCAAGATAGGAAGAAAAGCGATTTTTCTCTTTCAGATGAACCATTTCGGCATCTTTCCTTAAGCGATTTAGGCCCGAATCTAACATCTCCCAGATACTGGTTCTGTTTCTTAACCACTGCACCGTTTCGTTCGTTGAGAGCAGAGGCGTATTCGGGTAGTGCAAGCGATAATGCACTGGATGCAGAAGACACGTTTGCGGGTTCGCGACTCGAGTCTGGCTCACAAGATTTTCTTGATATACGTAACCGACACGCAGCGTATACCGCAAAAGAAAGGAGGAACTTCAGCATACAAATCTGGGTCAACCAATTCAGAAGACTACCGTTACGTATGAGGTATGGAAATGAGTGACACAAAGACCCATCAGGAGGTGATGATCCGTTTACATAACAAAGTGCAGTAAAGTGCTCGCTGTTCTGTTCGTATAACTACATACTAACCAGAGCATCTAGTCAGAAAGTTCTAATTTGTGTACATTTATGGCGTCATAAGCTACACCATGTTACCCGCAATGTCATCGTCATTGCATCATCACCTTCAGCAATGATCGTCAGGTGACAGACTATGCCCCTCTCATCTGGTCTCTTCCCTCTACGTCCACAGCTCGTGGTCTAGTGGCTAGCGTTGCTACCTCTCGATCATGGGGTCCCGGGTTCGATTCCCGTCCGGGTTGGGGATTTTCTCTGCCTGGGGACTGGACGTTTGTGTTGTCCTCATCATTCGTGAACTAGATTGGACAGTGTCAAGACTGGAACTTTGTACGGGCGCTGATGACTGCGCAGCTAAGCGCCCACAAGCCAAACATCACCATCATCATCACCTTCCCTCTCCCCTCTGCTGTCCTACAGTTAGAGCCTAGTAGTTTAGCAGCAATTAATACTAAAGAGTCAATCACAAAATAGCTCCAGAGGAGCCTTCGCAGCTGTACTCAAAAATATCCAAACGTCATGAACGTTTTTGTCATATTCGAAGATATTTACCCACAAAATTACATAAAGTGTGCAACTAGCAGAATTTTTACATATGTTAGCGAAACACACACACACAGACACAGACTCACACGCACGCACACAATGTTTTTACCATGGACATACATCCTAAACAACACTAGTGAATCTACAACAGTCGATTTCTGTACCATACGTGGTGTAAGGCTCTGTTCACATTCAAATTAATCTATTTCAACACCGTCATATTCAGTATGGTAATGAAAGAATGTTTAATCGAGTTATGATCTCAGTACACGGTGTCACTCTGCTGGGAGAATATGGACCTGGAGACTGCAGAGAAAACAGTGTTGACATTCACTGTTGTGGTGATAGTGACATTCAGTGTATGTCGTGTGATGTCTGGTGCTTCCTTTTTCCAGTGATCGTGATGTCAATTAATGATAAATTAACATAGGAGTTTCTACGAGGAGTATTTGGGGTGTATCATGGTACGTTGAAAAACATGCTGTTTCGCTGGAAAAGGCTGTAATCTGAATAACATGGAACGTGTTTGGGAAGAATTAACGTTTCAAGGAAAGATTCCTATAAGTTACATCCACTCTGTCAACTTGCTGCTTCAGTAAGTGGACCCCAAAGAAAGATGTTCCATTCCGTGTCGCCTCAGGAGCATATGACTGATCCTACTTACAGGCATGAACCAAGCAGTCATTTGGTACATCGATCAATAAAAGTTGCTCACGGGACTGTGAATAAATAGGAGGCGCCACACACAATCATAATATCGGCTAGAGCTTACATTGACTGTATAACAGAAACAAATTATAGTTTACATCAGACATTTACATGTCCGTAAGAAAAGCACTATAATCGGTCGAAAACAGTTCACTACTACTGGTTACCAAAAACATCCATTTAAAAAAGAGGTTAAAAACAAATATCTTCTGATATTTAAGAAGTTATTATAGGGATGAGACAAGCTGGGTAGAGATACGCGAGCGATGAGAAGTGACAGTGGAACATGACGCCGTGTCATCCAGTCTGAACAATTTCGCGACCTTTTAGACTAGCCCCTGGTCCACCATGATGGACGTTTACTACTAAACGTGGACAAACACGAGCAATAAAAGTGAGGCTGCGTGATCTACACTTTGTCCCAGCAAGAAAATAGCACACAGAAATGGCTGAGACTATTTTCTATCTCCAACTTGAATAGAGTTTCTTACAAAACAAGCGAGTTCTGATGTAACTTGATAAATCTGTTAGGTTGCCGGTGGTTTTTTTACATGAAAACTTTAAGAGTTTTCAGAAAGAACAAATGTTATTAACACTTTACATCTTTATTTTTCATGTCTACATGTTTGCAGCACTCTGTCATAGAGGGCTTAGAATTGTAACGTGTAACGTAGCGGTGTGTAACGTAACTATGTCGGTGCGTGAGAAACAGCGAGCTGTAATCGAGTTTCGAATTCAAGGAGTTCGCCCACACGTGGAGCATCCTCTCCTTCAGCATGACAATGCCGGACCACATGTGAGTTTGCAACATCTGCAATAATCCCACGCCTTGGATCCACTATCGTTGATCATACCCCATACAGTCCCGATTTAGCCCTGTCCTGTTTTCATCTGTTTCCAAAACCTAAAGAATACCTTTGAGAACTTCACTTTCATTGGGATGTAAGCAAAGGTGAAGCCAAACATTCTGCAGTGACAGTATCAAAGAACGGGAGTTTTGAGGGGAGAAATGTGTTTATCACCAGGATGGCAATGTTGAAAAATAAATATATGGACACGAACAACAATGATGTAGAACGTTAAAAACGTTTGTTTTATTTGAAAAGCCTTAAAACCTTACTCATAAAAAATTCTGAGGCATTGTTTTTCACCACACCCTCATATTTTCCACACCTCTATCATCGCGGGAACTCGTAAATAATAGTTATGTAAATATTTGTACACATTAATTAACGACGTATTTGCTGAATGAAGCATCACATTTCATTTTCCTGTCCCTGCACTTTGCCCACGCAATCCAGTTAAAATCCTCAATGTCACATTACAGTGTCTCTTAATCGCTCTATATTACTGTACGTCCCATTGTACCCAGTGTAATGAAAAACAATACATCTTCTTCTGAAATAGTGTGACATGAAGAGATGTTTAGTTGCATGGCGCTATCGGCTGGGAGACTCCAATTTTTGGATTCAGCCTCGTAAGTTTTCACACATTTCAGCATCAGAATGTTTGCATTGTGTTTTAAGTTCAACAGATTAGCGTAAGTGACCTTGTCATGTCTGTGTGTGTGTGTGTGTGTGTGTGTGTGTGTGTGTGTTGCGCATAGTATCGTGGCTGTACTGTTGATAATATATACAGGGTGGTCAGAAACAGCATGAAAAGCTTGTAAGGATGTTTCAGGGGAGGTTTGCTGAAAATTACTGTTAAGACAAAATTCGATTCGTTGCGCTGTTTCCGGCTTATTCAGCATTGAAGTCAGCCAGTCATGTCGTTGGAAGCACATATTCAAACAGCCTGCAAAGGCGATGTCGCCAAGCATGTACGAGTACTTTGTTTGGTTTCCTCAAACTGAACAAATGTAGCTGTTGCTCACCCACCTTAAATCCATCGCTTCCGAAAAGGCACATTTTAACTGGTAATGCGCATGTCAACAAGTGGTAGCTCGCGGACCCACAGATGTCTGTGCATTTTAGAGCGCGCAAGCGCTTGAATCACGCGCGCAACGACCTGGTTAGCTAACTTCAACGCTAACTAACTCTGATATGTCGTACGTATTGAATCTCTTTCTTAACAATTACTCCTCTGCAAAATCTCACCTGAAACATCCGTGCAAGCTTTTCAGACTGTCTCTGACCACTCTATATATAGAGAAAGATAAAGTAAGATAGAGAAATTGAAGGATTACGGGATAAAACCTGCCCCTTGCAACCAGGCTACTGATCTAGAATTTCACTAATAAGGAACCTATTTAGTGCGAGGTCGCAAATTCAGTCTTTAGTAAAGCTCATTTAAAAGTGTTGTGTTAACAATTATGACATCATATGTATCAGGACGGCGACAAGAAATGAGTGGTCGGGAGGTGCAGAGATCATTCTTCTGTTGAATGTATGTATTACGCATCCCAAAATGGACATCGTCTACATCCAGAAATGTTCAAAAGAAGCCATTAACTTCCACCGTGAAGTCCGTATGAAAAACGGCGCGCCACACTGATCACAAAGATTTGCCTCTTCAAGATCGAAGGCGAACTGCTTGGGAGATACGAACCGTGCAAGACGTTCAGCTAGGTATCCACTCTTAACAAACGCATATACAATCACATTGGCTTAACAGGTTGATGAGAACTGATGGAATGTGATGGCAAGCATCAGAATACGAATCAGTCTGTCGTGCGCTTTACAACTATTGTAAGGCCATGCTGGATGCTGGAAAAGTGTCGCTGTCAAAGTGTAAATTAATATAGGTTGTGTGAAAGTGTTCTGGACATCAAAATGGAGGCATACAGATGGACACTAACCGAAAAAAGCCGCCTATACTGTCGCAAGCCAGCACCCAGCATTATGCTACTACCAGTAATGATGTAACTTCCCGAAACCATCTGAAGATGAACCTGAAAACGTTCGAAAAGCGGTTCATGGAATAAAACATTATTATTCAAAGAAGTGACTGGTTGCAATTTTGTGTAACTTATTTACATTCAATATACAGTCACGGCTCTAAAATATCCGTAATGGATAAGCATAAATATCCAAAGGTTGAATTTGTTCATTATTTCCAGATGGTATGAACTGCAATTCACACACACGTTTCAGGAGGGATAATTTGCTCTAAAGCACTATTATTTTTACATGCAGACCAGGAATCAAGCAAAAGCAAGTTCTTTTGACCAGTTATTGGCCAAAAGTAGTACTATACCATAGTCACAATTCTCCTACGCTCATTTTCCCACTCTTGCTTGCAGTGACGTAAATATTCCCTATTGCCCTTGAGACGTCACGCACATGAGAAAGAATGGTAGGGGGCAGAGCACCACCAACTTCTGCCGATTTACCATCTACATTAACAGTCGACATAATTGTTTACGAAGGCTTTAAGGCATTGATGTCAGCTGATCTTGATGCAACACTCTCGGTACCTCTAATTTTCAGGGTTCCTTTCATATTCATTTCTTCTTCAAATCCCGATTGGTCGGAGTTTAAAATAATTTCCTTATGGACGGTGGGATAAGTTTGTTTATCTGATCTGCAAATTTTCGGGCCGATTCTGCAGTTTTCTGTCTATCGTCAAGTAGACGCTCTGCTTAAAATTTCGTTATCTTACGCCTTCCAATTCTGTAGCGGTGTTCTAAGCTATGCAACCAACCATTGCTCCCCTTGAAATCACAGTAATGTTTGTCGCTCGCAGTTTGATGTGCATAACGTACTAGGTTAATATCATGTCCATACTGTAAATCGTATCGAGCATCCTTAAAACGCGAAACATCAGCTTTTGTAACAAGTGCGCCTTGTCATTAATTGAATATCAATAGTTCTTACCATGCGCTACACCGTCATATAACCGCGTACTTATTGGAAATCTATTCATAATTGGTTTTTTACTATGCTGCGGGTGAACTTCCATTTACGTAATTATATTTAGTACCCCTTCCTTGGACAACGATACTCCTTTACTGCGTTCCTCTGGAGACGGGATATGTGTTTGCATGGTAGACAATATGTGGGGCATCGACTGCCGTAAACACCATTGGCCTTTTGCGATCTCACTTTCAAGGGGTTCCTTAGAAAGTAGGGATGCCGAGCATAGCGTGCCAGTCCTATGGACGGATAGTTGAACAGTGAGGACAGCGACGCGGTTTTCAAAGAAGTATAAGTAATAAATGCGTTGTCGATCTTGATTGATAACACAAACAAAAGTCTCGTTAGTACTAGTCAAAGCACCTTGTAGAAGCTGTTTACTTCCAGTAAGGCATTCACTAACTTTAAAGTGAAGTACGCGAAGAGAAGGGCAGTAATTTTCTGCCCCAAACGATATTACAAGAAATAAAGACATCACACAGACCGAAATTGTAACGCAGTTGAATAAAATCGGAGAAAGCAAGTAGACTTGAATGAAGCATGTAACTAATCATAAATGTAGGACAAGAAACCTATATGATGCTTTGCTGCCCATTTCTCAGGCACAGGTGCTGAGCATTGTAGAAGTTGCACTCCTACATGGTACGTGATAACACTGTTCCAGAACTACTTGATTATGTTGCAGTTACCAACCGGAAAAAGTGACACACAATTTTACTTTTGGACACATGTCAATGTACAACTGCAACTCGACAGAGAATATATTCCACAATATTCATAGAAGCAAAGATCATTTTGATGGTTATAAATAACTATAGGCCAGTTCTAGATTTTATCAGGCACTCAATATATTACGCAATATTTTTATGAGCTGTATAATCTAATCCAACAGCCGTATTTTGGAGGACGCCATCAGCATCTCTTGCAACAGCTCGAACCTGACATTACACCGGTACCGAATTTAGGTCTTTGGGTGCATTAAAATTGCCTAATAAGTGGATTATAACTACGCTATAGTGCCTACAACATATGTAAACATGATACATAAAACACTGGTAGAGATTCTTTAAGGAGTTGCATCAGCAAATGGGGATTATTAATTTTCTTTGTTTAGATAAGTCACTACGAAATATCCGCTCCACTTATATTGTTATTCCTTGGCTAATGTGTTTACACTACCAGGGTTCAGGAACTCAGTCCACCTTCTAAAGTATCTATAAATAGTACGACGAGGCGTCTATGTCACACTTAACTTACAAGGCAACGCATCTGCCGTACACAGTTCATCAAATCTGAAAATACTAGCGAGGATTTGGGTGAGCGTAAAGCACCAGGCCACAGAATAATTTAATTAAATTTTTTTCACAAACTTTTATTTCAATTTTTAATTTAGCAACCTTCGCAAGCAACAGGAAAGGTCGCCAAACTTCAGTAAATTGTTTTCAAGACATTCATTATACCAGTTCGGTAGCCAGTTCAATAGCCGCCTCTGGTCATGGGTACAACTGATCATATGGTTAGATACACTTCCGTAATACAACCAGCACAGAGAAAAATTTACACTGTTCTGAGTTTCTTCTGAGACCTGCTCGTTGTCTTAGTTTCACAATTGTCTTCCGCTGAGTTACGTTGACTCACTTGTAGAAACTGCTTATTCACACAAAAATCGCGAGCTTTACCCACATTCTTAAACGCTTTACCAATACATCTAGGTATTTTAAAAGGTAAATCATACGAAAAAAGCTTGAACACTGTCGTAATTCTCATGCTAACAGCATAACTGAAAGCTTTATATTTCTGCACCAGAAAATAAAAGTTGCCAAAGATAGCTTGCGGAAGAGAAAGATAGCACGACATAAACGGATCCACAGTGTTCCATACTCTTCCGATGCTTTTATGACGGCAGGAAGTAATAAAACATCGCAAATAAGAAGAGCTTCGTCTAGAAAAGGGGGCGTGATGCTGCGCAGTGATTGAAACAAGAAAGCTTTTTTGTCATTTGTAGTTCGAATTAATCTGTGAAAATTGGAGACAGTATTTCTAACATTCTGTAGAACTATCTGGTGGCTAAATTTTTTTATCATCTTTGACCAATTTTGTCTACGTCTCCCCTTACCTCTTCAAACTGTAGAACAATGGTCAGAAGAGTAAACAAACAGGGATGATCTGACGAGTAATTTGAACATTTTACAAGCTTTTGAAAACCATGGCTCTCTATGGAGCAAAACAAATTTCACCAGAATAGAATAGCTTTGAAAGCAGACATTTCTTAACACTTCAAGCTCCAAGAAACCAGAACGACTGATTTCCTTTCAGACAAGCAAACACATGTCATTCTCGAATGCCAAAGCACACTGAAACGTCCCCTTTGAACAATTTATATATGACTGTGCTTAACCTGACACACAATATTTTTAGCGCAACGCAATCTGACTTTCAAAATTCCCTACTAAAGAATGGCCCTGACAAACATTAAACTATACCTTTCACAAATCACTTACCTCACAAAAATCTTCGCTGCTCAAGCTACTGCAATACAGTGAGCGCCACTACTGCCAGCTAAATAAAAGATTCAAAGTACTGAAGGCACTAACTACTGATAGGGGTAGTTAGCAAATGAAAGATATTAATAGAGAGCAAACAATGTATTTACCTTAATATCATCACAAGTCATAATATATATCAGTTCATGACAAATTACAAAACTCCGCCATCTCTCTCCCCACATCCACCACTGCTGGCGGCTCACCTCCAACTGCGCAACGCTACGCGCTGTTCACAGCCAGCTGCCGCTGCCCAACACTACAATGGCAGACAACAATGCAAACTAGCCACAGACTGCACACAGCACAGCCAGTGATTTTCATATTGAGCGCTACGTAACTTTGCCAATAAGAAAACATAAACAGCCTACTTACATAGAGAAAACATAAACAGCCTACTTACATAGAGAAAACATAAACAGCCTACTTACATAGAGAAAACATAAACAGCCTACTTACATAGCCCCCATGCTCCCCACAAAAATTTTACAAAATATTTTTTGGGCAGTGGCCAATAATGATTTGATAAAATTTTTCATAATTAAAATAACAAACATGTCAAATGCACACACTTATTGATACAATGTTGGTCAAAAGCTAAAATTTTCTCACAGTCCATAAAGACAGTCCACATTGTTCATCACAGTAAAAATGCAGAGTTTTTCTCAAAGTCCAAGCAGTAAAAGAAAATGCACATAGAAGTAGTGGATTTCCATGCAGTCTTGAAGAAGTAGTGTTGACCTTCCAACGGAAAGACAGTGCTGACCCTCGACATGCAGACAAGTATTGGTCCACAACAGAGCAAACCCACAGCAGAGTCAGTCGAAGTTTTGATGAATATTGGTAGGTAGGTCATCACAGAGCAGACCCACTGTAGTCCTGGTAGAGATTACGGTATTGGTGGGCCATCAAAGATGTAGACCCACTGTAGTCCTTGTAGAGACGGCCAGCAGCCATCTGTTGCAAATGTGCAGGTGCACAATCACCATCGAAGAGTCTTGCAGAGAATATAGCAAGTCCATAAACCACCACTTGTGCACTCACAACGTTTTTGGAATTGTCCTTAGAACCAGCAATGCTGTTATCCAGTCCCTTGCTGAATTATTAACACACGTGCAAACACTATCAGTCCCTACTTCTCACATATTGTCCATGTACTATGACCAACAGAAACGTGTGCAGTGAAATGTTAACTTAATTTGAAGAACTGGTAACAATTACAATTTTATAACATAAAAATACAATAACAAAGGTACAAAATACATCATTAAAAACATAATAATACAGATAACATTTGTAGTACAGGCTTTACAAAAGAATAGAAATAAACATATACATCAGTGTTACAAAAATAGTGACATAAGTACATACATAAAATAATGAGAATAGTTTTCAAAACATTAATTTCACACATGAACATTGAAACAGAACAGAATTGTAAACAACTTTACAAAGAAAATAACATATTTTTAATGCAACTTATATTTGAGGATAACAATATTCCTCCTCATAGTGAATATAGCTTAGTATTAGAAGAGAAAAAAATTCTATGAAACAGTACACAGAGACAGGAAGAAAACAAATACTCAAGGGTACACAAACTCATAGTGGGATAACACCAATAGGAAAGGACAGGGTTCGTTTTCAGTGTAACATTTGGTACTGCAGTCCAACCCAAAACTTCATATATCTTTCCTCTTATTTCATCCTTTGTTTCCACCAAAAAAAATTCTAACTAAGCATGCTTTCTGTGTTTATATGTTCACACGTTTCTTACCTCATTTTTATTTTCCATTATCTTACCTCATCATTTATTTCCAAGAAAATCCTACCTAAACCTGTTTTCTCAATGCATTTCTTCCAATTCATCGCAACTCATTCTCTTAGAGGCTACCCCCTCTTAAGCTAACTTAAATCTACTGAGCTCAGATGCTAAACTAAGGGACGAGGCAATGCAGCAGCACAAAATAAGTAACACAAACAGCAATGACCAAAAAATTGGAAAATTGCAAAGCAAGCTACAGTAAATCTAAATTAACAGATAAAATGCAAAATTACAACTAATATGAGCCAATGAGCAGCAACAAAAAAAAAATCAGTTGTAAAACTGGCTTAACAGAGTAATGTAATGTGAAATTTAGTAGCACTATGCCTGGCAAACAGCAACAGCAAATGCAATAACTTATATCTAAACATGACATAGCTCAAGCAGAAAAAATAATACAGTAAAAACAACAATGCAGATAAGGGAAATGTATATTCACATCTTAATATCTATGTAATTAAAGTGGTGCACCACAACAACTTATTGTAAAAGAAATATTACCATGTACTTGAAAAGAATATTATGTATGCAGTTACTAGTTCCTTCTTATTGTTCTTTCCTTTCCAAGTGCTCCTTTTTTAAAGAATGTGGATCATAAAATAATTATTTAATAGATCTGTTGACAGAAAGTGTTCACATTAGCAAATGCAATTTATTTTATAAAAGCAATGCTGCAACACAGCTGGAAACCAGATATCAAGTGAAATAAGCAATTACGCAAACCAAAGCATGAAAACATCATTCAATAGTCATGTGGCATTTCGTAAGTCAGTAGCTCTCAACTCTCATAGAAAGACACTTGTCATTATCAGGTTTGCAGATGTACGAATATTTCCCATTAATTCATAAGCATTTCAGCAATTAGCACAAAGTGCGAGTAATCATATGTTTTCAAGTAACGAGGGTGTCGCATTAGCGATGAAAGGCACACCCTAATGGCTTGCTCTCCAGGTGTTTTCCTGTGCTCTGAAAGGCACGCGCTAATGGCTTTTTCTCCAGGCGTCTGACACAGCTGGGTGCCCACGACGCATTATGTGTAGGTGGTCCGTTAACTTTCTTACGGAAATATTTACGACAGCAGTTTCCGCTACAGAGACAGTCGCATATAAAGATATTTCACAGGTCAAGAATTTGCGTTACAAATCTGTAGAAACAAAATGCTATTGATATAACAGTGTCCAAAAAAAATTTTCGTCTGCATTGTAATACATTCACGAATATACACACACATTTCATAACTCTTAAAGTACGTTTCTTGGTTTCCAACATCCTTTTCATAAATCAGAGTCCCTAAACACTACTCATTATTCCTTACCTTATTACACATATACGGATCCATCGATACTCGTCAATATTTCGTCATTATAAATATGAAGCATAATCAAATAACTCATATAGCCTCAGCCTATTAATCATAAACATACCTCAGCAGCATAATACACATCGTCGTCGTAAAAATAACATCATAACACCTCAGTCAAATCTCAAAATCGTCGTAGCTTCCTCCAATAATTAAAAAAATTCTCTGCTCATGTCAAAAGTGTCATCTGCCTCAAACGTACTTTAAAAATCATGAATCCATACCAAATACATCATTCAAAGCTCTCATAGTATCACAATGATTCCGAAAAAATATGAACAGTTTACAAAGTACAGACAAAATACAGTTTCATAAGTGTGAAGTTATCCAACGGTGTAATTACGTAAACATGTGTCACTGACGTAGTAAAAAACATGTTTATCTCTCAGTTAAATGATCAGATAGCTGTGTAATTTGTGTGTTAGAGAAATATGGTACCGATGTGTAAAGTTGTATAAGCAAATACCATATTAGCTAGGGCTCCTTGTGCTTGCCAAACACATGGTACATAAAGTAAGCATGTACCCCCCTGAGGATTTATGTAATTATACCCTCAGGTGTTACAGATTACAGCAATGAACTGAAATATATCACGGAAAACTTTCTTTGTAATTCAAAAATCTTTAAAATTAAATGTTTTAAGTATAAAATTGATCACTGAAATGCGTGTCCTGTAGCGCTAAATGTGCATCTTGTTGTAAGATAATCTCTGTGGAAGTGTCGTAGTTATTTTCCTCCGAAAGCTAAGTTCTGCAGAAGCCAATGTACTTACCTCATGATAAAAAAAAGTGAAATGCTTTGCGTATAGATATCGTAGTTATTATGCTTATTGGCGTGATGAAGAAAGTACTGTACAGTAACGTATTGTTGTGCCACGAAAAAGCTGTCTCATTGTTGCTATACCACAAAAGTTACTACTAAAACATGTTTTTCTTTCCAGAAGAATTCTGAAAACTGTGCAGATATAAAACAGATACACCGCAAAAGTAACATTGTAAATTGTCACTCATTAGTAGCGTCGTGATAAAAATCGTGTAGCTGTCACATAAACTAACCTCTGTGTCATCTGGTATCTCTCAGAAAGCACTTTAAATACAGAACGTATTTTCAGGTAACCAAAATGTTGCATTAAAATCTCATTAGCAGTACTGGTAAATGTTCTAAGTATGTGAGCCTTATAGTCGTTACGTAATCGTACAACTAACAAGCAAGAATGTACACACACAATAACACTGTGACGTCTGTTCACTATAACAATGCATTCGTCATTTCTGTTTAAATAAGTTCTCTTGGTTCTGGATTGGATATTTAACTTCAAACATTGTTGAATGTTAACAGATTCTAAGTCTGACAAAGCATATGAGTAATGTGAAGCGAAAAATTTTATGACAAAGACTAAGTTAAAAAGCAGATTATCTTTCAATAAACGGTTTTACATGTGAAATGTGGTGTAAACCTTTACTCTTCCTAGTACGCAGAGTTTCAACTGAAAAGCAACTGTCATGTTTTATATGTCGGTAAGGAATGTTAAATCTTTTCTCAAGGTTAGCGTCTGTGTTATTTTTCTCTGAGCCAGCCGGCGCAGGTGGCTGCCTGCGGTGCGAGTCATTGTCTGTTCCTTTGTTGGCGCGCGTCGTTATTGGGATTTGGAGACCTAACTTCTACAAATTCACCTCCTCGAGAGGGCCCTGCTCTGTTTGAATCCCGCCAGTTCTGATGCAACTCAGGTCTGTCGTTACGATCAGATCGTCTGTCGTCATGTCGGTAGTTCCTGTAGTTTCTTTCTTGTCGGTTAAGTGGTGGAGAATTTCTCCCTGAATCGTAACTGCGCGCTGAACTGTTCCGTCTGAAGTTATTCTGTCTCCCTTGATAATAATTATTTTGGTTCCCATATTGTCTGTTTCTCTGATTGTCTCTGTGATAGTCACTACCGTGGAGAGGTGATCTTTCCCTGTAATTATTACTACTCTGCCAACGGTTGTCGTACGGGTGGTGTCTATTTTGGTCACGATTTGCGTTGTAAGAATAGACCAGTCGTGTCCGGTTATTGTTTCTGTCGTCACGGAATTGTGACGGATGTGACCTGTAATTGTTGTGTCCTTGTTTTCGCGTTCCGCGATTATCAGTGTCAATTTCTAGTTCTTGTAACAGTCCCTGAAAAGCTTCAATGTCGTCTTTGCAACGTCCTGCTAAAATAATATGTCTCAAATGTTCGGGCAGTTTGATTAAGCAAATGCGGATGAGTTCTGAGGGGCTGTATGGGTTTGACAGGTACTTATTCTTGTGCAACATGTCTTCAAAATATTTGACAAGACTGGAAAATTCAGATTGTTCGAAATGTTTCATCATTATGATGTTATGTTTTACGCGGTCTTGTGTGGCTAGAGACCAATACGCTGAGAGGAAGGCATGGTAAAACTCTCCTTCACTGTGGCAATCGTGAATTACCGATCGCATTCTTACAGCTGGTTCATTCTCCAAGTAGCCACACATAAATTCCAATCTGTGTTCCAACGACCAGTTGGGAGGAAAACAATGAGAGAATTGATGGAGCCATGCTTGTGGATGAATGTCGTTGCCAGAATTCTTAAATGTTTTGAATTTACGTGTAGTAATGAACAGCTTATAGTCAAAATCATCATGTCGGCGAGTCGCATATCGGTCATTGTTAGGTCGTGTCGGCCGTTCCATCTCAAAATTCGGTGCACATTGCCAATTTCTTTCATAACTTCCGAAATGCCCTGTGTTATTATTTTGCGGCTTTTCCGTATTTCTAAGTCCCTCTTCCCGTGTTGGAGCGCGAGTGTCCTCTGAAATACGTAATTCTTGTACTACTTGTGCCAGCTGATCTTGCACTTCCCGGATTTCTCTTTTGTACTGTGTATTGATTTGATTCTGATTTTGTTTGAATTTCCTAATTTGTTCATACTCTTCTGTGTCAGTGAAGGCTACAGGTGTTGTGTCATTCAGATCATCATCTACCTTTGTAGATAAGTTATTTAGCTGATCCGAAAGTTCAACTACTTTCTCTGACAATGAACTAATTTCCTCCATGTGTCTTTCTACTGTGTCCTTTAAGTTTTCCTGAGTTTTTGCAAGTTGCGTAACCGAATCGGTAGATGCAACTGAGTCAATTTTAGCTTGCAAGGTCTCATGATTTTCATGAACAATAATTTGCAGTTCTTTTATGGCTGCTTCGTGATTCTGTAATGCATTTTCATGCCGCGAAAAAATAGGTTGAAAATGCTCACAAATTTGTGTTTTTACGTCGTTACAGACTTTTTGACATTTCGATTCGATTTTATGTAACTCAGTAGTTAAATCTTCACGTGTTTGTTCAAGTGTGGTGTCTAACTTTTGAAGATTTTGTTCCATTGTGTCTAACTTTTTAAGATTTTGTTCCACTGTGTCTAACTTTTTGAGATTTTGTTCCACTGTGTCTAACTTTTGAAGCTTTTGCTGTGTTTGTCCCATTTGTTGTATTAATTGTGATAACAATGCATTGGTGTCTGAAACATGTTCCTCAGTGCTTTTCGGCAGTGAATTTACACCGGAAACATTCACATTTTGACAAGCAGAAAATGTGTCTTGACTTATTTGAGAAAACGGTGAGGATCCAAAACCTGAATCTACAGTATTTGCGAGATCGTGTCGTGTCCTGAGGCGAGCTGTTGCCGACCGATCGATCAATAATGATTCCCTCTTCACTAATTGTTTCACTGTCCACGCCATTGTTTGACGCCCGCTCCATTTCCCTGTGCACAGTTACCAAATTACTACTTTGAACATTAGTAAATTCATTACTCTGCGGCGCTGATAAGCTACGCTCGTCGTCACTATTATTTCTCACTTTAGTTTGGAGCCTAGTGTTACGTTTTTCACACGCCATAATTGTCACAATATTTCACACGATAACACAGAAAAGCACAATTTGAAGTGCAAAAATAGGAGAACACATTAACATATCACTGAAAATAATATCTAGTTAATTGCAAGCGTAGCTGCGAAATACTTGGTGCAAATCTATATGCATGCCACAACTGTTTTACTGTACAACAATCAAAGACTGCAACTACAAAGGAGATTTTCTCTACAATTACGCGCTAGAAATAAACAAAATCTACACTAATTACACAAACTACAACAAAAGATCAGAAGATTCCAGTGAGGTATCCTCGGCTAAGGGTCGACATATGAAACGTCCCCTTTGAACAATTTATATATGACTGTGCTTAACCTGACACACAATATTTTTAGCGCAACGCAATCTGACTTTCAAAATTCCCTACTAAAGAATGGCCCTGACAAACATTAAACTATACCTTTCACAAATCACTTACCTCACAAACATCTTCGCTGCTCAAGCTACTGCAATACAGTGAGCGCCACTACTGCCAGCTAAATAAAAGATTCAAACTACTGAAGGCACTAACTACTGATAGGGGTAGTTAGCAAATGAAAGATATTAATAGAGAGCAAACAATGTATTTACCTTAATATCATCACAAGTCATAATATATATCAGTTCATGACAAATTACAAAACTCCGCCATCTCTCTCCCCACATCCACCACTGCTGGCGGCTCACCTCCAACTGCGCAACGCTACGCGCTGTTCACAGCCAGCTGCCGCTGCCCAACACTACAATGGCAGACAACAATGCAAACTAGCCACAGACTGCACACAGCACAGCCAGTGATTTTCATATTGAGCGCTACGTAACTTTGCCAATAAGAAAATATAAACAGCCTACTTACATAGAGAAAACATAAACAGCCTACTTACATAGAGAAAACATAAACAGCCTACTTACATAGAGAAAACATAAACAGCCTACTTACAACACGACTGGCTGAAAGCCAACCACTCATCACAGTGGCTGAGCTAAGAGTTTTCAAAAGTATCTGAATCTAGACATATACAATTTGTTAAGTTAATATCTCAAAACTAAGCTCAAAATACGTGCTACGGATCTAAAAAAAAAGGACAACACATGATGAGGAAATGAAACAATCAAAAAACAGGCACATTTCATCAAATCGACCTTTTTGAGTCAGTGAGATTTTTAACATACTGTGGAGGAGACCACTGGGTGACACACAGACTGCAACACGATATTATTAAGTATTACTAAACCTGAAAAATTACTAAGGCGAAAGGTGAAATGACTGAATACTCGCAGTAGATCATGATAATGCCTTATAGACCACTGTGCACTGATATTCCTCATGGTCCCCTACATTTGCTTGAAGGGCATACTAAAATTAGAATAAAAATAAGCAAAACATGTTAACTATCCAGACTTTGTGTTTGAAGAGCATAGCAATATTACATCATCAGTGAACAAAGTAGGTTAACCATTCAGAAATTAACGTGGCTGATCAATGTTAACAGACCTTTTCAGCTGGTCATAGGGAACCTAAATTTTGCAGCTCGGTCACTAATCTTTTAAAATGGATTCTAAAAGATCAAACGTGAATAGTAAAAAAACATTTAGTAAATCTTTACAAAAATAGTAAAAGGTAGAAGGTAGTCAGAGACGTTGTAAAATAAGTGACCTTTAGCAATCAATAATTTCAAGCACTATAAATATCGTTAACAACTATTAATGTATAGACAGACAGATTTGCCCTTCACATTATATCTGAAACACTAATCATTATGTCACAAGTATAATTAGTTATTTGTCCTTTTGAGATGGAGAGAGAAACTGTGTTTGAGTCAAATAGCTAAGAGTAATTATTGGACATACAAGAAGGGCGAAGGCAACTATTTTTCGAGACACTAACTCATATACTTCTTTCAAGATATCATCATTTGAATGTTTCATCAATCACTGATGTAGAAAATTAGTTGCAGGAGACAAGACGTAATAGACACCTACCTTGTTTCTTGACAGAGCAAAGCAGGTGGGACCCATCCACTCAGTCGAGGTAGCAGTTTGATGTAAGCTACATCCATACTACAATGAAGTTCCCTGCTGGCTGGTTACGCATCGCATTCCCAAGTGTGAAATATACTGCATACTTCACGACAGTCAGGCAGGCATTTTCCATGTACAAATTTGTACATTGGACTGCAGGTCAGAGGTTACCTGTAATCTCTGAGGGAGATAGACTGTAGTTATTCACAGTTCACTCAGGCTGTGTTGAATAGCAGTGCATGGTTTAACTCAGTGTGGCCCTGGATCATCCATCTCTCTGCTCATATTTCTCTCTGTCTCCTAATGTTACCAAAGTGTGTGTAATAAGTATGTTTGTTTATAATTCGCATTTACACTTCAACATCATTGTCACCAACCTCTACTTAGTCTTTGTATGAAAAGTACCTAATACACACTCATTTATTTACTATATAACGATCAATGAAACCTTTCATCAGTTGACTGCCCCATTTCAAAAATTCGATGTAGCATGACATCACCATAGGTAATTCACAATAACAATAAATTTTTAAATTAGAATATAAATGAGAGAGTAAATGGCTCTTACACTGCATTCCTAACTTATATAGGTCATTCCTAATTCCATTAACTGTATATCAGGGCAGAATATAGAGTGGTAAGGTTTTAAATGAATATTTCATGTTAGTTCAACTAACTATTTTTAACTATATAATAGCTACCATTCACTCTCACCACAATTCACTGCAAACCAACTACAGCAATGTCCCACGTTCAGTAACACAATTGCGCCCAATACTGTCTTCATTAACTCTTTTTATACGTTATGTTCTTCCTATGTGCACATATTTATTCCCCTGAAACAAAAGATGAAACAAACCAATTCATACAGTAATATCAAAAATGAAAATCTAGAAATCCACTGTCTGAATAAAATTAAGTTGCCCTCTCCATACTGAGATTAGCATTCATGTGTTATGCTGAGTCCGCAGCTCGTGGTCGTGCGGTAGCGTTCTCGCTTCCTGCGCCTGGGTTCTCGGGTCGATTCCCGGCGGGCTCAGGGATTTTCTCTGCCTCGTGATCACTGGGTGTTGTGTTATGTCCTTAGGTTAGTTAGGTTTAAGTAGTTCTAAGTTCTAGGGGACTGATGACAATAGATGTTAAGTCCCACAGTGCTCAGAGCCATTTGAACCATTTTTGTTATGCTGAATGCACAATAGCAACTATCCTTCCTCCTCTTCTAAGTAATGAACAATGAATTAGTTACACCTTTCTCCTTATTTCTTAATACTTGAGGTAGTGTACAAAATACCATAGTACCACTTGTTGTTTACAAGAAGTTGTTTATTTATGTACTTCATTAGGTTCCAGCAAGAAAATGTTATTACATGGAGTCATATCTGGCAGTCATTTGTCTTAATACAGGCATTGATAGTATTAAGGAGTCATTTGGAGAGTACTTTATCTCCGAACGGAGTTACTTACTTAGATACTGACGCTATTTTGAGATAAGCAGACCCTTTATAATACCGCTGTATTCATTTATATGAAAGTGCATAGAGGCTGTTTATTTTAGGGGGATTGTTCGAGTCAGATAGCGTTGGAAACGTTTTCACGGGCATTGGATATTTCACTTTCTATATCACTAAAATTTCCTGTGTATAGGAGTGCCTGAAGCATTTGAAAACAAACGAACATCTTTCATTTTCGGTGTTCCGTCAAAGGATACTTGTTTCTTGGAATACTTCTGCTCATCTGCTATTAAAAGTTCAATCTAATGTTTCTCGTGCAGTGTCACAATGTCTAGATAAAAATTTGTATCTCTCTGTCAAATTATTGGCAACCTATTTACTCTTCCAACAGTACCAAACAAGTATTGTCCATCAGAATTCTAGACTATCTTTACAGTACTTCTTCTTCTTCTGGGTTCAGATTGCTTTGTATACACTGATGGCTTTATGCAATTACGATATATACCCTTTTATATATTATTCGTATTTGAGGAATACAGCAGTTAAACAGTTTTCTGGCATTATAGTAACAATATTTCAGTGATGCTTCAGTGGAGCTAAGTATTCTGATATAATAATAAATGCAGTATATTCCATTTAATTCCTGAACTGGAGTAACAATTAAATTAATGCAGTGAGAGAAGTTATCAGGATTTGATGACAAAATGGGCAAACTTCTCTTCTTTGAAATAAAAATTTCCAAAATCAGCAAACAAATAACTCAATGAGAGAAAATATAAGTGGCTTAGCGTATTTAACATCCATGAATTATATGGGAACTCTTCCCAAAATGTGCTTGCCTTGTGAAAAGTTACAGTCCATTTGCGGAATATACTGTTTCTGATGTGCAGGAGGGCATAAATTAAGTTTTTTTTGGAAGTGATATGATAAATTGTCTTTAATTTTTCTTTTCAGTCATGCCCACTTTTGTTCTGTCCTAAGGTAACATTAACTTGTGTTGTTAAAATAAGATTTATTCTGAAGTGGTAATGCTATTTCTTTTACGTTTTATGTCATCTATGATATGTACTTCCATACTTTTGTACAGGTGAAAGAGTCATGTTTAGTGATGATTGAGGAAGAGTTAGGGCTTGTTGTGTACTTCATTAGGTTGCAGTAGCAAAATAATTTTGCAGGAAGTCATATCTGAGAATCGATGATCTGAATATAGAGACAGATAGTATCGGAGACTCATTTGGAGAGTACTTTATCTTGGAAGATCGCAGTATCTGGTTTGAAACAGTGAAATAAGAAAACCATAGCTGCCTCCCAGCTTTCCACTCTCGAGTGGCTTGTGTAAAAGACTGATACTACAGAGCTAATTGAAGGACTTTGGATCAACTGGAGATATTGTGGATTCTGCTCATTTTTGTGAGGGGAGATAGACTTGTGAAACATTTTGGTCGGCTTGTCTTGTGAGGTCAGTTTGAGGTTGTTGTTTGGTTCTTGGTCGTATTACTGCTCAGTACATGATGGAGAAAACTACAGTTAGTCACAGAGACACCAGGCAAGCACCTTTTGGGAAGAATTCCCATATAATTCATGAATGTTAAATACGCTAAGCCATTTATAATTTGTCTCATTGAGTTATTTGTTTGCTGATTTTGGAAATTTGTCTAGACTTAGGAATGTTGTGTACCATACATGGTATGAGGGAATGATGAACATATTGAGGGGTCCTTGAAGAAATTCAAGTTCTTTTGGATGACTGGACATGAAGATTTTGCGAGAGATTTTTGAATATTTCAGTTCTGCAGTGCCGTTTGAGCAATTTGCAGCTTGTAGCATGAATCTGTAATTCACTGCAATTCTTGCTCCCTGTCCGGCCCTAGCTGGCTGCGTTAGAGCGGCACTTGCGCTTGGTTAGGGTGCACGGTCGGCGGCTGTTGTGGCGATATGCATCCGTTTTCAAAATATACTTTGTAAACTTGGCTTCTTTTCATGGAATAAAAACTAATTCTGAAATATTCACTGTTGTAATAAATGAAATGGTAATTCAATAATTACCATGCAATATAAAAATAATAATAATGATCATATATATAGTGAAATCTAACTAACCAACCACTTCCGTATATTCTGGCGGTTACGAGCTGCAGCGTATTCCTACATTGACTTGTTGATATTTTTTTTTTGGTGAAGCCTAAACAGCTGGCAGCACTTGTACATGGTAAAAAGATTGAGCATTTACAAATATGGGCATGAGGTTTCCACTGGGGAAAATTCTGTTCCAAATGAAAGACAGCAAAATCTAATGTAAAAAGTTGTAGCCAGTGGGTCTGAAAGGGGCATGGCATGAAGTGTGTATCTGCAAGGTGCGAATGTAAGCTTATGCACTGGCATACTTAATGTTGTTATTGTTATAAAAAGCAGGGAAATGATGATGCTTGGTCCAAGTATATTCGTTACATGCCTCTATTAGCGTAAGGGATGTGTACAAGGAATGGTGCGCTACTTGCAGCTATGTAACACGGCGTAAGAACGATGGTCATAAAAAGATGGCAACCAGCAGGGACTGGAGACGAGTGTCATGCCTTGCCAATGAGAATCAGTTGCAAAGTCGAAAGGAATTGCTGCTGTTACTGAACGTAGGTCCATCTGAAACAGTTTTTGTGCGAATACTACGAAGGGATTTGGAGTAGGGTACTTCGTAAAAGGCCATTTTTCACAGTGGTTAATAAAGCGGTACACCGTCGGTGAGCAAGGAAAGGAAGAACTGAAACAAAGGAAAAACTGGACAGAGGCTGACTGGAGGCTAGAAGTGCGATCCGTCGAGTCGCAGTTTTGCTTCTTTCCAAATGATTCTTCTGTGTTTCACGGAATAAGCTTTAAATCCCTCCTACCTCAACAAACCATCTCATAATCAGTCGCCGCCCGTCTCTTAACAAACGGTCCCTGCTCCGTATATCACCTCTGCCTGCACCATTGGAGAATTGTCTGAAGATGGTCGTAATAGACTGAAACTGGTCTTATTAGATTTCCCCATACGTCTTCCACTTCCCAGCAGTAAGTTAGTGCTTCTTTAGAAAACATTGTGTTCTCCATGCTATTTATGTTTTCATATAGATGTTAACTGATCTATGTTCAAACCCTCACCATTATTGCTCGCATAATCTGGGACGTTCCAGTTTTACTGATATGTGTCAGTATTGATATTTTCAAATGGTTCAAATGGCTCTAAGCACTATGGGACTTAACATCTGAGGTCATCAGTCCTCTAGAACTTTAGAACTACTTAACATAACTAACCTAAGGACATCACACACACCATGCCCGAGGCAGGATTCGAACCTGCGACCGTAGCAGCAGCACGGTTCCGGACTTAAGCGCCTAGAACCGCTCTGCCATACCGGCCGGCTAGTGATATTTTTGCTTTGGTACATGCGATATCGATTCGGTGCCAAATATTCGATGAATTCGCAGTATCGTAAGAATTACCAGAGTATCAGTGTCTGGAGTTCCTAATGAAGCAGGAAAGAATAACAACCTTTCACCACTAATTTAATGAGAACTAAAGTGCTTGCAATATCTAATATACAGAGAGCACCAGAGCAGTAGTAAAAATTTCATACATTGTTCAGTCCATCATGTCGGATTGTAGCAGCTTGTGGCAGCAGAGGAAGGCAGTCACTACCCTACTAAAGTATTTCAAGCATTGATTATATACTCGGATTGGTTTTCACAAACACAGCGTAATATGGATATTTTTTCTTGTATCCATACTGAATGTTTTTATCTTAAAGAAAAACTTTTAATGATGCACTACAATAATAACACGTTCACTATCTGATCAAACGTATCCGGACACGCTATTGATGCGGAGATAACCACTATATACTACAAGAGGTGGACCCTTCACTAAAAACGAAAGGGGGAGTATTATGTTGTCATTAAGGAAACCGTGAACGCCGAATGGGCCGGTCACGACAATTCAATGGCTTCGTACGTAGACTAGTCACTGGATGTCAGCTGATAACATATCCAACATTAGGATTGCAGTCCTTCTGCAGTAGCCCAATTTGACCGTTGGTTATGTCATTGTGAAATGGGAACGAGAAGAAACAACCACAGCTAAACCAAGGCCAAGCAGATCTCACGTACTGATTGACAGGCAGGTTGTAAAAAATAGCAGGGAAGCAGCGGAAGGAATCACCTGTGTGTTCCCAAGTGCTCCCATCCATCCAGTCAGCACAATAACTTTGTACAGGGAGTCAAAAGGAATGGGGTACAACGATCGAGCAGCTCTTCATAAGCCACACATTTCTATGGTCAGTGCTAAGCGACGCTCCAGGTGGTGGAAAGACCGATGTCACTGGACAGTGGATTGCTGGAAACGGTTGACCTGGGATGATGAGTCACTTAATACCCTGTGGCAATCCGATGGGCAGATTTAGGTTTGGCGAATGCCTGGAGAATGTTACCTACTATCACGTGTAGTTCCCCAACAGTGAGGAGGTGGTGTTATGCTTTGTGACTGATTTGAAGGTTACGGTGTGGTCCCCTTATTGCGCTTAAGAAGCGAAAAATGCAGGAGGATATGACCTCATTTTATAGCATTTTATACTTCGTACTACACGAGTTGTTTCCGTAAGAGGGCGAAAAAATGTAACAGGACATAGAGAATGCTCCACTGAACAATTTGGGGTAGGGAACCCGGGGTCGAAGGAGTCAACTTACAGAGGTATGGAAGTAAACTTGTCTACCGCTTTGCCTAGGATTACTGTTTTCCAACTTACTTAACAACTAACATGCAAACAAGTTTACATGTACTGTGCTGTTTATTTACAAGTACATTCTTTATTTCTTGCAAGGAAACAAGGAGGACGAGACTGATTACCAGGAAGTCATGACGCAGTAGGCCTTCTGAATGGCCACGTGTACTTGAGGTTCGTGCAGAGTTCTACCTGAGTTGTTGAGGAACGTACCCTTGTCTGTTGATGAGAGGATGTGGATACAACATCACGTTGCACCGCTTCACTTCATTGTGGATGTCCGCAACCATCTCAATGCTGTATATCATGCTCGCTGGACTAGAAGGGGGAGTCCTATTCCATGGCCTGCGAGGTCACCTCACCTGAATCCCGTTGATTGTTCCCTACGGAGGTGTCTAAAGTCTCTTGTACGTGAGACCCCAGTGGATACGGAGATGGAATTCCACAATGAAATTTTCACTCTGCAGCTGAGTGTGAGCTGATTTGAGACTTCCTGGAAGATTAAAACTCTGTGCCGGACCGAGACTCGAACTCGGGACTTTTGCCTCTCGCGAGTAAGTGCTCTACCAATTGAGCTACCCAAGCACGACTCACGACCTGTCCTCACAATTTTACTTCTACCAGTATCTCGTCTCCTACCTTCTGGAATTCGTTGCCAGAATTGTAGCTACCTGTGGTGCGATCCGAAACACACCAGCGATTTTTCTCAGGGTGCGTCAGAATCTTGTTCTTCGATGTCATGCTAGCACTGAGGATGAGGGCCGTCAGTTTCAGCACATTTTGTAAGGTACAGTATAAGTGGTCTATTCATTGCGTCAACTACGGAATTTGCAGTTAACTTTAAGTAATGTAAAAAAAGTATTCAGTAATGTGTTTTTATTCCTATTATCTTCTTAAGCTGGCATCTTTGACCTCAGATTCCCTACCTCAAATTTTTCAGTGGATCATTCCCTATATGCCGGCCGGGGTGGCCGAGCGGTTCTAGGCCCTACAATCTGGACCCGCTCGACCGCTTCCTCGGGCATGGATGTGTGTGATGTCCTTAGGTTAGCTAGGTTTAAGTAGTTCTAAGTTCTAGGGGACTGATGACCTCAGAAGTTAAGTCCCATAGTGCTCAGAGCCATTTGAACCATTCCCTATTTCCTGCTAAATTTTTGCACGCTCTTACGGAAACACCCTGTAGAGACTTCGTTTGGATAGAATGATTGTATCAGTTTGACAATGCACCCTTTGATAAAGCAGCATTTATGAGGCTATGGTCTGTGGACAATAACATTCCTGAAATTGACTCGCCTGCCGAGAATCCCCACCTGAATCAAGGGGAAAATTTTTGTAATGAGTTAGATCGTCGTCTTTGCTCCAGACTCCATTGCCCAACATCACAACCTTCACTGGTTTCGGCTCTGAGGAAGAATGGTCTGTCATTCCTCCACAGACACAGTCACAAGAGTTCAAGCAGTCCACTATTAGCCATCTCGATGCTTTTGATCAGGCAATGTACAGACAGTTGTGCATCATGCATTCTATACAAAACCAAACTGCTTTCTTATTCATCCTGCCTTCGTTGCCTTTTCTTCTAAAAATGTTCAAATGTGTGTGAAATCTTATGGGACTTAACTGCTAAGTTCATCACTCCCTAAGCTTGCACACTACTTAACTTAAATTATCCTGAGGACAAACACACACACCCATGCCCAAGGGAGGACTCGAACCTCCGCCGGGACCAGCCGCACAGTCCATGACTGCAGCGCCTTCGACCGCTAGGCTCCCTTTTCTTCACTTTCAAAATTTCCTGGTACTCATCTAGACGCATTCGTGCGGAGCTTCTGCTTGCAGCAGTGGCACCGTGGAACGACGCCGCGTAGACGACGCCAGTGACGCGTAGCGTCGAAAGCTGGCGAGGCCGCGGGAGGCGCGCGGCGTTGCCGCCGACGGCGCCGCCGTGGCAACAGTGTTGCAGCCGGCGCTACCTGGCCGGGGTTGCCTGGCAACGCAGGCCGCCCTCCCTTCGCCGCCCCCACTAATGCCTCCCGCGAGGAATCCTTCACACCGCGAGCGCGAAACCCATTCCTTCTCCTCGGCCGGCCGCCCTCAATCGCGAGATAGCGAATGATGGCCACTCTGCCGCCAGCCGAGAGCCGAGCGCCGAGCGCCGGCCACTCCGGGGGCCGATGCATTATTAAGATAGGCCGAGAAATATGGGGGCAATTCCGGCGCGATAAGACGCTAATGGTTTCAACTTTGCACTCTATCGCCGGCTTCCGAAATACGCATAAAATAATGGCGTCTGCGGGGCCGAGCGGCTGCAATCTTCCCGCCCTCCCTCGCCGCTGCGCGCTGGCGAATCGGCACTGCGGCCGCCGCCGCCGCCGCCTCCGGGAAAAGCGGCTTTTATGGTGCTGCTCCTGGTGAACCGCCCTCGGTGGAGAGCGGCAGCGCCGGCGAGGCTGCAAAGGGCTGCGCCGACGCCCGAGAACAATGCGGGGGCGGCGGGAGCGGCGCACGACAAATTGGCTGCCCCCGGCTCGCCGCCCACTCCGACAAATTACCACGCCGCCGCCGCCGTGTGTGTGTGTGTGCGTTTGTGTATGTGTGAGTGTGGGTGTGGGTGTGCGGAGGAGGGGCGCACGTATTGCGAGAGCCTGCTGCCTCGTAATCCGCGCCGCCACACCCCACAGCCGATAGCCTGCCACCCCGCCCGCCCCCTGGGATACGTTTAATGGGATAGAATCATAACCGCCGCAGGGAAGAATATTGAATACATTAGGCTGCAGCCGAGACAGGGCTGTGCTGCCACGGTGGTCTTCTGTGGCCTTCTGGAACTTTGTCGAGATGAATCTAGGCTCCAGCGCTAATAATGAGCCAAATACATCGCTTCAGAACTGTCCTCTAAAGGCCACTATTCACCTCGTTTCGGGGAGGACTGTTTCGCAATATACAGAGACTAAACGCAGTAATGTATATATTTTTTTAATAGATAGCTTTTTCAATAACTGTACAGCTATCCTTGATTTTAAACATAACAGGGCTATTTGGGAAGTTAGGTCTGACCAGTCGCGAAATGGAAACCACACTGAAAATCAAAAATGTGTTACTTGCAGTTTGCTACACCTTCCAGCTACTTATCTACGTAGTCTCCGTTCCCACTTAGACATTTGTCGTACCGTTGTACTAAATTTCCAGTGCCCTCATCAAACATGGCAGATGCCTGTGCTTTCCATCACTTCTCTACGCTGGTCTGCATTCATTGTCTGTCCAAAATTTTAGTCTTCATAATCAGCAGTTTATGGAAGGAGAGATGAACATTAGGGCAAGCCAAGTCCGGGCTGTATGGTGGGTGACCAAACACTTCCCATCGAAAACGCTGCAGGGGCATCCTCACTGACCCTGCAGTGTGTGGCCGAGAATTGTCATGAAGAAGGAAATGCATGGTAGGTGTGTTACGTAGGGTTTCAAATCAGGCGAAATCTCTCAGTGGACACTCATACCTGGCTGGAGACGCTATTGTTCTAGACATGTTTATGTGTTCACTGTGTGCTCGGAACTGAAAAGAGCAATGCGACGTGATCAATAGGTATACTTGAGACACTTCTCGACACATTTGTGGAAAGCTTCATCAGATTTTTGCTGTCATTTCCGTTTCGCGTCCTATCTGACCTTCGTTTCCGAATAGCCTTTGAATGAGCAACAACTCATAAATATGTAGGCAATTACATTACATTCTACTGTAGTGTTGAACAGGCTTCCAGGAGTGCTAGTCCTGCAATTTCAAAGAAGAACCTGTCTTTTTTTCTACTTTATTGGCTTTCGAAATGCACCCATACAGCCATCCCAACACTGGAAAAGTTATATTACAGTTTGTTTTGAGAATTCAGAGTATACGTTAGTGTAGGCTGTACCGTGGCACGAAGCTGCATAGGCGTAACAGATCAAATATTCCTAAACATAGTTTACATACACAGTGTACTGGGATGAGAAAACAAGACGAAAATATAACACAGGATACACAGAGACAGTATGCTGTAAAAATCCTATTGGTAACACTAGCACTAAAATATTCCTTTGTATGTTCTGCAAGAATTTAAAAGCTACAGAAAGAGAACTGAATAGTTTTGAAGGCCTATAAGTACCATCTAGACAGAACGTGAGAACAGTATACAAGAAGCAGGTTTGGGTATTACAGCTGTATGTATAAATACAGCAATATTCACACACATATATATAGGAGTTACATAGTGACATACATTTATAGCTTGACTGTTGCATATCCTGCTGAGTAGAACATGAAAATATAGTCAGTTAATTGTCCTTTGGTCTTCTCCTGGCCTTCTAATTACTAAGAGCATTAGATTAGCATATCAGAAGGCTATATCGGGATGCTGGCACTGTTGACAGACTCGCACTGTATTTTATATCTTGCTGTATCGTTGTATGCTAACAATATTTGGAGAGTACTTGGGAAGTGAAGACCAAGAGCCAAAAGATTACTTGCTAGCAAATTTATGTGTAACGTGTCCAGAGGACATTGTGGGTACATATGGTTTGGATCTTCTTCCACTACGCAACCACACAGAGAGGTGGCGCTTCAGCTGAACCAATAGAGGGGTTTGTTGACCTTTCCAATTATTCCGTTCTGTGAAGTGGGGAAGTTAGGAGACTAGGTACTGGCGGACGTAAAGCTATGAGAACTTATAGTTACTACTATTTGGGTAGATTTTTGGTAGAAAATTTGCCTGCGGAAGGCGAAGATTCCGAGTTCTAGGGTTAATTTGGCACACTGTTTTAATCTACCAGGAAGTTTCTTATCCACACGCACTCCACTACAGAGGAGAAATTCATTTTAGAAACATCCCACAAGCTGTGGCTAAGCAGTATCTCCTCAATAATCTTTCTTTTACGAGTGCTAGTCGCACAAGTTTTGCAGGAGAAATTCTGCGAAGCTTGGGCGGTAGGAGATGAGGTAGTGGCGGAAGTAAAGATGTGAGGACCTGTAGTTAGTGTTCTTGAGTAGTTCTTTTGGTAGAACACTTTCCAACGTATGGCAAAGATACGGAGTTCGACTCTCTGTCTAGCACACAGTTTTAATCTGGCAGTAAATTTCATATCAGCCCACACTCACCTATATAGTGAAGAAATTCCTTACTAAGAGATTTTTCCACTTGCAATAGTCTAAAAATAACTAACTCACCTTTTGCTAAAAAAAAGAGAGATTCTTAAGTATACTTTGACCAGTAGAGATCTTCGATCAATAATTGACTACATTTTGGTAAGCAATAAGCTAGCTGGTCAAATAAGGGACAGAAGAGTTTATAAAGGAAAAGAAATACGATCAGATAATCTCTAATAATCTCCAGAATGGATCTTTCTGCAAAATGTGTGAAAATGAATAGATTTTTTGCGAGATGCAAGAAAACAACAAAACAAATAAGTAACCAAAAGGAGCAAAGCGTTTATAAAGTATGCTTGCTTGATGAGAAGAGCATCAAGCATCCTTACCTAAGCAGTCTAAGTAAAGTGCTAGCAAACATTCAAACTAAAGTTAACTTAGAAGAAGAATGGCAAAATCTAAAGAATGTCTCACACAGAGTAGCAGGAGAAACTCTCGGTAAAAATAGAAAAATAAGGAAAACAAGGGCCTAAAAATTGTTTGAGGATATACTGACAGCTGATAAAGAAAAACAGGATGCATATACAGAAGATTTAAACATCTCCACGGCTGAGAAGAGGAAATATTATAAGGAAAGAAGAAACATCGCTAAATGTGTAGTAAGGAAAGCACACCAGGAACATTGGAATGGATTTCTTTCTGATGTAGAGAATGATGTTCACCGAAGACAGCAAACATCCTCTGAGATTTTAAAAACTTTAAACACAACAGAAGAAGAGAACAGAAATACAAACAATACTTAAGAAAATCAATGGATTAATTATTACAAGAATTATGTTACGTATGATGATGCACCACGAGGAATTGAAATTAATCCAATATATGAAAAGGGATTAGATGAAATACAGTCTGACGAAATAATATCTGCATTAACATCGCGTAAGAACAGGAAAGTGACCGGAAGAGACGGTATTAATGCTGAATTGCTAAAATTTAAATAAATGATGCTACATCTACGACAACTTAATGTGGGAGGAGCAAATACTGTAACGACTGTAATATGGCTAGAGTGATAACAGTTATTTTTTAAAAAAGGAGATGGAAACCTGAGCAATTAGAAAAGCAATAAAGGAGTAAGTTTTTGCACTCTGCATACAAGATACATGCTAAGATTTAAACACAAGACTTGAACACATAACGGAAGTAGTACAGTATGAGGAACAAATAGGTTTTAGGAAGCAACGCTCCATGATTCAGGTTAAAGTATAAAGTAGTGACACGCTTTCAGTCCTAATGCATCTTGACCCCAAACCAGTAGTAACGCAGAGGGAAGCTTTGTAATCCATAGCGCTCAGTTAATTTAGTGTTTGATCTGTAATGTCATTCTTTTCGGGACATCCTGATACTGTATGGTTCATGTCTTTTCCTTCTACACACGTACATTGACGGTTGTCGATCAGTCCTAAGTGATGTAACTGTTTTTTAAAATGACCGTTGTCGAATTTTGTTCGTGGAATAGTTGTATAACATCCCCTTGACTGCGTTTGCTTCATATCGAGTTACTTATCGGCATCACAGAGGGTATCGCTCTATAATGTTTCCCTTTGTCGTTAGTTCTTTCCCATTCTTCATCACACTTCTCATTCGCATCGTACTTGTAAGTGGCTGCTTTGCCATCCCCTTAATTTTAACTGAGGCGTATAGTTTTTAGTGGGTCATGTGTTTATAACTTGACATGAATGGAAGGGAGTCGCTCTAAGGCAGTTAACTTCCCGCTATGATTTAAAAATGGTTCAAATGGCTCTGAGCACTATGGGACTCAACTTCTGAGGTCATCAGTCCCCTAGAACTTAGAACTACTTAAACCTAAATAACCTAAGGACATCACACACATCCATGCCCGAGGCAGGATTCGAACCTGCGACCGTAGCGGTCACGCGGTTCCAGACTGTAGCGCTATGATTTAAACAGATTCTCTGTCACCTGAGGAAGCGTCTTCAACTGATGCGAAATCGGTCATGACTTTGAATAAAAGTATTTTACAGCAACTGCGGATCATTCGTTCAAAAGGTTTGCGGTACCTCTAGGTGAGATGGCGTTCCGGAAGCAGGAAGCCAGTTAGTCGGCCTGTTCGTTGCCTCGAGTGACGCTGTGACCTTTGGCCCTGATTAGTGCGACTTACTTCTACTGATTTTGATACGTAATTCGACAAACCACTGCATTTTTGTGCCGCTGTGTAAAATAGTTTTTCATGATCAAGACTGCACCTCTGCTGAGGTAATAATTTTACCCTAAATACGGTTTCCTGCGTACTTAAGTACTGCTAAAACGTTTTACTAGCTCTGCCGCCGTAATAACCATTTCAAAAGGTTACGTATAGCATCCCCAAACACGGTTTAGCCTGATCTACGACAGTACATCTGATGCAATACGCATTTTCGGCCCCGTCCGTGTATAATATGAGCGGCGATCAAAAAATTTCCATTTGAGGGCGTTGTCGCAGTATATACAGTACGAAACTTAGCCGACTCCGATGCATATGTATAAGCACAGACATCTACGCTTTCTTGTCCGTTCCAGGTGCGTGCTGCAAATGCTAGAACCACACTCGTCCAAATAACATGTTGTTATTCTTTTCTTGAGTGTCGAAGGGCAAACACCGGTCGACATCCATCGTAGAATGTGTGTGGAGCAGCATGCCTGTTGAAAACCACCATTGTGGAAGGGGTGCGCCAAGGAGTGCTGCTGCTTCATGATAATGCACGTCCTCATATCGCTAATTTCGTAATCTTGTCCGCCCCCGGTAGCTCAATGGTCAGCTTGACGGATTGTCAGTCCTCTGGGCCCGGGTTCGATTCCCGGCTGGGTCGGGGAATTTTCTCCGCCCAGGGACTGGGTGCTGTGCTGTCCTCATCATCATCCTATCATCGTCAGCGACTGCAGGTCGCCGAAGTGGCATCAAATTGAAAGACCGGCACCCGGCGAACGGTCTGCCAGCCGGGGGCCTCTAGCCATACGATTAAATAAATAAGTTTCGTAACCCTGAAGCTACGCCAAGTGGTAGACACTAGAGCGCTCACCCTATAGTCCTGATCTCTCCCCATCCGATTATCCTGCCATCGGTCCTTAAAAAAGGCCTTGAAGAGTCGACGATTCTACGCGGACGAGGACATGCAGGAGACAGTTACGTACTTCTTCACGCAGCAGGACACGATGCTCTACCAAGCGGGTATCTTTAACACGGTGCATAATAGGGATGTTTGTCTCCACGCTCACGGCGGTTTTGCATATCGATTCTGAACTATACGGCCTTCGAACGGCAACCTTTTGATAGCCCCTCATATTCTGGTGTCCGTTATGTGCTAAGAATTGTTGTATCGCTTGTATATACACCCGTCTACAGCGGACAAAAATGTTGTCTGTTTCAGAAGGCATAACGCCAGTACCGTATAACACGACCTCTAACGTGGAAGATGGTGTAGTCTTTAGTCCAAAGGCTGGTTTGACACAGCTCTACATGATACTCTATCCTGTGCAAGACTCTTCATGTCCAAATAATTACTGCAACCTATATCCTTCTGAATCTGCTATGTGCTTTGGTCTCTTGGGCTTCCTCTACGATTTTTACCCCCCACACTTCCCTCCAATTCTATATTGGTGATCCCCTGACATCTCGGAATGTGTCCCATCAACCGGTCCCTTCTTTTAATCTTTTTCCCGACACAAATTTCTAGTCTCACCATTTCTATTAAGTATCTCCCCATTACTTACGCTATCTAACCACCTAATCTTCGGCATTCTTCTGTAGCACAACATTTCAAAAGCCTCTATTCTCTTATTTTCTAGACTGTTTATAGTCCGTGTTTCACTTCCATATAGGAGTGCATGCCAGACAAAAACCTTCAACATCTACATGCATACTCCGCAATCCACCATACGGTGCGTGGCGGAGAGTATCTCGTACCACATTTAGCATCTTCTCTCCCTGTTCCACTCCCAAACAGAACGAGGGAAAATTGATTGCTATATGCCTCTGTACGAGCCCCAATCTCTCTTGTCTTATCTTTGTGGTCCTACCGCGACATATAAGTTGGCGGCAGTAAAATTGTACTACAGTCAGCCTCAAATGCTGGTTCTCCAAATTTCCTCAGTAGCGATTCACAGAAACAACGCCTCCTTTCCTCCAGAGATTCCCACCCGAGATCCTGAAGCGTTTCCGTAACACTCGCGTGATGATAAAACCTACCAGTAACAAACCTAGCAGCCCGCCTCTGAATTGTTTCTATGTCCTCCCTCAATCCGACCTGATAGGGATCCCAAACGCTCGAGCAGTACTTAAGAATAGGTCGTATTAGTGTTTTATAAGCGGTCTCCTTTACAGATGAACCACATCTTCCTAAAATTCTACCAATGAACCGAAGACGACTATCCGCCTTCCCGACAACTGCCATTACATGCTTGTCCCACTTCATATCGTTCTGCAATGTTATGCGCAAATATTTAATCGACGTGACTGTGTGAAGCGCTACACTACTAATGGAGTATTCAAACATTACGGGATTCTTTTTCCTAGTCATCTGCTTTAATTTACATTTATCTATATTTAGAGTTAGCTGCCATTCTTTACACCAATCACAAATCGTCTCCAAGTCATCTTGTATCCTCCTACAGTCACTCAACGACGACACCTACCCGTACACCACAGCATCATCAGCAAACAGTCGCAGATTGCTATCCACCCTATCCAAAAGATCATTTATGTAGACAGAAAACAACAGCGGACCTACCACACTTCCCTGGGGCACTCCAGATAATACCCTCACCTCCGATGAACACTCACCATCGACGACAACGTACTTGGTTCTCTTACTTAAGAAGTCTTCGAGCCACTCACATAATTGGGAACCAGTCCCATATACTCGTACCTTAGTTAGGAGACTGCAGTGGGGCACCGAAAGTCAAGGAATATGGCATCCGTCTGATACCCTTCATCCATGGTTCGCAATATATCATGTGAAAAAAGGGCGAGTTGCGTTTCGCATGAGCGATGCTTTCTAAAGCTGTGCTGATGCATGGACAGCAACTTCTCTGTCTCAAGGAAATTCATTATATTCGAACTGAGAATACGTTCGAGAATCCTGCAACAAACCGATTTTAAGGATATTGGTCTGTAATTTTGAGGATCCGTCCTTCTGCCTTTCTTATATACAGGCGTCATCTGCGCTTTTTTCCAGTCGCTCGGGACTTTACGTTGGGCAAAAGATTCGCGATAAATGCAAGCTAAGTAAGGAGCCAATGCAGTAGAGTACTCTCTGTAAAACCAAATCTGAATCCCATCAGGACCTGGTGATTTATTTATTTTCAACCCATTCAGCTGCTTCTCAGCCCCAGGGATGTCTATCAATATGTCCTCCATACGGGAATCTGTACGAGACTCAAACGGCGGAATGTTTGTACAGTCCTTCTGCGTGAAGGATTTCTCAAATGCTAAATTTAAAATTTCAGCTTTCGTTTTGCTGTCTTCCGTTGCCAGGCCAGACTGATCAGTGAGTGACTGGATGGAAGGCTTCGACCCGCTTACCGATTTTACGTAAGACCAGAATTTCCTTGGGTTTTCAGCAAGATCTTTTGCTAAGGTATGACGGTGGTAGTGGTTGTCTGCTTCGCGCATCGCTCATTTTACAACAGCACGAATCTCTACTAACTTTTGCCTGTCCTCAATCTCCCGATCTTTCTTGCATCGCGAATGCAACTGTCTTTGCTTCCTGAGCATTCTCCGAATTGCGCTGTTAAACCACGGCGGGTATTTTCCGTCCGTAACCCACTTTTTCGGCACATACTTCTCCAATGCGTGATTTACAATGTATTTAAAATTTGCCCATAATTCTTCCACGTCCATCGTACCGGAAGTAAGTGAAGTCGATTCATTTACTAAGTGGGATGCTAACAACTACTTATCTGCTCTTTCTAGTAAGAATGCTGTCCTAGCCTTCTTGACCGACATTATAACTTTAGTAACCATAGTCGTAATGACAACATCATGATCACTAATCCCTGTCTCAACACTGACACCGTCGATGAGGTCTGGTCTGTTCGTGGCTACCAGATCTAAGTTTTCAAAGAACACTTCTTAACAACTAAGTCTATATTCGATGTTGAATTTCTCTTCTTCAGGGACGCTTTCTTTGTCAGTGCCAGTCTACATTATGTGTCGTCTATACTTCGGCCATCTTCAGTTATTTCACTCCAAAAATAGCAAAATTCGTTTACTGCATTTAGTGTCTCGTTTACAAATCCATAACCTGGATAACAGCCTCAGTTTGGGAACGACGACAATGAACAAGTTTCTTCTTGTGTGATATACTCAAATGAAGCCACACTTTGGTAATTGGAACCATCAGGACTGTGTACAGCCTTGTAAAGACGGTTGTTTTCATCTTCGAAGATGGAAATGTACACAGAAAATTCGTCATGAAGAGGTAGAGGAAAAGGAGACACTTTGTCGCCAATAATGCTGAAAACCGGTTGGGGTTCACAGTAGCTTGAATGAGTGGGCCAGTGGCACACCCACAAAATTTCACATAATTACCTGAGGCCCGAACTACGCCCTCCACACACACACTGCAGGCTAAGCCCTCGATCACTGGACCGCCGCTGCGCTCGACGCCTTCTCCATTTACGCGGAGAAAAAGGAAACATCGCCACCCGTCGGACCACACAACACGCCTCGAGTCAACTGGTGTCTTGTACATGTGTTGGCTGGACCTTTGTAACCGTGTAGCTTTTATGTACCTCTGTGAGCAATCGCCCTCTTGCGAGGCATCCGGCTTCAAATGTCCACCGTCTACGGTTGCTTTGCAGTGGTCGCTCGGAAACTGTTAGAGATAGACTTGGATTTACTGGCAGTGGCAATTCCTGTCCGGTTCGAAAGTGATTGTCGTTCACAAGGCGAGACATACGTTTACGGTCCCTGACGGTTAGGAATCCCTTACAACCGCTATTCTTACGCATGTTTCATGGCTACGAGTAGTATACCATTCCTTATAGACACGTTGGATATTCCACGGTGAAGCAACAACAAATCGGGCGTCACCGTTCACAGTGTGGTTATGGATACGTTCAAACACGACTGCTCCTCTCTGCCAATCTCCCACAGGTCTCCCTAGTTTTATGGGCTGATTCCATTCGACCGACTGGAGCATACGTTCCTATCATTGCCAATACTTACACTTAGATAAAAAATTTTTTTTGAGATACCTTCTAATCTCGTGTAGGACATTCTATTGCACGCCGTAGTGCGGAAACTTGAGGTGGCATGGACTGACTAAGTCGCTGGATTTCATTGCTCCATACGTGAACGGAACGGGAAAATCCCTAGTACTTGGTACAATAGGACGTAGCCTATAGTATGCAATTCACAATTATAGATGTAGATGTACATGTAGAACTCAGACTGTTGTCAAGGTCTTTTGGCTGATGTGGTAACGTTAGTTAATTCCGGCGTAATCTAAGGAAGTGTTATAGGCCCTCTATTGTTCCTGATCTACGTTAACGACATAGGAGAAAATCTGAATAGCCGTCTTAGATTGTTTCCAGATGATGCTGTCCTTTACTGTCTTGTAAAGTCATCATATGATCAAAACGACTTGCAAAATGATTTACGTAAGATATCTGTATGGTGCGAAAAGTGGCAATTGACCCTGAATAAGGAAAAGTATGATCTTATGCACATGAGTACTAAAAGAAATCAGCTAAATTTCGATTACGTGGTAAATCACACAAATCTGAAGGCTGTTAAGTCAACTAAATACTTAGGGATTACAATTACAAATAAGATAAATCGGAACGATCATGTAGATAATATTGTGGATAGAGCAAACCAAAGACTGAGACTAATTGGCAGAACACTTAGGAGGTGTAACAGGTCTACTAAAGAGACTGCTTACACTACGCTTGTCTGCCATATTCTGGAGTATTGCTGTGCGGCGTGGGATCCGCGTCAGGTGGAACTGACGGATGACATCGAAAAAGTACAAAGAAGGGCAGCTCGTTTTGTATTATCACAAAATAGGGGAGATTCTGTCACAGACATGATACATGAATTGGAGTGGCAATCATTAAAACAAAGGCGTTTTTCGTTGCGACGTGATCTCCTCATGAAATTTCAATCACCAGTTTTCTCCTCCAATTGCGAAAACATTCTGTTGGCACCCACCTACATAGGGAGAAATGATCATCGCGATAAGATAAGAGAAATCAGGGCTCGCACAGAAAAATTTAAACGCTCGTTTTTCCCGCGTGCCGTTCGAGAGTGGAACGGTAGAGAGACAGCTTGAAGGTGGTTCATTAGACCCTTTGCCAGGCACTTTATTGTGAATAGCAGAGTAATCACGGAGTAATCACGTAGATGTGTGAACTCCTTTTATTTTATGCCTTTTTTTTATTTGACTATATCCTCAACATTCTGTTCTACTTCTACATTAATATTAATAATGTTAGGTTGGTTCATAAGTTAGTAGCGTTTTTGTTTTGCACGTTGGTATTCCGCGTGCTATAGGTTTATTTATCGATTCTCATTTTCAATATGTAGTTCGCTGTTGCTATTTGAGTTTACATATTGTCATTTTGTCATCTGGAGATAGCGAGTGGAGATGTAGACGCGAGAAAATGGAGGGCCAAGCGGAGAAGTCGGAACACTTCTGCTTCAGTTCAATATAGGAGAGACAGCAGCCGAGCCAGCTAGAAACATTTGCGCCGTGTATGGGGTAATGCTATGGGACACAGAGCGGCAACAAAATGGCTTTCTAGTTTTAGGGAGGATCGTTTCGAAAGTAGCGTCTTTCCATGTTCAGGAAGAACTTCGGGGTTTGATGAAGATCGTTTAATCGCATTAATCCACAGTGACCCATGTAAGTGCACTTGAAAACGGGCAAATATGATGAACAGTGATCATTCCACCATCGTGCGACATTTATGTGCGGTGTATGGGTATCGCATGCTCTAATCCCAAATCACAAAAATAAGCCAGTTGTGCATCTCTGCTTACTTGCCATCAATAGGCTCGTAAATAGCACCGACCATTCCTATCATGTATCGTTGCTAGTGACGCAAAATGGTGTCTTTATGCTAACATGAGGAAAATAAAGGAATGTTTGAGCCCAAATAAAGCAGCAATTCCCCCCCTTCAAAGACCTGCGTGATTCCATAAAAGGTATTTTCATGCAATCTGGTGGGACACCGACGGTATAGTGTACTACGAATTGCTTCCCCGAGGTGTAATCATCACTGCTTGCATTTATTGTCAGCAACTGAGACGTCTTGCAGACGCAGTCCAAAAATAACGACCAGAAAGACTGCGTGAAGTGAAGCTACTCCACAATACGCTCGCATGCGTCCTGCTAGACTTTAAGAAACACTGTAGAGGAGATGGGTGGGGAAGTCATTCCGCACCCATCTTATTGCCCTCAGATTTTCACGTTTTTCGCTCTCTATCGAACAACCTTCAAGGAACTTTCTTCCCGGATGAAAATGCGCTCCGAACATGGCTCGACGAATTTTTCGCCACAAAACCACATAATCTCTATCGACGCGGATTCGAAACGTTATCCTAGCGTTCAGAGACGGTTGTGAATAGTGAAGGAGAATGTATTGTTGATGATTAAAGTCTGTGTTATGTGTATCTGTCGTGTTCATTAGACGTAAAGATAAACACTATGAACTTTTGCACCAACGTAGTGGTTGCTATTAT
The DNA here is from genome assembly GCF_021461385.2 of Schistocerca piceifrons. Taxonomy (NCBI): domain Eukaryota; kingdom Metazoa; phylum Arthropoda; class Insecta; order Orthoptera; family Acrididae; genus Schistocerca; species Schistocerca piceifrons. The sequence goes on along the minus strand of NC_060139.1, from coordinate 773,552,080 downwards.
CATAATTTATCAAGCACTGTGTGCTATGATGGGTATTAAATATGTACAAGGTGTTTAGAGTTTCAAGATAACAGCTCCAAAATTCAATGCAACGGACTGAATTCAATTGAATTTAATTGTACTCGCCTATACACTGAAAGCGTAATTATGATTCCGGAGATTTGTCAATACTGAGAGCGATGAACATCAAACGTATCTAATTAGTTGGCACGATTAATGAAGTATGGAGTAGTCAGTCGTTAATCAGTCACTGTTTAAATCGCTTTTGCTCCAAGTGATGCTATTCGGAGACGTGCTGCAAGTGCAACGTTCCCATCGTGAATACTACATATTTTCATTGTGCTGAGGAGGACCGCACCAGGTTTTCGGGCGAGAATTGACCTCGTGAGAGACTAGTGAGGAAGACAGACACATATTCATGTCGGACAGCATTAAGCTCGCTCCTATTAACCCAGAGGTAATAGTGTTTTTCTGACTGTTTCCCTGCTGAATCTTTGTAATTAGCACATAAAGCGCCTCTGCCTTCTCCTGCACCGGAATACAATGGAGATTGCGATACTACCCGTCTAGTTTGACCAGAGACGTAATGAACAAAGTTACTGTGCTACAATAAGGGTGCTATTAACTGCTGGCAGAATGAGACATGTATAACGCATATAGCGTTGCATCACTGGTTATCCTGGCATAGAAAGTCATGTATAATGAATAATTTATCTGTCTCTACCTATTATTGCATCAGACTCTGCTTATTAATGGATTATGACTGCAAGGAAACTTATATAAAGATTGTGCGACAAGCAAACGACTTACATTCCAAAGTCGTCTCCTTCGTCTGAAGAATTCTGCACTTGCGCAGCAAAATTTGGTTCTTTGTTGTCTTGAGACGTGGCCACGCTGCGGTGTACTGCGTTGATCCTTTCTGGACGTAATCTATCTGTTGCACCACCTGTACTCATTATGTTCCATACTGTCAAAATTAAACATGTACTTTAATATTCAGCATTCCGCACTTCGTTCCGCTTTCCACTTTCTGTCGCAACGCTGTTGATAATCTCGCTATTTCTTCGTATAATTCGACATCGCCCTTCTCGCCTCCCTTCTGTCTTCGTCTGTGTTCTGTCCGCTTCTGCTGCCGTCTACACTCTCTCTGACTTTGCTCGGCGTCATCTCCAGGGTATATCTTTTCGGGTGACTCCCTGGTGTAGAGCCTATACGTCATTTTCGACGCTTGTCACGTATTGCAACGTATGTTTTCACACGATTTAACTATGAATGCAACACTCTTTCAATAAATTCATTTTCTAAGCCGTGCTTTCTTCTAAATAAACTGCTGCATATTATAGGTTTTGAGTGGAGTGTTACTTTGTCTACTGTTCCACATCCACGAGGATCTCCTCAGTACAGATCTATGGAACGAAAAACTAATCTAATCTAATGTAATCAAATCTACGAAGTTAATTTGGGTGTCACTGAAATAATTGGAAGGTGACATCGGGTATCGCAGTAGATATCGTCACAATACAATGCTTCACAGTATGTTTGACTGGAAACGAAAACCCGTAGGATCGAATCCCTGTCGGGCTTTGGAGTTTTCAGTCTGCGTTCCAACCGAGCCTTCACCTCTTAACGATGGGAAGAATCCCCAGAAACGACACGTGGTTTGGATTCCATGTTAAACTGTAGGTCACTTTTCCGCAGTTGGACACCTGGGGTAGTTCACGGACACCCAAGTCATCGAAGTGGCGTCCAATAGATAGACCAGACAGCAGCAGGCCAGTGAACCAGTGAGTTACGCGGAATTATTACAAAGCTTCAGGTTACGTATTCAACATGGTAATATAACGTTAAATTTTTGCTCATATTTTCAATCGTTAGCTAAACAGATAGGTTTCATTACATGAATTTAATATATTAGAAAGGAAACAATACGAACTAAGCGAGAATGATTCGAGTACCGTTGATGAATCGCATCGAACAGACGCAGAACTGTAGGCCCGTATCTCGGATGTCGATGTGTTACGGAATTTTGGAACATATTTTATGGGCATTTCTGGAGACGAAAAATCTCCTCTGTAGGGACCAACATGGATTCCGGAAACAACGACTGTGTGAAACCCAGCTCCCTCTGTTCGCGCACGAGACCCACGAAGCAGCAGAGACTGGCTGCCACGTAGACGCTGTGTCTGTTGACATCGATACAGTTCAAATGGTTCAAGTGGTTCTGAGCACTGTGCGACTTAACTTCTGAGGTCATCAGTCGCCTATAACTTAGAACTAATTAAACCTAACTAACATAAGGACATCACACACATCCATGCCTGAGGCAGGATTCGAACCTGAGACCGTAGCGGTCGCTCGGTTCCCGACTGCAGCGCCTAGAACCGCACGGCCACTCCGGCCGGCTCGATACAGTTCCGCACTGCTGCCTTGTAAACAAATGTCGAGCGTACGGAATATCAGACGAGCTGTGTGACTGGACTGAAGAGTTTCTAACAAACAGAACACAGCATGCCATTCTGAATGGAGAAAAGTCTTTCGAAGTAAAACTAACTTCCGGCAGGCTCCAAACGATTGATATGGGACCATTACTTTTCGCTATGTACATAATGACCTACCAGATAAAGTCTAAGGTTCATGAAACTTTTTGCAAATGCTGTCATGTAGAGAGAAATAACAACGCTAGTAAATTGTAGCGAAACGGAGGAAGACGCGCAAATGATGGACGTTTTGTGCGTTTCTCAAAGACGGTATGAGGGAATCTTTCAATTTCTAGCTTTATTCTAAGAATGCAAGAATGCTCTGTGACTCCAGTCCACATAAAGTTGGGCAGTCATAATCGTAAATTACACCCTATGAGCAAAGTGCTACAAATATGTAGATCGCTCTCTGCTGTACTTTGGTGTATAAGTTCGAGAATTAACAGTGAATGAACATACTGCACAGTCTTCTGTCTACATTCGCACTGTAGTATATGGTACTCGCGAAGTAGTGGAGCGGAGGTTTAGCGATGATACAGAAACTGGAATGCATAATGACTGACATCACTTATTTGAGTTGGAGGAAGAGTCTTGGTAGAGGGGCAACACCTTCCGGGGATGAGTAGCACTGAAACAGTGATCGGGTACATGACTGCAACGTGAGGGATCAATCGAAATGGAACACTGAGCCATCTGCTACCCGGTCACTGTGAAAGTTGAGTTTAAACATAGTGGTCATCAATCATCTTCGGATACCTGTTTGGAAACGCTCTGCAATGCCATAAAACTCTCCCAGTTTCCTTATGTTGTGACTGTCTTTTATTTCAATAATCCAGTGTGTGTGTTGTGGCTACTGCAGCATTATTATTTACATTGTGCATTGTCCAGCTTTCCGTGAGAGACAATGGATCAAAACATGTTAATGTCAGTTCACATCATGACACAGACCTCAAAGTCGTGGTAGAAAAAACAAATTATATGGCAGTGTACAAAGCTGTAGTAATACACTGTTTGGACGTGCTACAGCAGAAAAAACAATGAATTAGGGAACAAATCAGAGACCCTCCCTTGCAACTGATAGTTTATTGGATGTGGTCCTCCTATAGTACAGGTGAAGAAACTTTAAACTGGTCTGTGCAAGGGATTTCGATCACTGGCCACCTGCTCCAAGGGAATCAGTACTAGTATATTTCATAGGATCACCACATATGCTGGATGCCAGCACAAAGATGGTATTTGTTTACGATATATCAGACGAGAGAGATGCGATAAAATCTTATCAAGTTCTCTGTAAGATGAAGTTAGCAGGGATTTTGTAGTTCTTAGTTTTCCTCTGTTGCATGGTACAAAATTATGATAATACAGTGTTTGGGTGACAGTCTTGAATGCACCCTGAGGGACGCAGATCTCTTTCAGACCACAGTATCTGTATGTAGTTTGGAAACACACAGCAATGCAGTAGCAAAAATCCTCGTCTTTCTTCCAGTCCTTCTTCCATTTCCCATACTGTCTTTTATACTATCTCGTGTTGCTGGAGAAAGCTTCGTTTTGGTGCTGTCCTTACACATCGTACACCATTGGTGGAGCTATGACAAAATGTCACCATTTCCACCAAGTGGTAAAAAATACGGTCCTGTCACATTAACTCAGCTGAACCTGTTTCTCCATGGGGTGCAGAAGGTGGTAGATATAGTGCTCTCTGACTTCTGCGCATTTCCGACTGAAATTGGGATAGTCACATGGATTAAGTTGCAGGGACGGAGGGGGCAGAGACTGAGGAATAGTTGCAAGATGCAGAGCGAGTATTTAAAGCTATGTACGAATTTTGCGGTAGGAAATAGGTACAAAAAAGGTGACTCGCATCGAGATATGAGGGTGGCGTGAGTATGATTCTCAAGTGGCTGTAATCATTAAAAGACGTCTCCATAGGATCCAATGCAAGTATGTGGTTGAATGGAGAGACTTGATTCTAAATCACAGGCAGAATTTCTACCAGAAAGCGTAATGCAGTCAGCGACTCCTGTGTGTGCCTATAGAACCAAGATACATTTTATGCAGAGTGACAGTAACATAGTCAATGTATTGTGTTTTTAATAGCACGGTCCATACGTGAAATATGTTGCTACTGGTAGAATCCTTCTGTGGTCAGCTTCAAGTGTCGACTCTCAATAGAGTCCCTCGAAAAGATCATCATCTTCCCTTGAGGGATTCCCATGTGAACTACCTGGTGAATATAGTCCGAATACTAAAAAAGAAAAATTACTCCTCATGCATAGTGGCTCTCATGATCAATTTAATTAATTAGCCTATCAATTTGATATCAGTGACATGCCACCTGGTTGGTGGAGGCGATAACTAGGACAACACAGATGTGATTCTTGACTTGGCGTTTTTTCCGTTCCGGTGATATCTTTTAACGATATTTAAATCTCTCGCCTACAAAGGGAGAGACGGCCATCGTAATAAAATTAGATGTACAATCTAATTTATAAAGTGATACGCAGCATAAACCTTCTATTTACAACTTCTCTCTGCTGTTGCCTTAAGAGACTTCGTAAGTTACGAGGCATTTGGCTAACTTAAGAGAGAGTCCAAAAGTGAGGAGGCGTCCTGTGACAGTGATAGTAAATCTTAGCTCTCCATCGTGAGGCAAAAATGAGTTTAATACTCTAGCCCTACGATGCACGACATAACAAGTAAGAAAAGTTTTTTTCCTACCTGATGAGAAAATACTTAGAGGAAATGTGGGCTTTGCCATACAGTTACATAATTTTCACAAGAAGTAACGATACTTCAACAATGTGAAAAAGGGTGTATGCCTCGATTTCTTCTGTCTTCGAAAATGACTTTATAAAAGTGGGACATCGACATTTCATCTAAGAAATCCAAGGTGCATGGCAACAAAATCGCTACCTTAGATTGGCCAAAATGGATTTTTGCAACCGGTGATCTATGTCAGGGTGGAGGTGTTTAGAACTATTGTATACGTCCAAACTACAGCTGCTTGTTTCACAGTGCACTATGGTTGGCTGAAGCAGTGGTGACGAGCGGTCGGCAACAGGAAATAATGGATTAGCTCAGCCTGCGACGGGTACAAAGAATGCGCCGACCTGTCTGATCTTGCGCATGGCAGCGAGGGCTGGCAAAGTTAAGAGTCTGCTGGTTGAACTTTACAGAAGCAGACGAGTATGTGTCGTGTGAATGAAGAATCAAAATTTTGGGTGAATGTATTAATAACATCTTAATTCCTAGCACTCCAATCATCCCCGGATGCCCTCCATGACCAGGCATGGTGCACTCTGGCTTACACATGCGTCCACTACTGTGGCTGTGATCATGGTGGTAGTTTTCACCGACCTCTGAATGTCGGCGCCAGTTGTGTACAGGACGGGTGAGGTGCGTGTGGACGTCTGGGAAGTTTGTGTGACATGTCCGAGTCTTTCAGCGATCTCAGGTATCTACCCACGGCAACTATTGCTACGGCCCGGATCGTGGTTTAAGTGTGTCATGTTTAGTGCTCCTAAATACATCACAGTGCACTCTGTCTTTCAGTTGTATTTTCCTTTTTTCTCTATTCTGTCATGCAGTAGAACCTTCCTCCTCCGCCTTCCTCCAAATGTACCATCTGAGGAGTTATACAGTGCTTTAAAAACCCAAGCGTGAAGTCAGATTCCCGTTTGATAGCGATCTCTGGCATCCAGCCGCGACAACGTATTGCTACAGACTGGAACGTGGTTTAAGTGTGTCCTGTTTATTGCTTCTCAGTACATCACCCGTGGATTCTGTCTTGCAGTGGTGTTTGCTGTTGTCTCTATTCTATCACGCAGTAGAACCTTCCTCCCTCCTTCCAAATGTAATGGAGAGAACCAATTTAGGATTTCTATAGAACTTCTAAAAACCCAGTAGCGACGTCAAATTCCCGATTGATCAGTTTATTGTTTCCGATAGCTGTATTGCATGCACGCATGCCTTCGGTAGGGGCAGGCATGGAACGCAAGCGTGTGGGTCTCTCTCCCAGCAGGCATGGACGGGGTGTACGCTGTAGATTGCTAGTTTGTGTGATCGGTAGGTTTTTTTTTACCAGATATGTTTAGTGGATCGTTGTGGTGGAGGAGGATGTTTGTGCTCTCAAACGTTGATGCATACAAGACCTCGGCTACATTTAGTTCAAATGGTTCAAATGGCTCTGTGCGCTATGGGACTTAACATCTATGGTCATCAGTCCCCTAGAACTTAGAACTACTTAAACCTAACTAACCTAAGGACATCACACAACACCCAGTCATCACGAGGGAGAGAAAATCCCTGACCCCGCCGGGAATCGAACCCGGGAACCCGGGCGTGGGAAGCGAGAACGCTACCGCACGACCACGAGCTGCGGACAGGCTACATTTAGTGCTACGATCTATTTGTGACGGGAATTTCATTACTTGATTTGCATAATGTTTGTGTGTGATACTCTAACGTTGAAAATGTTTTATTACAAGAAGGATCATCGTAAGGTGGAAGTGAGTTTTAAACGATCTATTTGACTCCTGTAAATTGATAGGGTAGTACAAATGGCTTATTTCACTCTATTTTTGATATCAAAATTACGTCAGCTCTCTCTTTGCCTCCAACATTAGCCAATAGGAACAATGTATTCCGAGGAGAGATGAAAACCTGTGCCTGAATGTTTTGGGACGTTGGTTCACACAGACAAACAGGAAGCGGCCTCGTGAGAAAGACAGAGACAGGAACTGAGCATGGAATTTCTCATTCAACAGAATGCCACCACTTGAGGCTTTGCTTGGGGGACACGAGATCAAATGAGGATGATGTGCGGTCGGTGGTATTTAGTAACATGAGCTATAACTGACTACTATACCGCACTTAATTCCATTCATGATCAGTAGACCCCTTTTGCAGGGCTTAACTGTCAGTGCAGTATGACAGCTGTATGTTTTCTCGATTTGTAAAAAACAGTTTGTCGCTGAGATTGTAGTAATTTGTGCATCTGCAGAAAGTGGCGGTGGGTTTCGAAATACGTCATGAACTTTTAAATACGTAATTGTTCTGATTTTCCCGTCTGTTCTTAGACAGCAGTATGCTTCGAAAAGTGAGGAAAATAAACAATAAGAGCCTTAACATCCCTGACCTCAGAAGCGAATATAAACTAAGCCTACTCAAGGTTTCCATGAGCAATCAGAATAAAAAAGCGCTGCAGTTGTTTAAATCCATTTTCTGACAGATTCTTTAAATAAACTATATTTCATGCAACACCTTGTATCCTGTAAATTGTTCAAATAAACAGTATTCCATACACTACAGTCAATTTCCTGACAAATCCTTTAACTAAATAATAAAATATATATCAAACACCACCATGTATCACATAAATCGTTTAAATAAACAATATTATACACATTGCCTGAATTGTTTAAGCAATATTCCATACACTGCAATAGATTTACCACAAAATGGCCAATCAATTGAGTCTTTGCCGACCGCGGTGGTCTAGCGGTTCTATGCGCGCAGTCCGGAACCGCGCGACTGCTACGGTCGCAGGTTCGAATCCTGCCTCGGGCATGGATGTGTGTGATGTCCTTAGGTTAGTTAGGTTTAAGTAGTTCTAAGTTCTAGGGGACTGATGACCACAGTAGTTAAGTCCCATAGTGCTCAGAGCCATTTGAACCATTTTTGAGCCAATTGAGTCTTTCTGCCACCAATTTCCAGGTGGGGGAGGGAAGGGAGAGTACTGGGGGTTTCGCAGAGGGGGGTTAATTAATCGATCGGTTTAACTAATAATTCAATCAAATTGTCATCAAAAGTGTGTTTCTATCGGTGAGGGGAGTTCCCAGAGGGAAGGGGATGGAGGAGAGTGGTGAGGAGAGGGAGGGATATGAGGATAGGTGAGGAAAACAACTTAACTGAACGATAGGTAGTACCTGTCAATCAAAAGAGAACAATAGGTTTACCCCTGAATGTACACTTTCCCCTGATATAGGCAACCCGCAACGTGCACTGATACCAGCGTTGTTCCCCTACTGGTGAGGTATCAACTCCAATGGTAGACGTTCGAAGAGACGCGTTGTGCATCATGGTGCACTACACTCTTAGCTCTAGAGTGTACGTTCTTGGAAGAGTCACAGAGTATATTGCTTTTTTCCATTGCTTCTTTCTACGTATATCTCGCGAGAGGACCATGAAGATAAAAGTAGAGGGATTTGAAACCACATGGAAGCTTACCAGCAATCGTTCTTCCCGTGAACCATTGGAACGGGAACAGAAGGGAAGTGACACTGATACCTTCCGCCACACACCACAAGGTGGCTTGCGGAGTATGGATGTAGATATAGATAATGAATCAACAAATTGGGCAATTTCATTTGCAGTGTAGTCAAGGGCGCAGTCAAATACGATATCTGCTTTCTGCAATTCCCATGCTTCTACACCTCGAGCTCTGTAACATCGCTGATTCACTGGAGCGATTCATACAGACAGATACATACACACACACTCACATACACACACACACACACACACACACACATACACACACACACACACACACACGCACATACCATCTCACTGCTGTGACTTACGATCGGTCGCGAAATGGAAACCACAGTGAAAACCAGAAACGTTTTGTTTGCAACAGTTAGGTAAACCTTCCACCTACTTCTCTACATAGTCGTCGCTCCAGCTTCGAGTGTTGTCGTAGTGTAGTATCAACTTTCCAATATCCTCGTCATAGAAAGCAGCCGCCTGTGCTTTCGGCCAGTTATCTGCACTGGTCTGCAGGTCGTTATCTGTGGAAATATTTTGTCTTCATAGTCAGCGGTTCTTGTGGGCAGAGATGAGACTCAAAGAGGGGGGGGGGGGCAATTTACGGACTGTATTGTGGGCGATCAAACACTTCTCATCGGAAACGCTGCCGGAGCGTCTTCATTGCCCCTGCAGTGTGCGGCCGAGAATTGGCATGAAGAAGGAACCGCTCGACAGTTGTGTTATGCGGTCTGCATGACACAGGCGAACCCTCTAACCAGGCCCTCGTACTTGGCGGAAGACGCTATTCCCTACGCATCTTTACGAACTCACAGTTTACTCAGAACTGAAAAGAGCGAAACGAAACGATCGACGGGCATACTAGAGACAATGCCCAACACATCTGTTTAAAGCTTTACCGGATTCTCCCAGTGGTTTCTATTTCGCGAGCGATCGGAACTTACTTTCTGGACAACCCTCGTATTTTATCGGCGGGGAGATGTGTGGGGGGGGAGGGGGGGGGACACATGACCGCTAGGTACCAGTTCTGCATTACCCGTAACGTTCCAAAGCGTTCTTTGAAGAAGTTGACTAATATTTTGTCCAGCCTTGCCGCAGCGGTAACACCGGTTCCCGTAAGATCACAGAATTTAAGAGTTGTCGGGCTTGGCTGGGACTTGGATGGGTGACCGTCCGGATATGCCGAGCGCTGTTGGCAGGCGGGGTGCACTCAGTCCTTGTGAGGCCAGTTGAGGAGTTACTTGGTTGAGGAGAATTGGTTCTGGTCACCAAAACTGACAACGAGGGGTCGGGTGGGGGGGGGGGGTGGTTTGCTGAACACTTGCTCCTCCATACATGCATCTTAGTGATGCCTATTAGTTGAAGATGACACGGTGATCTGTCGGTACCTTGGGCCTTTCGAGGCCTGTTCGGGGGGAGTTGTAATATTTTGTCCGGTAAACTTACTTTTAAACAGATCGCGAAGACACCTAATACCTACATTTCGGGTACAGTGCGAGCTCCTGTGCGGATTCTGTGTCGGTGTTTCTGTGAAGCACGTAAATCACGAGAGAGGTTGCTGAGATCGAAACAGTCGCGCGACGCCTGCGACGCGGAGCTCTCCGCAAGTGCGTCGGCGTCGGTGCCGCCTGCTCCAGTGCCACATAAGCGAGCTTAACCCCTAAATGGAGTGATCCCGCCACCCTCACAATCTGCACACAGGCAGTTGAGTCGCTCCCTGGCGGCAATCAGAATCCAATTTGGGGCGGCGCGCGGCCGGCGAGAGGGCGGCAAGATTTACTGCCGGAATCACTCGGCCGCCCTGGGGACCACAGGGGTGGACACGCGCCTCCGCCGCGCTGCCACCCAACTTGGCTGCCGCCGCCGCTGCCTGTGCACTTACCGCACTCTGCGAGTGATTCTGTTGCGCCTACGCGAATACTGCTTCATCGCAGACTTACACAAGGCTAAGTAATTTAAATGCGATGCTAAATACCAGCGAAAAAAAGTCTTTCTTTGTTTGCTAGCCGGCCGGAGTGACCGAGCGGTTCTAGGCGCTACAGTCTGGAGCCGCGCGACCACTATGGTCGCAGGTTCGAATCCTGCCTCGGGCATGGATGTGTGTGATGTACTTAGGTTAGTTAGGTTTAAGTCGTTCCAAGCTGTAGGGGACTGATGACCTCAGAAGTTGAGTGCTATAGAGCCATTTGAACCATTTGTTTACCATTACATCTCTGCAATCCAGTCGCACACCGAAATCAGCGAACCAATACCGTTATCCTGTCGCTAGAGGAGTCAAAACCAAATGTAGCAGGTCGTCGAAAAAGTAGAGTATCTTGCAGTAATTCTAACGGTAACAATACAGCAACAATCCATGTAGAAATTACGGAATGTACAAAAATAACGCACTATCGTACGGCACAGTGGCTAGCTTTCGCACGTTCCCACTGCGGTTAGACAAAACTGAACGACGAAGAACGAAGTCGTAGGAACCGGGAATCTCAAGAGAAATGGGAGCCTTGGCACTTCAAGTCCGGCTGTTTTCAGTCGATACGATAGCGAAAAACGTTCACGGATAAGTATTTTCAAAATACTGGACGACATTTTGAGTACGACAGACGTCTCCACCCTCTGGGTTCTGAGACTGTTCACGCTCAATCGAAAAGCCCGCCGAACTGAAGCTGCAGTGAAAATGTTGCATCTGTCTCAGGCCGATCTAAATGACCTCTTTAGGTGTCCGATCACCATGGACGAGTGCTGGGTGTACCGCTATGAACACGAGACAAAGAAGCAAAGCAACCAATGGATATGTGTGGACTCACCAACACCAAAAAAGGCGAAGAGCCAACCATCACCACCAAAAGTGATGCCGAGTGAGGTTTTTGGTATGCTATGGTGAAGAGCTAACAGACTTTGCGCGTAAGAGGTAAACCGTCACTGGTGAGAGGAACACAAGTAAATAAAATGTAGGTTTCTGGGAAACTGAACTCGATTAAAAGCCCAAGCAGTCGTTAATTGATTATCTATTCACACGATCGGTTTCGCTGCGAGAAGCAGCATCTTCAGGTGATACTAGATAGATGCAAAGCATCCTTATAAATATATAATTAAAAATTAAGGACAGGCGATAAAATAAACCTAAATAAAAAGTACTTACAGTAGTACTCATACATTACCACACAGAGATGCCCCCAACTTTCGTAGTCACAGAACCGAACCCATGAAGAGGGGAAGCAGTCAACAAATAGTTACAGGCACAACTTTTGGGTAAACAGTGAACGGGATGAAGCAATATGAGACAAAGAATCGTAGATAAAACTAACACTTAGCATTTGGGCAACTAGTGCAGGGGATGAGGCAATATGGCACAAAGAATCATAGTTAAATGTAATACATATTATTAAAATGTAGTACAGGAAGCGCAATTTAAGATACCACCAGTAGAGCGTCTGTCTGAGTAACGTAATACATTAAGTAGTCCCATTACTACGAAGCCAAATAATCCCTAGAAGGAAAAAGCTATACAAGATGGAGAATCGGGAAGCAACAAGTTAATTAACTTATTGGTCCTACATGTGCATTCACGTGCCAATTGTGTACAGATTAAGGACTAAAAATATTTTAAAAAAGCTTATAAGGTTATGAGCCTTATTAAAAACATTCAACAATAAGAAACTAGTCGGAAGCAACAATGAATATGTCAGGTAGTCGGAGGCCCCATTTATTATGGAAAAACTAGGAAACCAGAAGAACAGATTAATAAACCGTGTAACGTATTCTGAATGCCCAAATATATCAATACATGAATTTTAGATACTCCGAAGGGTATAGCGCTGTAGGCGGTCATCTGTATACTAAACTGGCGGACATCGACAAATGACTGCAGGCGTTAGTGAACCATGGAAGACCACAACATGAGATAGGCGCGGAGGTATTTTGAACTCCCTCTTCGTAGGGCTGGATTCTGTAACTACGATCATTGGCGACGTCTCCGCGTGCTAATATATGTCACACTACTGTAACTTCTTTTCACTGAGATTCATTTTTATTGCCTGTCCTTAAATTTTTTAATTATATAGATTACAAGTGCGTTTTCCTTTCTATATGGTAACATGTGAAGATGAAGCTTTAACGCAGCGAAACCAAAAGTGTGAACAAATCATTAATTAATAGCTGTTGGCGGTTTTGTTCAATTTACCGTGAATTTCAAGGACTGTAGCTCCCCATTTTATAAAGCTGCTTGTATTTTTCTGAGTTTCTGTTTCATAAATCCCTCTCAATATCTCGAGACTGATGTTATTAATCAGGTAAAATAATTATTCAGTAGTTTATTGTTCTCCTTTGTCAACATGCCTCGTGACCTTTTGCTAGTCCTTTAGCTAAGATGAATAGCTTACCATAACCGCGTTGCAGTCTTGCGAGTCTGCTTCTTCTGATGTTATGATCGAGATTTTTCTTCCTGGTCTTCTGAAAAATTTAAATTTACTCACAAGACAAATGCCTGATTATTACACCGTAAACGAAGACGAGGGTTACATTAGGGTTATAGGTGCGGGTGGATTTCATTCTATGAATTACTTCCTGCTTCCAAATATTGTAAATTTCCTCACAGTTTCTTGTAGTTATTCTACAGATTGTTTTAATTTTGGGAAATGCTTTTTTCTTCTAAAGCATAGTATATTTTTCTTGTCGCAACGTATGCTTCGTTCGTAATTATTTTCTTTCTTGATACTGGCGGATATTCGAATGGAACTAAGGACTCTTCCTTACGTTGTCGTTGTGGCGTAGGTACAGTTAGCTGGTACCTTGTTTTATTAAATGACGTTACTAAAACGTAAACGTAACGGTCTGTTCTGGCCCCATTGAGTGAGGAAAATTTCTACGCACAGACCACAAAGGAAATGTACCTATTAAAGCTGTAGTAATTATTAATTTGCCAAATACATATTTGAAATCACGGAAGCCAATATGGAACAAGGGCTATACAAGAGGACAGAACGTCTATAACCTAATAGACACGTTCAGAAAGAACAGGGAGAACTCGGAAATCATCATTTTATAACAGATCTCGCAAAAGCACTCAAAGATTCAACTTCCCAAGAAAGGGCTGGACTTTACTCAACCGTATTTGAAGCGACCATCTAAGATGCAAGGCCGTGCCTCACAAATAGAGACTTTTGGACAACCCGAATTGTGGCTATGGAGCACCTAAGGAGACTCTCGACCGTATCATCCAAGTGTAAGGAAATCTGATGGATCAGCTGAGAACTTTGTAGAAGACACACCTCATTCTTTAAAGTAGATACAATATCTGGACATCGATGTGCGGTCAACAAGTAATCTCACATGCTACATACCTTAATTTTGTGTGTTTATTATGTCATGTTCATCATGTCATTTTATACGTGCTTCACATTTGTATTCTTTTTTGTAAATGTATTTGTATATGTACTACAGCCAAGTGCCATACGACAAATCAGTAAAAGTCCGTCTATAACAGATTTTTTTTTCTGACTGGTTTGATGCGGCCGACCACCAATTCCTCTCCTTTGCAAAACCTCTTCATCTCAGAGTAGTATTTGTAACCTACGTAAGCAATTATTTGATGGATGAATTTCAGTCAGTTATTGCCTGACGTCTTGGGCAACGGCCTTGCCGCGGGGAATACACCGGTTCCCGTGAGATCACCGAAGTTAAGCGCTGTTAGGCGTGGTCGGCACTTGGATGGGTAACCATCCAGGCCGCCATGCGCTGTTGCCATTTTTCGGGGTGCACTCAGCCTCGTGATGCCAACTGAGGAGCTACTCGACAGAATAGTAGCGGTTTCGGTCAGGAATAACGTCATAACTACCGGGAGAGCGGTGTGCTGACCCCACGCCCCTCCTATCCGCATCCTCCACTGAGGATGACACGGCGGTCGGAAGGTCCCATTAGGCCACTCGTGGCCTGAAGAAGGATTGCTTTTTATTGTCTGAAGTGTCTCTTCCTCTTGACATGTTTTCTATATATTGCTCTCCTCGCAGATTCTGCGCATAGCCTCCTAACTCCTCATCTTATCAGTCAACCTAATTTTCAACATTTTTCTGTGGCACACATTTCGGATGCTTAGGTTCTCTTGTGTTCCGCGTTTCCCACAATCCATGTAATAGAATGCGAAGTTTTTAAAATATTTCACGAATAATCACAACCAATTTTACCACAGAGATGAATCTTGCACTCTACGGGCTAATATTAATGTAACTTAAAGACTGTTTAAAATTGTGAGTTGCCCAAGGCCATTCTTATGTAATATCCAGTAACATCTCACAACTTACTCAAAATGCTTGTAGCTTAGGATGTGGTGTGATATACGTTTTCGGAAGCTAGTTGGTCACCAATGTAGTCAGGAGAGCTTCTGTGGAGTTTGTGAAGTAAGACAAGGAAGCTGCTGGCACCCTGAAGCTTTGAGCGTGGGACTGGATTACTCGGTAGTATTTCTGGAAGTTCTTAATTAGTAATAAAAATTTGGAATACAACATCCTTCCATAGCTTTCTTGTTATACTATCTCGTTTTTTCTCCAACTTACAACAGTTACGTCCTATATGTTGGTTTTGAAGTAGCAGCTAGACATTTTAATTCTATCCTACGAAGTTAAGTACTCAAGTCTGCACGTCCAGGTTATTACTTGTGGATTCGGTGCGTTGATGTCACTTGATGCTATGTTTCGATTTTTGTAGTAACTAAAATACTGACATATGCTTAACAGCACATTTACAGTCTTCATGTTTTAATTCTGGACCTCGACGCTGGATATGCAAATTTAGGCTTTTGCCTTGCTAGTCCCTCATCGGGCGCCAACCCAGATTGTCGGATCGGGAAAAGCCTCCCACATATGGCTGGTTCATGGGAAATGAGATATCCAGGGCAGAACAAGCTAGCAACATGGGTGGCGTCTGTACTCCACGTTAGGGGTGGCCTTGAAATCAGATCGCCATCAGTTCTGAAGCAAGCGTTGCGGATTGTGCTTCTCAACTTTGAGTCATGATGTCTTCCGGAGATAAAGCACTTTCGGATTTCTGGGTAGGAGCAGCTTTAGTGTCCAAAATCCTACGTCTACAAAACGAGAGAAACAGTGTTTTCAAATATGCATATACAATCATCGTTCGCTACTGGGAAACGACAGGTTGACTTAAATAGAAGAGGAATTAGAAAAAAAATAGCTGGGGCATTCTTGGCCTAAGTGAAGTACATCGTAAACATGAAAACTCCCATCGACTGAATTCGGGAAATCTCTTCTATTACTGTGGTGAATCAAATGGAAAATTATATGGAGTTGGGCTTTTAGTAAACAAAGGCATTTAAGACAAGGTAGCAGTACTAGAAGGAACTTCAAGCAGAATTGCACGTTGGTCCTCAGGAAAGTATAAAATCCAAACACTTGAAGCATATGCACTTGCTTCTAGTCACTCGGATGAGGAGACAGAAACCTTCTACGAGTGCCTGAAAGAAACCTGTGGAAAATGGAGAGACTATATTTATACATCTATAATTCGTGATTTTAATGCCAAAGTTCGAACGTACAAGGAAGGTGATTCAGTTATTGGCAACCATGGAATAGCTGAAAGAAATGACAGAGGTGAGAGATTGGTTCAGTTTGCAGAAGACATAATAATGATGATGAGGTCCCATACTCGGAGGAAGGTAGGGGCGATACGAGAGACCCGCACCGGTGACTAGGGAAAGTCCTAGTGGAGGTGGTTTGGCATTGCCTTCCTTCGAGCGTAATGCGGATGAATTATGATGATGAAAACGACACAACACCCAGTCGTCTAGAGGCAGAGAAAATCCCTGACCCAGCCGGGAATCGAAACCGGGACCCCGTGCGCGGGAAGCGAGAACGCTACCGCACAACCACGAGCTGCAGACAGAAGATATAACAACAACTATTATGAATACTTTCTTCAAGAAGCATCCTAGTCACAAATGGACTTGAAGGGCTCCTAACTTTAAAATGAAAAGTGAAGTAGACTTCTTTCCTGCCAACAGGCCTCAAGACGTTAAAGATGTCTCTATGCTGAACAGATTCAACACAAACAATGATTATTGATAAAGAGAGCAGGATTCGAATTGAGTGACTGAAACTAATTACGAGAAAAAGAAAAAAATAAATTTCAAAAACCACGAAAAAAGCGAAGAGGAATTTCATGAAATAATTAAGAAAAAATTAAAGGAAAGTAAAGCAGAAGCAGCAACAAATATACCAATCACAACAAGTGAACAGTGCGTGGCTTGTGTAAATCTCGAAACCAAACAAAGAAGCTGACAATACAAAACGGTAAGTTTGATAGACAAGAGAACAAAACTGTAAGTAGAAACAGACAAAGATAAAACAGAATATTCAGAACTGTACCAGGCTCTGAGAAAGAGGATGAAAGATGACATCAAGAAGTATGAAGAAGATACGCTAAAAGCCCGTGTTGAAAATAAATCTAATTTAAAAATAACCAAGCGGATGCTTAAGACTGGAAAGAATCAGCTAATAGCGTTAGATACAGACCAAGACCGAATTACAGATAGGAAGAAATACTCGAATATGTTGAGAATGTTTATAGTACTCTTTACAGTAAAGTCAATGATGAGATCTTAATCTTAGACGAACTGAACACTTCTGTTCCGCATTTCTGGAAATATTCCTCTCAGAAATCAAACATGCTATAGACAGGATGAAAAAAGGAACCACTACAGGTAGTGATGACCTCTCAGTCGATATTTTAAAGCTGATGGATGACGAATCTATAAAGCATTTAGCTAAAATATTTTCAGATTGTTTGCACAGTGCAAAATTACCAAGGTACTGGAATAAACCCAAAACAATCCTAGTAAATAAGAAAAGTAATACTACAACTATAAAGAAGTATCGCCCTATCAGCCTCCTGTCCATACTTCACGAAATTTTTACTAGAATTTTCACTACCAGATTAAACACTGCACTCGACCTGGCGCAACCCATTCAGCAAGCTGGATTCCGCGCAGGGTATAGTACAATCGATCTTATCCTTCCCATATGCGAAACAATTAATAGAACAAGTATGTACTTCCTTTGCCTTGGCTTCATAGATTTTGGAAAGGCATTCGATTCGACCAGTCAGTCAGCCGTATTTGAGGCTCTAACAGAGCAAGGAATAAAACAGACCTATATTTAAGTTTTGTACAACATAAACAAAACATCTACAGTGATTGTGAATGTAGTCGAGGAAACCAATGAACTTACTATCAAAATGGCGTAAAACAATGTGACCTTACATCTCCAAATCTTTTTCCAGCTGTCTTAGGGAAATAAATATCTAAATTGGATTGAAAAACAATGGAATCCAAATTCTGGGAAAGAGGTTAAATAATCAGAGGTTCGAGGATGGTATTTACTATCAGAACATAATATAGAACAACTCCAAATACTGTTTAGCGAACTTGCGTCACTCTGCTCTGAATCTGGCCTAAAACTGAACTACGATAAAATCAAAATCGAGATGAATGAATGAACACGGAATGGAAATATGTTTGTTGGAATTACGCAGTTCAAAGGGCACAGAATAATTCTATTTGGGTTATCTGATAAAAATGAAATATCTCGAAGAAGAGATGGCAGTTGGTCAAAACAGATTGGAGTGGAGCTTACCAAACAAAGACCTAGAGGAAGACCACTGGACAGGTGGGACAGAGACCTATAAAGGACCGCCTGATTGAATTGGCAGCGGGAAGCTCAAGATCGACAGAAATGGAAGGACCTGCAGGAATCCTACACTCCGCGCCGGCTCAAAGAGGCCACATCATCAACTGATAGAATTTGTTGTTGATGATGATTACGATGATGATACACAAGATGCCCTTAATTTGGATCCTGTGCTGATAATTGTCCTATGTTTCAAGTTACAAAATTCGTCCTAATGTCATATCCTTATTGGGGTCATAATTAGACATTCACGACTGACTGACATAAGGCTCGGTAAAAATGACAGAGATATCGATTTTAATGTAGCTCCACTGAAACCGGCAATGGCATCATTGTCCATCAGTGGTCACGGTGGGACCCTCGCCCTGTTGATGTGTGTTTGATAGCTTACAGCAATTGATATATGATTTCCTCCACTGTACAGCATATCAATCTACACTCCTGGAAATGGAAAAAAGAACACATTGACACCGGTGTGTCAGACCCACCATACTTGCTCCGGACACTGCGAGAGGGCTGTACAAGCAATGATCACACGCACGGCACAGCGGACACACCAGGAACCGCGGTGTTGGCCGTCGAATGGCGCTAGCTGCGCAGCATTTGTGCACCGCCGCCGTCAGTGTCAGCCAGTTTGCCGTGGCATACGGATCTCCATCGCAGTCTTTAACACTGGTAGCATGCCGCGACAGCGTGGACGTGAACCGTATGTGCAGTTGACGGACTTTGAGCGAGGGCGTATAGTGGGCATGCGGGAGGCCGGGTGGACGTACCGCCGAATTGCTCAACACGTGGGGCGTACATCGATGTTGTCGCCAGTGGTCGGCGGAAGGTGCACGTGCCCGTCGACCTGGGACCGGACCGCAGCGACGCACGGATGCACGCCAAGACCGTAGGATCCTACGCAGTGCCGTAGGGGACCGCACCGCCACTTCCCAGCAAATTAGGGACACTGTTGCTCCTGGGGTATCGGCGAGGACCATTCGCAACCGTCTCCATGAAGCTGGGCTACGGTCCCGCACACCGTTAGGCCGTCTTCCGATCACGCCCCAACATCGTGCAGCCCGCCTCCAGTGGTGTCGCGACAGGCGTGAATGGAGGGACGAATGGAGACGTGTCGTCTTCAGCGATGAGAGTCGCTTCTGCCTTGGTGCTAATGATGGTCGTATGCGTGTTTGGCGCCGTGCAGGTGAGCGCCACAATCAGGACTGCATACGACCGAGGCACACAGGGCCAACACCCGGCATCATGGTGTGGGGAGCGATCTCCTACACTGGCCGTACACCACTGGTGATCGTCGAGGGGACACTGAATAGTGCACGGTACACCCAAAGCGTCATCGAACCCATCGTTCTACCATTCCTAGACCGGCAAGGGAACTTGCTGTTCCAACAGGACAATGCACGTCCGCATGTATCCCGTGCCACCCAACGTGCTCTAGAAGGTGTAAGTCAACTACCCTGGCCAGCAAGATCTCCGGATCTGTCCCCCATTGAGCATGTTTGGGACTGGATGAAGCGTCGTCTCACGCGGTCTGCACGTCCAGCACGAACGCTGGTCCAACTGAGGCGCCAGGTGGAAATAGCATGGCAAGCCGTTCCACAGGACGACATCCAGCATCTCTACGATCGTCTCCATGGGAGAATAGCAGCCTGCATTGCTGCGAAAGGTGGATATACACTGTAGTAGTGCCGACATTGTGCATGCTCTGTTGCCTGTGTCTATGTGCCTGTGGTTCTGTCAGTATGATCATGTGATGTATCTGACCCCAGGAATGTGTCAATAAAGTTTCCCCTTCCTGGGACAATGAATTCACGGTGTTCTTATTTCAATTTCCAGGAGTGTATACTTCTAGGCATATATCCAGTCCATCACTTCGAAGATAATTAGAAATATGTCTTTTTACATTCATAATAGGATACTCTAGATTTTTTTAAAGATTAGTTTAGGTGTTAAATAAAAGCCAGTGTCTTAATATTTATTGTAAATCTCTACCGATGACTCGAATGGGCCAGGATATTTCAGAAGAAATAATGAATGTTGTATGACTTGGTATTCTAGACTAATTGCAAGTAACATTCTGTATAATACGTGTACAATTTTTATTGGTCACTGAGGAACAACTAGTTACAGACATAAGTTTGCATTTTGCGTGTTGGTACTCCAGCTACTATGAGGTACTCTGTCTACTGCCAGTTTTGTTTTGGCATGATCAATAGACGCCATCATCGCCGGCGAGTTCAAACGGTCCAAGACTAGAGCTGTGCCAGCACCAGCGCTTCAACGCGATGGCTCTGACAGTGGGCGCGACTCTACGAGTACACCAGAGACCTTGAGAGGTGGCATGAGCCCCCTCTCATATTTCTATCTTACGATTCTCCTCTCTAATTGCATGCGGTGGAAAGTTGCTATTCCTTCACACGCGGACTTCCCACGCAGCGTCTCTCGTCACCCGGGTGGTCCAGTGACAGGCGGGCTCTGCTGATCTGGAAAGCTTTAAGCCGACGGGTGTGAGGAAGTCGAGTGAATGCTCTGCAGACACCGACATTGTCAAGAGGCACGCCCGCAGAGCTTGAAGTAGCGGCTGGGCTAGAGGTTCCGTTACTTCGCAGAAACTTAGCGAAAACACTTTCTGGCGGGCTACCAGCGAGGCGTGGGAATGACTTGTGTACCCAGGCAGCTGTGGCGGGAAAATTCCCGCACTTTCTGCAAAATAGTAACTGTGATTGGCTTGCTCAGGGCATAGCTCCGTGACGTAGCAAGATCGGTGCAGAAATTGGCGCCAAGGATCTCCATTGGGGGAATGGTAGCGTTCCGGCAATGGAGTGGAATTTTCCGCCGGTTTTCAAGTTGCTGATTGGAACGTTTAACCACGGCCACTGTCGTGGGGGCGGGAATGTTCTGTGTTCGGTTTTGTACGGGTGCTCTGGTGGGTAGTTGGCTCTCGCCTTTCGGTCGAGGACGTCGAAGCAACCAGCCAACGGCTCCGGTACGGCAGATCGTGTCCTGGGAGTCAAGAAGTCGGTTTGGTAATGTATGCCCGCAGCACCGGCAGATAGGGATTTTCCTAGGTGACAATCAGAGCTCAGCAGAGCGCGCCTGTTCGTCTTTTTTCTAACTTTGTTCTGTCTTGGGTAGCAGCAATTAATGTTGGGTTGGCTATGTGTTTTCTCTAAGAATTGAGTTGCTAGGAATTGGCTGCACATACCACTTCGTCATAATCCTCACAATCTAGTTTAGGGACAACTTCACATTCACAGCGTTTGTTTAAGTATCCAATTAGAGCCAATTTGATGTATTATTAATGTTTCATGTGTTGTTGTTTATTATTTTGTGTTTAGTCTTAATAAATCATATTGTTATTTTGGACAGAACTTTCATTCTGTTAATAGGTAGAGCAACCCCATCATTCCTCACTATGTTAATGAAACCTTCGTTTAATTAACTTATTTATCAAATTAAATTATTGCAGGTGCCAAACTCTCTTCTACTCCACTGGCAGGATTGATTAGAGTCAGTTCGCGTATTTTTTTTATCCTTGTGCAACAGGAAAAGTTGGAATTAGAATAGGGGGGGCTTAGAGCATCATGTACATATGTAATTTCTCTAAGAATTGAGTGTTAAAAAACACTGCTAGCCCCGGAACCTCGCATAAAATGGCGACCCTTAGCCTCGGATCTTCCCTGTGAATCTTCTGATAAGCAAGTATTATTAGTAGTAGGGACACTCAGAATTTTTTTTGCTTAATTTTTTTTATTGATTGATACCCACGTTTTTTTCTGGTAGTTCCGCGTTTAGTTTTAAGTAGCGGCGCATGATTACTGTTTTTGTTTTCAGTGTATATATTTTTTTTGCTCATTGTTTTTGTATTCCTTTGATGGTGTGTCCGTATCACATCACACTTTGTTGGGTTTGTGTGCGGTTTCTGTACCACAACAAATCGTGCGTATAATTACAGCGTTGGAGCGACGTTGTTGAAACTTTATGTCTATGTGTAAAAATATATGGAGTAGATTAATTTTATTGTGCATTTTAGATAAATTTGTTTTTCATGAATGATAACGAGAAGTAAGGCACGACTATTATCGAGCGACGCTAAAACAAAAGAGGATAGCATAATGGATAAGGGGCAGTTTACCGACGGGAATAGGTTCGGAGATGAGATGCGCACATTTTTAGCAGGACAGGACGCCAGGGTCATTGATGAGGAAGGTGATTTGGACGCGATCTTAGAGCAGCGTTGCGGCCGTGATTATGATAGTGAGGTAGAGGATGAAACAGAGACAGTCACACAGGTCGAGACGGTAGCAGAAGTTTATAATCAAACGAACGAGAGCAGACAGGGGCCAGCTCGGCCACGTCAGAGCTCTAGCGCCCAGGTGTCCAGAGTTACATCACCCATGTGTGACGAGGATCAAAATGATGACATTAACCCTATACTGAGCTTCCTACGATCAATGAAAGAAGAAGCTGACGAACAACGTAAGAAGGAGAAGGAAGAAGATGAGAAACAACGTAAGAGGGAGAAGGAAGAAGCTGACGAACAGCGTAAGAGGGAGAAGGAAGAAGAGGAGAAACAACGTAAGAAGGAGAAGGAAGAAGCTGACGAACAGCGTAAGAGGGAGAAGGAAGAAGAGGAGAAACAACGTAAGAAGGAGAAGGAAGAAGCTGACGAACAGCGTAAGAAGGACACTGAGGCAATAATTTCGCATATAGGGGAAATTCGTGGGGAATTACTAACAATAAAGAAAGAATGTGGAGAAGTAAAACAAATGTCAATGGCTGCACAAAAAGTAGCAGGCCTGGCCAAAACGGCAGCAATAGGGGCAATGAAAGTCGCGGAAGCAACTTCTAAACTCGCAGGGCGCTTGCGACGTACAACACAATCCCACTCAAAATCCCTAGCGTTCTTAAAAACTCAGGGTAATATCGCGGTTGCGAACAACACGAAACGAATGGAAGAAGTAGAGAGTCGGATAGCAAAACTAGAGCAAAACGGGCACACGAGCACTGCGCGTTCGGATACCAATGATGGAGTACACAGAATTGTGTCTCCGAGGAAAAGCCCGCCGTGCTCTAGCCCAATGACCGAGTGCGGAACTAACAATGCACACGCAGAAACAGCGAGTAATAGGTCCAATAATTGTAGCCCACTTGTGAATTCTGAGTGTCACTTCCACTGTGATACAGAGGTAGCACATCACAGTTATCACCAAGATAGAACAGGACACTCAGCAGACGTGCAAGTATCGGAAACGAGTGACAACACCAGTGCGAGGATCAGACAGGATTTTGATCAGAATCATTTCCTGTCGATACTTAAATTCCAGAAGTTCAAAGAAAATGGAGGGTCGATGCATCCGAAGAGCTGGGTGATGCAGTTTACAAATTCATTACCGGCATCATGGCCAACCCAGGCAAAATTAGAATTCATGTGTGGACACATCGAAGGCCAAGCCGCGGAAAAGATGCGGGGTGTAGCAGTGACGTGTCGGACTTATCAGGAATTTGTTGGTGCATTCCTGCGGACCTACTGGTCAAAGGAAACGCAGGACAGGATTAAAGAGGAAATAATATTTTGTCCTGAACTGGAAGTGTCCGGGTATAGGAGCGCAACCAAATTTCTTGATGAGTTACTCAAGAAGAATCAATTTTTAGATAGTCCATATAGCAACGGAGAAATCATTAAATTTTGCTTTTCCAAATTGCCAGTTAGGTACCAACAGACACTTGTCGGCAAGTGTGGATCTGACAGAAGCATTCAAGAGTCTATTGCGCGAACTCGAAGTAGTCTTTGATAAACAAGACGCAAAGGACAGGAAGAAGGGGCAAAGTAACAAATACCACGGGCCAGGAAGGGAAGACGACAACAGATCGCATAATCGCACTGGTCAGTTAGGAAACCAGGGTTACGGAAGTCAAGGTTACGCTATTCAAGGTTATGGAAACCAAAGACACGGAAACCAGAACGTCAGGGAGCGGGGTCAATCTAGACAAGGAATCTGGGATAGGAGGAATAACGAACGGCAAAGCGACCGTAATTGGAGAGAGCGAAACCAAGGACAACAGTGGAACCAGGAGATTGAAACTAGACCCGCAAATCCTAATGCCCGTCAGAGGAGGGGGAGCTTAATAAGGGATTGACGCCAGACTAGTGCGAACACAGGCCGCCGGAATTTCGCACGTAATCTCGGACCTGGCCAACTACGGATGATACATTACGCAGATTTATCAGAAATCCTGCTCGAGGAACATAAAGCAACTCCTCGACAAGATCGGCAGCCTCTTATCACAGTAGCAATAGCTGAAAAGAGTATGAATGCGATAATAGATAGTGGAAGCTACATAACAGCAATATCTGAGGCAGCATACAAGAGGTGCTCTCAGGAGATGGACTGGCCTGTCCTATCGGTTAAAAAAACCAAAATAAAAGGGGCATTAGCGGGTAAATGTACGGAGGTCACCCAACAAACAAGACTGGAATTCTCCTGCCAAAATAGAGTCTAACTTCTGGATCGTGCCAAATCTGGCGATCGACATGATAATAGGAACGGACTTCCTAAATGAACATGAAGCGATAGTTGATCTAGGACGAGGTGAAGTGGTTTTGAGGAAAGGGAATCCCGTCCACATTAAGTTCGACGACCAGCTGATCCCAGCTCAACTACCGTCTAACTGTGTACGGATAAACTATGCGTGTCTGAAAGACAGAAAGGAAGAACAGGTCGACGTTGCGGGTAGGGGAGAGGACACGGATGAGAATGAAGTCGGAATAATGGGAGAAATAAAGGAGAAAATAGGAGAAAAAGTGGAAGCAATAAAGAATATAAGGTGCGACCACCGCAAAGAACTTCATAAATTACTAGTAGAACATGCGGAGGTCTTCCTTCCCAAGACAGGATCAATAAAGAACTTCCAATATGAATTTCGTGTACGTCCGCACAACCAGTTTCGTGTGCCACCCTATCCAATCCCCTTGGCATATCGACAGAAAGTAGCAGCTGAAATTGCGCGAATGCTGAGTGAAGGAATAATAGAACCTACGGCTTCAGCCTATAATAACCCGTTAAGAGTAGTCGAGAAGGCAGATGGTAGTATTCGTTTAGTCTTGGACTCGCGACAAATTAATACCATAATAGAACCCGAAACAGACAGACCGGAACGATTGGAGGAACTCTTACAAAATTTCCATGGAATATCAATCTTCTCATCAGTTGATCTAAAATCGAGTTTCTGGCAGATCGAGCTCCATCCAAATTGCAGACAGTACACAGCCTTTTTAGCATTTGGAAGATGTTACCGGTTTCGTCGTCTCCCATTTGGTTTGAACATTTCGTCTGCCGCATTCATTCGGGGACTGGACGGCATACTAAGCGATAATTTGAAACGTCGTGTCACCAGCTATGTGGACGATTTGGTGATCGGGGAGAAATCTTGGGGAGAGCACAATGCGGTCCTCGGTGAACTCCTTGCGACATTCAAGGAATACGGAGTGACTATCAATATCGAAAAATCGAATTTTGGGACGTCCTCTGTCAAATTTCTAGGACATATCATCACGGGTGAGGGCATTGCGCCAAATCCCGAAAAGATCGAAGCGATTGAAAAGTTTCCCATTCCTACAACGAAGAAGCAGTTAAGGGGGTTCTTGGGGATCATAAATTTTTACAACCGCTTTATACATGTCAAAACTCAGAGCAGTCCTAGGTTGCATCAACTTACAGGAAAGAAGATTCCTTGGGAATGGGATGAGGCGGCCGAATCCGAATGGAAAGCATTAAAATTCGCATTATTACAAGCACCCATCCTATCACACCCTAACTTAGCAGAAGAGCTTTGCATAGTAACGGACAGTTCATACTCAGGTCTGGGTGTCATGGTGTTCCAAGACTATGTACATGAAGGAAACAGGGTGTGGAAGACAATTGCGTTTGGTAGCAGAGTACTAGCCAAGAGTGAGAGGAATTACTCAGTAACCGAATTAGAGGCGCTGGCTATTGTATGGGCGTTTGAAAAATTCAGATACCTTCTGTTTGGTCGCAAGACGAGGGTCTACACAGACCACAAGGCACTCGAGTTCTTGATGACTGCAAAGCTTAATCACAGGCGGCTCATTAGGTGGGCATCATATCTGCAGCAGTACAACTTTTCGATAGAATATATTCCCGGCAGTCAGAACATTATTGCAGACGCCTTGTCACGGTCACCGATCGGATTTGAGCACAACATGGAAGAAGATCTGGAGGAAAATCACTACTGCCCTTTTTATATGCAGAAAGTAGCCTTTGAAAATTTTATTACCTGTAGTATGCAGGACATCAAGAAGGAGCAAGACAAGGACCCTGCCCTAGTGTTATTGAAACAGAAATGGATAGACAGGAGACACGCCACCATCAGGCAGTTCTACCTCTTGCGGAAAGGCATAATTTTCCACCGAAATTATGCCAATGACACTGAATGGGGGGTATGCATCCCTGAACACCTGATAAACAAGGTTATATGGCATACTCACCTCAGCTACGGACACTTCGGACCACGCAAGTGCAATCTCAAGCTAAGGACCATGTGTTACTTTCGAAACATGGAGCGTCGAATACGGAGGGTACTGTCGGTGTGTAAAGACTGCCAAAAGGCTAAGCACACCACTGTGATCATGCAGGCACCATTATACCTAATCGTACCGACAAAATTAAGACAATTAGCAGCAACAGATTTGATGGGACCTTTGCCAAGAACAAGAAGAGGATATACTTACGTATTAGTGTTTGTTGAACTAACGTCCAAATACGTTACCTTTACGCCACTGAAGAGGGCGACAGGACGAACTGTATCACGAGCCCTAATCCGGGATTTCCTACAACAGGTTGGTCATGTGAGTAAAATTATTTCTGATAACGGGCCACAGTTTAAGTCAAAAACTTGGAAGGAGACGTTGCGTCGATGTAAAATTGATCCCATTTTTATATCTTCGCACCATCCGAGCTCGAATGCTGCAGAACGGGTTATTAAAGATGTCGGAAACTTGTGCCGGTTGTACTGTAACAAACAGCACACGACATGGGACGTTTTCCTTAAAGACTTCCAGGAGGTGATCAATGAGGCACCCCATGGGATAACAAAATTGGCACCCATTACAGTACTGAGAAACCGGATTCCTAAGGACTTGATAACCAAGGTCGTAAACTTCCCACCAAGATCGCGAACGCAGCACCAAGCCATAGTGGATTTGGCTCTCAAGAGGATACGGGCTGCAGCAGAGGTCAGGAAGAGACGTGCCGACAGGGGAGCTCGTCTACGACACTTCTAAATTGGACAAAAGGTGCTCGTTAAGTCTTTCCGACTTTCGAACAAACAAAAAATGAAATGCCAAAAATTCTATTCTGTTTACAACGGCCCGTACCGTATAACGAGAGCAGCTCATCACAATGCTTATGAATTGGAGACGCTGAAAGGAAAGAAGTCCATAGGACTCAACCACATCTCTCACATAAAGGAGTTCGTGGAATAGTAGTAGTGTAAGTGGTGTACATAGTAGAATGGGCAAATACATGAACCTTGCTATAGTAGTAGTGTAAGTGGTGTACATAGTAGAATAGGCAAAGATATGAACTTTTCTTCGGGGAACAATACTCGTCGCATTAATAGATTAAGATTGTTAATTAAAGTAATAACACGCTGCGTTTTCTCGCATAAGAATGTACTGCTGTTAATTTTTGTCTATGTTCGGGATCTCCTCTGTCGTTGCGATAAGAGGCACTACCTTTCCATGAGCAATGTTTTTGTCCTTTCCTATCTGGTGTCCATGTTAAGGGATAAAGATGAGTGACGAGACGTCGCACAAACGGGCGCATACAAGAACGTTCTCTTAGAAGCGTTCTGAGAAGTCGTGATACGCTCCATAGCGGCCACAGCCAGTTCGTGAGACGTTCATACCAATGCTTGCAGGCACGCGTCAGTGCACTGCAAGATTGTGGTATATTGCGTGATTTCGAGGATGAATATTGGCAGTATAGTTTTTGCAGAGCTGCGCCAGCATCGTTGTCTTGCAAGTCGGGGTGAACCTGTGAGCGTTTGACTCCAATGGTGCCCTAGACGGTAGAAATGCGGGCATAAAGCCTACCATGCCAATGTGCTGGTTGGGGATTTAGCATGCTGCTTGCGACTGTCACAGATGAATAACCAGTGACTCATACTAGGATATTCGTGACATACTGTGTAGCTGGCGTGTGGTGGGCGACTGAATCCTCAACAGGAACCAGACTTGGCTGGGTCAAATTACATTGCCTCTGGAAAGGTGCGCTTTCATTGCTAAGACTGCATCACATACAAAATTAAGTTCAACTATAAATTTATTGTCTTGTATAGCCATGGCTAACCCAGTCTCCGGAGTTTCAGTGAGGCGTAATGAAAACTTGGATGTCATGTCGTACGGCGCGCACATCACTGTCGTCAATAGCGGCGAGCAGCGAGACATCTCAACGTAACAGGAATTATGTAAGAGTATTGTATAAGGTAAACAAAAAAATATATAAATAAATAAAATAAATAAATAAAAGGGAAAGTACGTTATACTAGGATAAGTTAAACTGTAGGATTTAACAACAACTAGATTAATATTGTGGTGGTTTTATACCACAAGTGTGGCGCGCGCCTGTTGGGATGCTATTTTTCAGGTCATCAAACCACACACCCGAGATGGAGGGAAGACTGGCGAGCGAAAGTAGCATAGTTGCATGTTCTTTATAGCTCAGTAAAACTTAGACCTGCGTAACAACATAATTTAATTAAAAGACATTGAATGTAGATCGTTGGCAAATGGTAGTTAATTCTTGAGCATGTCTACTGTCGATCTATATAATTAATAGTAATATTAGTGCGGGCCCGCACATTTAGTTGTTCATCCATTACATAGCATCAGTTATCACACACCATGTACAATACTGAGATCGGTCTCTACACAAATATCAAGATAAATTATTTCCATTTTTTGTTATGATAGCTACAGATAAATAACTATAAAATTAAAATTACAATGTCTGAAATGACAGACCATCAATGTATCGTTATGTAAATTTATTATAAAATAGAAGGTCATGGGGAAAAGTTAGGCATAGGATTTTTGTAAGAATTGTGCAGATGACGGGGATCGTGGCAATCCAGAGGCCAGCCGGAGGTCATTGGCTACCTGCAGGAGGAGGGCGCGCTACCTGACGTGAGGGCGCGAGGGCGTCCGGTCCTACAAGCTGACAGTCACCGGGCCGTGTACCTGAGGGATTAGGCGGGATCCTCGCCGGGCCACAAGCGAAAGTGAGGCTGGCCGTTGACACTGACACGCGACCCACGCGCGACAGCCCGCTAGCTCTCCGGTCGCGGCGGCCGTTTGGAGGGATTCCCTGCGGCAGGCCACGTTGTCGTGAGTACACGAAGAAGATCACATCTCGTGTCAGAACCTGCGCCTCATGTGCCTCAGGACAGAAAGGGACGCTATATACTCACCTGTTTGGGTTTTTACAACTCACTAGCATTGGCCGATCTGCATACACAAAGCAGTATCGTGCCACACTAACAAATGTATGGTCTCATTTCTAACTTCTCCTCTCTATTAGAGAGCAGTTTTAGCAATCGTCGCTCCTAGTTCGATCCTGTATGGATGACCTCACACACTTGTGGAGTCACTCCACGTGCCATCATCCCTCGTCGAGCTGCAATATTGGGAAACGTAAAGTACTGTCCAGCGAGAGAAGAGACCTAGACTAGTGATGTATCCCAACACGTAGACCTCAGAGACAATTAATCGACATGAGGAGAGCATATCACTGTGTTTTCCTACCGTACTGCCGTGATCAATGCGTGGGTCTGACTACAATCTCAACAGCGTACTGCAGACGCTCCAGCACTCCCTATTGCTGTTGCAACAACGTAGCAACAACACACGACGTTTAGCCCTATGTGATGTCAGTACTGTGGCCCCATCCCAAAAGCCCCCCTGCAATGCTCAAGACATGGAACCACGTGCATCAATGCATATGACTCAACATGCCAACCCCCTCAGAGAAACTAATGAATTTGTGAAGTGCTTCGAACATTTCTAACAATGTGATTTAGTGCCTCATTCTCAGCACAGTCGTGAACAGTGTGCAATGTGCACGCACAACTTAATGTCCCATGAACCTTGTTTTTTTTTAAATTTCTTTCTCTAGTGTTGTTTTTGTAATGTATGTGATATCTTGTATGTGTTTGTTTTACACTGTAATTCTTATTACAAATTACTGTATTGTTCTCCACACCATGTTTTTTTTTAATCTTGTATTTATTGTTGAGTGTATGGAAACAGTGTGCCTGAAGTCCCCATAAACTGAAGCAGATACCACCACTGTCATTGTGAATGGACCATCAGTTCAGGGAACATTTTGTAAAGATTATTCTTGCTGCAGGGAGACAGAATGAATCGGAGGTTGTAATTAGATTCTGAGAGCTCACAAAGAGATTGTTAACTTAAATAGTATCATGTGTGAGTGAGTTCAGGTTAGTTTAATGATTAAAATTGTTGTAACATCTTGGGCATTTAATTGCGGAGCACTCCAACTCTGATTGTAAAGAATAAATTGCTCCATATTTGGCTCACATGCCCGGGCCATATTTAGAGAGTGAATGTCTGTGTGAATCGGTGTTTGGAAGGGGCTCCCTGGGTATGGATGTGTGATGTGAGTGTTAGTGTTCCATATTAAGAATGTGAAGTTGGCTACATCATAAATAATCCTCCCTCTAAGAGCTGCATTTTTCAGTTATTTTCTTTATAGAGTGCTGCATGTGCAGCCAGTTTGCGAGATTGTTCTTGGGCGATTGACTCACTACCTTGCTCCTAAGTGAGCCAACCGCTCACCAATTACAATCTAAAATGGCGTAGGGGCTATGAGAGGTGGCATGAGCCCCCTCTCATATTTCTATCTTACGATTCTCCTCTCTAATTGCATGCGGTGGAAAGTTGCTATTCCTTCACACGCGGACTTCCCACGCAGCGTCTCTCGTCACCCGGGTGGTCCAGTGACAGGCGGGCTCTGCTGATCTGGAAAGCTTTAAGCCGACGGGTGTGAGGAAGTCGAGTGAATGCTCTGCAGACACCGACATTGTCAAGAGGCACGCCCGCAGAGCTTGAAGTAGCGGCTGGGCTAGAGGTTCCGTTACTTCGCAGAAACTTAGCGAAAACACTTTCTGGCGGGCTACCAGCGAGGCGTGGGACTGACTTGTGTACCCAGGCAGCTGTGGCGGGAAAATTCCCGCACTTTCTGCGAAATAGTAACTGTGATTGGCTTGCTCAGGGCATAGCTCCGTGACGTAGCAAGATCGGCGCAGAAATTGGCGCCAAGGATCTCCATTGGTGGAATGGTAGCGTTCCGGCAATGGAGTGGAATTTTCCGCCGGTTTTCAAGTTGCTGATTGGAACGTTTAACCACGGCCACTGTCGTGGGGGCGGGAATGTTCTGTGTTCGGTTTTGTACGGGTGCTCTGGTGGGTAGTTGGCTCTCGCCTTTCGGTCGAGGACGTCGAAGCAACCAGCCAACGGCTCCGGTACGGCAGATCGTGTCCTGGGAGTCAAGAAGTCGGTTTGGTAATGTATGTCCGCAGCACCGGCAGATAGGGATTTTCCTAGGTGACAATCAGAGCTCAGCAGAGCGCGCCTGTTCGTCTTTTTTCTAACTTTGTTCTGTCTCGGGTAGCAGCAATTAATGTTGGGTTGGCTATGTGTTTTCTCTAAGAATTGAGTTGCTAGGAATTGGCTGCACATACCACTTCGTCATAATCCTCACAATCTAGTTTAGGGACAACTTCACATTCACAGCGTTTGTTTAAGTATCCAATTAGAGCCAATTTGATGTATTATTAATGTTTCATGTGTTGTTGTTTATTATTTTGTGTTTAGTCTTAATAAATCATATTGTTATTTTGGACAGAACTTTCATTCTGTTAATAGGTAGAGCAACCCCATCATTCCTCACTATGTTAATGAAACCTTCGTTTAATTAACTTATTTATCAAATTAAATTATTGCAGGTGCCAAACTCTCTTCTACTCCACTGGCAGGTTTGATTAGAGTCAGTTCGCGTATTTTTTTTATCCTTGTGCAACAGGAAAAGTTGGAGTTAGAATAGGGGGGGCTTAGAGCATCATGTACATACGTAATTTCTCTAAGAATTGAGTGTTAAAAAACACTGCTAGCCCCGGCACCTCGCAACCTCTGGAGCCAACGAGACAGTCTGCGGTGTGCTGCAAAGCAGAACTTGGCGCATCGCAGAAGACCGCAAACAGAGAGAATCAGCAAGTACCATCGAGCAAGCGGACAGGATGAAAGGTTAGCCGTTGGATACTCGGTGACCGATAAGAAGTGTGTGCTGACCGAGCAGTGGAATCACGGTATACCAAGCTCTGTTTGCTATACTGCTATCTCTCCATTTGCCATGGCATTTTCACGTGACGTCTTATACACTATGTAATCAAAAGTATCCGGACACACCCACAAACATACGTTTTTCATATTAGGCGCATTGTGCTGCCACCTACTGCCAGGTACTCCTTATCAGCGATCTCAGTTGTCATTACACGTCGTGAGAGAGCAGACTGAAGGGCTCGGCTTAACTCACGGACTTCGAACGTGGTCAGCTGATTGGGTGTCACTTGTGTCATAAGTCTGTACGCGAGAATTACACACTTCTATACAGCCCTAGGTCCACTGTTTCCGATGTAATAGTGAAGTGAAAACGTGAAGGGACACGTACAGCACAAAAGCGTACAGGCTGACCTCGTCTGTTGACTGACAGAGACCGTCGACAGTTGAAGAGGGTCATAAAATGTAATAGGCAGGCATGTATCCAGACCATCACACTAGAATTCCAGACTGCATCAGGATCCACAGCAAGTACTATGGCACTTAGGCGGGAAGTGAGAAAACATGGATTTCTTGGTCGAGCGGCTGCTCATAAGCCACACATCGCGCCGGTAAATGCCAAACGAGGCCTCGCTATGTGTAAGGAGCGTAAACAATGGACGGTTGAACAGTGGACAAACGTTGTATAGAACGACGAATCACGGTACACAATTGTGAGCGGCGGATGGTTGCTATTCTGTCGTTTTGCGCAACGGATTAATCTGAGATGTTCCCTTTACCCTGTGGCTCCTGCAAGATGCAATTTCCAACCCCACACTACTACAGAAGTCCGACAGACGCTCCTAACGTTCTAAAGAGAAATGCCTGAAAAACTTTCAGCAATAAATATCTTCTGGAGTCGTCTGCTGTAAGGAAATGACACTAAAATTCACAAAATTTCTTACGTAACTAGTGGGATACTTGGGTACTGGAGTAGTGCTAGTTAGTGTAAGATAAACATGAAACTAACGAAAATTATTATTTATTTTGCTAAAATTCTGAGAAATTACAATGGCACTTTTAGTTATGAACTGAACAAATTATTCCCAGGTTCTTTTCGGAATGTGAAGTTACCTCTCAAGGATAGGATTCGCTAATGAAATTTCTATACAAAGTGTAAGACTGTTATTGACTTGGCAGAATGGCTGAGAGCCGCGCCTACTCAACTTGAATAATTATCCATTAGAATGTTGCTAGGTACGGTCGAGGCTGTCGTGGGTGAAATGCAGTGAAGTGTACTGTTGTGGAGGAAATATGGGGCTCGCAAGAGCTGTAGCGCACAATATCGTAAGGTACAATGACTTCTGTCTGCGCCGCTCGCTGCTGACAAATAAGATAACTCTCGTTCTATCTGGATTGACCTTCGTCAGTCAAACTCTCCCTATGCCTTGATGAAGTCAAGGACTCCTATTCGCCCCTAGTCTAACTATTGGCGTGGTACACCGGTCAGATAACCAGTCCATTGCGATGCCACTCAAAAATTCGCTGACAGGCGTTTAACAGTAACTCTGTCCGTACACACCGCACAATAAGTGTGGTGGCCAACACAGTGAACAACACTTAATCGCAAGGACTCAATATAGAGTCGCACTCTGATTCACTCTCGACAGAGGTGCTCTCCCAATGAAGTACTGAGGAGAGACTTGTTCCTCGCTCTTTGAGTACACGTACGAGCGGGCACGCTCCCGTTACGTGTTCTCGCTCCAAGAGCGACAACGGAACGGCCCCTCTCCATGCCAGACGTGAAGGGGTATATCTTTCGGTCTCTTCCATTACTCCTTCAGCTCAAGGCGTCGGGAATATCGTCTGCCAATCAGCATTGCTCTTCTAAAACGGGAGGATGACATTTCGTTTAAGGCGACCAATTCGGAAATCTGTAGCATCGGCGTTTGGCGTTAGCTGTCTCCCTGTGAAAACCTCTGAAACTGCGTGCTATATTTGTAAAGAATGCGTAGGCTGGGCGCTCCCACACAATGTAGCGGAATTTTGCTTTTAAGCCGAACACGGGGTCGTTCCTCGGGCAAACGCTGTCCGCTCCACGTGCGGCCACCGGCCGACGTAGATAGGTTGGGACCGGCCTCCTGGCGTGCGGTTGCTCTCCCGAACTAAAAGCCCCTGCGACCGTAGTGTCTGGAATGTGTGTGTGTACGCCAGCTTCGAGTATTTAAATCTCGGAGCGCATTTGCGATTTACTAGTTAGTTTAATATCGTTTACGTGAATTCATACAACATTGACTTTATCTTATCGAGTTTGGGCTCGAATGAAGCGTCTTGATGTGCGGAATATGATTGTGAGGGCGGAATATGTAAGCAATGAAGGTCAGGAGACCACGACGTCTTACACCATGTAGCGATCCGATGGCATGTGTGGGTGTGGTGAATGCCCAGTGAACGTCATCTGCCAGTGTGTGTAGTGCCAACAGTAAGATTCGGAGGTGGTGGTATTATGGTGTGGTCGTGTTTTTCATAGAGGGATCTTGCACCCCTTGTTGTTTTGCGCGGTACTACCACAGCACAGGCCTACATTGATGTTTTCAACACCTTCGCACTTCCCATTGTCGAAGATCAATTCGGGGATGGCCATTGCATCTTTCTACATGATCGGTCACCTGTTCATAATGCATGGCCTATAGCGGAGCTGTTACACGACAAAAACATCCCTGTAATGGACTAGCCTGCACAGAGTCCTGACCTGAATCCTATAGAACACCTTTGGAATGTTTTTGAACGCCGACTTCGTGCCAGGCGTCAATGACTGACATTGATACCTCTCCTCAGTGCAGCACTCCGTGAAGAATGGACTACCATTCTCCAAGAAACCTTCCAGCACCTGAGCGAACAAACGCCTGCGAGAGTGGAAGCTGTCATCATGACTAAGAGTTGGCTAACACCATTTTGAATTCCAGCATTACCTATGGAGGGCGCCACGAATTTCTAAGTCATTTTCAGCCAGGTGTCCAGATACTTTTGATCATATAGTGTAGGCCCATCAACACAGTTACCTATGTTCCACCCACTGTGAAGCATTACAGTAAACAGAATAATATGTGCCATGGTGAGGCACCAAAATTGTTATGCCAAAACTATGTTATAAACTACTTCTATCTATAACTCACAGCCCAGCACTCGCATAACGAACCACACTCTGGTATCAAAATGTGACATTATAGGGACTGGTAGGGGTGGGATGAGCAGTGAGTGGCCATATCTTTAAAACTTCCTTTAATAACATATCAAAAATAATTTTACAGCCAGTTTCAAGAAAATAAAACGGCTCAGTGCTAAATTCCAATACTCAGTGGTAATACACAAGAAAAATGTGGGACAGATGAATGGCCTCTCAATCAGGCCAAAATACCAAAGTATTGCAATAAATACTGAAAATTTAAAAAAAACAGGTAGCAGACCCCCAAGGAACCAAATGTACGATGTAGTGTTAAAACAATGGAGTAATAAAATTACATTGGGCCTGTCTGCCAAAATAATTACAACTAGGACAGTTTCCTAAAATGCCTATCAGACTCAAAATTAACTTATAGCACCTAAGCCACAGCACCACATACAAGCTTGCTATACCCATGAGAACTCTTGCTCTAAATAATGGTACACGTTATCTAGAAGTTAACACAGTTACAATCGACTGGCACTAGCACCATGTATAACCAATATCGAAAAAAATTTTAAATTACAACGAAACGAGGAAATGGTTTCAAAAAGTATCAAAATAGTTCATACCTTGCATTGAAAGCGGATTTATGCCAATGATATTAACAAGAAAAAGCAAGGATCCTACACAATAATTGCAAAACGGGACTAGAGCTACTACCAGAACTCTAAGTACTTCTCCTCGGCGGCCGAACTTCTCTGAATGGGGGACTCCCGGCCCACAATGTCGTACGCCCATTTCCGTATGCCAAAGGTTTCTTTAAAACATAGACGTATACACCACCTTGCAACAGGTAAAATAACACAGCTCGTTTCACTATTATGACACAATTGCACTGAATAATCGGGACACCGCATCGAGAAACAGAACCTATGATACAAGCATTAATCAGTGGTACCTCTAGCACTGACTAGAAGTGTACATACACCGAAATAAATCTGCTCTCTTCTGTGAGAACACTACCGACCGTATCCTGCAGATAGCAAGAAACAAATTGCACCAGGAGTTTAGGGAAGCACTGTATGAAAACATACTCACAAAGCTCAAGATACTGCCCAAGTTATGCCTTCCAGGAACGGACAGAATCGACTGCTGTATGTAATGTAAAAGATACTGCCTGTAGACATTGTGGCAGAAGATTTTCTAACTGCTGAGGACTTCTGCTTAGGACTTCTTACTCGTTTTGTCATTAAACTGTGTGAGACTAGTTCAGTGTGCAGCAGCATCTCCTCTGAACGTGGAAATGAACATTGCTTGAATAAAGTGAAACACAACTGGTATAACAAGGTCCTTCAACAAGTGCACACAGAATTTCTACATGTACAGGCATTCCATAGAGAAAAATATGGCGGAAATGAAGTATGCATTTACCGCGTGAGTCAACACATTCGAGAAGGAGATGAAGGTAAACGGTCATAATTCTCTAATTGGCTAAACGCAAATTGCTGAGGTATCGCATTAATGCTGTTTACTTATGAAGCCACTTTCACTTTTCACGGTCTAACAATACTCGTAACTGACATTGGTGATCCGACGAAAACACACAAGCCTGTGTGCAGACACATTTCCAAGAACGCTTTGCTGTAAGTGTGATGTGGTGTGACAGAAATCAGTTTATCGGGCCTGTTGTGTTGATGCATCGTATTAAAGAGACCTGATAACTAGACTTTGTTAGAGACAAGTTACTGGTGTTACTGGAAGAGCTTCCTTTGTCTACAAGGCTGAGTATGTCCTTGCAGCATGATGAGGCCTCTGCACGTTCTAGTCGTCAGGTGACACACCGCCTAAACCTAAAATTCCCTGGAAGATGAACTGGCAGAAATGGTCGCGTACGTTGGCCAACTAGATGCCCGAGCCTTTAGATTTCTGCATGTGGGAATGGTTAAATGGTGAAGTCTACAAAGAAAAAAATGAACAGGTTCGCATTACGGGTAGAGCTGCACATAGTATTGTCGAGAGAATTCGAAAGTGCACTAAAGTTTTAGGTGGAATTAATGAAAATGAACTTTGAATGTAATCATTTGCATTTGCCTAACACGTGCTTCGGTTTTATTCTATTACTTCCTATAATAATTAGTATTTGTACATTAACAGTCATTCTTTTTTTCCTTGACAACGAGTAGTTGTTGCTTAGCTGCATCACTAACATACGCGTTAATGCAAATACTACCGTATATTTGTAATCATGGACTGAATGGCTGATACTGTTTGAAACAAAAAAAACTTATTTTTCAAAACTGACTGCAAGGGACAACTCTTTATTCACTGGAATTGGTTTACATGAATCGCAATCTGTCTGTCTGGATGTAATTATATTGTGCGATTTGTCAAGCTGCTGGACATAAGAGCGATCGCTGCGAAAAAGAGACAGTAATAACACTGAAGGTATGACAAAAATATGAGAGAATTGGAAATCTTCGTTATTGGGAAACCAAACGAGCAAGAATGGTTAGGTGGCGTAAGCACATTTCAAGATGTAATGTCACAGGAAGACATTCTGGCCTAGATAGGTTATCAAGCACTTATTACACATGTCACGTGTTATTTTCCTTGTTTTGGTTCCCAGGGGACTAAATGCCCATATTTTCTATAAAATTGGTCAATTTTTGACATCATTAGCACTTTTTGTAACAAAACCTTATACAAATGCATACTGTTCAGTGACAAACTGTCACAAACTTGAATAACCACCTTTTGCAGCGCGGACAGTTGCGGGATGGGCTGGAAGTGTATCAGTGAGTACACTATTGTAGTGCCTGTGTTGTTAAGAAGAACGATGTAATATTACCTCCGACAAGCACGTAAGTCTGAAGGAACATTGCATTATTCTTCTTAACAATACAGGAACTGCAATATCGTATTTATCCGCTGATACCAAGCAGAGATTTTCAATTAATATGTCCTGCCCTGTATGGAAATCTTATAATGTGTGTTCGAGTACAGGTTGTGACGCAGGAAAGACGACGTATTGAAGTTGGGGGTCTAGCAGTGAGTCGTGCGCGGTTAGCCAAAGCGGTTAAGGCCACCGCTTGCATGTACATCTACATCTACGTGATTACTCTGCTATTCACAATAAAGTACCTGGCAGAGGATTCAATGAACCACCTTCAAGCTCTCTCTCTACCGTTCCACTCTCGAACGGCACGCGGGAAAAACGAGCACTTAAATTTTTCTGTGCTAGCCTTGATTTCCCTTATTTTATCGTGATGATCATTTCTCCCTATGTAGGTGGGTGCCAACAGAATGTGTCTCCTCAATCGGAGGAGAAAACTGGTGATTGAAACTTCATGAGAAGATCCAGTCGCAACGAAAAACGCCTTTGTTTTAATGATTGCCACTCCAATTCACGTATCGTGTCTGTGACACTATCTCCCCTATTTCGCGATAATACAAAACGAGCTGCCCTTCTTAGTACTTTTTCTATATCTTCCGTCAGTCCCACATGATGCGGATCCCACACCGCACAGCAATACTCCAGAATATGGCGGACAAGCGTGGTGTAAGCAATCTCTTTAGTAGACCTATTGCACTTTGTAAGTGTTCTGAAATGAATCGCAGTCTTTGGTTTGCTCTACCCACAATATTATCTACATGATCGTTCCAATTTTGCTTATTTGTAATTGTAATCCCTAAGTATTTAGCTGAATTTATAGCCTTCAGATTTGTGTGACTTATCGCGTAATCGAAATTTAGCTGATTTCTTTTAGTACTCGTGTGAAAAACTTCACACTTTTCTTTATTCATGGTGAATTGCCACTTTTCGCACCATACAGATATATTATGTAAATCATTTTGCAAGTCGTTTTGATCATCTGATGACTTTACAAGGCGGTAAATGACAGCATCATCTACAGACAAACTAAGACGGATACATACAAACTAAGACCGATACTCAGATTGTCTCCTATGTCGTTGATATAGATCAAGAACAACAGAAGGCCTATAACAATTCCTTGGGGAACGCGCCGGATATTACTTCTGTTTTACTCGATGACTTTCCGTCTGTTACTATGAACTGTGATCTTTCTGACAGTAAATCACGAATCCAGTTGCACAACTGAGGCGATACTCCGTGGGCACGCAGTTTGGTTAGAAGACGCTTGTGAGAAACGGTGTCAAAAACCTTCTGGAAACCTAAAAATATGGAATCAATTTGACATCCTCTGTAGATAGCACTTATTGCTTCACGAGTATAAAGAGGTAGTTGTGTTTCACAAGAACGATATTTTCTGAATCCGTGCTGACTATGTGTCAATAAATCGTTTTCTTCGAGGTACTTCATAACGTTCGAATACAGTATATGTTCCAAAACCCTACTGCAAATCGGCGTTAGTGATATAGGCCTGTAATTCAGCGGATTACTCCTACTTCCCTTTTTGGGTATTGGTATGACTTGAGCAAGTTTCCAGTCTTTAGGTACGGATCTTTCTGTGAACGAGTGGTTGTATATAATTGCTAAATGTGGACATATTTGATCAGCATACTTTGAGAAGAACCTGACTGGTATACAATCTGGACCGGAGTCCTTGCCTTTTTTAAGCATAAAGCCAGAAATCCGCATTTGAGTCGCGTTACGGCACAAATTTTCACTGACGTCATTCCCTTAGACAGATGACGGATATTCGTAATCGCATTTGCGAATACATTTCATGTAAAGGCAGTGATGTTCTGGGAGGTACCGACAGGGATGCGGAACCATCCCAACTCCAGTGCGGCGCCCAGCTGGGCGAGTTTTCGTGGCTGAGGATCCATGACGGAACAGTCCCATCGATATGGTCCTGCAGATTCTCGATTGGATTTCAAACCGGAGAGTTTAGTGGCCACGGGAGTACGATAAACACATCCTGGTGGTCTTAGAACCATCCACGGACACTGTATGTGAGACGTTGATTGCCTCTTGGTAGAAACTATCGTGCCGAGGAAAACAAACTGCATGAATGGGGAGACTTGGTTCCCAAGAGTAAATGCACTTTCTGTGGACTCTTTCCGGGGCCTTGGTGTTTGTGTTGTCCACATCATTTCATTATCATCATCATTCGTGACAGTGGCTAAATTGGAGTGTGTAAAAATTGGGCCGTGTAAAATTTGGGACTTTGTACGGGCGCTGACGACCGCGCAGTTGAGGACCCCACAAACCAAACATCATAATCATCGTCATATTGTGTTGATCCGTGTGCCTTCCAGAATGACGATACCGCTCAGGGAATGCCACGAAAACATTCCCCACACCATAAAGCGTGTAGAATGTATGCTATTAGGCGTTTTACCGTCAGACGCCAACGGCCATCTGTCCTATGAAGCGTAAAACATGGTTCATCTGAAAAGGCCATGCCACCTCTTGCCACTCAACAGGCTTCTAGTTGCGGTACTGGAGTGCGAATTCCAGCCCTCGTCGCCGATGAACAGCAGTCAACATGTGTGCAAGAACCACGTGCCTGCTGCAGAGGTCCACACACAGCAACGTTCGCTGTACGTCCGTTGAGGAGACACTGTTGGTAGCCCCTTGGTTCAACAGCTGCACGTCTATTCTCCCGCACACATCTCTGACATGTAGTGCACCTCAACTGCCTCGGCACCGATTTTGGATAGCGCAGTTTAGTCATGCACGGTATACTCTAATCACGGCGGTACGCGAACAGTTTACGTACTTAGCCGTTTCAGAAATGCTTCCACCGTTAGGCCGAAAGCCAATGATAATGAAAATGCCGTATGGCTAGGGCCTCCTGTCAGCTAGACCGTTCGCCTGGTGCAAGTCTTTCGAGTTGAGGCCACTGCGGTGACTTGCGTGTCGATGGGGACGAAATGATGATGATTAGTACAACGCAACACCCAGTCCCTGAGCGGAGAAAATCTCCGACCCAGCCGGGAATCGAACCCGGGCCGTTAGGTACGACATTTCGTCGCGCTGATCACTCGGCTACCAGGGGCAGACAAGCCAATGATCGTTCTGTTTTGGACGTCTGAAAAAATCCCTCCGTTTCCGCACTGTGTTTCAGATCCTCCGACATTCCTTATACAGGGTGTTACAAAAAGGTACGGCCAAACTTTCAGGAAACATTCCTCACACACAAAGAAAGAAAATATGTTATGTGGACATGTGTCCGAAAACGCTTACTTTCCATGTCAGAGCTCATTTTATTACTTCTCTTCAAATCACATTAATCATGGAATAGAAACACACAGCAACAGAACGTACCAGCGTGACTTCAAACACTTTGTTACAGGAAATGTTCAAAATGTCCTCCGTTAGCGAGGATACATGCATGCACCCTCCGTCGCATGCAATCCCTGATGCGCTGATGCAGCCCAGGAGAATGGCGTATCGTATCACAGCCGTCCACAATACGAGCACGAAGAGTCTCTACATTTGGTACCGGGGTTGCGTAGACAAGAGCTTTCAAATGCCCCCATAAATAAAACTCAAGAGGGTTGAGGTCAGGAAAGCGTGGAGGCCATGGAATTGGTCCGCCTCGGCAAGCCGGTGTGGCCAAGCGGTTCTAGGTGCTTCAGTCTGGAACCGCGCGACCACTACGGTCGCAGGTTCGAATCCCGCCTCGGGTATGGATGTGTGTGATGTCCTTAGGTTAGTTAGGTTCAAGTAGCTCTAAGTTCTAGGGGACTGATGACCTCAGAAGTTAAGTCCCATAGTGCTCAGAGCCATTTGAACCATTTTTTTGGTCCGCCTCTACCAATCCATCGGTCATCGAATCTGTTGTTGAGAAGCGTACGAACACTTCGACTGAAATGTGCAGGAGCTCCATCGTGCAAGAACCACATGGTGTGTCCTACTTGCAAAGGCACATGTTCTAGCAGCACAGGTAGAGTATCCCGTATGAAATCATGATAACGTGCTCCATTGAGCGTAAGTGGAAGAACATGGGGCACAATCAAGACATCACCAACGTTCACAGAAGATTTGTGTTGGTAACGTGATTGCACAACTGCGTGCGGATTCTTGTCAGCCCACACATGTTGATTGTGAAAATTTACAAATTGATCACGTTGGAATGAAGCCTCATCCGTAAAGAGAACATTTGCACTGAAATGAAGATTGACACATTGTTGGATGAACCATTCACGGAAGTGTACCCGTGGAGGCCAATCAGCTGCTGATAATGCCAGCACACGCTGTACATGGTACGGAAACAACTGGTTCTCCCGTAGCACTCTCCATACAGTGACGTGATCAACGTTACCTTGTACAGCAGCAACTTCTCTTACGCTGACATTAGGGTTATCGTCAACTGCACGAAGAATTGCCTCGTCCATTGCAGGTGTCCTCGTTGTTCTAGGTCTTCCCCAGTCGCGAGTCATTGGCTGGAATGTTCCGTGCTCCCTAAGACGCCGATCAATTGCTTCGAACGTCTTCCTGTCGGGACACCTTCGTTCTGAAAATCTGTCTCGATACAAACGTACTGCGCCACGGCTATTGCCCCGTGCTAATCCATACATCAAATGGGCATCTGCCAACTCCGCATTTGTAAACTTTGCACTGACTGCAAAACCACGTTCGTGATGAACACTAACCTGTTGATGCTACGTACTGATGTGCTTGATGCTAGTACTGTAGAGCAATGGGTCGCATGTCAACCAACACAAGCACCGAAGTCAACATTACCTTCCTTCAATTGGGCCAACTGGCGGTGAATCGAGGAAGTACAGTACATACTGACGAAACTAAAATGAGCTCTAACATGGAAATTAAGCGTTTCCGGACACATGTCCATATAACATCTTTTCTTTATTTGTGTGTGAGGAATGTTTCCTGAAAGTTTGGCCGTACCTTTTTGTAACACCCTGTATACCCTCCACAGCTAGTGCTCTCAGTTGCCGTCTGTGAGTGGTTACTGCACATTGACGTCGAATATTACATTAATGTCATTGGAACGTGTATTTAGAGGCTATGCTGCAATGCGAAATAAAGCTTCGTTATTTTTACTAAACCATTATCAAATATCCCTAATTTCATTAAAGAGACTTGTTTTTTTAGAATTTCAACTGTTAAGCTTTCTTTTGCATGTGTGTGTTCTAAAAATACCACCACTTGCAAAGTAGATAAGGAATCAGATTAATAATGTTGCTCAGGCAGCATATGTTCGCTTTATCGGGCAACAACAAAACTATTGACTGTGGATGGTCTCGTCAGAATCAAAATAATGAGGTCACTGTAAATAAGTCATTAATTTGGCACTTATCTTGAATGGATTCCCTCGTAGATTTCGTTGAAGTCGTTATGGCTCATCTTGTTGATTCTAGGGTGATTCCACTTTGGCTGCTAGAAGGTCCGGATCTGTATTTTAGCAATATTTGAAGACCTAAAAAATGCGTTTTTCAGGAAATTCTTAACGATCAAACAATCCTAGATGGGAACAATGACATATTAGAAATAATTTTTGACTTGGTGTTCACGATCCACATTTTTAATAAACTTCTTGTAAATTCACATATACTTCTTCTTAACTGTCACATCATCAAGAAAAGAGTTTTGTATCAATCTTCACATATTTAATTTCCACTTAACACAAGACTTGACTGTTCTTTTTCAAAGCGAAATAACAACATAACTTCTGCAAAGTGAAACAAAAGACTGTTCTGTGCGCATTCACGCCAAAGCGGTTACAAAAAAGTCAAAGATTATGACACTCTCACAGAAATGAATGCACACAAGAACCATATCACTGTAATATATCGATACATCGGAGTACTTATACATTAATAAAACCAAATGTGAATATTGTCACAAAAATATGTCTGTTACTTCGCAGAAAAGTAGTCCGATATTACTGGTATCGAGAACTGGGGTTGGAGTGCCTTAATGGTCACGTAAATACAGAACCATTACAGTGTGCTGTGACAATGTTATCCTCTCATCTACGGAAGTAACGTTATCCGCTTTCCGATTGCTGAAACAAA
This sequence comes from Schistocerca piceifrons, assembly GCF_021461385.2. Classification (NCBI taxonomy): domain Eukaryota; kingdom Metazoa; phylum Arthropoda; class Insecta; order Orthoptera; family Acrididae; genus Schistocerca; species Schistocerca piceifrons. The sequence goes on along the minus strand of NC_060139.1, from coordinate 773,507,146 downwards.
TTTTTGTAAACTTTATTCTTATACTCAGGTGTCTGCACGTATAACCTATTTGTATCATCTTCCCTTCAGACAGTCAACTCTTCAGAGTTGTCGGCATTAGCGGGTGGTTTCCCATAAACCTACAATAAAGTTCTCCATCTGCAGTCAAAAAGACTTTGCGATTAGCACATGTGTAATACACGTACTTGTAACTTCCACTACTAACGGCAGCACTACGCTAGAAAGCATGAATGTTGACCAGAGTTAAAGTATTTAAGAATAAAAAGCCAGAGCGCTCTGTTGTCTCAAAGTAAAACCCACTCACTAAGTGGCCCAGTTGTACGATATCTTTTTATACCTAACATTTCTTCTCGACGTATGTATCTATTGCCAGCTATGTTGTTTGAAGGCAGTCAGTCGCAGAGGTCTGTTCGCCAAGTCGGGACACGTTTCACGTGCCTCGAGCCAGCATCCACCGGGACTCTGCGTGGCGCTTCGCTTTATAGCGGGCCGTAACCGTGGAGCCGGACAGTTACAAGAAATACCTTAAGAAGCGATTCGAGTCATTAATTCCTGAGCGCGGCCGTAGAAAAAGCGCGCGGCGCGCCGGAATTGTCTGCTGGTAGCCCGCCGCCGCGACGCTGACAAGCAATAATTGTGCTTTTAAAAAGCCGTTTTGTCGAGAAAAACAAAACGTCTTCCTTAATTTAGAACAGTGTAACGACTTAATGATAGCCGTTACGCCGCGTACGTGGCTATTAAGTTTCACCTGGTGAAAATCTGGTCTAGCGTACGAGTAAATCATGTGGCTGGCCGAACTCTGGAGGGAGGCGGGGCCGGCGCTGCCATGAGCGCCCGTGTGTGAGGATCTCAGTGTATGAACCACTCCACCGTCGAGGCTTTTCAGAGATCAAAGAAACACCCGTGAATGGAAAGAAAAACACTGGTCTCTCGTGTGCGGCGAGAGTCGCACGGGACAGTATCATACTGAGCTGGTGAGAGATACTTGGTCGCTCTGCAGTATGACAGAAATTTGATAAATTATTGTATGTTTACGTGTGTCGACAGTCCTGCATTATTCTGGAAGTGACAGCAATTTCCACCTTTACTGTTATTAAACTTATTCACCACATGGTAAATAAACTTAGCAGTTCTTTCATTTCTAAAACTTGATGAAGTGAAGATGGGCTGTGCCATTTTGTCTGGCTCCTCTAGCAGTGTGATACTGTGGAAGTCGATATGTACTGAGACTGTACTCATGTACCAACAAAAAATTTTAATTGCGTAATTTAATTTTTTGAGGCGATAATTAATAACATGACTTCACCTCGTACACGACACGCCGCACGACAACTCCTGTTATGAAAGTGACTGAAGGATTGGGACAAACTATGGACAAACAACAGGAGACAGAAAGGTATCATTCTGATTTCGTCACACCAAAAATCTTTATTGTTTATATATTACGATTGTAATTTCGACATTTTGTCATCGTCAGGTGGTGGAAACAATCAGTCCCTAAAAATTACACAGAGGTTACAAATTACATCATAAAGAAAAATAAGAATGTAGAATTACTTATGTGGGACAATGGTTCCTATTAAAAATCATGAATTTCTCATGTACGGCAGTACGGTAACAAACATAACAAAACCAAAAACATATGGTGGTTTAAATCCGTCCATTCTTCCGAAAAACACACGAAAACACATATTACCGCAGGTTAAAAAGTGACAAACACTTGAAATGATGATAAAAACTGTATCCGTAAGAAACACGTAAGTCAAGACGCATGTAACCAGCGTGTTGGAAGAAACACAAATGGCGGAAAAGTGACAAAGATCTCATATACTACGAACATAAACCTGAGAGCGCAAAGACGCTAGTCAGCCATAGTCGAAAACATACTTTTATGAACATCTACACAGAAAGGAACAGATATGACGAAAAATTTTATCAAATAAAATAGAGATGATAGATAACACTGACAAGTAAATGAAAATCAGTTAACTCTTAAGTACATAAGCACATAACATCTATGCCGGCCGAAGTGGCCGTGCGGTAAAGGCGCTGCAGTCTGGAACCGCGAGACCGCTGCGGTCGCAGGTTCGAATCCTGCCTCGGGCATGGATGTTTGTGATGTCCTTAGGTTAGTTAGGTTTAACTAGTTCTAAGTTCTAGGGGACTAATGACCTGAGCAGTTGAGTCCCATAGTGCTCAGAGCCATTTTTGAACATAACATCTATCGTGACTGTTACGCCAAATAGTAAAATTAAAGTTGCTTGCCAATCTAAACAAACGAATTTTTAAATATAATTTAAAACAGTCAGCAAACTTAAGTATTAAAATAAAAGTACGCACGTGTAGAAAATGCTACAACAATCAAAACACACGCCAGATGTGAACATTCGTTAAAAGCAAATAACCACAAATACTGTAAGCACAACCAAGCTGATAACAGCTGGTGAGTCGTAAGATAAAAATATTAAAATGACAATTATATGGTTTATGGGAGCAAACTTTTGGACATTGTCGACTTCGATATTCTGCTTGCTAAACTCACAAGTCAACAATTCTTATCAAATGCTGTACTCTGATTCCAAGTATCAACAGCCCGCAAGGATCAGTATTGGGCCCATTACTCTTCTCATTATACGTTAAAGATTTGTCAGCTACTCTCTTTCACAGCAAAAATCAACTATAAGCTTACGACATTCAGTTATATCTAAATGCAAGTCCAACAAACCCGTGCACAGCCATCCAGCATGTAAATGCCGATTTACTTGCCCTGTCAGAGTGGGCACAAAGTATAGGTTTGAAAATTACGTGAGTTGCCTTAGTTGCTCGTAATGCAGTTATTATCCGTCTGTTCAGAGAATCTCTTCCGCCATTAATCCTAAACGGCACATAAGCTTCACTTCTTCTACAAAGAACTTGGCGACAATTCTGAAATATCACTTAGACTGGGCTGAAAACAGAGCTAAAGTTTGCAAGAAGCTGTCAGGGTCGCTTCACTCATTACAGAGATATGAAAAAGTATTTACTTTCGAGCTTAAAATAACCTCGTCGTGACACCAATACTACTCATATTTGACTATGGAGATGCCATTCTGCAAGGACTTTCGTACGAAAGCTCAGTCAGGCCGGAACTGGAGATGAATGCTTGTATGCAATACATTTGTGACGTACGTTTTATCTACATCACACCAGTTTTCGAACAGTTATCATGGGTACGTTCCAAAAAGCGTAGAGACTATCATTCCCTGTTTGCTCTATCGTCATCATTGTCACTGCATTCCCTCTTATCTCTCTTCAAGCCGTAAACTAATATCTGAACACGACAGCAGAAATACTCTTTCTCAACAAAGTATAATTCTCTCTGTACCATCTCTTAACACTACCATATTCCCTAAATTATTTTCTGTGTCAAGACTCCTACTTTGGAACAATCTTCCTCAAAATATCAGATAAATTAAATTCTTTCCAAACTCCAAAAGGTAGGTTATAGTTCACCATCTATCACAGTAGCCATCCCTCTCACATTCTGTGCATCTGACGCTCGTCTGTCCCTCTCCCCACAAGAGTGGGCCTTAAGGACCGAAGCTGCTAAGGCTAAATAAGCAATACGTTTATATAAATGAGCACAAACAGTAACTGGGATCATTATGAGGATATTCAGAACCACTGGTTGTCTAAACTGCTTTAAAGCCCAGTTAACGGTTATGTTGCAGATTCAATAGCAGGACAGAATTGGAGCTGTCAAAATGTAGAACTTAGCTGCCTTTTGTTACACTGACTTTCGAATATAGTTGCACTCTCTGAACATTTATTAAGTCATGTCCAGACGGTTTCGTTGTACTTAAAAACTCACCCTCAGGTACATTCAACAGGGCGCCATTTCGTTAGTCAGTTGGCTTTTGGCTAGTGGCTTTCACCGTCCAGAGGCTCACGCAGGACTGGAGGTCTTTCCTAGTACTGTGTTCGTGAATTCCACTGTTGGCGGTGCCGAGCGATGTAGTTCAGTCATAGTACAATATACAGGCTGTTTCACTGTTACATATACAAACGAGTAAAGGACAACAAGCAAACAGTTCTAATAAACACATGTGTGGGAACCAATGGGTTTTCCGATATGATGTATTGCGACTGAGTACATCAACGCCTTATAAGGGAGTACCGAAACTTTCATACGTAGTTGAGGACAAACACATTATAAGTGTTCCACAAGACCAACAATCATGTGAAGCGAGACTGGCGGCGCGTAGTGGCCGCACCGTCTGAGGCACCATGTGACGGATTGTGCGGCCCCTCCCGCCGGAGGTTCGAGTCCTCCCTCGGGAATGAGTGTGTGTGTGTGTTGTCTGTAGCGTATGTTAGTTTCAGTAGTGTGTGAGTCTAGGGACCGGTGACCTCATCAGTTCGGTCCTTCATGAATTCACACACATTTGAACATTTGAAGCGAGACTTCAGTGCGTCTCCCCATCGATGCTCGTACGTGTTCAGAAATCCGAGGCGTGCTTTGAATGCTCTGATAGCCAGCCTCAATACGTTCCCGGGCTTCATTGACACAATCAACAGACCTGGAATAGACCAAAGCTTTTAAATGACCCAACTGAAATCCACTTACATAAAACGAGAAAAGAAAAGCACACTAGGAAGGGCAGACCCACGATAATCGCATCATTTTTCCTTTGACAGTTCACACTTATTTACAGTACACACTACACTAATAAGCGGAATACAGTATTAACCATGTCAAAGACTGAGCAACAGGATAAGATCATAAGTAAGGCATTTCTCAATTAGAGCAATTTTGCCTCAGAACAATGAAAAGAGTTACCGTTCTCAATCAAATGGCTCTGAGCACTATGGGACTTAACTTCTGAGGTCATCAGACCCCTAGAACTTAAAACTACTTAAACCTTACCAACCTAAGGACATCACACACATCATGCTCGAGGCAGGATTCGAACCTGCGACCGTAGCGGTCACACGGTTCCAGACTGTAGCGCCTAGAACCGCTCGGCCACCAAGGCCGGCAAAAGAGAATTACTGTCCCAAAGTCTTAAGAACAAATCGGCACTTAAAAAAAAAAAAAAAAAAAAAAAAAAACAAATTTAAATAAACATCTGCAGATGCTGTTACTTAATCACAAGTCCAAACATTCAGTCTTTAGAACAGACGAACCATGAAAATGGCAACAGTTACGATCCAGCAAGATTTTCTTTTACATGCATGGAATGAATACAATACGGAAGTGATGTGAAATAATTAGAAATACATCTCAAGCAATGACCACTAGAGAAAGTATGCTCAAAGTTTCCAAATATTAGCACAATAAGTACAGGTTGAAATAGTATGATTTAGAAAATGTGAAGGTTAATCACAAATCGGATGATGTTTCCGATTTGAGGAAAATGTAAAATGTTTGGCGAAAAATATTAAGCTATGAGCTAGCAAATGAGAGTTTAGTTAAAAAAACATAAGAAATACGCTGCTAGGGCGAACAGCTCCACTAAGTTGATGCTGCGCAGCCACAAACTGTGGTGCCACCGCCAGACACCACACTTGCTAGGTGGTAGCCTTTAAATCGGCCACGGTCCATTACTATATGTCGGACCCACGTGTCGCCACTATCAGTGATTGCAGACCGAGCGCCGCCAAACGGCAGGTCTAGTCTGGAGAGACTCCCTAGCACTCGCCCCAGTGGTACAGCCGACCTTGTTAGCGATGGTTCACTGCCTACATACGCTCTCATTTGCTGAGACGACAGTTTAGCATAGCCTTCAGCTACGTCATTTCCTACGACCTAGCAAGGCGCACTATTCAGTTACTAACAGATAATATTGTGAATCATGTACCGTCAAGAGCGATGTTCATCATTAATGGATTAAAGTTAAGTATCAAACTAATTACGTCCGCTTTCTGAATTCTCATTCCTTGTCATGTTCCAGACCTCACGTCAGTATAGTTCTTCCCTCCTCACGCCAGCCTGCGTGAGCTAAAACGCGTGCATTTAGGCATCCTCTAGTAACACGGTGTTGGCTCTTCTGCCAACACTACACAAACATTCCCAGAAAACACCATGCCGGTGCACAACAGCAACGGGTCCTCGCAGCGAAGAGCCACTCCAAACAGCAGACCCAAAACTCGTCAATCTAAGAGCTGTTAACAAATAGGTGAAACAAAAGATAAAAGATACACGTTAACAATATGCAATTCGTCCACGCCTTAGTAACTTAATGGCATAACACGTTCGAATCTCTTATCAGACTGAAACAGTTACGTTAGTCAAAACTGCACACAGCAAACACCGCCTAAAATGACATAACACGGTAAAACGATGGCGTAATAAACGTCTTCACTGAACACGGTGAAATCACTAATCCTAAAAAGCTAATTGAAGTAGATAAACAGTGAATAAGTCTACTAGGCTGCACAGCCACAGATTTGTTAGCATCAAGCTGAAATTTCTATGAGAAACAGGAGCTTACCTCTAGAAGGTGGTACTTAATTGCTAGCTTTTATAAGTAAGGCTCTCCTAAACGATCTAAAACACAATTTGAACATCATTTATTAGTTCGACAAATTTAATTAGAAGATAAAAGGATAAATCCAAGGAAATGTATCAAGGCGTTAAAAACTATCAATTAATAAACTAGATTTACCACAGAACTTATGTACAGTTTAAAAACACTGAATACTCAATTTCACTAAACACTAGAGTAACGACAATTGCCCTGCCAGCTCACAGGAAAATAACACTGATTTGAAAGCTTGTGGCGTAAACAAACAGTAAGGCAAAGCTTCAAGTAGCAGTTACAATCGCAAGCAGACCCCTTTTGACCAGTAATTAAACGGGCAAAAAGTTCTTTTGAGATCCATAAAGCGAGAATCATAGAGGCGAGCATATCTTAACTCTAGCGACACGAACCATTGCTACACCAAGAAGTCGTTATTACATAATTTCAGGCCAGTGCAAAACGCCAGCATCCAAAAGCTCACAGCATAGACATAAGGGAAGACAATTCAGCAAAAACACACTGGAGGGCGTGGTGAAAACTTCGATGCAGACACTAACGGTAGACTCGCAACCAACTGGTCTGCGCTCAAACAGACCCAACGGTCCACACATTCGACTGTCCGTGTCACCTACCAAGACACTCCCCTCACGACACACTCCGACGTGTGTTCAAGACCCTGCGCCAGCGGTAACACACAAGAAACTAAGGGTAATTCCTGCCATCTAGCGAAGTGCTAACAAATGAAGGGGATAGAAAAGATGAAACGAAACGGCAGGGCTCACCCACACAAAAAAAGAAAGATCCAACGGGTTCGAGTCTGGGGGACGCCGGAAGCGAGCCATGACCTACACATTTGTTGACCAAGGTTCCTACTACGTATTCCCGGACAGCAACATGGTAGTTCGCTGTGTACACAATCGTGCATGCACCACGTGGACATCATATCGCCATGAGGAATGCAAATGTAGCTGTAGATATCAACGTGCTGTAACATTGACATGATTCTACCCGCACATACGTTCCATCGCGGAAAGCATCGGTTTCTGGAAATGTGTTTGCTTGTTTCATCTCCCTCTTCTCGCTCTTTTCGTTTGTAGCTAAAATGGCCAAGACACCGTGTATATGGCTTCCCACTTGCGATTTTATGTAACGTTCTTCAAATCTGTGTCGTGGTGGAAGATATTTTGCTGTGCCACGCAGTTCATTATGTCCTATAACGACCATAAATGTGCATATTTCAAAACAGTTCTGCATCCGACTTTCCACAGTACATTTTTAAGCGCGCTTTTTCTGCCTGTAGCGTTGTCATCTGCTGCAGTAAGCCAAATTAACGTCTTTTGCTTCTGTTTTGGTGGCTATGCACAGTTCAGCTTTCGCATGTTGGACGTGTGTTGATAATTCAGCGTATGTGATAGATGTAACACCAGAAAAAATAAACCAGCATCGCGTAGACGTACACACAATCCACAGAATGTACAACTCACTATGGAAAAGGAAACACAAAAGTAAATTCTCTTTCTAGAGATAGCCTAACTACAAAGAGAGAAAGAAATGCTCACAAGTCTGATGTTCACGAAAACTAACAGCAGATACAACAATATATGCTACATTAAATTATCCTAAAAACCATAAACTGGTAGCCTGATTTCATCTAAAGGATGTCCTCAGCATTAACAACACAACATAGAGAAGGCGATGTCATACAGAGCTCAACTTTGAATCACTACTGCTGGTCCCTACAAACATGAAAACAAAATGACATTGCTAGTTAGGAATCTTATGATCCACAAGAGACATTTAAACGAACATACAATGAAGAGCCAAAGAAACTGGTACACCTGCCTAATATCGTGTACAGCCCCAGCGAACACTCGGAAGTGCCGCAACACGACGTGGCATGGACTCGACTAATGTCTGAAGTAGTGCTGGAGGGAATTAACACCATGAATCCTGCAGGACAGTCCATAAATCCGTAAGAGTACGAGGGGATGTAGATCTCTTCTGAACAGCAGTTGTAGAATTCTGTTAACTACTAGCTGAGATGTAGCAGCATGGTGCGAATGAAGGAGAGAAGGAATCTGAGGGTTTAGCGTCTTGTCGAAGTTTGTCATTAGAGATAGAGCAAGATATCTGATTTAGAAACGTGCGAGAGGAAATCGGCTAACTTTTCAAAGGAATCGTCCCGGTCATATCCTGAAGCGAAAGACGGGAAATCAAGGAAAGCTAAATCCGGATGTCCAGAGAAGGATAACCGTAGACTTTTCGATTACAAGTCCACTGTCTTACCACTGTTATCCATCTCTCGTACGATGGTCGGCCTAAAGAATGTTCAACACACTGTCACCTCTACAATTTGGCTTAAACCTGAGGAAGGAGGACTTAGTTTACGTTTCTGGAGCACAGTAGTGGACAGTAGAAGTTCAGAGTGAAAAAAACTGGAAGTGATTGAATCGTGGAGCTGCGTAGTAATGATAAAGAATGAAGTCGGTATGGAATCATGGACAGAAGAAGTTAGATTGTATATTCAACAACTCTGGATTAGAAGGTAAAGCTACTGTATTAACACCATAGAGTACAATCTACAACTCATTGTACACCGTTTGGGGGTGAAAACGTGGTATGGATTTTAGCCACTAGCTGGTATAATCCCTCCCGCAGTTCCTTATTTTATCCTCATGTACCCACATTAAGTGGCGTCCACTGTTGAGCGCCCATAACACCATATCCATCCATCATCCATCCAAGTGGAGTCAGTAAAACCATTGCACAGGTTACTTCGAATAGCAGTTCAATATTTATCCAACAGGGTGTGACGAGAACACCATGGTATTCTTCTTACTCCGGTTAACTACCCTGAGGACTTCGGTTTCACTTTCGCAGGGCAGTAGTGATCCTTTACGAATTTAACAGCATGTCTATTACGTCCTCCAACGTCTTATATAGGGCGATACGGGCCCCAAACGGTGTACTAGATTTTTATACGCCGTTTCGTAAATGGATCAACTAAACTTTCCTAAACTATTCCTGATATTTCTAAGTTTTCTCGTCTGTGGTAAAGATTTCAGGTCTTCATTTCATCTCATATCGCTTCACAATTTTTTCTCTAGGTATTCAAGTAATGTATTTTCTACTAATGCTGTAATACAATGCAATCTGATCATCGTCTCCTTTATGGCCATTACCTTAATAAAATATTTTCTATTTTCAAGCAGCATCAATCCGAATAGAACCCTCAATCTTTCGATGGCTATCCCCGCTATCGTCTTGCTGAACAAAAAGGAGCAGACGATCGCAGTTCGGTTTTTTCTCCCTTAATTATGAAATGTTTCTACCAGTGGAATAGATGAGTGAAAGTGAAAGAATCGTCGATATTAGTTGCAACTTAGTATGAAACCTTTAACTTAAAAAAAAAAATTGAGTCTTCGTCATAGAACACTTTTTATCATACGTAAAAACCAAAACGTGACGAGATATGCATTTTATGAAATAAACTGTTTCAAATTTCATAAGTAGCTGCAGAAGCAAATCGCAGTGACCGTATTAGTTGTAAAAAAAAAAAAAAAAATTGCACTGTTGCACTGTACAGACCGTAAGTAATGTCAGAGTTTAGACTAGACAACAGCCACACAAGGAAATAACGCCCAGTCACCGAGAATGGAAATAGCTAATTCAGTTGTTACCGTTTAAGAAGATGGAGGATGAATGTTATCGAGAAGATTGACAGACGACACGTGTTCTGTAAATGTTAATACCCCGGTAATTTAGATGCAGATATCCGTTTTAATTTAGATGTAAATTCAGGTACAGATGTAATCTGTTTTTCACACGCGGAGAACAGCCAGCGAAGACGCTAAATGGACGTTTCCAAAGTAATTGCGCTAATGCGACGATAATGACAGAATAAGAGTTGTCGGCCACATCCTGCCCCTGCCTGTTCCCCACTCCACGTCGCTGTGTGTCGCACGTGTGTTTCTTCGCTGTTCCTCTGTCCCGTGCCCGGTGTCGACGCTTTTGCAACCAGCTGATCGACAGCAGTGGAGCTGGCGGTGTGCGCTGTTTGACGGCGGGGGGCTCCGATCACCGACAGAGGAGGCGCCGACTCTCATTAAAAACGGTTAGAAAGTGAATTTATACTCGACAGCTTGTCGGGAGACCCTGATCGGCGGCGGTAGCAGCCCGAAAAATGGCGAACCACCTGCCGTTAAACGCCGTATTAGCACTTGTCGCTACGAGGAGCCATTTCACAAGTTCATTTTAATTTCAGAAAAGTAGGGCAGCAGACAGGGCCTATTGCGTGTCTGGCGCATGGACTGAATACAAACAGTGTTTTCCGGCGATGTTATGAAAAGAGAAAGTAACGTTTACTTGCACTGTGTACACACAGTAATGGGGCTACAAATGGTAACCGACATTCGGTTGGTGTGTAATTTTGAACAATTGCTAAGTTTCTTGTAAACCAGTTACATCCTTTCTATCAGAAAACATACAGAGCTTATAGAGTATCAACTGTAGTATTTGTCTATTGAATAATTTTTGGGCATGGTGTATATGGAGCCGCAGCAGCTGATGTGAAAATCGCTTTTTACTTATATTTCAATTCAAGTGAAATAGCTGTTTTCTAACCAACAGTTAAAAAGGAAAATTTCATGGGATATATTACACAATGAATACTGAAAATACATAAATAAGCACTGTAATAAAACTTACGTGCCCATAGAACAATATCTCAGTTGTGCGCTGGATTCGTGACTCTTTCAGAAAGATCAGAGTTCGTAGTAATTGATGGAAAGTCATCGAGTAAAAAAGAGATGATACACTATGTGATCAGAAGTATCCGAACACCTGGCTGAAAATGACTTACAAGTTTGTGGCGCCCTCCATCGGTAGTGCTGGAATTAAATATGGTATTGGCCCACCCTTAGCCTTGATGACAGCTTCCACTCTCGCAGGCATACGTTCCGTCAGGTGCTGGAAGTTTTTTGGGGAATGGCAGCCCATTCTTCACGGACTGCTGCACTGAGGAGGGGTATCGATGTCGATCGGTGAGGCCTGGCACGAAGTCGGCGTTCCAAAACATCCCAAAGGTGTTCTATAGGATTCAGGCCAAGCATCTGTGCAGGCCAGTCCATTACTGGCACGTTATTGTCATGTAACCACTCCGCCACAGGCCGTGCATTTTGAACAGTTGCTCGATCGTGTTCAAAGATGGAGTCGCCATCCCCGAATTGCACTTCACCAGTGGGAAACAAGAAGGTGCTTAAAATATCAATATAGGCCTGTGCTGTGATAGTGCCACGCAAAACAACAAGGGCTAAAAAAAATACCTCCATGAAAAACACGACCACACCATAACACCACCACCTCCGAATTTGACTATTGGCATTACACACGCTGGCATAGAACGATAACCGGGTATTCGTCATACCTACACTCTACCATCGGATCGCCACATTGTGTACCGTGATTCGTCACTCCACACAACGTTTTTCCACTGTTCAATCGTCCAATGTTTACGCTCTTTACACCAAGCGAGGCGTCGTTTGGCATTTACCGGCGTGATGTGTGCTTATGAGCACCTTCTCTCCCATGAACACCATGTTTTCTCACCTCCCGCCTAACTGTAATTGTACTTGCAGTGGATCCTGATGCAGTTTGGAACTCCTGTGTGATGGTATAGATAGATATCTGCCTACTACGCATTAGACCCTCTTCAACTGTTGGCGGTCTCTGTCAGTCAACAGACAAGGTCGGCCGATGCGCTTTTAGGCTGCATGTGGCCTTTCACGTTTCCACTTCACTATCACATCGGAAACTGTGGACCTAGGGATGTTTACATACGTATGACACAAGTGACACCCAATCACCTGACCACGTTCGAAGTTCGTGAGTTCCGCGGAACGCCTCATTCTGCTCTCTCACGATGTCTAATGACTACTGAGGCCGCTGATATGGAGTACCTGGCAGTAGTAGATGGCAGCACAATGCACCTAATATGAAAAACGTATGTTTGTGGGTGTGACCGGAAACTTTTGATCATATAGTGTATCTGGCGTTCCCCAGGGAAGAGCTACAGACGCTCTGCTGTTCCTAATCTATATGAATGACTTAGGAGACGATCTGAGCAACCCTCTGGGATTTCTTGTAATCATCAGAAGATTAAAACCAATTACAAAATAGTTTAGACAAGATAGTCTATCCGTATGGGGCAAAAAGTGGCAATTGACACTAAATAACAAAAAAGTGTGAGGACATCCACGTGAGTACTAAATGAATCTGTAAAATTTCGGTTACATGTCAGATAGCACGAATCTAAAGGCTGTCAGTTCAACTAAATACCAAGGATTACAATTACGAACAATTTAAATTTGAACGCTCACACAGTTCTGCAGGTAACGCGAACCAAAGACTGTTTTATCGGCGGAACTCTTAGAACAGGACTGCTAAAGAGACTGTCTACCCTACGATTGTATGTTCTCTTCTGGATTATTGCTGCGCGGTATGGTATACTTACCAGTTATGATTGACAGAGGACATACAAATAGTTCAAAGAAGGGCAACTTGTTTTTTATTATCGCGAAATAGCGGAGAGAATGTCATAGATATGATACGCGAGATGCTGTGGCAATCATTAAGACAGAGGATACTTTCGTTGTAAAGAGATATTTTCACGAAATACTAATCACCAACTTTCCCCTTCGAATGAGAAAATGTTTTGATGGCTCCAAGTTACGATAGAGTACTGAAAAGTAACGCCTCCGAACTTTTTATGTGAATTTGATAAAGCTTTTTAAATAAATAAACGTTATCAACAGTCTACACTTTTATTTTTCAAGTCTACATTTTTATTCCTCAACACAGTCACCGTGGCGACGAATCTATTTCCCACACGAGAGAGCAGCGTATTGATACCGTCACGTAGAATCGTTCGTTGATGGGGCCACAACTGATCTGTGCTTGAACAGTTTCATACTATCAAACTGAAATCTTCGAAGTTGTACTGTAAGTTTTGTAAACACATGAAAATCGAATGGCACAAAGTCGTGATTTTATGGAGGATGGTCCATTACAGTGATGCCAAGGCGTCGGATTGGTGCAAATGTCGCTGCGTTCATCTGTCGCCTAGCATTGTCATGATAAAGCAGAAGGTACTCGGTGTGTAGAGGAACTCTTCGAATTCGAAACTTGGATACAGCAAGCTGTTTATCATTAACTGACATAGCTAAATTACACACCGCCATATTACAAGCTACAGTTCGGAGCCCTCTAGCAGCAGAGGGCAGGTACGTGGATATGAAGGCTACAAATGTATAATGTTACTAGCGTCTGTTTTGTTTAAAACGCTTTAAGAGTTTTCGCTTACAAAATCTGCAGGCATTACTTTTCAACACGCTCTCGCACATAGGCAGATATCAGAACTTGCACGAGAAGACAGAAGTGCTCTCATTTCACGGCATAATGAGACTAAAAGAAGTGATCAGTTGGTAGGACCCATCTGGGGCATCAAGAAATTGTCAATTTGGTAATCGAAGGGAGTGTGGGGGAGGGGGGGAACGAAGGGGGGGGGGGGTAACTATGAAGGGAGACAAAGACTTGAATACAGTACGCAGCTTCAAATGGATTTAAGTTGCAATGGTTATTCGAAGCTGAAGAGGCTTGCACAGTGTACACCAGCATGGAGAGCTATATCAAACCAGAATTCGAACTGAAGACCAACAACAGTAGTACAACACAGACAAGACGCATATTCGATCACTGAGTACCGTGAAAAAGAATGAGTGTTGTAGACGAGATGCTACAGAAGCATAGATTCGTTTGAAAACAAAAGTAGTTACTCAAACTTTTGTCGCCACAGTGCGCATGCTATTTATGTCACTTCATATTCGTACTCGTTTTTTCTTCTGCTCCCACAGGTACTGACAGAAATCTCCACCCGACACATTAGAGAAACTCGACCGTCATACAGCAATCCGAAGTCACTAAACACACAGAATTTTGCTCGAACTTTGGTAGCAGATCAAACCAGATTTTGGACACCAAGGTTAGTGCAGTAACTGTCTCTGTCCTGACGAAATCTCTAACATTCTGCGTGGTCTCTGTTTGTTCTAAGTCGTGTCTCCCTACCACTTTCGCGCAACGACGCTCTGAGCGTGTTTTTTAGGGAATTGACTAGTTTGAACCTGGGACCTGTTGCTGGTAAGGAGACGCCAGACCACACATGACATGTAGACTTCAGAAGAGTTCAGTGAGACTAGCGATGATATAACCAAATACTTAATGATTTCAGCGTCAGCTCCACTGCACTCCCTGTAAAAGAATCTTAATACTAACTAAATTTAGTGGAAGGGGTTCAAGGCTTTCCTATTTGTAGTTAGCTGGTAAAATAACGTCGAAAAAGCAGTTAAGTTTACGACTGGAAATTTTATTCTACTCACAAAACATTGTTTATAAATTCCACTATCGATAAAAGGAAATGTTTTAATACAGGATGATAAAAACCAACTGCGTTCAAAAAAAATTTGAACGAATATTCCCTGAATGGGTTTCCAAGTTCTACAATGGATCGAAGGATGACCTATGCCATATCACATCTATAATCTAGGTTTAAATTAAGTTTCACAAAAGAGAAAACTATCAAAATGCTCTACAGTGACCCTCAATTATCTTTAATTACTTATCTAACTTGTCATAAATTACAGTGGCTGATGTGGCTTCTCAATAATTATATAACAGAGAAATCATCGCATTTCAGATTTTAACTTACGTAGCAAATGTGAATACCATGAACTTTAATTGACGATTGACACTAGTATTACGCAAAAAGGGGATGTAACAGATGAGACTTCTGCAGTTCTGAGTGAAGCCTTATGCGCTCAAAAATGCGGCATCACATGCGTTCATTACCTTGTCGGTGTTCGTCAGGGGGCGGCGGGCAGCACAGCACTGCTCACCTCGCCGTCTCGGAAGCAACTCTCCTAACTTCTGCTTACTACAATTTACCGAAGTTGGTTTAAAAAAACTACCTGGGTGTGTTTTCATCTGACCAATCAGGGTCTTAACGTTAACCTTAAGCTCTGCCTACAAAAATTCTGTCTATCCAATAAGAAACGTTATACTTTTCGTGGTGGGGCAATGTTTTTAAAGTTTGCAACGTAACAGAGACGCGAAAAAGTCTCACGCTCAAACTCCTTGTAGTGTTATCGTAATATCTATACTGTTCTTCTGGAGGGCTCTATCTTTTAACATGGGCTGGGGGGGGTGGTCCTGTCGGTTAGCTGACGACGTGGGTGTCCGTCCCTTATCGTAGGGCCTTCTAGCTTAACATGGTTCTGCTCTCGGCTTCTGTTCTCGTTTCTCCTCTCAGAACTGCGTCTGTCTCACAGTGGGAAGGTATGACATGCATTTAGGCATTCTTGTTAGTCTGTGGTATTCGATTTGCTCACTCGTTACTCGTATCACTTTGGTTAATTTAATGTCAAGATTTATTCGGAGCTATGTGACATACTACTGGATTTGTTTATCATGTCAGGGTTTTCATGGAAGGTGTTGGATTTGCCTGACACCTTACAAATCTAGAAACTATCCAAGATGTCTCGTTGATTGAACGCTCACTATCGATGGTGATTAATTAATTGGTTTTTTCGTCGGTACCGCCTGTCCTCTTTCTTCCTTTCCTTTCACACTCTACCGTAATAATACAAACGCGACTCCACATTCCACAAGAACCCGTAAATTATTCGTAAGTGCCATTCACACGGTAAAGACACAGATCTGACACCGACTCACACACCCACACAAATATATTCAAGAGAAAGAGCTTCACATATCGAGTAAGTCAATAACGCGTTGTTAGATATCCTGAGAGATATGGTGCCAAATTGTAATTGGCGCGTTAGATCGTCAACATCCGGAGATGGCTGGAAGGGCCACGCCTGTAATGCCCCAAACATTCTCAACTACGGAGAGATCCGGCGACCTTGAGGGCCAATGTAGGTTTGACAACCAATAGAAGCAGAACAAACTCTCCCCGAGTGCGGTCGGGCATTATCTTGCTGAATGTAGCCAATGAAGGACAAAACAGTATCTTCGACGTACCGCTGTGCAGCAAGGGTGCCGCGGATAAAAACCAAAGGCGTCCCACTAATAAAGTGAAGTGGCAACCCAGATCATCACTTCTGGTTGTTGGTCCGTATAGCGGGTCAGAACAGGTTGGTAACCTAAATATGTCTGAGGAGACTCCAGGCATGTCTCCGCTGGTCATCGAGGCTCCATTGGAAGCGGCACTCATCACCGAAGACAACTGTACTTAGTAATTGAGATTCCAGGCCGAAGATGTTTCTGTTGCTTGTCTTCGTCGTTGTCAAACCGTGCCTTGGATAGCGAGGTCGCAGGATCTTTCTATATTTGATAAAGTTTGGAGTATTACGGTCAGGGTCCTCCAACCTGCTCGGGATTTTAAGGATCTAACCAGCCTATTTTGCATGACATCCCTCAGAAGTACATCCAACAACTCTATCAATCAATGCCAAAGGGAATTTCTCAAGAAAAAATCATAAATTTTTTTCAAATTGTAATTATTTGTACGTTTGTACATGTACCGATTTCCGTGGCATTCTAATAATTCCTTTGTGGCACGTCTTACATACAGATATATATACAGGGTAGTACATTGATGGTGACCGGGCCAAATATCTCACAAAATAAGCATCAAACGAAAAAACTACGAAGAACGAAACTCGTCTAGCTTGAAGGGGGAAACGAGATGGGGCTGTGGTTGGCACAATAGATGGCGTTGCCATAGGTCAAACGGGTATCAACTGCGGTTTTTTTTAAAATAGGAACACACATTTTTATTACATATTCGTGTAGTGCGTAAAGAAGTTTGAATGTTTTAGCTGGACCACTTTTTTCGATTTGTGATAGATGGCCCTGTAATAGTCACAAACGTGTAAGTACGTGGTATCACGTAAAATTCCGCCAATGTGGACGGTATTTGCTTCGTGATACATTACCCGTGTTAAAATGGACCGTTTACCAATTGCGGAAAAGGTCGATATCGCGTTGATGTATGGCTATTGTGATCAAAATGCCCAACGGGCGTGTGCTATGTATACTGCTAGGTATCCTGGACGACATCATCGAAGTGCCCGGATACTTACGTTATTTAAGGAAACAGGAAGTGTTCAACCACGACCTGCAACAAATGACGATGCTCAAGTAGGTGTTTTAGCTGTTGTCGCGGCTAATCCGCACATCAGTAGCAGACAAACTGCGCGAGAATCGGGAATCTCAAAAACGTCGGTGTTGAGAATGCTACATGAATATCGATTGCACCCGTACCATATTTCCATGCACCAGGAATTGCGTGGCGACGACTTTGAACGTCGTGTACAGTTCTGCCACTGGGCACAAGAGAAATTACGGGACGATGACAGATTTTTTGCACGCATTCTATTTAGCGATGAAGCGTCATTCACCTACAGCGGTAACGTAAACCGGCATAATATGCACTATTGGGCAACGGAAAATCCACCGATGGCTGCGACAAGTGGAACATCAGCGACCTTGGCGGGTTAATGTATCGTGCGGCATTATGGGAGGAAGGATAATTGGTCCCCATTTTATCGATGGCAATCTGAATGGTGCAATGTACGCTGATTTCCTACGTAATGTTCTACCGATGTTACTACAAGATGTCTCACTACATGACAGAATGGCGATGTACTTCCAACACGATGGATGTCCGGCACATAGCTCGCATATGGTGCCGGCCGCGGTGGCCTAGGGGTTCTAGGCGCTTCAGTCCGGAACCGCGCAACTGCTACGGTCGCAGGTTCGAATCCAGCCTCGGCCATGGATGTGTGTGATGTCCTTAGGTTAGTTAGGTTTAAGTAGTTCTAAGTTCTAGGGGATTGATTACCTCAGGTGTTAAGTCCCATAACGCTGCGGTTGAAGTGGTATTGAATAGCATATTTCATGACAGATGGATTGGACGTCGAAGCACCGTACCATGGCCCGCACGTTCACCGGATCTGACGTCCCCGGGTTTCTTTCTGTGGGGAAAGTTGAAAGGTATTTGCTACCGTGATCCACCGAAACGCCTGACAACATGCGACCATTACGGAAGGCGAAGTACTCGCTGTTAAGAGAAATGTCGTTACACATATTGCCAAATGCACTGAGCTGGATGGACATCATTTTGAGCATTTATTGCATTAATGTGGTATTTACAGGTAATCACGCTGTACCAGCATGCGTTCTCAGAAATGATAAATTCGAAAGGTACATGTATCACACTGGAACAACCGAAATAAAATGTGCAAACGTACCTACGTTCTGTATTTTTAATTTAAAAAACCTACCTGTTACCAGCTATTCGTCTAAAATTGTGAGCCATATGTTGGTGACTATTACAGCGCCATCTATCACAAAGCGAAAAAGTGGTCCAACTAAAACATTCATATTTCTGCACGTACTACACGAATATGTAATAAAAAATGTGGGTTCCTATTTAAAAAAACGCAGTTCATATCCGTCTGACCTATTTCAGCGCCATCTAGCGGGCCAACCATAGCGCCATCTGGTTTCCCCCTTCAAGATAGACAAGTTTCATTCTTTGTAATTTTTTCGTTTGACGCTTATTTCGTGAGATATTTGGCCCGGCACGATTAGTGGACCACCCTGTATATACACTCCTGGAAATTGAAATAATAACACCGTGAATTCATTGTCCCAGGAAGGGGAAACTTTATTGACACATTCCTGGGGTCAGATACATCACATGATCACACTGACAGAACCACAGGCACATAGACACAGGCAACAGAGCATGCACAATGTCGGCACTAGTACAGTGTATATCCACCTTTCGCAGCAATGCAGGCTGGTATTCTCCCATGGAGACGATCGTAGAGATGCTGGATGTAGTCCTGTGGAACGGCTTGCCATGCCATTTCCACTTGGCGCCTCAGTTGGACCAGCGTTCGTGCTGGACGTGCAGACCGCGTGAGACGACGCTTCATCCAGTCCCAAACATGCTCAATGGGGGACAGATCCGGAGATCTTGCTGGCCAGGGTAGTTGACTTACACCTTCTAGAGCACGTTGGGTGGCACGGGATACATGCGGACGTGCATTGTCCTGTTGGAACAGCAAGTTCCCTTGCCGGTCTAGGAATGGTAGAACGATGGGTTCGATGACGGTTTGGATGTACCGTGCACTATTCAGTGTCCCCTCGACGATCACCAGTGGTGTACGGCCAGTGTAGGAGATCGCTCCTCACACCATGATGCCGGGTGTTGGCCCTGTGTGCCTCGGTCGTACGCAGTCCTGATTGTGGCGCTCACCTGCACGGCGCCAAACACGCATACGACCATCATTGGCACCAAGGCAGAAGCGACTCTCATTGCTGAAGACGACACGTCTCCATTCGTCCCTCCATTCACGCCTGTCGCGATACCACTGGAGGCGGGCTGCACGATGTTGGGGCGTGAGCGGAAGACGGCCTAACGGTGTGCGGGACCGTAGCCCAGCTTCATGGAGACGGTTGCGAATGGTCCTCGCCGATACCCCAGGAGCAACAGTGTCCCTAATTTGCTGGGAAGTGGCGGTGCGGTCCCCTACGGCACTGCATAGGATCCTACGGTCTTGGCGTGCATCCGTGCGTCGCTGCGGTCCGGTCCCAGGTCGACGGGCACGTGCACCTTCCGCCGACCACTGGTGACAACATCGATGTACTGTGGAGACCTCACGCCCCACGTGTTGAGCAATTCGGCGGTACGTCCACCCGGCCTCCCGCATGCCCACTATACGCCCTCGCTCAAAGTCCGTCAACTGCACATACGGTTCACGTCCACGCTGTCGCGGCATGCTACCAGTGTTAAAGACTGCGATGGAGCTCCGTATGCCACGGCAAACTGGCTGACACTGACGGCGGCGGTGCACAAATGCTGCGCAGCTAGCGCCATTCGACGGCCAACACCGCGGTTCCTGGTGTGTCCGCTGTGCCGTGCGTGTGATCATTGCTTGTACAGCCCTCTCGCAGTGTCCGGAGCAAGTATGGTGGGTCTGACACACCGGTGTCAATGTGTTCTTTTTTCCATTTCCAGGAGTGTATATGGTGTATCTGAAATGAATAAATGAATGTAGAAAATTATAGGGCTGGTAGAGTGCGTCACAACAAGCATATTCCACATAGAAACCCATGTCCGCGTCCCACAGCGTACGGCGCTGGGCGCCGTTGAACAACGCCGCGCGCCGCCAAGAGGGTAGACACACAACATGCCATTCGAGTCGTCGTGGTAGCAGGTCTTCACGGCAACGATTTAAGCGTATTTGTGGTATCAAGGTAAATGAGAAGTCCGAGTGAAGTTTTACAACCTTTACTTGAAAACAGTTACAAAATCTGCGCGAAATTACGCCCTCTTGCTTGAATGTACGCCGTGCAACGACAATTAACTTTCTGTCACACAGTTTCAAACATTCCTGGCAAAGTGGAAATTACATCGGAGGCTTTTCATCACTCTCAGTGGATGTTTCGTAGGCCACAGGTTTCAGGTGGCCCCAGAAGAAAAAATCATGGGCGAGATGTCGGGGGACCGCGCAGGCCATGCCACCAGCCCACCAAAGGTTTCATCCAAGTGCATTCGCACTGCATGTGTGAAGTGCGCAGGTGCACCATCGTGTTGCTACCACATTCGCTATGGCATGTTGAGCGGAACACGTTCCAACAACTTTGGCAGAGTTTCTCGTAAAAGGATTAAGTGTCTGTTGGCGTTAAGCCGCCGGGGCGAACATGTACGGACCGACCAGATTATCGCCTACCCAGCCGACCTAAATGTTGACAGCGAAGCTATCTTGGTGACCACGGTCAGAAGTGGGCTGCCGATTTTCCAGTACCTACATATGTTGATTGTGGCTGTTGAACATATCCTCTCGTGCGAGGGGTGCCTCGTCCATAAAAAGTACACAGTTATTGTATGGTACACTTTTGCAAAATCCACTGAAAAAATTCAGATAGACGTGGAAAATCGTGAAGATGATGTACACCCCTACCACCATGACACATACACCAAATTGTAGAATGGCTAACACCCTTTTCCCGTGCAACACGCCGCGAACTTGTTGAGGGTGTGTTTTCCAGCGTTTTCCAGCAGTGCCAACGCTCCCTCTTCAAGCCGTGGTGTACGCTTATGCTTTGACGACCGCGTCCGTCAGGACTTCGCACTTGTAACACAAGCAGAACGGGTTTGGAAGTAGGCCTTAAATGCACATATGCTACTTCGAAAACGTGCCAGTGGAAAACGTACTTCATGTGAACCTGTCCGTCGTAGGGACCTGTGCTTGGCAGTAAATGTGCGTGGATGTGGCATTCGACGATTCGGAAACTGCCGAACGCAGAAACGTTGGGCAGCGTGAGCATTTTCACCCGCCACCCTGTAACAGTGCAAGTCTCCCTTTCTCTCCCAAGAATAGTGCTCCATTTCCTATCCGCTCCACACAGTAACAAACACAAGAGTGTCCCTGTTTGATGATAAACTGACGCAGGGCGATCCAGACTCCGCCGTATGGACAGGTGCTGCTCTTTACGCAACGCCTGTCAAATAGCCATTTTCAGAGCCTAAAACAACACGTTCAGGTCCCAGTAATGTTGTCCTGCCTGGAATATCCGCAATTATGTCGACTACAGCGTTTGCAAATAAAGATAATAAAACTGTAATCCGATGTCTCTTCTACCTTGATGCAACAAATACACGGAAATCGTTACCCTGTAGATCTGATACCATGACGGCTCAGATAGCATGTTGTGTGCCTACCCTCTTGGCGACGTGCGTCGCTGTTCAATGACGCCTACCGCCGTACCCTAAGGGATGAGGACATGGGCCGCTGCGTGAAATATGCTTGTTATGACCCACTCTAACAGCCACCTCATTATCTACATCCAATTCAGATATGAAAAAAAATCAGTTTCCAGGTCAACATTACTCTCTATAACACAGCATACAATCACTTACAATCTTTATCTTACAATTGTTATTGCCTACTTTGGCCCAAATAAACAAATACTCGCCAGAGTTAAGAAACTTCTTTCTTCTAGCAAAAACTGATTGTCAGGAACCAAGGTACCATACCAGATCGTAGCCAGTAGTCCCGTACTCTCTGTAATACTCGAAGTCTTCCAAGCCAGAATATTTGCAATAGGGAAAACTTCAAGGTCGCCATAGTCTGCATGACTGCCCCACACAACAGCCAAGGTCAACCATGTACTGCCTCCAAACGCTGCTCATACATCATAGGTGAACTGCCTTCTAAGTCCACGCGAAACACTGGGACCACCAAAAAGTTGCTGCTTATTTAATTGCCCAGGAAAATCAATGTTTATTGCTTTCAGTGACCTATACACAGGAACATAATAACGTCGACGAGGCATTGCAGTTGTACGTTAATACTGACACTGTTAGCTTATATATATATATATATATATATATATATATGTCTGTGTGTGTGTGTGTTTCAATTATATATATATATATATATATATATATATATATATATATATATATATATATATATATATATATATATAAATAATCAGTTTCAAGGTCAACTTTATTGTTCGCAGAATACGGCACTGCGGTCGGCAACGCCTATGTTACACAAGTGTCTGGCACATTTGTAACTTCGGTTACTGCTGTTACAATGGCGAGCTTTCAAGATTTAACTGAGTTTGAGCACAGTGCTATAATTGGCGCACGTGCGATGGGACATAGCATGTCCGAGGTAGCGATGAAGTGGGGATTTTCCTGTACGACCATTTCACGAGTATACCGTGAATATCAGGAATCCGGTAAAACATCAAATCTCCGACACAGCTGCGGCCAGGAAAAGATACTGCAAGAACGGGACCAGGGACAACTGAACAGAATCGTTCAACATGACAGAAGTGCACCTTCCGCAAATTGGTGCAGACTTCAAAGCTGAGCCATCAACAAGTGTCACCGTGCGAACCATTCAACGAAACATCATCGATATGGGCTTTCGGACCCAAAGGCCCACTCGTGTATCCTTGATGACGGCACGACGCAAATCCTTACGCCTTGCCTGGGCCCGTCAACACTGACATTGAACTGTTGGTGTGTTGATGACTAGAAACATGTTGCCTGGTCGGACGAGTCTCGTTTCGAATTGAGCGGATGGACATGTACGGGTATGGAGACAACTTAATGAATTCATGGACCCTGCATATAAGCAGTGGACTGTTCAAGCTCGTGGAGGCTCTATAATGCTTCGGGGCGTGTGCAGTTCGAGCGATATGGGACACCTGATACGTCTAGATACGACTCTGACAGGTGACACGCACATAAGAATTCTACTGTATCTGATCACCTCGCGTCCATTCATGTCCATTGTACATTCCGACGGACTTGGGCAATTCCAGCAGGACAATGCGACACTCCAGAGTTGCTAAAGGGTGTCTCTAGAAACATTCTTCTGTGTTTAAACACTTCTGCTTGCCACCAAATTCCCCAGACATGAACATTAGTGAGCATATCTGGGATGTCTCGCAACCACCCCTTCCTACTCTTACGGATTAATGGACAGCCCTGCAGGCTTCATGGTGTCAATTCTTTTTAGCACTACTTCAGGCATTAATCGAATACATGTCACGTCGTTTTGCGGCACTTCTGCGAGATCGCGGGGACCCTACACGATATTAGGCATGTGTACCAGTTTCTTTGGCTCTTCAGAGTACACTGTATAGTGACCATAATTAATGTTCCGCTTTTGAAACGCTGTAGAAAAAGAACCACTGCTCCGAATGAAGTCAAATTTGAACAACTTATTATTGACACAGTGAGGAGTGTCACTTAACAAAAATAATTAACGAAGATTTTACCTATAGATGGCGCTTTAACTGTCTTAAAGTAAATTGGGGTCGGCTACATATGACATGTGGATCGCAGTAGACGGCTATGGTTTCAGTATCACATTGTACCATCCGTATTGTTCAATGTGAATGGCTACGCAAGCTCGGAAGTCAAAAGTTGAGGCAGTTTTAGTTAGGTAAGCCTTTTCACCATGGCAAGGTTGAACAGTACGGAAGGGAACAATCTAATAGTTCTGAGGCCAAAAGCGCACAAAATACATAATGGCATGTATTTTTAATTGTCCTCTGGCGAAAATCGACATACTTCAAACAAATGATATCGGTTCTGAATTATCTTGGGGGCAAAAAGCGCATAAAAAGCAAAATGACATCGATTTCTAACTGTCGTGAGGCTTGCGCGAGGAAAGTTCAATATGCTGTCCACTGTCTTCTGCCACAAGTGGTAATCGGGAAACAGTATGTTGCGAAGCAGATAGAAGTGTCTCGGGGGTCACGTTCAGAAAGGTTTGACCCATATGTGCCTTCAGTTCAGATAAGTTTAATTGGAGCGCTGAACACAACGTCTTTCAGACAAACCTAAAGCAAAAGCCACACGGAATAAGATCAGATAATTTGGACGATCAGGCCATAGGAAAATGGCGGCTGATAATTCTCTAACTTCAGAAATTCCCCTGGAACAGCCACTTCATTGACTATGTAATGTGCGGAGGAGCAGCGCCTTGCATAAAAATTATTCTACCCACACATCCACGCCGTTAAGGGTTAGAGTGACCTTGTTGAGTAAAAGACTCTCATGGAGTTTACCAGTGACGGTGCAGGTAGCAGGACCTGCAGGACAAATCTCCTCGAAAAAACACACCCTTACGATGAACTATGTCGTCAGCCCGTGCATCGCACAGTCACCTTTCCAGAACGAGGTGGTACCAACTGATGTGCGTGTGGATTTTCCGTTGCCAATATTCTGCAATTCTGCGTATTGACATGACCTTGGAGACGAAAATGGGCTCGTCTGTTAACAGAATGTTACATCGCCATTCATTACCCAGATCCATGTGAGCAAGAAATTCCAGAGCGAATTTTTGCCTTGCTGGCATGTCAACATGAAGCAACTTCTGAACATGGGTAATTTTGTATGGACAGCATTTCTGGAAATTTCGTAGGAATGTATGCATTGTACTCGAGGACATGTCCAGCATTCGGGCAATTCCGTGTGCACTGCATGTTTGCACACGGCTGCTCGACCCCTCCCGCAGTGCTGTGGCCACATGTTCGACAGACGTCGAATCAACTGCTTTCTTCCCTCTGCCACACTGCGCTTCACAAGAACCTGTATTTTGGAATTTAGTAATCATTTTGTCCAGGCCCTTAGCAGACATCGGACAATGCCTTTCATTACCCCCTGTGACCGGCCCGGAACTTTTGTAGAGCTATTGGCGATTCTATGAAAAAAGGTTTACCAGCAATCCACGATCCTTCATGAAGATGGTAATGTTGGGCTTCTCGGGCCCAAACTGAGGGACAGCTGTGTGTTGCGCGTCTGCTGGTGTGCATATTTTGACTCTTACAGCGCCAGTTACTGGTCAAAGTTTCGTTAACTTTTTTCGTGACGTTTCCCCTGCGTCAGTAGCTTGGTGTTCAATTTTGGCATCGTTGTGAGCAGTGGTTCTCTTTTTCTGCAGCGTTTTGAAACTGGAAAATGGTAGGAAAACGTGCTTTTCAAATCTGAAGTTTCTTCGGCACATGTGCGAAATTTCGAACAATTCTGACAGATGAAAGAGCCGCAGTGAACCATCAAAATGGCGACTACGCGAGACACTTGCTACAAGTAACGTGCTGTAATTGAATTCTTAGGTGATAAAAAAATAGTGAACATCTATAAATGTTTTTGCGCAGTGCACGCTAATGACACAGTTGATAGGAGTATTGTTGGGCAATGGGAAAAAAAGAGCTAAAGCGAAAGCCACAAACTGAGCTTCATGATCGGCCAGGTTCTGGTCGTCCTGTCACAGGCTTTGCTCCGAACATGCTATTATTCGTGCAAACTGGCGCGCCGCAATTCGACAACTGTCTCTACAGCTATTGATGGAAAATGCCTGTGAAGTCACTGTGACTATTGGATACTTAAGGGTGTGTTCAAGACTGGTTCGAAGAACGTTCAGAAAAGTGCACAAGACTTTAAAAGAAAAACATTTCACCAGAACGGTTGTAGCAGTTTGAGGTCTGCAGTCGTTACAGGTCACGAAATTAGATTCTTCATTTTGAGCCGGAAACAGTAAAAGGCAGTCAGTGGAGTGGTACCCGAAATCCACAAAAAGTAGAAATTCAAGGCATATCCCACAAATGGTAAAATCGTAATGTCAGTCTTTTGGGATAATGATGTTGTCATTCTTGTGGATGTATTCCGAAAAGGGTCAATCTTTAATTCAGAGGCATAGGTGAAGACTCCGAACAAATTCAAGAATCGTTTCCAGCGTGTTCGATCCTGCCCCGCCCACAAGTTTCGAAATCTGAAAACCCATCGCCAATAGCCTCATCCTCCGTGTAACCTTGACTTGGCGCCCTCAGACTTGGGGACGTATCAGAATTCTCTACGCGGGAAACATTTTAAAGATGGTGAGAGCGTAATTCATACAGAGTAAATATGCCAACGAGCACAGGAAAAGCGCTTTTACCAACAACGAATACATGTCGTCAGACCATAGAACCTGACGGAGACCATGTGGGAAAATTGTATGAAGGTGTGCTGAAAAGTAATGCCTCCGAATTTTTTATGTGAAAACTCTTAAAGCTTTTTAACTACAACTAATGTTATTAATATTCTACACCTTTATTCTTCCTGCTGCCGCTAGAGGACTCCGAACTGTATAGCGTGTAGCATGGCGTTGGAATGTAACTATGTTTCGGTATGACAAACAGCGTGCGGTAATCGAGTTTCGAATTCGAAGAGTTCGTTCAGACACGGATTACCCTCTACTTCAGTATGACGCTGCCACACCAAACACGAGTGCTGTGACTTCTGCAACCATCAGACGCCTTAGGATCACTGACTTCATACAATGCCGGCCGAAGTGGCCGTGCGGTTAAAGGCGCTGCAGTCTGGAACCGCAGGACCGCTACGGTCGCAGGTTCGAATCCTGCCTCGGGCATGGATGTTTGTGATGTCCTTAGGTTAGTTAGGTTTAACTAGTTCTAAGTTCTAGGGGACTGATGACCTCAGCAGTTGAGTCCCATAGTGCTCAGAGCCATTTGAACCATTTTGAACTTCATACAGTCCAGACTTGGCCCCATTCGATTTTCGACTGCTTGCAAAACTTAAAGAACACTTTCGAACACTTCAGTTTGATAGTGATGGGACAATGCAGGCAGAGGTGATGTTGTGGCTGTCAGCAAAGTCAAACATTCTACAGTGATTGTATCAACAAAGTGGTCTCTCTTTGGGAGAAACGTGTTCGTCGCCAGGGCGACTACATTGAGAAAGGCACGAAGAATAAAGATGAGGAATGTTAATAACGTTTCCCTTATTTGAAAAGCTTCAAGAATTTTCACATAAAAAATTCGGAGGCGTTACTTCTCAGCATGCCCTCGTACATGGAAAAAAAGCCATTCACCGTTACTAAGTTCGAAATTTTGGAAATTTGTGGTAAGGTCCTATGGGACCAAACTGCTGAGGTCATCGGTCCCTAGGTTTACACACTACTTAATCTAACTTAAACTAAGTTACACTAAGAACAACACCCATGCCCGAGGGAGGACTCGGACCTCCGATTGGGGGAGCCGCGCGAACCGTGGCAAGGCGCCCTAGACCGCGCGGCTACACCGTGCGACACACTATGTTCGAACTCTTGAGAATAAATATATTCTAAGAGAAAAATTGTGGTGCGTTATTTACTGAAAGATCCTCGTACCCCCGCAAGTCTGGGCCAGGGCAGCAATTAGAGATCCTTGCTCTGATCCCAAAGCTTACTGACTGCTTGTAGGATTCACTTTTAGGTTCTGAGAAAATAAAACTGTCGCTGACAGCGATAGTAACTACATTCCGAAACGGCTTGACATAGTTTATGGTGAGATTAAAAAAAAGTTTAAACTAAAAGAAACTGTGCCAGAGTTGAATTTGTTAACTCTGCGCTCTCTGCCTCATTCACCGCTTTACTGCGTCTTAAGATCATTCATACGAACAGCGCTCGAAGAAGTAGATTGTATGTTAGATCCCTACTTCGGGATACGGTTGCACGCGAAGAACTGCTATCAACCATAGTAAAAGCGGAATGCAAAATGCGATAAATTATGTTTTTCCTCTCTGCTCACGCGAGGAAGCTTTCGGCACGAACTTCCCTCTTGTGGAGTTGGTATCGTGCAGCGAACATTTCTCCAGAATAAGGTGAGTGTTTCATAAGAACTTTAAGTATCAAGAGCGATAATCGGGTAGCACTCTTTCAGAAGAGATAGTGCGAAAACCTTCTTAGAAGATAAAGATGCAGCAGTGTGTCGTCTCTCTTAAAACTACAACACGAAACAGTTTGTATGTGGCCACTTATTATACCATGTGGCTCTCAAAGTTATTGAGTGTCATTTATGGTAGGATGATACAGAGCAACGTTCTTCTGCTGATACTCTATTCCTTTCAAACTGACTCATTAAATTCGCAGCCGATTCCCGTCTGCTAGCATAAACATGATCCGACTGGTAAGAAGTTATCAGTCGGAGGCAATTAGTTGAAATTCTGCTAAATGTGACAGCTTTATGGTGTAAAATATGGGTCGTAGCTACACATACACGATATAATCAACGACACCCACAAAAGTGGCCAAAGCGTACTTCTTTTACGATGGCGCAAGCAGGTTTTATTACAAACATACATGACAGATTACAGTTAATTCACTGCGGTAGCCGGTACCTATCTCAGATGGGACAGCTACGATTGCAAAACTGTGCTTTCAGTAAATATAAATGTGTCCTGCTTCTTACTTCTTATTCAGCGCATTGTTTCTATAACTTCGCCTTTTTTCTTTTGTGTGAAATAAATGCGTACATATTTCACTACATCTACATAACTACCTTGCAGTTCAGACCTAAGTGTGTCGCAGAGGGTTTATCGAACCACGTTCAGACTATTGCTCTACCGTTCCACTCTCGAACAGCTCATGGAAAAATCGAACATTTAAATCTTTTTTGCAATCTTTGATTTCTGTTATTTAAGTATGATGATCATTTCTCCCCATGTAGAATGGCGTGAAAAAAATAATTTTACATTCGTTGGAGCAAGATTCTGACTGACATTTCATGAAAAGACCTTTGTCTTAATGATTGCCACCCGAACTCCCGTCTCATATCCGTGACAGTCTCCCCTATATGGCGATAATACAAAACGAGATGCCCTTCTTTTAAATACTGGCTCACTGTTGTCATCCTTACCTAAACTGATCCCGAGAATAAATTCCTGTGACTCTCAGTGGTTTGCACAACGTTAGTTTACCTCCTTATAATCTGATTCGATGGGAGATTAGTGTTTAACGGCCCTTCGACAATGAAGTCCTTAGAGACGAAGCACAAGCTCGGATTAGGAAAGGATGCAGAAGGAAAGCGGCCATGCAGTTTCGGAGGAACGATCCCGACATGTTCCTTAAACAATTCAGGAAAATCATGGAAAACCTAAATAAGGACGGCCGGACGCGGGTTTGAACCGTCGTTCTTCCGAAAATTTGACGCGTGCTGTGTCATGATCTTTGTTCAGTGGCTCTCCACGTGGTTGAGGCAGGATGGGGCTGGTTCGTGAGTGGTAAGGTGCTGGATTAATAAAATGTATTTACTTAAACAGTAGTTTATTAACAAAATACAATCGAACACTTTATAACTAGTAAGATACTCAATTTAATAGCGGGAGCACTGATGACTGGTAATAAAGCCGGTTAAACCTAAGATTCACCACGTCAAAAATTACAATTCTTACCATGAATTGGTACAAAGTCATAATTAAAAAAGAAGAATAAATACAAATAAAAATATAAATAAAAACACAAAGATCGCCGCAGGTTGGTAAAACCAAAATAAAGTCACCTTCCTTTGCAGAACAAAATGATTTAAAGTACTGAGCAATTCTAGCGAGAATTAGTGATTGCCAAAACGGCGTTGCTCGTTAACAGACAATTATAGGTCAAGAACTTCAGCTGATCAGACAAATAACTACGCTTAGCACCTGCACAAAAGGCTTAAGACCCAGTGATAAATGCTTAACGCGGCGAAGCCTTTTCAAGAGTTAAATTTAACATACTAATTTCATTAAGGAACAAGATGACTCACCGTAAAGGTCACCTTACGCCAACACTGACCGTTGTTAAGGGAACAAAATTTTACTACTCAAATAACTTTAATGACTTTCAGGACAGATACAAGATAAAAGCGTCAACCTCTGGTGACATCACAAGCATGTTTTTCAATGGGCGAAGGTGCTTTGGGATTCACACGAAGCCGGCCGAAGTGGCCGAGCGGTTCTAGGCGCTACAGTCTGGAACCGCGTGACCGCTACGGTCGCAGGTTCGAATCCTGCATCGGGCATTGATGTGTGTGTTGTCCTTATGTTAGTTAGATTTAAGTAGTTCTAAGTTCTAGGGGACTGCTGACCTCCGTAGTTAAGTCCCATAGTGCTCAGAGCCATTTGAATCATTTGAGCCATTCACACGAAATTTGGTTAAGAATGCAGGATTACTTTCGGGAAACTTAAGCTTACGTCGGTGTACGCCTCCGTGGGCATACAGGCTACCAGAAGCAATGGCCGATCAAAACCAGGTACAAGGCGTGAAGTTCGGGAGGTTTTCACGGCAAATTGCCTAGAACATACAGGGTGCAGCTAACAGGCGAACCAAACACAGTAAAAAGTCGCCTCTAGACGGTGTTGCTTTGATTTATTAAACAGGATTTAGATGAAATTAGGGGAAGTAGATCACACAGTAAAAAATTGTAAATATAAAAGCTCCCTGAGCGGTACCATATACAACTGAAATGTAGAACGCCAAATTAAGGCAAACACTTAATCTCAGCGAGTTATAGGCAAGCAAACAACAGCAGCAGCCGACCAAACATACACAAAGAATTATCTGAGTAAGATGGCCAGAAATGCCAAACAATCACAACGTAATTATCACACTGGTGACTAGTTTTGCAAACAGCTAACAACCAGTAATCCGGATGTACTGGACACAATGGTCCATCCCACTTACAAAAATACATACCTTCTCCGCAGATGTAAGATGAATATACATTACCAAAAACGATCTGATGGAAGCTTTGGGTCAACAGAAACCTCCGATCTTACTCGTCTGCTTTGACCCGTGACGTAAGCGTGTTGTGGTGTGTGACGTCATTACGGCGCGGAGTTTAGTCTTGTTTTTGTTTGTGGTGCTCTCTGGTGGTGTGTTCATGGTTTTCGTTTGTTTTAATTTAATGCTCATTGCTGTATGTCGGGTGAGTTTGTTATTGAGTGTATTGGGTTGTGGTTTTTTGTTTAGGAATGGATATGAAAGACCGCCTTAATAGTGTTCGGTTGAGGGCGATGATGGGCGAGACAGCGTTAGAACTTATCAAGTTCTTACAACTATTCGGTTTAATCGCCGAAGTTGTTAAGTGTTCTCTTTGCCTTGAGGCGATGAAATTGGTTAAAGTTCCGGCCTCTCGGACCAGCGACGGATACATGTGGTGTTGCCGGAAAGATGGCGTATGGCGTTCTATAAGGCGTGGTACCTGGTTCGAGAAGTCTAGATTGGGCATGCGTGAGATTGTGCTTATTACATATTATTTTTGTTATAGATGCCCACAGAGTTTTTGCGCGTTTGAGACTGGTGTGAGTGAGAGGACTGTTTCAGACTGGTATTCCTTTTGTCGTGACGTGTGTTCGGAATTTATTAAGTACAGGGGTAAGTTGGGTGGGCATGGGGTGCTTGTGGAGGTGGACGAGTCGCAGTTTGGTAAAAGGAAGTATGGGAGGGGGAAGTCTGTGGCTGGTCTTTGGGTGTGGGGGGCTGTTGTTGACGGGGGTGGGGGTACTGAATGTGTTTTTAGGGTTGTGGAGGGGAGGTCGAAGGCTGAATTAGTGGGGTTAATTGAGGAGTATGTAGAGCCCGGGTCCACAATAGTTTCTGATGTTTTTTTCTTCTTATAGGGGGTTGGGTGACAGGGGATTTAATCATTTAGTAGTGAACCACAGTCTAGAATTTAAGAATTATGATACTGGGGCTTGCACTAACACAATTGAGGGGATGTGGGGGGCGGTTAAGTCAGTTCTTGGGAGGGGGAAGAGGCGCTCTTCCAACCTTCAGTCTCATTTAGATGAGTACTGTTGGCGGAAGAGTGTCCCAGAGGCCTATTGCATTTTTCGGGTTTTTTTAAGGGCTGTGGGTAAAATGTATAGGCCGAAAGTGGTTAGTTAGGGTGCATTTGTGTGTGATTGTGGTGGCCAATCTAGTTTGTGGGGCTGGAACTTTTTTGAGGTAAGTTCCGTTTTTTTTTGTTTTTGATGTGTGTTTTGTGTCAACAGAAACATCCGATCTCACGCGTCGGCTTTGACCCGTGACGTTAGGGACCTACACATTGATCTGTAGCGTAGCCCTGAATACGAGGTGAGGTTGGGAGGTTTTTTTTGGCGGGGGGGTCAGGGGGGGGCGCAGCCCCCCCCTGCCTGGCCTCGAGTACCACTTGTTTATTATGATCTTTGTTCGATCGTAATTTATGTGAATGGGAGCTGTTGTAGATGTATGTAGGTGTAAGGGAAGTGTTGGTTTTTTTTTTTTTTGTATTGGAGGATGTGATCGGTAGGTTCTGTTGAGCTACATAGGGCAAGGGAAGTGTCCGATTCTGGATAGGAATGTGTTTTTTGGTATTTGGTCAGTTTTGTGACGTTGATTTATTTCGTTGTTTTGCGTGGTTTTGTACGGCGGTCGGTGGCTACATTTGTGTATATTTAGTTTGTCCCCACCCAAAAACCCCCAATTTCCCACGCTTGTCCCGTTAGAGTCATTAGGCTTTTTGTGAAACTTGTGTATTTCAGTGTTTATAATACGTATGCGATGTTTTTATATCCGCCATATTGGATAATACGTATGCGATGTTTTTATATCCGTCATATTGGAATTGTCGTTTATAGTCGTTTCCGCTACATTTGTGACGTCATGGGTCAAAGCCGACGGGTAAGATCGGACGCTTCTGTATTTCCACTTACCAAAATACATACCTTCTCCGCAGATGTAAGATGAATATTCATTACCAAAAACGATCTGATGGAAGCCACAAGACTAACTAACGCATTTAGTGAGGCCCTGTTCCGGGTTCACTCTTGAATCCATCCTGTAACACACACGCGTAAGCAAAATTAAACCCTGTTCTAATAAAATACAAAATAAATAAATAAAACAAGTCTGACAAGCACTGAATAGGTAATACGCCAGGCAAGTAGCTTACAGAAAAATTTTAACGTTAAGTGTGGTCCAGAAAATTGGCTAAACGCAACCTCGTAGAAAAACACAAACAAGAGCCTTCGCTCACAACAGAATATTGGAGGAACGACCACAACTACCAGCTAAATACACAAGGAACCACGATACATTGTTTCACACTTCAGTTTAGAAGAAAATTACTGGCCCTTACAGAAAGGGGCACACTTTAAAGTCCACAATAGCAGTACTCAACAGTTTCCCGAGCAGGCTTGCTTCCTCCAACGATAGATTAGCTGACTGTTAAACTCTAACCTCTGTGATGGCGACAGTAATGCTTCACAGGCTAGGCCTCCAGCTTCCAGCTACGTTCGGTCCAACGGAGACTCGCACGTAAGCCGAACCCTGGACCTCCAACTCTCCACACTGCTGCCGGCGTCCTTCAGTTGCCCAGCAACGAAACAAAGACATACACAGGGCAGATACTATCGGTAACTGAACTCCAAGGACGTCACCCACTTAAGATGCAGTGGTAACGAATGGGATATAATACATCCGTTGTCTGGTAAAGTCAAATGCACGTACATTCTGTGCTTCTTTAACATCCTCATTTTAAGACCCCAATTTCAATCGACTATCTAAAATCTTAGTGAAAGGCAGATTTTTTCCTCCTTCAGCGACCACCACGCATTATAATGAGTCGAACAGACTTACTAGGACTTACTAGGAGAGAATTACTACATGTTTTCCTTTCTCCTACAGTACATCAAAACAAAGTGGAAGACCTTCTCCTGTAAATCAAGAAAATGTAAAAGGGCTTTTGTGAGTTTTGGTACTACAACTACCTCCTTCGGTGGAGCAGTCTATGTAAAAATGGGAGCAAGTGCTTCAATTTCTCCAACGCATAACTAACCTCTTCATTCTGGGCATAATATGCAACCTTCCACACTGAACGTATTACTGCATGCCTATATAAACTACTGGCCATTAAAATTGCTACACCACGACGATGACGTGCTACAGACACGAAATTTAACCTACAGGAAGAAGACGCTGTGACATGCAATTGATTAGCTTTTCAGAGCATTCACACAAGGTTGGCACCGGTGGCGACACCTCAAACGTGCTGACATGAGGAAAGTTTCCAACCGATTTCTCATACACAAACAGCAGTTGACCGGCGTTGCCTGGTGAAACGTTGTTATGATGCCTCGTGTAAGGAGGAGAAATGCGTACCATCACGTTTCCGACTTTGATAAAGGTCGCATTGTAGCCTATCGCGATTGCGGTTTATCGTATCGCGACATTGCTGCTCACGTTGGTCGAGATTCAATGACTGTTAGCAGAATATGGAATCGGTGGGTTCAGGAGGGTAATACGACACACCGTGCTGGATCCCAACGGCCTTGTATCATTAGCAGTCGAGATGACAGGCATCTTATCCGTATGGCTAACGGATCGTGCAGCCACGTCTCGATCCCTGAGTCAACAGATGGGGACGTTTGCAAGACAAAAACCATCTGCGCGAACAATTCGATGACGTTTGCAGCAGCATGGACTATCAGCTCGGAGACCATGGCTGCCGTTACCCTTGACGCTGCATCACAGACAGGAGCGCCTGCGAAGGTGTACTCAACGACGAACCTGGGTGCACGAATGGCAAAACAGCATTTTTTCGGATGAATCCAGGTTCTGTTTACAGGATCATGATGGTCGCATCCATGTTTGGCAACATCGCGTTGAACTCACATTGGAAGCGTGTACTCGTCATCGCCATACTGGTGTTCGCATTGACGGCACTTTGAACAGTGGACGTTACATTTCAGATGTGTTACGATCCGTGGCTCTACCCTTCATTCGATCCATGCGAAACCCTACGTTTCAGCAGGATAATGCACGACCGCATGTTGCAGGACTTGTACGGGCCTTTCTGGATACAGGCAATGTTCGACTGCTGCCCTGGCCGGCACGTTCTCCAGATCTTTCACCAATTGAAAACGTCTGGTCAATGGTGGCCGAGCAACTGGCTCGTCACAATACGCCAGTCACTACTCTTGATGAATAATAGTATCGTGTTGAAGCTGCATGGGCAGCTGTACCTGTACACGCCATCCAAGCTCTGTTTGACTCAATGCCCAGGCGTATCAAGGCCGTTATTACGGCCAGAGGTGGTTGTTCTGGGTACTGATTTCTCAGGGTCTATGCACCCAAATTGCGTGAAAATGTAATCACAT
Organism: Schistocerca piceifrons; assembly: GCF_021461385.2. Classification (NCBI taxonomy): domain Eukaryota; kingdom Metazoa; phylum Arthropoda; class Insecta; order Orthoptera; family Acrididae; genus Schistocerca; species Schistocerca piceifrons. The sequence goes on along the minus strand of NC_060139.1, from coordinate 773,471,107 downwards.
GTCAGTGCTAGTTAATATATTTGTCCAATGAATAACCGTTTATCATCTGCATTTCTTCTTGGTGAAGCAATTTTAATGGCCAGTAGTGTAATTTCCCCCAGGTTGGTTTGTGAACTCGTGGCTGCCCATGGAACGAGAACATACTCTCCCTGGCACGCTTACTATGAGATGTGCCGTTACCAGGTATGGTTAGAATGTTATTGTTGTATGCTGTGTATGTACACTGTATGTGCTGAGTCGAGCGTACATAGCACACCATAATATGCTCGCTACGCTCCCGCCAGGTAGTCGGAAGAATTTTTGTGAAAACTGATTCCAGATTTTGTTACACATGTCAGCTAAACCACATATCGTGGTAACGACGCAATTCAGCAGCCTGAGGCCGTTCTAAGGAAGAAACTGGTCGTGTCACAATAAACGCGTAATAACACCGCTGTGATGGTTTTCATTAATCACATTACACTTAACAACTCTCCTTAAATTGGGAGGCCCTGACGTATCCTCTCCTTATCTGGGGGATTTATGCCATATTATTAATAATGGTTTGTCGTTAGTAAGATATACCAATTCAAAGAAAGTTCCGTACTTAAGCCGTGTGCTTCTGGCTATAACGCCATGTTCTCCATTCATGTACGTGTTCCTGAGTTGTCCAGTGCGCACCTTTGTATCACAAACATGCGTCGCAGGTATAATGTACAGACACCTGATCACAGGTAAGTCCCAGAAGGAACAACAACCACAGAAGATTAAAGAGCAAAATTCAACTACAGGAAGTGGCTTTCATAAAACATGACAGATAGCAAGTACTAGAAAACAGTTAACTTTCAGCGTTAATTATATTTTTCTTCATCCTCAATTCCCCAGAATCTATATCAGATGGGAAGCTAGACTACTTATATTGTGCCCTCTCCACCCCAATGCTCCCCTCACCTTCCCCTTTTCTTTTCCAACAGCCAATCCTCGTACGCTACCGCACCTAAACACACAGCCCCACCAGGCACCTACACTCACTGCATATTTTCTCCCAATAAATTTCCAATAAACTTGCAAACCAATACTAACCCGCGTTATCAGATCTTCCTGTCACTTCTCTATCGTTCTCCATACCAGGGCTCCCCTCCACTCTTCGATTCTCTTCTTTATTACGCTGGCCCGACTTCCTTTGTATTGACACACATTCGAACACACTATGCCTGCCATAAACCGCAGATATTTACACGTACACCGTTAACCCTCTAGATCCTACGGTGCGCTGCACGGAACTAACTACCTTCAGTCATTTTCCAGTGCAGGGTCATACCATTAATCAGTGCTTCCTTCAAGTTCTTTATTAATGAAGCTACTGTTTGTTGTTTTAATATGATGAGTATAAAATATATTTAAAAACTGTAAACACGAAGAGAAATTTAAAGCTTTTGAAGTATTGCAAATGGAAATTTTAAAAATTTTTGTTTTGTTTTTGGTTGAAGAGTAGGAATGGATTCTTATCAGTTCATCTTTGTTCAAGAGAGGCAAGGGGTTGGTACGACAATAAATAAAATTACAATTCAAGCCAGTTCTTATCATCAAACAAGGTTAGTTTCCTCATCTTCCAGCAATATCAGCAAGTCAACAATTCACCATCCCTTCATACTGAATGTGGCCGGGGTAAAATACAGGGAGGGAAAGGCTGTTTACAATTTGTACAGAAACCAGATGACAGTTATAAGAAACTTTCAGGTTTGCTGACGATACTGCAATTTGGCAGAGACAGCAAAGGACCTGGAAGAACAGCTGAACGGAATGGACAGTGTCTTGAACGGAGGATGTAAGATGAACATCAACAAAAGCAAAACGAGGATAATGTAATGTAGTCGAATTTAATCAGGTGATGCTGAGAGAATTAGTTTAATAAATTAGACACTTAAAGTAACAGATGAGATTTGTCATTTGGGAAGTTGGGAAGCAAAATAACTGATGATGTTCGTAGTAAGGCGGGTATAAAATGTAGACTGGTTAAGGCGAGGAAAGCTTCCTGAAGAAGGGAAATTTTTTAACATCGAGAACAGATTTAAGTGTCATGGAGTGCCTTCTGAAACTATTTGTATGAAGTGTAGCCACATATGGAAGTGAAAAATGGACGATAAAGAGTTTAGAAAAGACGAGAATAGAAGCTTTCGAAATGTGGTGCTACAGAAGAATCCTGAAGATTAGATGGGTAGATCACTTAGTTAGTAAGGAGTTACTGATTAGAATTGGGAGAAGAGGAATTTGTGTCACATGTTGACTAGAAGGAAGGATCGGTTGGTAGGACACGTTCTGAGGCATCAAGGGATCGCCAGTTTAGTACTGGAGAGAAGCGTAGAGGGTAAAATTGTAGAGGGAGAGCAAGAAATGAATACACTAAGCAGATTCAGAAGGATGCAGATTGCAGTAGTTACTCAGAGGTGAAGAGGCTCGCTCAGGATAGAGCAGCATGGAGAGTTGCGTCAAACCAGTCTCTAGACTGAAGATTACAACAACAAACAACATAATGAATCAGTCGGGCTGGTAGTAGTCTGCAAAAACTGGTTCCCATCGCAGCGATCATCCATCTGTCCTTAACCAAGCCCAGTGCAGGACTTTTCCTCTTATTTCTCTGTTTTCCAGTCCTATCTTTAGAACCAAACACTGAATGGAAATTATTTCTATCCGTTTATGTCAATGTATATACATTTATTATGTTCATTTAACTTGTAACCGTAGAGAGCATTTGTTTAATCTGAATAAAGTACTCTTGCCCAGTTCGGCGTGACGGCTGTCACTTGTCGAGAGAATACACTTGCTGAAAGAAATGTTCAGTTCACTGGAGAGTGATGTTGATAAGGACCTTCGTGGGGCTATGTTGAAGGTTGAACTAGGGCCGAACCATAGCCGTACATCGGATAGCCACACATCAAAGGCCATGGTTTTCGGGGTTCCATTGTACAGAAGAGGGACAATAATCGTATTAAGACGGCTTGCTTTGATGTTGTGCATCTTATCTCACTTAGCGCGCACTTCCTCGCACCTCCACAGGGTGGGACAGAAGTAATAGCAGTTGATGTCTTCGAGTCGACAGATTTTTGTGGTCTGAAAGTTCATTTAGTTAGACGATGCGACTGAAATGCACAAATCGATTTTCGAAATGCGGGTTTCCACACAATTTCAGTTTGTCAGCATGCCCCACAGCGGCAGCGTCGTCAGCGAGCTGTGCCTTATCTCCATGGCTCCCCCCGCCAGTGTGGTGCCCCTGGTGACGTCACAGATAAGGTCGCACGTTAAGTGCGCGAGGGTGACGCCTGATAAAGGTGTGACGGCTCACTTAGCGCGCACTTCCTCGCACCTCCACAGCCGCCTGACACCACTGCCCAGTGCCCGCACGCTGTGCGTCGCTCACAGCAGAACCTTATGATATATACAATGCGTTAGCTTTCCGGTAATAGGAAGTACTCTAACCATAGCCGTATATCTGATAGCCACACATCAAAGGCCATGGTTTTCGGGGTTCCATTGTACAGAAGAGGGACAATAATCATATTTAGACGGCTTGCTTTGATGTTGCGCATTCTGGACGCAAGGTTCTCTGCCTCGTGATGACTGGGTGTTGTGTGATGTCCTTAGATTAGTTAAGTTTAAGTAGTTCTAAGTTCTAGGGGACTGATGACCATAATGTTAAGTCCCATAGTGCTCAGAGCCATTTGAACCATTTGAATCTGGACGCAAGGAATTGTGCATGTATATTCTTTCCTTATTTTTTTCCTTCATGTACTGTTGCATCGTTCAGCTCCCTCCCGAAGCTGTTGTAAATCCTTATAAACAGTAGATATTGTGTGAGAGAGATGAATATTGCAGTAATACATAAGAGTCTCTTAACTCATGCTAGGCAATCTTTACACTTTGCTTTTACCACATAGCTTCCAAGAACTCTGGTAAAACATCTCATTTCAGAGCGACCTATTGATAGTTGCCTACTACGTAGCGCAGTATTAGCTACCAGAATCTTAATTTCTCACAATACTTCTCTGGTGTTGTCTAAAGCCTAATTTCATGAGTTATTTTTTATCCTCCGCTACAGGAGAAACCATCATGAAGTGTTCTTATCGGTGAGTAAAATCGTTAATTGCTTAAAAACAGAAAACTTCTGGCTAGGGATTGGAAAAACCGATCGGTTAAAAACGATACCACTATTTTAGTTCTGAATTAACGGTATTTTTCAGTATTTGTTTGGTCTCGCCTGTGTTGTGGTCTTCAGTCCAGAGACTGGTTTGATGCAGCTCTCCATGCTACTCTATCCTGTGCAAGCTTCTTCATCTCCCAGTACCCACTGCAACCTACATCTTTCTGAATGTGTTTAGTGTATTCATCTCTTGGTCTCCCTCTACGATTTTTACCCTCGACGCTGCCCTCCATCACTAAATTGGTGATCCCTTGATGCCTCAGAATGTGTCCTACCAAGCGATCCCTTCTTCTAATCAAGTTGTGCCACAAATTCCTCTCCTATCCAATTCTATTCAATACTTCATCATTAGTTATGTCATCTACCTATCTAATCTTCAGCATTCTTCTGTAGCACCACATTTTGGAAGCTTCTATTCTCTTCTTGTCTAAACTATTTATCGTGCATGTCTCACTTCCATACATGGCTACACTCCATAAAAATACTTTCAGAAACGACTTCCTGACACTTAAATCTATACTCGATGTTAACAAATTTCTCTTCTTCAGAAACGCTTTCCTTGCCATTGCCAGTCTACATTTTATATCCTCTCTACTTCGACCATCATCAGTTATTTTGTTCCCCAAATAGAAAAACTCGTTTACTACTTTAAGCATCTCATTTCCTAATCTAATTCCCTCAGCATCACCCGATTTAATTCGACTACATTCCATTATCCTCGTTTTGCTTTTGTTGATGTTCATCTTATATTCTCCTTTCAAGTCACTGTCCATTCGGTTCAGCTGCTCTTCCAGGTCCTTTGCTGTCTCTGACAGAATTACAATGTCATCGGCGAACCTCAAAGTTTTTATTTCTTCTCCATGGATTTTAATACCTACTCCAAATTTTTCTTTTGTTTCCTTTACTGCTTGCTCAATATACAGATTGAATAGCATCGGGGAGAGGCTACAACCCTATCGTCTCACTCCCTTCCAAACCACTGCTACCTTTTCATGCTCCTCGACTCATAACTGCCATCTGGTTTCTGTACAAATTGTAAATAGCCTTTCGCTCCATGTATTTTACACCTGCCACCTTCAGAATTTGAAAGAGAGTATTCCCGTCTACATTGTCGAAAGCTTTCTCTAAGTCTACAAATGTTAGAAACATAGGTTTGCCTTTCCTTAATCTATTTTCTAACGTACGTCGCAGGGTCAGTATTGCCTCAAGTTTTCCAACATTTCTACGGAAACCAAACTCATCTTCCCTGAGGTCAACTTCTACCTGTTTTTCCATTCGTCTGTAAAGAATTCGCGTTAGTAGATTGCAGCTGTGACTTATTAAACTGATAGTTCGGTAATTTTCACATATGTCAACACTTGCTTACTTTGGGATTGGAATTATTATATTCTTCTTGAAGTCTGAGGGTTTTTCGCCTGTCTCATACATCTTGCTCACCAGATGGTAGAGTTTTGTCATGACTGGCTCTCCCAAGGCCGTCAGTAGTTCTAATGGAATGTTGTCTACTCCCGGGGCCTTGTTTCGACTTAGGTCTTTCAGTGCTCTGCCAAACTCTTCACGCAGTATCTTATCTCCCGTTTCGTCTTCATCTACATCCTCTTCCATTTCCGTAATATTGACCTCAAGTACATCGCCCTTGTATAAACCCTCTATATACTCCTTCCACCTTTCTGCCTTCCCTTCTTTGCTTACAACTGGGTTTCCATCTGAGCTCTTGATATTCATATAAGTGGTTCTCTTCTCTCCAAAGCTCTCTTTAATTTTCCTGTCGGAAGTATCTATCTTACCTCTAGTGTGATAAGCCTCTACATCCTTACATTTGTCCTCTAGCCATCGCTGTTTAGCCATTTTGCACTTCCTGTCGATCTCATTTTTGAGACGTTTGTATTCCTTTTTGCCTGCTTCATTTACTGCATTTTTATATTTTCTCCTTTCATCAATTAAATTCAATATTTCTTCTGTTACCCAAGGATTTCTATTAGCACTCGTCTTTTTACCTACTTGATCCTCTGCTGCCTTCACTGTTTCATCTCACAAAGCTATCCATTCTTCTTCCACTGTATTTCTTTCCCCCATTCTTGTCAATCGTTCCCTAATGCTCTCTCTGAAACTCTCTACAATGTCTGGTTCTGTCAGTTTATCCAGGTCACATCTTAAAATCCCACCTTTTTTGCCGTTTCTTCAGTTTTAATCTACCGTTCATAAACAATACATTTTGGTCAGAGTCCACATCTGCCCCTGGAAATGTCTTACAATTTAAAACCTGGTTCCTAAATCTCTGTCTTGCCATTACATAATCTATCTGAAACCTTCCAGTATCTCCAGTCTTCTTCCATGTATACAACCTTCTTTCATGAATCTTGAACCAAGTATTAGCTTTGGTTAAGTTATGCTGTGTGCAAAATTTTACCAGGTGGCTTCCTCTTTCAATTCTTACCCCTATGACATATTCACCTACGACGTTCCCTTCTCTTCCTTTCCCTGTTATCGAATTCCAGTCACCCATGACTATTAAATTTTCATCCCCCTTCACTTTCTGAATAATTTCTTTTATCTCATCATATATTTCATCAATCTTTTCGTCATCTGCGAAGCTAGTTGGCATGGGCGTGGGTTTCGTATCTATCTGGGCGACAATATTGCGTTCACTATGCTGTTTGTAGTAGCTTACACACATTCAATTTTTTTTATTCATTATTAAACCTACTCCTGCATTACCACTATTTGATTTTGTATTTATAACCCCGTATTCACCCGACCAGAAGTCGTTCATCCTGCCACTGAACTTCACGAATTCCCACTATATCTAACTTTAACCTATTCATTTCTCTTTATAAATTTCCTTACCTACCTGCCCAATTAAGGGATCTGACATTCCACGCTCCGATCCGTAGAACACCAATTTTCTCAATGTCCTCCTGAGTAGTCAGCTCCCGGAGATCCGAATGGGGGACTATTTTACCTCAGGAACATTTTACCCAAGAGGACGAAATGGTTCAAATGGCTCTGAGCACTATGGGACTTAACATCTAAGTTCTTCAGTCCCCTAGAGCTTAGAACTACTTAAACCTAACTAACTTAAGGACATCACACACATCCATGCCCGAGGCAGGATTCGAACCTGCCACCGTAGCGGTCGTACGGTTCCAGAGTGAAGCGCCTAGAACCGCTCGGTCACTCCGCTCGGCCACCCAAGAGGACGCCATCATCATTTAACCATACAGTAAAGCTGCATGCCCTCGGCAAATATTACTTCTGCAGTTTGCCCTCGCTTTCAGCCGTTCGCAGTACCAGCACAGAAAGGCCGTTTTGGTTAGTGTTACAAGGCCAGATCAGTCAGCGATCCAGGCTGTTGCCCCTGCCTCTCTTCAGGAACCACACGTTTGTCTGACCTCTCAACAGATACCACTCCGTTGTGGTTGCACCTACGACTATCTGTATCGCTCAGGCACGCAAGCCTCCCCACCAACGGCAAGGTCCTTGGTTCATGGGATGGGGGGGGGGGGCTATAACAGGTATTTATTTTTTATTGATAACTGGGTACAAATTTTGCTAGGAGTTTGGTAGGCATTTCTTTGTCCGAGGGCTGTGATGACATCCTACCCCACTCCCCACCCAGAAATTTTCTGTAGCAATGATGCTAAAATTTTAGATTTAACTTTTTAAAAAAACGAGTTTGGTAAGAAGTTGTGAGTGTTCTGTAAGTTTGAAATCGTCTTTGAATGACACTGATGAAAGGAGTCAATTTATAGATCGAGACATTATAGAATGAGTATTTATGAACAGATTAGACAGTAAATATCGGTTAATTGTGTAATTTATTATTGAAAATTTAGCTACTGTCACGTAATTGTTCTTGGTAAATGTCATATACTGTCTACTATCCAAATTGTTCATTTGAATTTTTGAAACAGCGTTTAAGGCTAGTATTAGGGAGATGGCGGCACCAACTCAATTTTGATATCAAATTGATATGCAAATTAATTAAACTGATCAATTAATTCCCCCTCCCCCTGACTACTCCCACCTCGACCACGCCCACTCCCACCACCGGATGACGACATGTGTTTTTCTCAGCCCGCATGTCGGTCCCAGCCCCCTAACCCTCTCCACATTCCCCCTCATCCCCCTCCCCGTCCACCCCACCTACCGTACTGGCTGGAATTACCAATTTTGACGGGAATTTCGAATTTTGGCGGGACTTTCTTTGCCCCAGGGGTACGCTGACATCCCACCCCACTCAGGAATTGGCGGGAAATTAAAACTGGCGGTGCCCTTTCTGGGACTTGAACCCTATTCCTTCTGGACAGAAAGCCCAAGTCCACCACCCTAACACAATTATACCACCAGAGGCCCTTATAATTGATGGGAAAATAAAATTGGCAGTGCCCTTTTCGGGACTCGAACCATGGTCGTCCTGAACGGAAAGCCCACGTGCACCCACCTTACACAATCCGTTACATCGAAACCTATTTCCATCTCCATGCTTACATTTGACATTTTTGATGCATAACTCACCTCTACCAACATGTCTGCAAAGTTTCTGTCATACAGTAGCAAATTTCTACAGTTTAGTTTTGTAAGCAATTTGATCGTCAAACCTGTTCCCCACAATCTACTCATATGTCAGAAAAAAACACTGTCGTTTCTAGATTCCACAATAAGCTGTAATTCAAGTGGTGTCTGCCCTATAATTAGAGGTTATTAAGTATGAAATAACGCCTATTTTTTAAACACGCAATCGTGACTATAATAACAGAAAAAAACAGTCATGAGTCCACGAGAACAGAGATAGCCGTTTCCTATTAGTTTTATGAGCAAAATCGGTGTTGTTTTGAGAGAACTATCTGAATCCAAACTTTAACCATTTATAGCACTCCTTGTAATAGAATCTCCTATAAGACTTCACCACGACTCTCTCTTCCAATATATCAAGAAACAATTACCGTCTGGGTGTTGTCAAAGAGCATATTACATATACCGTACGCTACATTGGAGCTGGAGGCCAATGCTCGTAGTCCTTTGCGCAGATCTGCTAGAAATTTCGTCGTCTGTACTGGAGGAAGACCATATCCAGCAAACTGTCAGTCATACGAGAGGGCTCGTGTATTGTTCCTTCACAAGGAGTGTAAAAAAAAATCTTTCACTCCCCTTACGGCTATTGCAGTTTTGCACATCAAATCCATAGCGTCCCATACGAAAGGATAAAGTCATTTTCTTGGCGTATGTTGGAACACCCACATACTTTGTAAGCCTGCTGTTCAAGGCGAATCTATCATGCATCCCCTATTACTAAGTATAATACTTCACCAATAACTGAATGCTGGCGACACGAAACAATACTGAGGAAAATCTGCGATGGATGGACATGCCTCATAAGTTTCTTTCTTGCGCATGGTACCAATGTGTGTTAGAAAGAGAGGCGTGATCGTCCTAGAAGCCGTCAGATGTTAAAAACACGATGGTAACAGCCATTTTACTGTCGCACACGGTCTTGGTTCTACAGGTGCTCACAAGTATAAGACGATATCCGTATTAAAACCTATACAAGTCTTATAAATCCTGGTATGGTATTATCTCCGAATGAAGTGGTTTTTCCACACAAAAACGGCGACATTGAATATAGACGGTGATCGCCGGAGTGTGTATTAACAGATCGACAGTGCCGCTACGCGTCGCTGGTGGTGTAAGCTCCTAACACAATCATCCAATTTAGAAAGTGACTCAGCTAAGGAACGTGGTATGAAGCTGATGTGTGCAACTCCCTCATGCTGACACTAGATATTTCTCTAGTATCTGTAACGCATTCTGTCTCGATGCCACGTCAGAGGTTCTGCGATGTATCCACTGGGCTATAGGCGGTGGTTGATGAAGAATGATCACATACAGTAGATGGTTTGCTAATTGAGGTCGTAAGAAACGTACACTTGCTTTTCAGATCTCTAGTGTTACGCTCCAGTATAAATGCTGTCTGCAATTTAGAATCAAGTCTTCCCATTCAACCACATACCTGCATTGGATCCTATGGAGAAGTCTTTTAGTGATTACACCCACTAGTGAATCATATTCGTGCACTCTCATATCTCGAAACCAGTCACCTTTATCGAAACTACTTGTTACAGTAAAATTCCAACATGCATCTTCTAACTGCTACGTAGACTCTGCCCCGCCATCCCTGCAGCTTTGCGCATGTGATCATCCCCATTTAAGTCGGAGGGAGCTATATCTACCACATCCTGCAACCTCTTTAGAAACAGAGTGAGTTGATTTAATGCTATACGACTGAGTTTTGACCACTCAGTGGAAATGGGAACATGTTGTCATAGCTCTGCCAAACATGTGCAATATGTAGGGTGAGCACCAAACAAAGCCTGCTCCTGCAACACAAGGTAGTATAAAAGACAGTACGAAAAGTTACAGTGATGTTTCTTATCGGGAAAATTAGGTAGACTCAAAATCATAAAGGTACTGCAGTCCGAAGCACGCCGCAAATTCGCGCACCTGCTGCTACCTGAAGTCATGGAAGCGGCAGAAAGGGTCGCAACTCATGAAGCGGTGGCCAAAGAAGGCAAGGTGGAAGCCGCGCTCCACTATTCAAGCAGGAGAAGTGGGCCATGCCACCGTGAAGACGACAACGGTGGGTTCCGCAAAACGTTGCACAAAGCCACCGATGACGCCGTTTCCGCGCTCAAATCCGCCGTGGCGGAGGAGAGTGCGGTCCTGAAGGCGGAACTGGACGAGATGTGTAGCAAGGTGACACAATTGAGGGTAGATCTGGCCCTCTCATCTAACATGACACCTGAAGAGGCACCAACACCCACCAGTACGGCGGTAGATGCAGAAACGCAAATGACTGTCTCCCTGGCCGATGCAGGCTGCTGGGCAGATGGTCATGGAGTTGGCGACACCCGCCGACACTAAGAAGTCGGCTCCCTTTGAAACAGTCACCCCTTCAGCCTCTGCACATATTCTGAAGAGATGCCCATGGAGACCGAAGGAGAAGAAGATGAAGCGTTCTTCGAGTGCCTGCCCCTCCCCAACAAGAGTTGCGTGAGGTTGGTACTCAGTAAGATCGTAGACTCTCTACGAGATGGCAACTATCCCCACCATGGAAATCCATACCCTTTCACAGTAACCGATATCCCCCCTCTCCCACACCAACCCCATACATTTCACTTGTAGTGTGAAACCCTAAACCAGAAGATTAAAGGGAGGGAAGTCGTCCAGCACGCGAATCTGGAGCATATCAACCGCTACCCGACCTTCAACAACAAAGACTGGAGGTACATGGTGGAAGGAAGCCATCCTTTATATCAAACAGAACTCGCAGCCAGAGGACTACTCCCATCAGACCAAAATAGAGTTCGGACTGCCAGGAAACAACAAGAAGAATAAGAAGCCGCCAGAGACATCTAGCAGATAGTTCCTTTTGTTCTAGATAACCCTGAGGCCCATCCCGACCCGGAGGTGCCAACAATTCAATCAGTCAGGAGTAGAACAGGAACAGCTTCGAACAGCTTAAACTCTTATGACTCGGGCTAAGGCTAAGGTCTGTCATTTAGTGTCAGTGTCAGCAGGCTTCTAAAGTATGTGCAAAGCAAAAATACTACGTCCTGTCATAAGGAAAGGCATGGATTGAACGTGGAAAACTGCGATAGACGTAAAGGGAATGAATGAAAGACTTTTTTTTTTTTTTTTTTTTACACTGCTTGTGAAGGAACAATACAGGAGCCCTCTTGTATGCGCTCGGGGACTGGATGTTTGTCTTGTTCTCATCATTCATGAAAGTGGAAAGACTGGACTGAGTAAAGATTTGGAATTTGTACGGGCGCTGATAACCGAGCAGTTGAGTGCCCCACAAACCAAACATCATCATCATCGTCATCAACAACCTCTCGTATGATTAATAGTTTGCTTGATATTTCTTCCTCCAGTACAGATGACAAAATTTTGTGCAGGTCTGCGCGAAGGACTTCGGGCATTCTCCTCCAGCTCCAATGGAGCGATACGGTGTATGTAATATGCTCTTTGACAACACCCATACGGGAAGAGAGAGTAATGGTGAAGTCTTATAGGAGATTCTATTACAATGAGTGCTATAAATGATTACAGTTTGCCGGCCGCGGTGGTCTGGCGGTTCTAGGCGCTCAGACCGGAACCGCGCGACCGCTACGGTCGCAGTTTCGAATCCTGCCTCGGGCATGGATGTGTGTGATGTCCTTAGGTTAGTTAGGTTTAAGTAGTTCTAAGTTCTAGAAGACTTATGACCACAGATGTTGAGTCCCATAGTGCTCAGAGCCATTTGAACCATTTTTTGATTAAAGTTTGGATGCAGATAGATCTCTCAAAACTACACCGGGTTTGCTAATAACACTAATAAGAATCGGTTGTCTCTATTCTCGTGGACTCACGACTGTTATTATTATTATTATTATTATTATTATTATTATTGTCTCGATTGTGTCTTTAAAAAATTGGCCTTAGTTTATACTTCATAACCTCTAAATATGAAGTACACACCACTTGAATTACAGCTCATTGTCGTATCTAGAAATGATAGTGCCTTTTTTCCGACTTGTGAGTAGATTGAGTGAATCAGGTTGTGGTGATCACATTGCTTACAAAACCAGACCGCAAGAATCTGCTACTGTACGACAGAATCTTTACAGACCTGTTGGTAGAGGTGAATTATGCATCAAAATTGTCAAATGTAAGCATGCAGATGGTAATTGGTTTCGCTGTAACAGAAGAGACTCATGACAAAATCTTATAGGAGGTTCTATTACAAGACAGTCTCTCATGATTTGTTTTGTAAATATCTGTATGATGTAGAATTGCAAGTGTAAAACGAGACCTGACATCATGTACAAAACAACTATGTCCTCTGCAATTATAGCTTGTTGTTGTCGAACGTAAAATGATTGTTTTTTCCGACATGTGAGCTAATAGTGTAAAAAATTGTAATCTCTAATGTTATTTCAAATGTCTGACATGCTTGTAATACATACCTGATGATCTGTGATCGGCGGTGGTGCACTTCACAGGATGTCTAACATTCTCCGTGGTGTCTGTTTGTTCTCTATCGTGTCTCCCTACCACTTTCGCGAACGACGCTCTGAGCGTGTTTTTTAGGGAATTGACTAGTTTGAACCTGGGACCTGTTGCTGGTAAGGAGACGCCAGACCACACATGACATGTAGAGTTCAGAAGAGTTCAGTGAGACTAGCGATGATATAACCAAATACTTAATGATTTCAGCGTCAGCTCCACTGCACTCCCTGTAAAAGAATCTTAATACTAACTAAATTTAGTGGAAGGGGTTCAAAGCTTTCCTATTTGTAGTTAGCTGGTAAAATAACGTCGAAAAAGCATTTAAGTTTACCATTGGAAATTTTATTCTACTCACAAAATATTGTTTATAAATTGCGCTACTGATAAAAGGAAATGTTTTAATACAGGATGATAAAAACCAACTGCGTTCAACAAAAATGTGAGCGAATATTCCCTGAGTGGGTTTCCAAGTTCTACAATGGATCGAAGGATGACCTATGCCATTATTGTTGTTGTTGTGGTCTTCAGTCCTGAGACTAGTTTGATGCAGCTCTCCATGCTACTCTATCCTGTGCAAGCTACTTCAAATTAAGTTTCACAAGAGAGAAAACTATCAAAATGGTCTACAGTGACCCTCAATTATCTTTAATTACTTATCTAACTTGTCGTAAATTACAGTGGGTGATGTAGCTTCTCGATAACTATATAACATAAAAATCGTCGCGTTTCAGATTTTTACTTCAAGTGGCAAATCTGAACACCATGAGCTTTAATTGACGATCGACACTAGTATTACGCAAAAAGGGGGTGTAACAGATGAGACTTCTGCAGTTCTGAGTGAAGCTTTGTGTGCTGTTGTGCGGGATCGCGTGCGTTCATTACCTTGACGTTGTTGGTCAGGGGGCGGCGGGCAGCACAGCTCCGCTCACCTCGCCGTCTTGGAAGCAACTCTCCTAACTTCTCCTTACTACAATTTACTGAAGTTGGTTTAAAAAAACTACCTGGCTGTGTTTTCAGCTGGCCAATCAGGGTCTCAATGTTAACATTAAGCTCCGCCTACAAAAATTCTGTCTATCCAATGAGAAACGTTATACTTTTCGTGGTGGGGCAATGTTTTTAATGTTTGCAACGTAACAGAGACGCGAAAAAGTCTCACGCTAAAACTTGCAGCTGGTGTGGTCCTTTTAGTGTTATCGTAAGATCTATACTTCTTGAGGGCTCTATCTTTTAACATTGGCTGGGGGGAGGTCCTGAAATGTAACAGCGACGCGAAAAAGTCTCACGCTAAACCTTGCGAGTTGTGTGGCCCTTTTTGTGTTATCGTAAGATCTATAATGTACTTCTGGAGGGCTCTAGCTTTTAACATGGGCTGGGGGGTGGTCGTAGCGGTTAGCTGGCGACGTGGGTGTCCGTCCCTTATCGTAGGGCCTTCCAGCTTAACACGGTTCTGCTCTCGGCTTCTGTTCTCGTTTCTCCCCTCGGAACTGCGTCTGTCTCACGGTGGGAAGGTATGACATGCATTTAGGCATTCTTGTGTTAGTCTGTGGTATTCCATTTGCTCACTCGTTACTCGTATTACTTTGGTTAATTTAATGTCACGATTTATTCAGAGCTATGTGACATACTACTGGATTTGCTTATCATGTCAGGGTTTTCATGGAAGGTGTTGGATTTGCCTGACACCTTACATATGTCGCGAAATAATGTGATGCGAATTGTATCCTGCAGTTGAACGTGAAAACTATACAAATTTTGTTCATAAAACTAAAGTAATATGGACTGTGCCTAGAAGAAAGAGGACATTTATTATCGTTGTGATTGTATTTTCCCTTTGTAATAGTTGCTTTATTATAGAAGCCATGTTGATGTTAAATACAAATGTTACAGTCCACTGCTCATAATGGCGTAGTGGCTGAGTTCCCTTAGAAGTCGCGGCTGTCGCTTTAGACAAACAAACCATGACTGGGATAGCCCTCATTTATCATGGATTTGTTCTGAGGGATGCCGGCATCACGCTGTATGTGTAGCTATTGTCGGCGACAAGAATGCTGACCGCCCAGCAATCGTTCTCGCAAGGGAGCACTGTACTTAAGACACTGTAGTGTAAGGCTATGATCGCTTTAGGCAGAAGGCTTCTTGTTTCCGAAGCAGCCAACTTTGAAAAAAGCCTTCTGGAGCGTTCTCCGGAATCCCGTTGTTTTTCCAGAGAATCCAATCTTCGCAAGAAACATGTTTAACAGAATCCAAGAATGAATTGCACTGATGTTAAATACAATTGTTCTCCACCGCAGAACGGCGGGTTGCTAGGAGCGGGGCAGGGCGTGTCTACTGGAAGTGGTCGCCAGACAGAGTTGCACTCTGACTAGGGGCGTGGCGGTGCTGCTAAATTTCTCTTTTGTTTGGCTAAGGGTTGCCACCTCAAGGCAGGACACGTGCTGCGAGTGGCCGTAGAGGGTAGCGGGAGACCTGGTGAAAACAGCGACTGCAGAGGAGTGGCAATGGGGCGGCAGAAAATCAGCAAAGATCGGAAGGGCGAGTGTGGCCAGTGAACATGAAGCGATGGTTGTTGGCTGCAGAAAAACAACAAGGCTCTCGGTGGGGCAGCTGACCATTTGAAAAAGCCTGTGTCGTCGCCCCCCCCCCCAGTAGGTGGAGGGAGAAAGGGAGAGGAGGCATGTGGGGAGGTAAGAAAGCCTCGATTTTCGGCAGTTTGTGGGCACCTACTGATGAGAACACACATTCAACTACCGCCACTTCTGCAGTATTTTGGGACGACGATTTTCCCCGGTACATGTGTTGCATTATGACACATTCATTACAAGTGCTGGTTTTTTAATGACAACGTCGAAGTGTAATTAGAACTGTGACACATTATTTCTTTCAGTTGTGGTAGCATGTATTGGCTTCGGTTACCTGGGATGCAGGGTGGTTTTTCATCAGGTGTTTGTAGTGAACTCTGACGTCAAACAACGATAGATACTGTCCTCAGCTGTATGCTTACAAGTAATACATTTTTTAAACTCCTCTCTGTTAAACACCAGCATCTCGTCACTTGAACGTATTTCTCACCATAAAGAATAAAGATGGTACCTTACAACCCAGCCTTTTTTCCCTCCACCTTGTAGATGAAGGGTAAAGTTTGAGTCTGTCTGTCACTAGTTTTGAGTTCCCAGCAGGAAAACACCAGTTGTCTGGTATCGTCAGTTTTTGAGCTTTATTGTGATGTTAGACCATCTGTATGTAGCTCTAAGCATATAGTTGTGTAATTAGGCCTGACCTTTCTGATTAACTACGCAATTAGGTCCTATCTTTACTTCATTTTCCTGACCAAAATAAATAAAGTACACTAACCTAACCTCCCTCTCCTGCACCTGGATAGTTTCCGTGTGTTGGGGATGCACTTGGGCTTTCCATCTAGTAGAACAAGGATTTGAGTCCAAGAAAGGGCACCGCCAATTTTAATTTCCTGTCAATTCCATGTGCCTCTGGTGGTATAATCATGTTAGTGTGGCGCATTTGGGCTTTCCATCCAGAGGAGTAGGGTTCGAGTCACGGAAAGGGCACTGCGAATTTTAATTTCCTGTGAATTCCAATTATGTTAGGGGGGTGGACTTGGGCTTTCCATCCAGAATAACCAGGGTTCGAGTCCCAGAAAGGACCCTGCCAATTTTAACTTCCCGCCAATTCCTGGGTGGGGGGTGGAGTGGGATGTCAGTTCAGTCCTGGGCCAAAGAAACTCCTACCAAAACTCGAAACGTCCACGCTTAGAGAAACAGATGGGGGTGGATGTGGTCGAGGGAGGGGGACTTAATTGATAAATTCAATTAGTCTCCATATAAATTTGATACTGAAATTTGGCTGGAGCCACCATCTCCCAGCTACTTAGGTTTTGTCAATAAAAAAATAATTGTATTCAAATTCCCATTATAAGGCAAAGAGATATATTTGACTGAAGAACAGATTTTTTCTTTCTAAATAATTAAAGAAAAAGAACGTTACAGACTTTACCCAAAAGCTTATCAAATATCTGTCAAGACTATGAAAGAACAAAAGACAAAGGGAGTTACGCTAATAGCAATGATCCTGGTTTAAAAGATGATTTTTGAGAAGAGATTTAAAAAATTAGAATCAGTAGGAGAATACTGGTGAATTACTGTAGTATTCACACTCTCAATACCTTTAGAGAAGAGGAACAAGCATGGGTCAGAATAAGTTTTCTTCTACTTACTTATTTAATTATATAGTTTGATTTTATGTCTCTTGGAACGGAAATGCCGTCTGCCAGCACACAAACCACGACACGTAGTCAGAAGAAGAAAAACAAACAGAAAACAGTGGTGTACGAAAAAGCGTGTCGTGAAAAACGTAAGAAATCCATAGTGCTGTATAACAACTAAAAATTAAATCATAACTATCAGTGTCTAAACAACGAAAACCTTAAAGATATTTTAGCAAACGGCATTTCCCGATGTAAGCGAGAAATCAAGCGAAAATCATCGTAAGTACAGACCAAAATACTGGTAACGAACTGTTTTTCGATCTCAGAGCAAATCAAAATGTAAATAACTTATTTACAGACGACTGATAAAGCTTTACCTCAATAAAGCGAAACACGTCTGGTGAAAAAAAGAGAAAAAAACGCATTTTTGTAGTTGCAACGATAGAAGGAGATGACCACAGAAATGAATAATTGGTACTAAACATTTAATGTAAACATAGTTTCAGTGTTCGAAACTTCAAATGGTTTAAATGGCTCTGAGGACTCTGGGACTTAACATCCGAGGTCATCAGTGCCTTAGAACGTAGAACTACTTAAACGTAACTAATCTAAGGACATCACACACACCCATGCCCGAGGCCGGATTCGAAAGTGCGACGTGCAAATTAATTGAATTGATCAATTAAGTAGTGTGAATACTACGGTTCCAGACTGATGCACTTAGCACCGCTCGGCCACAAAGGTCGGCGTTTCGAAACTTAATGACGTACAATAAATGCGGTCGACTTTTGTCTTTCGGTAGGAACCATCATGTTGTTGTTGTGGTCTTCAGTCCTGAGACTGGTTTGATGCAGCTCTCCATGCTACTCTATCCTGTGCAAGCTTCTTCATCTCCCAGTACTTACTGCAACCTACATCCTTCTAAATCTGCTTAGTGTATTCATCTCTTGGTCTCCCTCTACGATTTTTACCTTTCACGCTGCCCTCCAATGCTAAATTTGTGATCCCTTGATGCCTCAAAACATGTCCTACCAATCGATCCCTTCTTTTTGTCAAGTTGTGCCACAAACTCCTCTTCTCCCCAATTCTATTCAAAACCTCCTCATTAGTTATGTGATCTACCCATCTAATCTTCAGCATTCCACTATCCTCGTTTTGCTTTTGTTGATGTTCATCTTATATCTTCCTTTCAAGACACCGTCCATTCCGTTCAACTGCTCTTCCAAGTCCTTTGCTGTCTCTGACAGAATTACAATGTCATCGGCAAACCTCAAAGTTTTTATTTCTTCTCCAAGAATTTTAATACCTACTCCGAATTTTTCTTTTGTTTCCTTTACTGCTTGCTCAATATACAGATTGAATAACATCGGGGATAGGCTACAACCCTGTCTCACTCCCTTCCCAACCATTGCTTCTCTTTCATGTCCCTCGACTCTTATAACTGCCATCTGGTTTCTGTACAAATTGTAAATAGCCTTTCGCTCCCTGTATTTTACCCCTGCCACCTTCAGAATTTGAAAGAGAGTATTCCAGTTAACATCGTCAAAAGCTTTCTCTAAGTCTATAAATGTTAGAAACGTGGGTTTGCCTTTTCTTAATCTTTCTTCTAAGATTAGTCGTAAGGTCAGTATTGCCACACGTGTTCCAACATTTCTACGGAATCCAAACTGATCCTCCCCGAGGTTCGCCTCTACCAGTTTTTCCATTCGTCTGTAAAGAATTGCCGTGAGTAGTTGGCAGCTGTGACTTATTAAACTGATAGTTCGGTAATTTTCACATATGTCAACACTTGCTTTCTTTGGGATTGGAATTATTATATTCTTCTTGAAGTTTGAGGGTATTTCACCCGTCTCATACATCTTGCTCACCAGATGGTAGAGTTTTGTCATGATTGGCTCTCCCAAGGCCGTCAGTAGTTCTAATGGAATGTTGTCCACTCCCGGGGCCTTGTTTCGACTTAGTGCTCTGTCAAACTCTTCACGCAGTATCTTATCTCCCGTTTCGTCTTCATCTACATCATCTTCCATTTCCATAATATTGTCCTCAAGTACATCGCCCTTGTATAAACCCTCTATATACTCCTTCCACCTTTCTGCCTTCCCTTCTTTGCTTAGAACTGGGTTTCCATCTGAGCTCTTGATATTCATATAATTGGTTCTCTTCTCTCCAAAGGTCTCTTTAATTTTCCTGTCGGAAGTATCTATCTTACCCCTAGTGAGATAAGCCTCTACATCCTTACATTTGTCCTCTAGCCATAGCTGCTTAGCCATTTTGCACTTCCTGTCGATCTCATTTTTGAGACGTTTGTATTCCTTTTTGCCTGCTTCATTTACTGCATTTTTATATTTTCTCCTTTCATCAATTAAATTCAATATTTCTTCTGTTACCCAAGGATTTCTATTAGCACTCGTCTTATTACTTACTTGATCGTCTGCTGCCTTCACTACTTCATCCCTGAGAACCACCCATTCTTCTACTACGTAGTTTCTTCAGTTTTAATCTACAGTTCATAACCAATAGATTGTGGTCAGAGTCCACATCTGCCCCTGGAAATGTCTTACAATTTAAAACCTGGTTCCTAAATCTCTGTCTTACCATTATATAATCTATCTGATACTTTTAGTATCTCCAGGATTCTTCCATGTATTCAACCTTCTTTTATGCTTCTTGAACCAAGTATTAGCTATGATTAAGTTATGCTCTGTGCAAAATTCTACCAGACGGCTTCCTCTTTCATTTCTTCCCCCCAATCCATATTCACCTACTATGTTTCCTTCTCTCCCTTTTCCTACTGTCGAATTCCGGTCACCCATGACTATTAAATTTTCGCCTCCCTTCACTACCTGAATAATTCCTTTTATCTCATTATACATTTCATCAATTTCTTAATCATCTGCAGAGCTAGTTGACATATAAACTTGTACTACTGTAGCAGGCATGGGATTTGTGTCTATCTTGGCCACAATAATGCGTTCACTATGCTGTTTGTAGTAGCTTACCCGCACTCCTATTTTTTTTATTCATTATTAAACCTACTCCTGCATTACCCCTATATGATTGTGTATTTATAACCCTGTATTCTCTTGACCAAAAGTCTTGTTCCTCCTGCCACCGAACTTCCCTAATTCCCACTATATCTAACTTTAACCTATCCATTTCCATTTTTAAATTTTCTAACCTACCTGCCCGATTAAGGGATCTGAAATTCCACGCTCCGATCCGTAAAACGCCAGTTTTCTTTGTCCTGATAACGACGTCCTCTTGAGTAGTCCCCGCCCGGAGATCCGCATGGGGGACTATTTTACCTCCGGAATATTTTACCCAAGAGGACGCTATCATCATTTAATCATACAGTAAAGTTGCATGCCCTCGGGAAAAATTACGGCTTTAGTTTCCCCTTGCTTTCAGCCGTTCGCAGTACCAGCACAGCAAGGCCGTTTTGGTTAATGTTACAAGGCCAGATCAGTCAATCATCCAGGCTGTTGCCCCTGCAACTACTGAAAAGGCTGCTGCCCCTCTTCAGGAACCACACGTTTGTCTGGCCTCTCAACAGATACCCCTCCGTTGTGGTTGCACCTACGGTACGGCCATCTGTATCGCTGAGGCACGCAAGCCTCCCCACCAACGGCAAGGTCCATGGTTCATGGGGGTGGAGCCATCATGGCATCTGGAAAAACCATGGTAATCCAAATAGGGATCGGTTGATGTAACACGGAAGACTGAACAGATTTTCCCTGTACATCATTTTCTTTACGGAACTGCAATTACCATACCATACTCAATCAGACCAAATGCGATTTGATAGTATTTCATAATTTTCCTTTGGTTTCAGTTGATTAAACCTGAATGGAAAGGAGGAGTTTCCAACGAGGGAGGCCGGCCGGAGTGGCCGAGCCGTTCTAGGCGCTACAGTCCGGAACCGCGCGACCGCTACGGTCGCAGGTTTGAATCCTGCCCCTGGCATGGATGTGTGTGATGTCCTTAGGTTAGTTAGATTTATGTAGTTCTAAGTTATAGGGGACTGATGACCTCAGAAGTTAAGTCCCATAGTGTTCAGAGCCATTTGAACCATTTCCAACGAGGGAAATCGTCACTCCGGTTTGAAAATATTCTTTCTGTCAATAAAGACTTTAGCTGTTGTAGCAGTATACTGAATAGATAACACTGCCAAGAGCTAAACAAGTATTTTTAGAATAGTAAGAATATCCTTGTGACATACGTGGTGTTCTAAAACCTTGGGTTTCCTAAGCGCATAGGTCTCTATTTCCGCAATCGAACACCAAATGCGACTGGTTGTGGCCAAAGACATAGAGCCACATTTTTGTAACAGTCATGGACAATAAAGATTCAATACACTGCTCATAGTGTCCCTGAATATATGCTGCTGTTCCATTCCAACAAGTTCATAGTACCAACCAAAAATGTCAAAGGGAACGAATATAGTGAAATGTGAGTACATAGATGCTCTGTCCGTTAGATAGAAACCTACATACCGTTCGTTGAATTAACCATACTTGGTATTGTTACTTCGCTGTCGAGTTTAAATTTTTTGTGTTGGTAACTGATGAGTGAAGAAAATGCCCTAAAAGAATATGAGTGGATCCCCAGAACAACTAAACCATCAGGACAGACTTTCATCATCCGCAGCTCGTGGTCGTGCGGTAGCGTTCTCGCTTCCCACGCCAGAGTTCCCGGGTTCGATTCCCGGCGGGGTCAGGGATTTTCTCTCCCTCCTGATGACTGGGTGTTGTGTGCTGTCCTTAGGTTAGTTAGGTTTAAGTAGTTCTAAGTTCTAGGGGCTGATGACCATAGATGTTAAGTCCCATAGAGCTCAGAGCCATTTGAACAGACTTTCATCCTAAAGCAGCTTCATTTCCTTAATGATAGCAAGTGGTAGTCAATCCTTGTTAAAAGTGTAAAACGTTTAAGCGGTCGGGTCAAGGAAAACATCAAATTTCCAAACAAACGCGGTCGGACGAGACTTTAGTACGCTACCTTCTTTGTAGGTGTACTGCACTTTCTGAGTATTCTTGCAATGATTCTCAGTCTGGTATCTACGATTAGCTTCATCTCGTCGTTCCACTTTAAACAGTTCCGTATGCATACTTCTAGACATTTAATGTATGCAATTGTAAGGGGGATATCTGCCTATTTAAAGCGTTACGTTACATTCGTTAATGTTCAGGTTCAGCTTCCAATCCGAGCACCACCCGCCGATCCTGTGCAGGTATTCCCGTATTTCGCTACGGTTTCTTCACCTTCTGCCTTCTCTGCACAGGGTGTGCGGAAGTTCCGGTTACAAACTTCTAGCACTTGTAAACGGAGTGAGTACATAATATTTTGAATAGCAACCCATGTCTGGAAACGTACCGTTTCGGTTCTACGACAGTAATAGTTCAGATGTGTAACGCGTTCTTGTCTGCTGAGAGAAAGAGAAAGGTCTCAGAGTTAGTTGTCCTAGTCCGCAACAGGGTACACAGGAGACGTGTTCAAGTCTGTAACAACGTTGGTGGTCGTCATATCAAGCTGCTGCTGTAATGCATCAGTACTGTTAAGTATGTACAGTGTGCTGGGTTCTTTTTTGTTTCGGAATCATGTAAACACGTAATGTTTAAGTGTTAATAGAAACAAATGTCCTTAAGTCATAAACAGATGTTTCGTTATGCTTTCTTTCGAATTATTACCTAATAACTGTACTGCGTCACGCGTTATTCCATACCTCAAGCAAAATTAGGTGTATTAAACATCTGAACTGAAACCATCGCAGAACTGAAATGGTAATTTTCCGGGCATGGTTTTCTACTCAAAATTTTGTGTACTAATTCTCCTCTACAAGCCCCACAAGTTAGTAACGGGATCACCCTTTATATAACAGCACCATCTGCTAGGAATTACTCAAATCAGTCACCCAGCAGATCTAATGTTCCGTTCGCTAGTACTTTGTTAATTAGGCGACAGTGGGGACCAAACACATTCAGGGAGTCATGGAAAATAGCACTTTCGCACGTAGTGGGATGTACTCACTTCTGGGTCTCGTGGACGAACAGCGTGAGTTTGATTTCAAGCGATAGATATCTGCGGAATCTCCGCTGAGTCCTACAGACACGATTTTCGTCGAAGAGAAAGATGATAATACGCGACCAGTAAACCTGGTAGCGATATAATTATGTGTGCCTGTTCGGTGAACTTGCTTGTAAACGTGAACGATATCTGTGACAGTGAATAAGTGTAGAATTTCTGAAATAATGTTAACAGGCGCATAAATTATTGGAAAATATAGTCTAACGGAAAGCTAGAGCTAATGTGCTATGAATGCTTGATTCTAAGCGTCAAATGACGTTGAAGATGTGAAATATCATTATCGTAATGAAGGCCTCAAACATCACGCTGATATAATTCGTGCTCCGCCTGTTGTCGGAGAAACGCTAAGTGGATGAAGTCTTTTTAATATTTATCGTCGCGCGTCGTCGTTTATAGACTGATGGGACTGTAATGTACTCCGCGTCTGTGGGAAGTGGAACTAAAAAGGAAACGAGAAGAAAAGCAGCGCGTCTTCCCACAGTGGCGGCCTCTAATGCTTCGCTGCATTATAGCCGCTTTAATGTAGTCACTGACAGAATCACGCCAGAACCCGGGCCATATTTTTATTTTATGCCAAACGACAGCTATGAAAGTTTTCATTCCAAAAAAGGTGCAGCTAGAATATTAAAGTTAAGGGTCGCTAAGTAGCGCTCGTATAACTCGTACGAAAACGTCGCGACACACGTGGACCGGGAGAGACATATTTAGAAAATGTTTAGCTGCCAGTTAAGCAACTCACCGAGCCGGCAAAAGAAGAGGGAGCGGGAACCAATATCACTAAAACTAGGCGTCTGTCAGCCACAGAGCGTAAAAAAAAAGAAAGTGCCACGCAACGGATATCCACATACTGTTCCCTCGCATAAGCTTTTCCCGCTTTCCCTCCTTCTTTCTTCATTTTTTAGAAATTCAATTTATTCTGTAACCAGTCGGGAGAACGGCCTAAACACGGTGTTTTATGTAGCATTTACACGTGAGTTAAGGAGATTGAAAATCCATTAGAGCGGAGACGGACGTAATTGGAGCGGCCGGCGGACTTTGATATTCAGATGATAGGCTAATTGGCTGTGGGAACGGCTACTGTGGCGGCCGCCGCGGGCGCTGCCGCCTGGACCACAATTTGAGCACATTTCAATATCAAAGGCGGTGGCGGCGGCGCTGGCGCAGGCCGCCAGGTTCGCGCCGCCGCCGCTGCGGCGCTGCCATCGCGGCCGTCGACACCGCCTCGTCGCCCACCGGCTGCGTGAGCCAGCGGCCGGCCGCCTGCGGGCCAGTCTGGGATCGTATCTCGCCTCCGCCACACGTGTACTTCCGTGGTAGACGGCGGTGTGTAGCAGATTTATTCAGTGTCGCTCTTGCCTTAACTGCCGCTACGGCTGGAATGAAGTCACTCACTGAAGCCTCTAACAACCCTACCACAACAAAGGTCAAAAATTAATTATGATTGTAGTGTTGCTCACGCGCCTAAATATTGCATTTTACGTGCAACAACAAAGTTATATTATGTGGCAGGTGTCATTATAGCACAGTTAATACAGTCATTTCATGAAATAATGGATAAACTAGGCACTCATCTTTTCGTGTTTCCCACGCTGGTCTCGTTGTGAACTCATGGCTCAATCGCCGAAAATATAGGTGGTGATGATTCCCAGCTCGGGTGCAGAGAGGCCTAGGTGTTATTCTGCGATGTTCAAAAGTTTAATAGATGTGTTTCATAACCAATTTTTGAAGAATAAACTTTTGCAAGTTAAGACAATGGTGATGTAAAAAAAAGTAATCAGCACTCCGGATTTAAGTTACACTTCTTTTTTATTACTTTTGTTGCAACATCACGTTTCAATATAAAACATACTTGAAAATATCTTCCTCGCTGTTAAAGTTCACATTTCATAAACTGACTACAATTTGCGTCTTTTCAACATGACGACCAAGACTTGACTCTTGAATAACCGCTTACGCGCCCAAAGATCATAGTTACAAGTGAAACGTCCCCTTTGAACAATTATACATGACTGTGCTTAAACTGACATACAATATTTTTAGCGCAACGCAATCTGACTTTCAAAATTCCCTACAAAAGAATGGCCCTGACTAACATTAAACTATACCTTTCACAAATCACTTACCTCACAAAAATCTTCGCTGCTCAAGCTACTGCAATACAGCGAGCGCCACTACTGCCAGCTAAATAAAAGATTCAAACTATGGAAGGCACTAACTACTGATAGGGATAGTTAGCAAATGAAAGATATTAATAGAGAACGAACAATGTATTTACCTTGATATCATCACAAGTCATAATATATATATCAGTTCATGACACATTACAAACCTCCGCCATCTCTCTCCCCACATCCACCACTGCTGGCGGCTCACCTCCAACTGCGCAACGTTACGCGCTGTTCACAGCCAGCTGCCTAACACTACAATGGCGAGTATTACAACAATGCAAAGCTGCCACGGACTGCACACAGCACAGCCAGTGATTTTCATACAGAGGTGGCGTTACCAATAAAAAAACCTAAACAGCCTACTTACATAGAGAAAACATAAACAGCCTACTTACATAGCCCTCATGCTCCCCACAAAAAATTTTACAAAATATTTTTGGGCAGTGGCCAATAAGGATTTGAAAAAATTTTTCATAATTACAATAACAAAGAAATCAAATGCACACACTTATTGATATTATGTTGGTCAAAAGCTCAAATTTTCTCACAGTCCATAAAGACAGTCCTAATCGTACATAACAGGAGAATAGCAGTGTTTTTCTCAAAGTCTGAGCAGTAAAAGAAAATGCACACAGAAGTAGTGGATTTCCATGCAGTCTTGAAGAAGTAGTGTTGTCCTTCCAACGGAAAGACAGTGCTGACTCTCGACATGCAGACAAGTATTGGTCCACAACAGAGCAAACCCACAGCAGAGTCAGTCGAAGTTTTGATGAATATTGGTAGGTAGGTCATCACAGAGCAGACCCACTGTAGTCCTGGTAGAGATTACGGTATTGGTGGGCCATCAAAGATGTAGACCCACTGTAGTCCTTGTAGAGACGGCCAGCAGCCATCTGTTGCAAATGTGCAGGTGCACAATCACCATCGAAGAGTCTTGCAGAGAATATATCAAGTCCATAAACCACCACTTGTGCACTCACAACGTTTTTGGAATTGTCCTTAGAACCAGCAATGCTGTTATCCAGTCCCTTGCTGAATTATTAACACACGTGCAAACACTAACAGTCCCTACTTCTCATATATTGTCCACATACTATGACCAACAGAAACGTGTGCAGTGAAATGTAACTTAATTTGAAGAACTGGTAACAATTACAATTTGGTAACATAAAAATACAATAACAAAGGTACAAAATATATCATTAAAGAACATAATAATACAGATAACATTTGTAGTAATACGGGCTTTACAAAAGAATCGAAATAACATATACATCAGTGTTACAGGAATAGTGACATAAGTACATACATAAAATAATGAGAATAGTTTTCGAAACATTAATTTCACACATGAACATTGAAACAGAACAGAATTGTAAACAACTTTACAAAGAAAATAACATATTATTAATGCAACTTATATTTGAGGATAACAGTATTCCTCCTCATAGTGAATATAGCTTAGTATTAGAAGAGAAAAAAAAATTCTATGAAACAGTACACAGAGACAGGAAGAAAACAAATACTCAAGGGTACACAAACACATAGTGGGATAACACCAATAGGAAAGGACAGGGTTCGTTTTCAGTGTAACATTTGGTACTGCAGTCCAACCCAAAACTTCATATATCTCTCCTCTTATTTCATCCTTTGTTTCCACCAAAAAAATTCTAACTAAGCATGCTTTCTGTGTTTATATGTTCACACATTTCTTACCTCATTTTTATTTTCCATTATCTTACCTCATCATTTATTTCCAAGAAAATCCTACCTAAACCTGTTTTCTCAATGCATTTCTTCCAATTCATCGCAACTCATTCTCTTAGAAGCTACCCCCTCTTAAGCTAACTTAAATCTACTGAGCTCAGATGCTAAACTAAGGAACGAGGCAATGCAGCAGCACAAAACAATTAACACAAGCAGCAATGACAAAAAATACAGATTGGCAAAGCTAGCAGCAGCAAATGTAATAACTTATATCAAAACATGACATAGCTCAAGCAGAAAAAATAGTACACTAAAGATAACAATGCAGATAAGGGAAATGTATAATCACATCTTAATGTCTATGTAATTAAAGTGGTGCACCACAAGAAGTTATTCTACCAAAAAGTTACCAATTACTTGAAAAGAAAATTATGAATGCAGTTACTAGTTCCTTCTTATTGTTCTTTCCTTTCCAAGTGCTCCTTTTTTAAAGAATGTGGATCATAAAATAATTATTTAATAGATCTGTTGACAGAAAGTGTTCACATTAGCAAATGCATTTAATTTTATTTTATGAAACCAATGCTGCAACACAGCTGGAAAACAGATGTCAAATGAAATAAGCAATCACGCAAACCAAAGCATAAAAACATCATTCAATAGCTATGTGGCATTTCGTAAGTCAGTAGCTCTCAATTCTCGTAGAAAGACACTTGTCATTATCAGGTTTGCAGATGTAAGAATATTTCCAAGGATAATGGCCTCCCCTTTTTTTTTGTGCTACCTGTGCCGCTGAAAAGGGCTCGCAATAATGGCTTTTTCTCCAGGCGTCTGACACAGCTGGGTGCCCGCGACGCATTACGTGCAGGTGGTCACTTAACTTTCGTACGGAAATATTTACGACAGGAGATTCTGCTACCGTGGTAGTCTCATATAAAAATATTTCACAGGTCAAGAATTAGCGTTGCAAATCTGTAGAAACAAAACCCTATAAATATAACAGTGTCCAAAAAAATTTTCAGTGGCATTGTGATACATTCATGCATATACACACACATTTCATAACTCTTAAAGTACGATTCTTGGTTTCCAACAACCTTTTCATAAATCAGAGTCCCTAACCCCTACTCCTTATTCCTTACCTTATTACACATATACATATTCATATTCATCAACACGTCTTCAATATTTCATCATAATAGCTACATAGCATAATCAGATTCCTCATATAGCATCAGCTTATTTATCATAAACATACCTCAACAGCATAGTACACATCGTCGTCGTAATAATAACATCATAACACTTCAGTCAAATCTTAAAATCGTCGTAACTTCCTCCAATAATTTCAAAACGTAAAAAAAAATTCTCTGCTCATTTCAATAGTGTCATCTACCTCAAACGTACTTTAAAATCATGCTCCCTTACCAAATATATCATTCAATTCTCTCGTAGTATCACAATGGTTCCGAAAAAATATGAACAGTTTACAAAGTACAGACAAAATACGGTTTCATAAGTGTGAAGTTATCCAACCGTGTAATTGCGTAAACATGTGTCACTGATGCAGTAAAATAAATGTTTGTCTCTCTCAGTTAAATAATCAGATAGCTGTGTAATTTGTGTGTTAGAGAAATAAGGTACCGATGTGTAAAGTTGTATAAGCAAATACCATATTAGCTAGGGTTCCTTGTGCTTGCCAAACACATGGTACACAAAGTAAGCGTGTACCCCCCTGAGGATAAATGTAATTATACCCTCAGGTGTTACAGATTACAGCAATGGAATGTAATGTATCACGGAAAACTTTCTTTGTAATTAAAAAAACCTTTAAAAATAAATGTTTTAAGTACAAAATCTCTCAAATGCGTGTCCTGTAGCGCCAAATGTGCGTCTTGCTGTAAGATAATTCTGTGGAAGTGTCGTAATTATCGTCCTCCGAAAGCTAAGTTCTGCAGAAGCCAATGTACTTACCTCATGATAAAAAAAAGTGAAATGCTTTGCGTATAGATATCGTAGTTATTATGCTTATTGGCGTGATGATGAAAGTACTGTGCTGTAACGTATTGTTGTGCTATGGAAAAGGCTGTCTCCTTGTAGCTATACCACAAAAGTTACTAATAAAACATGTTTTGATTTCCAGAAGAATTCAGAAAACTGTGCAGATATAAAACAAATACACTGCAAAAGCAACATTGTAAATTGTCACTCATTAGTAGCGTCGTGATAAAATCGTGTAGCTGTCACATAAACTAACTATTGTCTCATCTGGTATCTCACAGAAAGTACTTTAAATCCGGAATGTATTTTCAAGTAAACCAAAATGTTGCATTAAAATCTCATTAGCAGTACTGGTAAATGTTCTAATCGTGCAACTAACAAGCAAGAATGTACACACACAATAACACTGTGACGTCTGTTTACTATAACAATGCATTCGTCATTTCTGTTTAAATAAGTTCTCTTGGTTCTTGATTGGATATTTAACTTCAAACATTGTTGCACGTTAACAGATTCTAAGTCTGACAAGCATACTAGTGATGTAAAGTGAAAAGTTTTATGGCAATGACAAAGTGAAAAAGCTGATTATCTTTCAATAAACGGTTTTACATGTGAAATATGGTGTAAACCTTTACTCTTCCTAGTACGCAGAATTTCAACTTGAATGCAATTATCATCCGGTATTCGTCCGTAAAGAATACTGGAATTTTGCTCAAGGTTAGCGTCAATGTTATTTTTCTCTGAGCCAGCCGGCGCACGCGGCTGCCTGCGGTGTGAGTCATTGTCTGTTTCTTTGTTGGTGCGCGTCGTTACTGGGATTAGGAGGCCTAACTTCCACAAATTCGCCTTGCCGAGAGGGCCCAGCTCTGTTTAAAGCTCGCCAGTTCCGATGGAATTCAGGTCTGTCGTTTTGTCGGTAGTTTACACAGTTTCTTTCTTGTCGGCCACGTGGTGGAGAATTTCTCCCTGAATCGTAACTCTGCGCCGAACTGTTGCGTCTGAAGTTATTCTGTCTCCCTTGATAAGAATTGTTTTTGTTCCCATATTGTCTGTTTCTATGGTAATCTTTGTCATATTCATTACTACGGAAATGCGATCTTTCTCTGTAACTATTATTACTCTGCCAGTGGTTGTCATATGGGTGGTGTCTGTTTTGGTCACGATATGTGTTGTGAGAATAGCCTTGTCGTGTCCAGTTATTATTTCTTTCATCGTGGAATTGTGACAGATGTGACCTGTAATTGTTGTGTTCCTGGTTTCGCGTTCCGCGATTGTCAGTGTCAATTTCTAATTCTTGTAGGAGTCCCTGAAAAGCCTCAATGTCGTCTTTGCAACGTCCTGCTAAAATAATATGCCGTAAATGTTCAGGTAATTTGATTAAGCAAATGCGGATGAGTTCTGAGGGGCTGTATGGGTTTGACAGGTACTGATTCTTGTGCAACATGTCTTCAAAATATTTCACAAGACTGGAAAATTCAGATTGTTCGAAGTGTTTCATCATTATGATGTTATGTTTTACACGGTCTTGTGTAGCTTGAGACCAATACGCTGAGAGGAAGGCATGGTAAAATTCTCCCTCACTGTGGCAATCGTGAATGACCGATCGCATTCTTACAGCTGGTTCATTCTCTAAGTAGCCACACATAAATTCTAATCTGTGTTCTAACGACCAGTTGGGAGGAAAACAATGAGAGAATTGATGGAGCCATGCTTGTGGATGAATGTCGTTGCCAGAATTCTTAAACGTTTTGAATTTACGTGTAGTAATGAACAGCTTATAGTCAAAATCATCATGTCGGCGAGTCGCATATCGGTCATTGTTAGGTCGTGTCGGCCGTTCCATCTCAAAATTCGGTGCACATTCCCAATTTCTTTCATTACTTCCGAAATGCCCTGTGTTATTATTTTGTGTCTGTTCCGTATTTGTATGTCCCTCTTCCCGTATTGGGGCGCGAGTGTCCTCTGAAATACGTAATTCTTGTACTACTTGTGCCAACTGATCTTGCACTTCCCGGATTTCTCTTTTGTACTGTGTATTGATTTGATTTTGATTTTGTTTGAATTTTCTAATTTGTTCATACTCTTCAGTGTCCATGAAAGCTACAGGTGTTGTGTCATTCAGATCATCATCTACCTTTGTAGATAAGTTAGTGAACTGATCTGAAAGTTCGGCTACTTTATCCGATAGTGAAATCATTTCCTCTCTATGTTTTTCTGAACCAAGTTTCAGAGTGTCCATTTGTGTTGCAATCGTGTCTACTGTGACCTTTAAGTTTTCCTGAGTTTTTGCAAGTTGCATAACCGTATCGGTAGATGCAACTGAGTCAAATTTTGCTTGCAAGGTCTCATGATTTTCATGAACAATAGTTTGCAGTTCTTTTATAGCTGCTTCGTGATTCTGTAGTGCATTTTCATGACGCGAAAAAATAGGTTGGAAATGCTCACAAATTTGTGTTTTTACGTCATTACAGACTTTTTGACATTTCGATTCAATGTGATGTAACTCAGCAGTTAAATCCTCACGTGTTCGTTCAAGAGTTTGCTCCAATGAGTCTAACTTTTTAAGATTTTGTTCCATTGTGTCTAACTTTTGAAGCTTTTGCTGTGTTTGTCTCTGATTTTGTTCCATTGTGTCTAACTTTTGAAGCTTTTGCTGTGTTTGTCTCTGATTTTGTTCCATTTGTTGCATTAATTGCAATAATAATGTATTAGTGTCTGGAATCTGTTTCTCTACACTTTTTGGCAGTGCATTTGCACCGGCAACATTCACATTTTGACAAGCAGAAAATGCGTCTTGACTTATTTGAGAAAACGGTGATGACCCAAAACCTGAATCTACAGTATTTGCGAAATTGTGTCCTGTCATTTCGGATTCCTGAGGCGAGCTGTTGCCGACCGATCGATCGATAATGCTTCCCTCTTCACTAATTGTTTCACTGTCCGTGCCATTGTTTGCCGCCCGCTCCATTTCCCTATGCACGATTACCAAATTACTACTTTGAACATCAGTTAATTCATTACTCTGCGGCGCTAACACACTGCCTTCGTCTTCACTGTCATTTCTCAGTTTACTTTGGAGCCTAGTATTACGTTTTTCACACGCCATTATTGTTACAGTATTTCACACGACAACACAGAAAAACACAATTTGAAGAGCAAAATAAAATAACGTAGCAATGGAAATAATGTCTAGTTAATTGCAGCTGCTGTTTTTATGCTTTGGTTTGCGTAACTGCTTATTTCATTTGATATCTGGTTTTCAGCTGTGTTGCAGCATTGCTTTTATAAAATGAAATGCATTTGCTAATGTGAACACTTTCTGTCAACAGATCTATTAAATAATTATTTTATGATCCACATTCTTTAAAAAAAAAGGAGCACTTGCAAAGGAAAGAACAATAAGAAGGAACTAATAACAGTAACACATAATTTTCTTTTCAAGTACTTGGTAATTTCTTTTGTAGAATAAATTGTGATGCATCACTCTAATGTTAAGATGTGACATAGGTATTAGACATGACCATTTTAGTGTAATATTTTTTCTGCTTGCGCTATGTCATGTTTAGGTATAAGTTGCTGCTGTTTGCCAGGCATAGTGTTATTGAATTTGACTTTTGCTCATTTATGCTGCTAGCTTTGCCAATTTGCATTTTTTTTCATTGCTGTTTGTGTTGATTTGTTATGTGATGCTGCATTGCCTCGTCCCTTAGTTTAATATCTGAGCTCAGTAGATTTAAGTTAGCTTAAGAGGGGGTAGACTATATAAGAAACTAAATATGATGAATTGGAAGAAATGCATTTAGACGCTATAAGAAAATGGTTTGGCCAAAAAAAAAAAAAAAAAAAAAGGTATTTTAGGTAGGATTTTCTTGGAAATAAATGATGAGGTAAGATAATGGAAAATAAAAATGAGGTAAGAGATGTGTGAACATATAAACACAGAAAGCATGCTTAGATAGAATTTTTTTGGTGGAAACAAAGGATGAAATAAGAGGAAAGATATATGAAGTTTTGGGTTGGACTGCAGTACCAAATGTTACACTGAAAACGAACCCTATCCTTTCCTATTGGTGTTATCCCACTATGTGTTTGTGTACCCTTGTGTAGTTGTTTTCTTCCTGTCTCTGTGTAGGTTCATAGAATTTTTTCTTCTTTTAATATTAAGCTACATTCACTATGATGAGGAATACTGTTATCATCAAATATAATTGGCATTAATAATATGTTATTTACTTTGTAAAGATATTAGACATTATTCATTCTGTTTAAATGTTTATGTGTGAAGTTGATGTTTCGAAAGTTATTCTGATCTTTTATGTACGTACTCATGTCATAATTCCTGTAACACTGATGTCTATGTTAGTTCGATTCTTTTGTAAAGCCTGTACTACAAATGTTATCTGTATTGTTATGTTCTTTAATGATGTATTTTGTACCTTTGTTATTGTATTCTTCTGTTATAAAATTGTAATTGTCACCAGTTCATGATATTATTAACTTGTAAGTTACATTTCACTGCACACGTTTCTGTTGGTCATAGTATATGGATAATATGTGAGAAGTTGGGACTGTGAGTGTTTGCACGTGTGTTAATAACTCAGCAAGGGACTGGATAACAGCATTGCTGGATCTAAGGACAATTCCAGAAACTTTGTGAGTGCACAAGTGGTGGTTTATGGACTTGCTATATTCTCTGCAAGAATCTTCGATGGTGATTGTGCACCTGCACAGTCGCAACGGATGGCTGCTGGCCGCCTCTACCAGGACTACAGTGGGTCTGCACCTCTGGTGGCCCACCAATACCATTATCTCTACAAGGACTACAGTGGGTCTGCATCTATGATGACCTACCAACGCCATTATTTCTACAAGGACTGCAGTGGGTCTGCACCTCTGGTGGCGCACCAATACCACAATCTCTACCAGGACTCCAGTGGGTCTGCTCTGTGATGACCTACCTACCAATAGTCTTCAAAACTTCGAATGACTCTGTTGTGGGTTTGCTCTGTTGTGGTCCATTACCTGTCTGCATGTCGAGAGTCAGCGCTGTCTTTCCGTTGTAAGGACAACACTACTTCTTCAAGACTGCATGGAAATCCACTACTTCTATGTGCATTTTCTTTTACTGCTCAGACTTTGAGAAAAACTCTGCATTTTTACTGTGATGAACAATGTGGACTGTCTTTATGGACTGTGAGAAATTTTTAGCTTTTGACCAACATTGTATCAATAAGTGTGTGCATTAGATTTCTTTGTTATTGTAATTATAGAAAAATTTTTGTCAAATCTGTATTGGCCAGTGCCCAACACCATTTGTAAAAATTTTTGTGGGGAGCATGGGGGGCTGTTTTCTCTATGTAAGTAGGCTGTTTATGTTTTCTCTATGTAAGTAGGCTGTTTATGTTTTCTCTATGTAAGTAGGCTGTTTAGGTTTTTTATTGGTAACGCCACCTCTGTATGACAATCACTGGCTGTGCTGTGGGCAGTCTGTGTCTGCTTTGCATTGTTGTAATACTCGCCATTGTAGTGTTAGGCAGCTGGCTGTGAACAGCGCGTAGCGTTGCGCAGTTGGAGGTGAGCCGCCAGCAGTGGTGGATGTGGGGAGAGAGATGGCGGAGGTTTGCAATTTGTCATGAACTGATATATATATTATGACTTGTGATGATATTAAGGTAAATACATTGTTTGTTCTCTATTAATATCTTTCATTTGCTAACTATCCCTATCAGTAGTTAGTGCCTTTAGTAGTTTGAAGCTTTTATTTAGCTGGCAGTAGTGGCGCTTGCTGTATTGCAGTAGCTTGAGCAGCGAAGATTTTTGTGAGGTAAGTGATTTGTGAAAGGTATAGTTTAATGTTAGTCAGGGCCATTCTTTTGTAGGGAATTTTGAAAGTCAGATTGCGTTGCGCTAACAAAATATTGTGTGTCAGGTTAAGCACAGTCTTGTATAATTGTTCAAAGGGGAAGTTTCACAAGTACGTCAAAGATCATAGTGACAAAAGAAAGAATACACATCAGAATAATATCATTGCAATATAAACATATCGATGTATCAGAGTACCTCTACATTAATGAAATCAAATCTGAATGTTGTCACAGAAATATGTTAACTATTTTACAGAAATACAGTAGAATATTGCTGGTATCGAAAGGTTGAGGTGAGGTGCCGTAATGGTTAGGTAATTCCATTACAAGTCTTCTCGTTTCATTTTTTCGAAAACGCATATTTGTGCCACCAGCTGCACTCTTGTACATTCTCTAACGCTTTCGATTGTTACATTCATCTTCACAGGAGAAAACCGAAAGCTACAAAAAAATCAATATACAGGGTATCTGTTAAGCCACTCCAGAGTTTTAAACATTATTTATGAACTAATTTTCTTATAACTACTTTTGTTAGAAACAGCACTCCTTGAGATTGTGTTCAACATAATTTTTAACCTCCACATAAGCTCCAGCATTCTCTACGCATGTTTCTAAACCAAATGGTGCGCCCGATACTGTTTCCTGCAACATATTACGTGGAACATTAGCCAACACGTCAGATATTACTGCTTCCAATTCACTCAAGTTCCGTGGTTTTTTCTTGTAAACCTCCTGCTTAGCCCATCGCAAAGAAAAAAAAAATAGCCAGGCGTTAAATCAGGGATGCGGGAAGCCCATTCATGTGCACCACATCTGCCAATCTAACGACCTGGAAAATGATCATACAGCCATTCACGGACATCATTTGCAAAATGTGCAAGAGCTCCGTACTGCACGAAGTGAAGTTGTTGGTTGTTCCATTGTTAAGTTACTGGCCATACACGATCTTGCAGCTTTTCCAGGTATCTTTCGCCATTCGTTGAGTTCCGCAGAAAGAAACAACTTCGCATGTCGTGATAGCACAGCATACCGTCACATTCGTGTGGGTTTTTGGCTGCCTAATATTGGCAGATATGCCTGTTTACAAATCCTCCAATGTGGAAAACTGTTTCCTCAGTCCACGGAATGTTCTAAAAAAGCTCAGGCCAATCGTTGTTCCAGTCCAAGAAAATTTCTTTAAACTCCGTTCTTCCATCACAGTCATCAGGAAACAGTTATCGCACATTACGTGGCTTCCACTGCGTGAAAGCTAGATCTTTCGTAAGAATCGTTCCAATACGTAACACAAAAGACCACTTTCACGAATTCCCTGACGCAATGATTTCTTTGGGCTCCTCTTGAACATATCACGAACTCGCTCATCATTCTCTAGCATCCTCGAAGTTGGTGAGCCTCCTGATCTTCTTGTGCGGGTGACACTCCCAGTCGTTAGTAATTTGGAATAGCAATTTTTAATTTCGTTTGCATCCAGTGTTGCATGGTTCCTCTTTCAGCCCTCCACCATATTCGTACTTGCACCCCAGATCACCAGTCCTCATAACGAGCTGCTATTTTGGCCCATTCTTCGCAACCAACACAGGTGGCATTTCCCAAATGAAACAAAAGAAAAAATGATGTTAATCACAACCTCAGGGAGCCCCGTTTCCAAGTACTTCTACGAAAAGTTATTACGCCGGTAGAATAAACACAAAATTGTACAGTTGATGGTACAAATCGGCTTTTTTCAAATTATCTAATACCCGTAGACAGTAACTTACGGAAAGCTCCTCTCGTTTTGATTTGGATTCGCTCTGTAGTAACTGCTTGTCTGGCTTTTAAAAATGGTTCAAATGGCACTGAGCACTATGGGACTTAACATCTGTGGTCATCAGTCACCTAGAACTTAGAACTACTTAAACCTAACTAACCTAAGGACATCACACACATCCATGCCCGAGGCAGGATTCGAACCTGCGACCGTAGCAGTCGCGCGGTTCCGGACTGAGCGCCTAGAACCGCTAGACCACCGCGGCCGGCTGTCTGGCTTTTACCTCAGTCACAAGCATACATATCAGTTCTACATCTACATCGAATACGTTTTTGCTGTCCTGTCGAAGTTGCAAGTTCGCCGCGTCCGATGAGGAGATCTGAATGACGTCACTGAAGCCGCGCGGGATTAGCCGAGTAGACTAAGGCGCTGCAGTCATGGACTGTGCGGCTGGTCCCGGCGGAGGTTCGAGTCCTCCCTCGGGCATGGGTGTGTGCGTTTGTCCTTAGGGTACTTTAGGTTAAGTAGTGTCTAAGCTTAGGGACTGATGACCCTAGCAGTTAAGTCCTATAAGATTTCACATACATTTATTAAAAAATAAAAACTTCAGTAAAAAACAGAAACTTTTTATAATGTTTGTTTATTATTATTCAACACAAAGTAAAATCTTTTTTCTCCGTTTCAATGTAGGTGTCGTCACCATGGCCGCCATACTAATGACCAGAAAATGCACGCTGTCGTCTGAAGCTGTCAAACCAAACCACCACAGGTTGCTTAGGCCATTCCGTAGATGTCCGAACTCACTAAGATACCATCTGAGACTGCCTCCCCCTCCCCCCTGGTGACGTGGTTCACTCACAATCGAGCAGCATCCATTTTCTTTGAAATTCCAAGAACACCTCACACACATGTGTAATGGGCAACGACTTGGTTGGAAAGTCCTGTACGTTGGCCATCTCGTTCCCCAGATCTTAATCACTTGGATTTTTGGTTGTGAAGGTACTTGCAATCTTTAATGTGTGCAAGCGGTATTAATGATGTACAGAGACTGCAGGAACACGTCAACAACGCCTGCCAGCGCATCCGTGCCCAACCTGGAATCTTTCATAGAGAGTGTAAATCCCTAAAATGCAGAATCATGCCTTACTGCGAATCAACACCATACTGAGCAGCTTCCTTAGCGATAACTCACATGTGTAGGTCGAATATATTAGCAAGCAGATTACATTAGACGCTATGCTGTTTCACAGTCACAGAATAGTGTGTTCTCATTTTGCTTATTTGTTTGCTGTATTCTGTAGATAGTTCGTAAAACAAAGAGCCTCCACCGGAAGAGATACTCGTATGTTTCACATTAGTGAAGGCGAACAAGTGTTCATAGCTCTTAAGTTATGAATTTTAAAGTCCATGTTTACCGATTTTTTTTCTGCAACATACAACTAGCGATCAAAATATGGAATTCTTTTTGTAACAGCTTTTGTGTCAAAACATTGCATTTCTTTCATACATTTGTAAATGGATTTTGCAAGGCGAATTGTTTCTAACGTTACCGATGCAATGTTACCGATGTTTTAAGTAAGTGAGATATCCCATTTTTTTTGTAAATAAACTTTCGGAAAGTAAGCTGATCAGAGTTGTCATGTGAGCCTTTTCGGAGTTGGTTCAGGTAAGCAGTCCGTCGCAAAACCTATTCTGTAACTGTAAATAAGAAGTGGCTTACAATAAATATTATGAATCCTGAAGACAGACGTTAAAAACAGAAACGAAATGTGAAAATTTGAGTTACACGAAGAAAGATATTGAAGCAAACACAAGCAAATAGATTAACATAAAAAGGGACAGATAATATCATGCAATTTTACGTTGTAGCCAAAAGTGCCTGTTTCACTACAATGGAACCAACTTTTATTCTGTGATGTACAAAGATCCTAACATCTGAAGCAACCGGTAAAATACGGATCGAGTGCTAGCGATCGATCTTCTATTTTCAAGAAAGAGGCTGGATCTAATAGAGTTACGGTGCTATCATAGCGAGAAACATTATAAAAAAAAGAACAGCCCAGTGACAGCTACAAGAGCATTTTCAAAGCATTGAGCAACGACCTGAAGCTATGCTCATCTTAGAGAAAACCAGCTCATTAGCTAAGACTTGGACAATGCCGATTTTAAAAGTTGCACACATACCCCAGGAATGTACCGCTTCAGAAGTTTTACTGCTTGAACTTTAGCAGCATTCACTTTGCTATATCAGCAAAATTCCGTCCGCTGTTGAACCATATACTTTTTCTTGTCACCAGCCACATCTGTTGTGTATTATAACCAGTCTAAATTACAACAACAAACCTTGGGTCGAGTCTTCCAGACCTGCCTCCTTAATGGCTTCCCGAAAGGCACCTGCAGTGCCTTCAGCAGAGTGTGTTTACCTTCTCCTGCATCTCGTTATAGCAAGGGACCTTTCCTACAATTATACTAGAAATGTTAAAGACAGAGGGCAGCAGAATAAATTGTCATTAATGCTCGTCAAAGAAGTTGGTATCTGCGAACTGACTCAGCCTTGATTTCTAAACGTAAAACTTAATGTATTCATTTTTCTACAACAAATGGACGAACAATACGTGAAGTGGAATCCGTGAAAAGCGCGGTATATTTATCAATTTAGGATACATAGCGATGAAAATCTTATAGCTTTTGAAATAAAACGAACTTTATCAAAACTCTACATCTTTATACTTCATGCCTACATATTTATTTCTCAACGCAGTCACCCTGGCGCCAAGATGTTTCTCCTAAGGAGAGATTGGTTTGTTGATACCATCACTCTACCATGTTTTGTTCTGTTGCCGGAGCCACAACCTCATCTCTGCTTTCACCGCGTCATACTATCAAAGTGAAGTCCTCGAAGATATTCTTTAAATTCTGTAAACAGATGAAAATCGGATGGGGCCTAGTCGGGACCCTATGGAGAACAATCGATTACGGTGAACCCAAGGCGTCATATTGTTGCAGGTGTCGCAGCACTTGTGTGTGATCTGACATTGTCGTGCTGAAGGAGATGGTGCTCTACGTGTGGACAAACTATTAGAATTCTTGCTTTCATTTTTCTGAGGGTCTCTCAGGCATCGACATAGTTACGTTACAATACCGCCGCTTTACACACTACAATTGGGAGCCTTCTAGCGGCAGAGGGTTGCAACTTGCACCAGCGAAGCGGGAAAGTCCACCGAGTAACGTGCATGACATGTTACACCTGCCCGATATTGAGAACAGAATAAAAACACAGCACGCTCTCGTAGGAAGAAAGTCCTAATTGAAAACGGAAACCACGTGTGTACGTTTACCTCACCCCTCATGGTAATGTACATGTGCCTCAGTGAAAAAGACCAATAAAAAGGTGTTAGCATGTGGACGTAATGTGCTGTTCCAGTCTCTCCTGTACCTAAGGTCCATTACCGTTCCCTTTGGATCCCTACGTAATTCGGTGCTCTCCGATACACACGATCGAACAGCGGAGGAGTGGTACTCAACCGTCAACTTTAGGTTACAATATCTCCGGATGTAATTAACATTTTACAATGCAACAAACGGCACTGATTACGTATTTGTTTGTATGTTCAGATGTGCTAACAAAACTAACGAGGTTCCATTTAAAAAAACGTAGGTTTGTGTTAAAAAACATACTTCCGTACATTTTTGTATGGTTTGTATTAACCAATTACACTGGCCCCTCTCCTCACGTTCGGTCTGTGGAATCGATTCGTTAGTATTTGATGTGATTTACGAAATATATGCAGCGGTAATGTTAGGTGACTCACCCTATATATATATATATATATATATATATATATATATATATATATATATATATATATATATATATATATATGTGTGTGTGTGTGTGTGTATGAGCATCTTACAATAAATTTACGTTTCAAATTATTGACATCGCTGGCCACTACTTTCTCCCATCTTTCGGGCAACATACGAATCCCGCGGCGGAAGAACTGGACGTCTTTCGAGAAGATCCATGCATCGATCCAATTTTGCAATTGCTCATATGACAGGAAGCGCTGGGCAGCCAGGTCTTGTACCATTGAACTAAATCGTTGTTAGTCAAAGTAAGCAATGTTTGGAAAACACGGCGGTGGGGTAGGACTTCCCATTTCAACGTTTTCAGGTATGTTTTGGCGTGTTTTGCGATTAAGTTGGGGCACTGTCATGCTGCAATATCACCTTTCCATGTATATCATTGTACTGGGGCCGTTTGACTTTCAGTGCTCGGGTCAAACACATCAGTTACTTTCGATAAAGATCTCCTGTGATTGTTCTCGTCGGTTGCAGTAGCATCGAAAGATTTCTCTTCTTCACAACCATGCCGGTCTTCAACGTCAAGACGGCCGCGGTGACTGATCGGTTCTAGGAGCTTCAGTCCAGAACCGCGTGACTGCTACGGTCGCAGATTCGAATCCTGCCTCGGGCATGGATGTGTGTGATGTCCTTAGGTTAGTTAGGTTTAAGTAGTTCTAAGTTCTAGGGGACTGATGACCTCAGATGTTAAGTCCCGTAGTGCTCATAGCCAAAAGCACCGTTCTTGAAGCATGGAAACCATTTTCTGCAAAATTCTGTCACTATCAGGCATCTCATCATAGGTCTTACCCAGATTTTAAAGAGCCTCAGCCGCAGATTTCTTCATATCAAAGCAGAAAATTAAAACCTCCCGCAGATGGCGAGAATTCGGCTCGTAATTTAACATATTCAGCCCAGAATAACTTTAACGTGCAATCAAAAATCGACTAATATTCTGATGACGTTACGGTGTCAAATGCCTAAGCTTACTGAATGACACTTATGACCTACGATTTGCACCACTACTTTCCAATAATGCAAAACCGTGGAAGCAAAGTTGTAGACCTAATATACGTTTATGAGGTTTCTCAACTTCGGAGATAAAAAGAAGTCCGCCAGGTATGGAGAGTGCGTAGGACTAGGCAGCGCAGTGATTTAGTTTTTTATGCAATAATCACGCACTATGAGGGATGAATGTTATCGTGATGTAGGAGCAACGAATTGTCTTGCAACATTTCAGGCCGTTTCTGTCCCGCATTTCTCGCAGGCGTCGCAACACGATCCGTTAGTACCATCGATTAACAGTTTGTTCCTGTGGCACAAATTCATAATGAACTAATCCTTAAAAGTCAAAGAAAACTGTCAGCATGGCTTTGAGATTTGACCTTACCTGACGATTTTTTTTGGTCTCTGAGAATCTTTCCCGACCTATTATGAAGATGGAACCTTGGTCTTAACATCTTAACGGTAGAGCTACGTCTCATCACCAGTTATGATTCTCTTCAGGAACATCTCGTTCTCATTTGCGCGAACCAAAAGCTATTCACAGATTGCGAGGCGGAGGTCTTTCTAGTCTTGACTCACGAGCCGTGGGACGAACCTGGCGGTAACACGATGCATTCCAAGACGGTATGTCAGGATTTCATGACCTGTTGCAAATGAAATGTTACATTCTTCTGCAATCTGTCGGACATCCAGTCTTCGGTTCGCAGGCACAGTTTCATTGACGTATCTGACATGGGCGTCGTCGGTAGAGGCCGAAGGGCGTCGAGAACGAGGGTCATCGTTAAATTCCGTCTGGAGATTTTTAAACTGTGGGAACTACTTGTAACACCGAGTACCTCTTAATAACTCATTACCATAGGCTTCCTACATCATTTGGTGTGTCTCTGTAAAGGTTTTCTTGAGTTCCACGCAAAAGTTAATGCCTAAGAGCTGCTCCTCTAACTCTTGTCATCTCTAAATCCGAAAACTGCGCCAAAAAGCTTCACTCAATACAACAGTGAACAATAACTAACAGGAATACCAAAGTCATTTCGCTCTAACACACCACTGGCGCGAAATTACGAATGTTTCGGAATTTTTGGGGCAGATCTCGTACTATTGCGTCAATCTTAGTGGAAACTAAGTTGATCACATTAGAGATAACGCAACGATTCCACTGAGAGCGGCAAGCGTTGTTAGCTCGTAGTGTAAGCGTGGAAAGCGATAGTAGCAAATGTTTTCATACTCCAGAGAGACTGATTAAAACTAACTTCGCTAGATTTATAAGTCATGAGCAGAAGGAAAAAATAGCCGTGTTAAAGAACAATGCACACAACATGCTTCTAACCAGAATGATGTCGACTATTTCAGTATTTTATTTCCCTGCCCCCTCCTCAACAAAAAAGAAGTGGTTCCCACAATACTTCTGATGATAACGGAGACACTTTACACCATATTTGTCGGTGCTGCATCAGTTTGTAAACTACGGTTTCGCTTCACACGGGATTTCACGTGCTTATTTTACGTGTACATGGAAAGAAACTTTGAACCTCTGTATCTCGGAAACGGAGGAAGATATCAATAAAATTTTCGAGGATATTCGAGATCTGGATCTTAGGAAAAATTTCAGCCATTTGTTATGCATGTCCGTCTGGGAATCCACGGGTCTGTTTTATGAAGGAAAAAAGTTTTAAAAACTGCTTTTCCTGGGGTTTTTCTAAAGAATCGCCCATGAACTAATGATACCTCAGTAAGTCCCTTAAGGCCCACTGCAGACCAAATAAAATTCAAACAGAACCAACGGATTTGCTCCATTTGCCTAAGCTGTAGGACGTGTGTAATATTCATACTTTGATTCTGTACTGCAGGTTTTGGAACGTATTAGATAGTGCAAGACGTCGCATGCGCCAGATACACGACTTGCACGAAAGCTCTCTGAGAGATGTTTTTGTTTAGGGGATTTGCTTTTTTAAGTCACAACTAATTATCTGAGCCGGAAAAGATTAAAAATCATCTGTTAGTTGACGCTTCAAGCCTTGAACTCCGTTTTTTCAATCAGATTTCAGAGCGTTC
Organism: Schistocerca piceifrons; assembly: GCF_021461385.2. Classification (NCBI taxonomy): domain Eukaryota; kingdom Metazoa; phylum Arthropoda; class Insecta; order Orthoptera; family Acrididae; genus Schistocerca; species Schistocerca piceifrons. Next base: position 773,427,192 of record NC_060139.1, on the reverse strand, counting down.
CGTTCTAGCAGTCTGTCGTTGCTAATGAGTAGAGGATTGATTGACATGCAGCGAAAATTGCCAAAATATGCGCTAAGTGCCACAACTTAATGCTAAAATTCAGGAAATGTGCACTATAAAATAATAAATATACATCACCTCCGCACTTAAAAGGAATTAACCAATACAAAATACAGTGTAATAACGTAACGGTGACATTGGAAACTACTTTCCAGCTAGTGTCCCCTGGTCATGATGCACCAACAAAGATTTACTGACGCATGGTTGGTAACAATCTGTCTTACTAACAACTGTTAGTTATGCCTGTTAAAATTACAACTGATGATTGTCGAAGTAGAGAGGATATAAAATGTAGACTGGCTATGGCAAGGAAAGCGTTTCTGAAGAAGAGAATTTTGTTAACATCGAGTACAGATTTAAGCGGTAGGATGTCTTTCCGGGAAGTGTTTGTATGGAGTGTAGCAATGTACGGAAGCGAAACACGGACAATAAGCAGTGTAGACAAGAAGAGAATAGAAGCTTTCGAAATGTAGTGCTACAGAAGTATGCTGAAGATTAGATGGATAGAACCCATAAGTAAGGAGGAGGTACTGAACAGCACTGGCGAGAAGAGGAATTTTTGGCACGACTTGACAAGAAGAAGGCATCGGTTGGTAGGACACGTTCTGAGGCATCAAGCGATCACCAATTTAGCACTGGAGGGAAGCATGGAGGGTAAAAAACGTAGAGGGAGTCCAAGAGACGAATACAGTAAGCAGATTCAGAAGGATGTAGGTTGCAGTAGTGATTCGGAGATTAAGAGGCTTGCCCAGAACAGAGTAGCACGGAGACCTGCGTGAAACCAGTCTCTGGACTGAAGACCACAACAACAACAATGGTTTTAGAGGAATAAATATAGTGTTGCCGGTTAACTCTGGGAGCATAGTCTGTGAAATATCCAGTATGAACGAGAACATCACACACAAACTTTCAGTATACTGTTATATATTCGTTTTGTTATTACAGTTATCCATGCTCCTGTAAGGTTCCTTCACAACATTGAATAAGCCTGCAGTATGCAATAACCGAAAAGTAAAACACGAAGCAAAAGTGATGCGGCATGGCTGCCGTCGCTGCGAGAAAAAGGCACAGCGTCGTTATGCCCCTCTTCCAATGGATTCAGTGATCCCTCGCACGAAGTGCGTATCGGCCAACTCCTCACCAGTACCCAGCTTCTTCGAGGCTGTTGTTGCTATTGCAAGATACCAGCACAGACATTTGCAGCGCATATTGCTTATCTTCCAGTAGTTCCAGTACCATCCAACTTTCTTCAACTATCTGACCAGCGAAACAACTCTTGCAGGAATGAAGATGTGTTACATGATTTGGAACTGCTTTTTACAATAGATCTAAAATTCGTATTGACGCGTTTACCAATGTTACCCGAAAGCAATACGTATTTCACTAGCAACGCTAAAATTACACATCACGAAAATAAAAATCTGATATCAAAGTTCCTTGAAATTACTGCAATCAGTCGCCTTTTGATTTTGTTCTTCAATTCTTTTATTGTCCCATTAACGGTTTTGAATCGTCTACCGATTCATCATCACGTGGTACATATTTGTTGTTTGTTTGCAGCAGGGTGGAAGTCGTGTGGCTGTGGTAATATGTATAAACGAAAGATGTAAGCACTGAGTGTGGTGAGAATTATTCACATTAAGCGATAGATTTTGTTGCTTTACTTCCAGTTATCAGTACCCGTTGGTTGAATGTTGGTGCACACAATATCTTGAAAAATATTCATTATGTGTTCCAGGATACTGGCTACACCAACATCCAACCAAAGTTTACTGGTGACTGGAAGTGAAGCAATAAAATATATCGCATAATGTGAATAATTTTCGCCACACTCAGTGCTTCCATCTTTCGATTATACATCTTACCACAGCTACACGACTCCCACAATGCTGCAGCCAAACAATAAATATGTACCATCTGATGATGAGTCGTTGGACGATTCGAAACCGGTCATGGAACAATAAAAGAACTGAAGAACATAATAAAAAGGGGACTGGTTGCAGTAATGTCAAGAAACTTTATTCATCACAGTTTCGGTTTTCCTCATCCATAATAGATAAAGGTTTGAAAATCTGATATTACTTAAAGTGGCTTATTCTTGATTCTTAATAAGTCAGTATTTAAAAATGTAATTTTGTCGAGGTTAATGACTATGAGCCAAAACATTATAATCACCTCCTTCGTACTGTATTGGTCCACCTTTGGAACGCATTACAGTAGCTATTCTGCATGGCATGAATTCCATAAGGTATTGTTAGGTTTATGGAAGTACACTATGTGATCAAAAGTATCCGGACATTTGGCTGAAAATGACTTACAAGTCTGTGGCACCCTCCTCCAGTAAGGCTGGAATTCAATATGGTGTTGACCCACCATTAACCTTGATGACAGCTTCCACTCTCGCAGGCATACGTTCAATAGCAGTCCATTCTTTACGGAGTGCTGCACTAAAGATAGGTATCGATGTCGGTCGGTAAGGCCTGGCACGAAGTCGGCGTTCCAAAACATTACAAATGTCTTCTATAGGATTCAGGTCAGGACTCTGTGCAGGCCAGTCCATTACAGGGATGTTATTGTCGTGTAACCACTCCACCACAGGCCGTGCATTATGAACAGGTGCTCGATCGTGTTGAAAGATGGAGTCACCATCCCCAAATTGCTCTTCAACAGTATGAAGCAAGAAGCTGCTTAAAACATTGATGTAGGCCTGAACTGTGAAACTGCCACGCAAAACAACAAGGGGTGCAAGACCCCTCCATGAAAAACACGATCACACCATAACATCATCGCCTCCGAATTTTACTGTTGGCACTAAACATGCTGGCAGATGGCGTTCACCGGGCATTCGCCATGCCCACGCCCTACCATCGGGTCGCCACATTGTGTACCGTGATTCGTCACTGCACGCAACGCTTTTCCACTGTTCAGTCGTCCAATGTTTACGCTCCTTACACCAAGCGAGACGTCGTTTGGCATTTACAGGCGTAATGTGTGGGTTATGAGCAGTCGGTCGACCATGAAATCCGTTTTCTCAAAAAAATGGTTAAAATGGTTGTGAGCACTATGGGACTCAACTTCTGAGGTCAACTGTCCCCTAGAACTTAGAACTACTTAAACCTAACTAACCTAAGGACACCACACATACATGCTCGAGGCATGATTCGAACCTGCGACCGTAGCGGTCGCGCGTTTCCAGACTGTAGCGCCTAGAACCGCTCGGCTACTCCGGCCGGCCCGTTTTCTCACCTCCTCTTAACTGTCGTAGTAAAAAGGTATGACTTTGGGGTGTCCGCATATTTTTGATCGTATATTGTATCTGGCACGATATGCCTGCACATGGGACATGCTATTCTCCTAAATTATTTCGTAAATTACGGCCCAGTGGTTTGTGAGTGAGGACCTGGTGCTCTTCAAAGTGCTGTTGCACGATTCTGGTTTCTTTGACGTGAGCAATTATCCTGCTGGATGTCATCGCCGTTGCTGTCGGCAAAGGTATCAAACTCGAAGCGACGCCAGCAATAACAGTAACATATTAAACAGCAACCGTGGTACCTTAAGTTACTACGAGATCCTACAGAAGCCCATATGAATGTCCCTCGTAGCATAATACTGCCCCCATCAGCCCGAGCCCCTGGCGTGCTGCATGTTTCGAGCGGACATTCGCCTGGGTGCCAGCGTCCCCGGACACGACCAGCAACATAATATCTCAAGAAAGGATCAGTTTCCATTCATCGACTACGCTGTCTCAATGAACTTGGGCCCATTGCAGTCGTCATCGTCGATGTCGTTGGGTCAACATGGGATCCTAGAGGATGACAATTGCAGAGACCCAAGTTCAATAATGTGTGCTGAAGGGTTTGTTCTTAAGCAAAAATGCCTACCCATGTGGCACCTCTTTTACAGATTTAAGTCCCTTTGCGTATTTTTATTCGTGTTTCATTTCTTACGAGTTAGAAATTATTATTAATAAAGATTAGCAACACTGGCCTTCGGCATTGTAATAACTGAAGCTTTCGTGTGAGGAATTTTTTGTCGGCCTCACAGACAGTCAGTGAATCATTATGTCCCCAAAATGGGATCTGAATCTAATTACATTAAAGGAGTCCGACAGCCATTCTACAGGCGACAAAGTGATAATTCATTTCGTAATTTCAAAGAAATCCCACACAAACTGTGGTCAATCGAACTGCGACTTGGAGTCGACTTAGACGTAACTTTCGAAATTAAATGTGTAAAATATTGCGTGAAAGCATTTATTAGTGCTCAAACTTGAGAAATATCTTTTACTCCATCGCATTTTAAGATATCCAGAGACCATATTTATACGTAAAATAGTTTTGTGCTTCACACAGGAAACTGATGTAATTAAATAAAATATCTAGAGTCTCGCAACGTGAAAAATATTTAAGAAGTGATAATGTAGCTGTATTTCATTTTAATTTTATTTAGTTATAAACAGACTTTTACTCTGTCATCAAATCTGACGTTTACTCTTTCATCAAATGTACCACACATCGATGCATATCGTAGCCTGTTAGTAGCTGCCACTATGATCCGCATCGAATGAACCCTACCTAGCTCCCGACACACTCAGATTAAAGCGAAAAGCGGTCGTACAACGGAAACGTTTGATAATTAATAGCCCTAACAAATGAATCCATGGTGTGTTCTTTACAGAAACCAATAGTCACTTTCCGCATTATTTTCGTGTTTCATTTCTTATGAGTGAGAAATTATGAATAATAAAGAGGCAGAATGCCTGAGACAGTTAAGCAACAGACGCTCTCATCTCCCATACATCTCGGCAGCAAGCGCTTACGACAGTCCTTTTCCACTGCATCGTGGACTGCATGCGCCGCCTGTCGTTTCTCCACCGTCTCGATACCTCCAACGCTTTGAGCCCAAGCCAAATAGCCAGTCGCAGCAAAAGTATCTCTATCACTCATCTCTTTGCAAGTCTATACAACCAAGTGCTCTGAGAAATCCCCCCTGCTCCATGACCTCCATAGAAACCCCACCAATGCAAACTCACGTCCAAATGGGAAACTTCGACACAAAACTTGCCCCCTCTCCTCCGAAAATCTGGCCAATCTCTTATTTTTCCAATCTGGCAATCTCTCATGCTTGAGAAGAGCTACTGCACTAACCAATCCGCGCAGCAGCTGCGCTGTCTTTACTCGTAAATGGCGCCCGACTAGCTACTGGAGCTCCTATTTTTAGCACTGCCTGACTATCGTTGTTCTCGCTATTTTCTGCAATTCTTGGGCCAACAAAGTTCGTGGCCTGGCAACGAATTGCGGCTGACACGAGTTTTGTCCCCTTACAAGTCACATGCGATCTTATCTATCTTTCTGACCACCCTCACTCCATTCCTCCACGACCCGTGTCTGGCATGCAGCCCGCAAGCATAGAATAATACCATTTTAACAGAATATATCTTCCTGCAAGTCCCAGCTTATTGTTTAGTGCTGTTACTCGAAACCTGTCCGTCGGCTGCTTCTGCAGTTTCTCCGAAAAGTCAGCCTGACACGCTACCATGACGCAAAATACACGGTACCACTGGTCCACAACCGCCTGCGTAAATGACTGGTCACTACAGGGCGCTGTCCTACACCATGCGGACAGGGTCTTCAGATCACAGATTCAGTTGTCAGCTGGGAGCACCTCTCCAGCCCCTGGCTAGCAAATGGTCTCTAGTCAGATGGCTCCCCAAGATTGAACCAAATTATCCAGCCGTGTGCTACATCTAAACTAAATTCTCCAAGTCAATCAGATTAACTTTGTAGAGGTTTAGTTTGCTATCTGCAGTTGTCTCTATCACACATTCTGATATCAAAGTTCGATGTAATCAAAGAAGAAGGGAAAAAATATTACTGCCACATGGTTGATGAATAACTAATGATAATGAGAGTGAAACGACAGCTGGAGCCAACCTGATGCATTTCGGCCTTTAAGTCTTCTAGCGCTTTCACTGCCTTCCAACTACTTTTCATAGCTGCTCACCACAGTAGCACGTGAACAATCTGCCTTCCTTGCTTTTTCAAAGGTGTTCGTTTCCAGACACTGAGCTGTAACAACCTGTGATTCTTAAAAGTCAGTTACGTCAGGGCAGCCCATATCGTAGCTGGAATGATCCTTATTTGCCTTTGCTTCACTTATGCGCTTTCTTTAGTGCATCTCTCTCTCTTATAGCCACCAGGCGGCGTTCAATCTGATAATGGTCAGTGGGCATAATATTTTGGGTCGTCAGGGTGGGTGAAGCTACCATAAAGGGAGGAGGAAACGAAATGAACCTTCTTGGTCTGAGATGGTGTGTGATATTATTTCAGTTATTACATAATAGACTCAAAAAAATGGCAGTAAGACCCCACTTATGAGTATGATGCTCCACCTCCCTCCGGCCTCTCTGAACGCACTAATTCGGTTAGTAAGACTGTTATAAACCCATTGTATCATCTCCCGGGGCAAGCTGGCCCGTCATTGTTAAAATTGGAAACTCGCACTGCTACGGAGTTGACATCTCAACTGGTCCCACACATGTTCTATTGGGGACAGATGTTGTGATCTTGTTGGCCACAAGAATACCTCAGAATCCCGTATGTAATTCAGAGAGGTAATTTTGTCCTGCTAAAAATGGCAGCAAGACTTTCACAGGAGAGATAACACATAAGGACGCAGGATGTACGTGGCATACCTTTCCGCTGTCAGAATTCCTTCAGTCACTACCAACTGTGAACTGAAGTCATGCCTGATGGCTCCCCACACTATGACACAATTAGTAACACCTTTGTGTCTTTCCAAAAGGCCGAGGTGTTCTCCCTTTTCGCAAGCTGGCTCACAACTGTTATAACTGGTTCCGATATCCTGGATACTGTCACTGGGACGGAGGTGAAGCCTGAGCTGGTCCCAAACACGTTCTATCAGAGATCTGGGGACCTTGATGGCCAGATGAGCACCTAAAAATCACGCAGATAGTTCGCAGAGACACATGCAGTGTTTGGACGAACCTTACCCTGCTGAGAAACAGCACGAGGATATATCCACATGAGAGGTAACACTTGAGTACACAACAAGGCCGTGATGTACCATTGTGGTGTCCCAGTTCCCAGAATCCTTACTATCTATGACCTGAAGTCGTACTGGACAAGAATACACCGCTCTCTCTGTCCATCACACTGGCAAAATGGGACATGCTTACCAACGTTGGTTTTATGTGGTAGGGCAGAATCACATTTCATTGCTAAAACAAAAGTCACTTATGCTTCCCAGTCATGAAATCACTCCAGACATAGTATTTATGTTGTGGTGTTAATGGTAGACTAGGCATGGCATAATAATTGACTAGTGAGCTGTTGTAGTCTACAACCAATGCTGTCTCATGGTGATGATGTTTGGTTTGTAGGGTGCTCAACTACGTGGTAATCAGCGCCCATACAAAGTACCAATTTTTTCACAGTTCAGTTTTTTTCACTGTCCATTCTGGCCACTGTCACGAATGATGAGTATGATGATGAAATAATGAGGACAACACAAGCTACCTGAAGGCCGGCTGGTGTGGCCGAGCCGTTCTAGGCGCTACAGTCTGGAACCGCGCGACTCCTACAGTCGCAGGTTCGAATCCTGCCTCAGGCATGGATATGTGTGATGTCCTTAGGTTAGTTAGGTTTAAGTAGTTCTAAGTTCCAGGGGACTGATGACCTCAGCAGTTCCTCAGCAGTTAAGTCCCATAGTACTCAGAGCCGCTTGAACCATTTGAACAAATACCCAGTACCTGTGCAGGGAAAAATCCCCAACCTGGGCGGGAATCGAACCTGGGACCCCATGATTCAGAGGTAGCAACGCTAGCCACTAGACCGCAAGCTGCGGATGCGACCAATTCTATGGAGTGACACAGAATGTTGGGGAGAACATTACTTAATCTCAGGTAGCAGGTACTGATTTGAATAGTTTAGACTGTGCTTAGTGAACAACATGATGATCGTCCCTTGTGGCGTTTACACGTGGCCAATTCCTACTGTCACATTCCCTTGCAGTCGAACATCAGGACGCTGTCATGTCCAAATATTCCAAAAATCTGGATGTAGCATGATTCGACCAGTTGGCCAAATGGGTACACACAACAAGGCCGCTTTCAAACTGTCAAGTGCTGATAGCGTGGTATCGCCATGTCCTCCATAGCGATCACCTAGCATCTGACACTTTGCATGCCCTTTAAATATCCTACCTCGCCTGGAAACAGCACTAAACATGAACATCAATAATGCACTCTGATGATCGTTCTATCTGTCACAGAGAATTGCGACACTCACCATTTATATGCCCATTAATGTTGTGTAAGTGTACGAAGTTACATTAGCATCCGACCATGTCTTCAGGGTGCATCATTCTTTCTGTCAGACATTTTATGGCATTTCAGTTAACAATGATACGAAGGGGAAATTTCAGCTATTATAATCTTTATGTAGAACATAGTCAGCAGTATATCAAGGTATTATCTAACCACAGTTCAAGTTTCCGCCATTAGTCAGCGCTGACGGTGGTAGGAAATTAAAAATTCCTAGAGAGTGGATGGAGGGAAATTAAAAAATTCGAGCTATCACTGGCAGAAAATTTCAGAATAAAAAATGGTACTGGCTGGAAATTCCGTGTGAAAAACAGCTTTAAAAAATTGAATTTTTTTTAAATTAAAAATTCAAGATGGTGGACCTAACCCAGATGTACTTTGTAACAAAACACAAGTGGCATTTCTGCAGTATATTAATTGTTCTATAACTAAACTCCATCCGAACAGGCCTTGGAAGGCCCTACAGTACCGACCGGGAGCCTTGTCATCCTCAGCCCACAGGCGTCACAGGATGCGGATATGGAGGGGCAGGTAGTCGGCACACCGCTCTCCCGGCCGTATGTCAGTTTACGAAACCGGAGCTGCTACTTCTCATTCAAGTACCTTCTCAGTTTGCCTCACAGGGGCTTGGTGCAGTCCCCTTGCCAATACTGCTCCGCAAACCAGGTCAACCACCCAAGTGCTAGCGCAGTCCGACAGCGCTTAACTTCGGTGATCTGATGGGAACCTGTGTTACCACTGTGGCAAGGCCGTTGACAGTTGTTCTATAAGGTCTTGGAAATATATATGGTTTGTATATTCCCACTAACGACAAAATTAATAGGCTAAGCAACATTTATTGCCGACTAAGGTTCAATTGTTGTACCACACTTGGCAAGCACAACGGACTTCCAAATTAAATAGTTCCACATTTAAATTGTCCGTATTATTTATTAAAATACATGTAGCTTGATTACTGGATGAGCGGAGTTCGATTCTTATACCACACATTAAAACCATCCACTACTTTCATCAAAAAAATAACAGTTAGGTCTATAACTTTAAAAAAACAGACATAAGCACTGCTGGTGATCCTCTTTATAGCTTAAAGTGTGCTTGCCGATGAGAATTATCAAAGTAAACAATGCTATTCCAAATCTAAATTGATCAAAATCTTTCCTCTAGAACCGATATCATGGTCAGCCAAGCATTATATGGACCCATACTGGGATAATATCATACTTCAGTTCAAAACATTTGTCATCTTTAAGTATCGCATGGTGGAAACTGCATGGCCCATTAATGGAATAGCATACTGGACAGTAGTAATACAATTTTGTACAGGTAAGGAAAGAGGATTTTGAAGCTTTCAGAGGCACGAAGACATATTACCGATTCATTACTAGTGTATTAATTTCATCTTTCAGTATACAAAATTTTCCATATTCTGCTGATAATTCATTACAGTGACCCTCATACTTAACTTTATCTTGCAGTTCATTTGTCAATACATTATCATGTTATAGAAAAATTCAGGTACTGGATCTTGAAATTTGGAATGAAAGTGATTGGGATTTCATTTACACAGCCTATTAATGTGGAATGGATTGGAACATAATTCAACAGGTCAGAAAGTAATGTAATGGAATACGTCAAAGGAGACTGGAATGAATCGTTTGGAATGGAATGGTTAATAGTGGAATGAGTAGCAACAGAATGGTTTCATATAGAAAGGATTGGAACAATTTGGTTTGGAACTGACCAAAATTGATCAGAATGGAATGGAACAGAATGAGTCAGAATGGATCCAAACAGATCAGAACAGATAAAAACTGAATGTATTGTAATGGTTTGGAACAGAATGGGTTAGAATGGAACAGAGGGGAACAGTTAAGAAGAGAATGATTTGGAAAGGAATGGATCATAATTTTTTTCACATAGACCGTTTAAAAACGAACTGGCTGGAATCTCATTCACACAGACCTTTTGAAAGAAAAGATTGGGTAGGGAAATGATGATACTACTCTGAACCATTCTTTTGCATTCCACTGAGATCCAGTTCATTCTGTTTGATCTGTTCTGTTCCATTTTGTTCTGTTCTAATCCAGTCTTATCAACCCCATTCCAGTCCTTTCTATTCTTATCCATTTCATCCCAATCATTCTCCTTTAATCTGTTCACTTCCATTCTGTTCCAAACCACTGTGTTTCATTCTGTTATGATATGTTTCAATCCATTCTGATCTTTTCTATACAACCCATTCCATTCCGACCCACTGCGCTCTGAATCATTCTGATCTGACACGTTTCATTCCACGCTGACCCATTATGTTCCAGTTCGTACCATTCTGTGTTAGCGATATGCGTGAATAACATTCTGATCCATTTTGTTGCCAGTTTTAAGGTCCCATAGCTGCATTTTGCTCTAATGTGATGATCTACGGACCAACTTTTTGTACTGGAAGATGAAGTGAAGCATTAGGGTTACTATATTGTCTGAAATCAGCGGAAGAAGGCAAACAGTTTTCTTTGAAAGATGAAGGTAATATCTTGGTATGCAGCCAGTATAATGTTTTGGTGAGTTAGAGCGCATCACAACCCTTATTTACATCTAAACCAATGTTTGTTACTACTGTTCAGTGTGCTATTCAATCGATGTGTCACGTAGTTTCCATTGGGTGACAGCTGAACATGACATACGTTTCGAACGACATAAAGTTAATACTCTTGCAGGGGTCACTATAATGTTTGGCTGCTTGATATCGGTTTTAGAGACGAGTTTTTGATGAATTTAGATGTGGGAATAACATTATTGCTTTACTAATTCTCGTAGACGAGTGTACTTAAGGCCTTAAGATAGATCAGCAGGAGAACCTGTATGTTTTTTGCAACGTTTGCGAGGTGCCGGGGTTAGCAGTCTATTTAACACTAAATTCTAGAATCTACATATGTAAATGATGCTCTAAGCCCCTCCTGTTCTAACTCCGACTTTTGCTGTTGCACAAGGATTAAAAAGAATATGCGAACTGACTCTAATCAACCCTGCCAGTGGAGTAGAAGAGAGTTTGGCACCTGCAATAATTTAATTTGATAAATAAGTTAAATAAACGAAGGTTTCATTAACATAGTGAGGAATGATAGGGTTGCTCTACCGATTAACAGAATGAAAGTTCTGTCCAAAATAACAATATGATTTATTAAGACTAAATACAAAATAATAAACAAAAACACATGAAACATTTACAATACATCAAATTGGCTCAAATTGGATACTCAAACAAACGCTGTGAATGTGAAGTTGTCCCTAAACTAGATTGTGCGCATTATGACGAAGTGGTATGTGGAGCCAATTCCTTGCAACTCAAATCTTAAGAGAAAACACATAGCCAACCCAACATTAATTGCTGCTACCCAAGACAGAACAAAGTTAGAAAAAGACGAACAGGCGCACTCTGCTGAGCTTTGATTATCACCTAGGAAAATCCCTGTCTGCCGTTGCTGCGGACATACCTTACCAATCTGTCTTCTTAACTGCAAGAACACGATTTGGCGTACCGGAGGCGATGGCTGGTTGCTTCGACGTCCTCGACCGAAAGGCGAGAGCCGACTACCTAGAGCACCCGTACAGGCCGAACACACAACATTCCCGCCCCCACGACAGTGGCCGTGGTTAAACGTTCCAATCAGCAACTCGAAAACCGGCGGAAAATTCCACTCTATTGCCGGAGCACTACCATTCCACCAATGGAGATTCTTGGCACCAATTTCTGCGCTGATTTTGCTACGTCACGGAGCTATGCCCTGAGCAAGCCAATCACAGTTACTATTTTGCAGAAAGCGCGGGAATTTTCCCGCCGCAACTGCCTGGGTACACAAGTCATTCCCACGCCTCGCTGGTAGCCCGCCAGAAAGTGTTTTCGCTAAGTTTCTGCGAAGTAACGGAACCTCTAGCCCAGCCGCTACTTCAGACCCCTCCGGGCGTGTCTTTTGACAATGTCGGCGTCTGCAAAGCATTCACTCGACTTCCTCACACCCGTCAGCTTAACCCTTTCCAGATCAGCAGAGCCCGCCTATCACCGGACCACCCGGGTGATGAGAGACGCTGCGTGGGAAGTCCGCGTGTGCAGGAATAGCGACTTTTCACTGCATGCAATTAGAGAGGAAAATCGTAGGATAGAAATATGAGAGGGGGCTCATGCCACCTCTCACATTACAAAATCAGTTTTTGTATTTTAATGAATTTGTTACCTTGAAACAGTTTCTCAGATTTGGAAAAACCTTACTTTCTCGGAAGAATGCTTGTAATTTCAGAAAAAGGCACCAACACGTATAACGTGACTGTTATCGTGTTACAATGGAATAAGGAAATATATTAAACTTCCTTTATAGAGGGGAATGTCTGAGGAGTATTCCAAGGTACAATACTCCTTCCCCCCCTTTTACAAAATTGTGGAATTCACGCATAATGGTTTTATGATTACATTAATATTTTATGCACCTACTTCCTGTCGCATCTGACGATTCCATTTTTTTACCTTTAGTCCGAGAATGAGACAAATTTGGAAGACTCTATATAGACATGTCCAAATATGCTCTACAAGCCACCTTATGGTGTTTGGTGGAGGGTACTCCGGACCACTAATCTTTCCCCCTCTTTCCTGCTCCATTCGCACATTGCACATACGAATAATGATTATTGTTAGATCTCTGTATGAGTTCTAGTTTTTTATCTTCTCGTCATGTAGATTTCGCAAGAAGTATGTGGCAGAAAGTAATATGTTGCCAATTTCAACAGTAAAACTTACCGTGATGCACACCCCTTTCTTGAAGCGACTGCCACTTAAGTTTGTTGAGCGTCTCTTGTTTCCTAAGCCACTTCTTTTGTGAATCAATTAGGTTTCCTTAGGATTTACTCAATGAATATCAACCTGAGATCTGCGTTTCCTACAATTTTTTTTATGTGAGCATTTCACTTTGGATCGCTTCGAATGGTTACTCCAAGGTATTTTATGGTAGATGCTGTTTTCAGTAATTTATTGCCATTAGTGTTACGAACAGATGCGGATCTCTTCGACTATCTATGCACAGTACTTTACATTGACTTACGTTTATGGCTAACTGCCAGTACCTGCATCAACTGATGATCCTGTATAGGTCTTTCTTCTTTCCACTAGTTCTGCTGGGCATGCAAATGTAGGGGCCAGCACGCCGTTACTGTACTCAGGATCGTCGTGGCAGATTCCTAAAAACGTTGGTGAACCCAGTAAAAGCGGGATAAATTGTAAGATATGTTTATTCAGTAAATTTACAATCCAGATGGAGTCTTCCGTTTTCTAACAGGTCCTGGGGACGGAACATCACGTAAGTCTGGTACTGTGGTTCTCTGACTGGACCTCTGAGAAGACGCGGGAGTGCTTGGCTCTCCTGCGGCTCCTCTCAGCTTCCCACTTCACATTTTGGAGTGCCGGATGCTGTGACGCCCTATGCTGTTGCCCTAGAGGAATTGCACGTTGCCGTGTTGTCGGTTGTCTTGATGAGCAATGCTGTAGCCTCTCAGGTGTCGTGGTGTCGTGCTGTTCGCTGAACCTGACCCGTTCTTCAGCAAGCTGGCCGTGGATCGGAGGCTGCAAAGTTAGAGCAACTCGTGCCACAGCTCAGTGTCATGGCGACAGTCTCCTGAAGGGCTCATCAGTGGTTACTGCCATTCTAGTCTCGAAGATATGTTCTGGCAGCTCCTCTGTCATTAGTGTAGCGGAGATGTACTGGAGAACTGGAACAATCATGCATATATTGTTGCCTAACAATAATCATAGAATCAAGTGTGAACAAGGTGAACACCATCGATCCTTCTAATCGAGTGGTTACTGGCCTGTCGGCCGGCATATTTCTTTGGAGAAGGGGTATTGCTACTAGACGTCATTCTAATTCAAGTTTTCCACATCACTTGTCTCAGACACAGTCTTGAGCACTTTACCTCCTACATCCAACCAACCTCTCTCTGTCCTTACCCGTGTCTTCGGAATGACTTCCGTCAGTCGCTGCAGCTGACCTCTTAACCCCTGCTACGAAGTTATAGCTCTTGATATTCACCCCACACAACTGAAAACAACGGATTCTTAGTCGCATCAGTAATCAAATTTAAAAACACATCTAGCAACTGACATACTCTGTTTCTTACTTCAAATGTTCCGAGTATAAGTCTCAGTGACCACTTAAGGCTTGTAAGGAGTACATCCAGCTGCCTCGAGAACGAGACTCCAGTTCCCAGCGGTAGATTTTGCATTCCACTAGCCCGAAATGCCTGCTAGAGAATTACGACTATGATAACGTGTCTGAGCATTATAGTCGGCATCACGTGGGAGAAAGTAACTGCCAGTGAATCCTCATTCCCCTCTATGAACAAGAAAGGAAATAACACAACATTAATCTAAAGAATCCGTATGCACACATCAACCTTATTCATCCCTAGACCTAGAATTATATAGCGTTTTATGCCTTTCTCCGGCTTTATGCGGTAGCTCCTTCTCTCTTTGCATAGAAGAAGATGCTTGCATTATTGCATCAACTACACGAAGAAAAGGTTTCATATGACTGATGTGGACCACAGAAATCTTACTAGTAAACTGCAACTTGACATTCACTCGGAACGTTCTTTCTACCAGGAATTTCTTAGCCTTACCCTTCGGGATATATGGATTTGCTAACAAATCCATTGTCCTGCCCTATACTGCTGTAGTTTGCTCATTGCTTATCCCATACGCTCCTGGCTTTTTAATGCTATTGTGTTTGCATGTTTCACCTTCCGCGAAACTTCCTTTCATGTTCAAAAATTGCTTCATATGCTCACCTTCAGCACCTAACTTCCGCTGTAGCACATCAAAAGGTGACAGCATTTTCCTCCCACACAGACTTCCCGGTATGGACTTCCGAATTATAGGCAGACGTGATATAACTTAAATACACATCCCGACCCAAATGCTGTTTACCCAGTAACTCAAGGTCTTCGATATCGTATGGTGAACTCGTTCCGTATGACCATTTGATTGTGGATGAAATAGGCCAGTGCGCAATTTCTTGACTTTTAACAATCAGCATAATTGCTTCATCAAATCAGATATAAAATTAGTTCCGTGATCTGTAATTATGGTCTCTGCCGCTCTGAATTCTAGAAGCCCGGTGTTAACCAAGGCTTACACTTGTTTTCTAATCTGGTATTACCATCATTACCAAATATTTCAAAAATGGCCGATCATCGTCAGCTCATATTTGTTCTGCCGTAAACTCCTTTTAAAGGGTCCAGAGCCTTCAACCCCTACTTTCTAAAATAGTTTGTCTGATTAAAGTAACCTTCGAATCAAAATTTTTTGATAACTCAACCCCGCACGCAGCGGACACGGTATACAATTCCAGACGTAGTGCTCCGCATCTTGTCATTGCATTGTCCAGTGGAGTGCATCTGTTTGTTGTTCTCCTCCTTCCATGGTCCGAAAATACGCAATCATGTGCTTCGTGCGAAACTTCAGTTTGAAGCGCAGTGGGGACAATGATACATGGACCGCAGTTTGAGATCAGTAGAGCAACCTGTTCTGTATTAGAAACTGTGGCTGCTTGCTATACATTCCTCGTAGCTGCTTGTGCCATCTTCCAATCAACTTGACTTATTCTCGACATCTGTATTACTGTAATTTCGCTGCTCAACGTATATGAATTTGCTTGCTTTACCTCAGATTTATAGGTTGCCTCAGGTAATTCACATGCGTATGGGAAAAATGACACTTGATGCTGTTAAGCGTGAGACAAACAGATCTTAACCTATCAAACACGTCTTTTAGTGGTTCTGTGGGCTTGTCCAAATCTTTATAAATCACTATAATAATGTCGAGATAAACCATGCACTTTTTGTATTTTAGACTTCAAGACCCCATCTAATAATTGTTGGAACGTATCAGGTGCATTGTTCAATCCAAAATGCATTCTACGGTAATTGTAGTGGCCAGAATGGGTCGTAAATGCTGTGTTCGGTCTATTTTCTGGATGTATCTCTATCTAGTGGTACCCACTCTTCACAACCACCATGAAGAAAAGTCTACATTGCCCCAATTTATCCAGCGTTTTTGTAGTATTCAGAAATGGACACACATCCATTACAGTTTGTCATTCACATACCTTTAATCACAATAAAAATGGTGCTCTCAATCTGTCTGGTGACTTCTTCAGAACAAGTACTGTACTCGCAGACCGTGGATTATTACTATGCTGAATAATTCCATCTGCCAACTGGTGGCCCGTTATTTGCTTGACTCCTAGTTGGAAATGCTTCATCAGTCTGTATGGCTTGTGTTGCACTGATGCTTGGTTCCCTGTCAGAATCCAATTATGTGTTATCTGTTTAACCAGTTTAGGTCCTTCGAATGCAAACAAATATTGGTATTTCAATAATGATGCCTCCATCTTAAGCTGATCGTCCCCTTTTAAATGACCAACCTTATTCCACAATGGAGATGCACTGATGTTTTGTTTGACTTTGTAATCTATCCTCGAATTGTCGTTGTTCTGCTCATCGATATCCTCTACCATGGCAACTACCAATCCCGTCAGGAGATCCATTTCCATTTGTCTGAAGTTATTTAAGCGTATCGGTACCATAGCTTGCCAGTTTACATCCCTTCCATTTGCTACATCCCTTATCATAACGTAACGTTTCTCGTCTAACACATCGTTACTTCGTAGCATCTCTACATGCACAAAACCTGCTGCGGCACATCAATAGCCACCTGTACCCATATCAACTTTCCTGTACCCGCCAGTACTCTTGTCATGTGAAATCACCTTTAATGTGTTTGTACGCAGTTTAATTGGCACTGCCTTAGCAATAGGTGTACCTTGCGACTTAGAAACCTCTGCAACTGTTATACCCTACGTGAACGAGTTCAAGCGTGTGCTGCGAAAGGTCAGTCTTAGGATGGTGCCTAACCTTTACTACCCCAAGTACTGCAGAAAATCCTTGCACCAAAGTTATCAACACTTCCATAATTTCAACTCGTGCTGTGTTCTCCTTACTGAATCTAACTTATTATCCTCTATTGTGTGCAATCTATACCTTAGAGTTTCCAGTCCCCTATTGTCCACGAGGCTCAGGCTAACATGGGCCCCAATTCCTACTCAAAATCTGTACTTACTGTTTTTCATCCAATTCAACAAGCAACAATCCACCACTGTGTGCACTGCCTCAGCACCATTGTTTGCGGGGAATGCTTCTCGACAGAAGGAACATTCCCTTTGCTGTTTAACAGTTTCTTCCCATCTATCTTTTCGTTCTGTCTTTTGGCTTTACGCTCCAAACCCTTATGCCCAAAACGCTGGCAGTTAAACATTGTGTTGGCGACACTATGCCTTCAGATGCCACCGCTTTCAAAGTCTGTAACACTCCTTACCTAACGTGAATATTTTTTGATCCCCACGTGTCCTAGTCACATCGTCTATTTCTTGTAAATGTATCACAGCCCAAAGTGCTGTAACAAGATCCTCAGGGTTCTCCATTCACAGCCTTCGCGTGAAATCAGGAGTAACTCCCTGCACGAACACATCCAAATCCTTACTCTCTGTCTCCTTAACTAGCACTCTATATGCCTCTGGACTTTGATTTAAATCATACGTCTGTACGATGATCTTAAGAATCCCATCGGAAAACTCTACTGTTTAATTCGCTTCCTTTGTCTACCTGTTCAACTTATCCCTGAAGAATCAAGCACTATTATGTCTCCTGAACCTCTTCTGTAACCTCTCAGCTAATTTCGAAAATATGGACACTGCTTAAAGCCTCATAACACAAAGCATCACTCATGAGACATAGCTTGGCCATCTGCAAACTCCCCTCCTCTATCCAGTGAGGAAACTTGGCTGTGGCCTGGACAGCGCTTGTAAACACCTTCATATCCTTCGGTACTTTATTGGAGACAGGAGTTATCAGGATTTTGGCCGAGGGATTCAGAGAAATAGAAGAAATAGTTAGCTCAGTTTTCACTTCATCGACCCTTGACCTCGACTATTGAAACGACTGCAGTGCTGTTCGACCACGTGAAACAAATGCTTTCTGCTGCTCATTTTCTGCTATCAATTTATTCATCTGCTCTGTCAAGACTCTTACTGCGTCGCTAGTTCCGGTTGACTGTGTTTCTGGCATTATCCCATGCAGTTATCTATAAACAGCAGATCCCATCTAAGATTTAATTCAGTTACAGCAGATAATCATAACCCAGCAACACTCTGAGTAGTCTTCTGCTTCATGACGATATCCTCTGTAGGTGGCATATGTTGCGGGTATGAACTTATCACAGGGTGTGGTGTGACCCATGAAATTGTGAGAACCATCCCCCCTAAAATGAGACAGGTCTGCAGACTCAGCAGGTTTCTCAAATGAAAGTTTCCAGTCACTAAGCCTTACTCTGGACATCATATACCAAGACACACCCCCCCAATAAGCACTAGTGTTCGCTGTCCATTCACCCCACAACAGCTACAGATGTTGGCAGCTGGTGTGCTGCTGCAGGCCAGGTTCTCTGAATGTGCAACAGCCTAATGCCAGCACTTCTGATACAAAATTATGGGGGCCACCACACTCAGCTGGTGCCCCTTCTGTGTTCATGATGTTTGTGACATGTTCATGAACGCTTTGGCAAACGCAGTAACTAAAGGCCGACCGCTGTGGCTGAGCGGTTCTAGGCCTTTCAGTCCGGAACCGCTCGACTGCTACGGTCACAGGTTCGAATCCTGCTTCGGGCATGGGTCTGTGTGATGTTCTTAGGTTAGTTAAGTTTAAGTAGTTCTAAGTTCTAGGGGACTGATGACCTCAGATGTCAAGTCCCATGGTGCTCAGGGCCATTTGAACCATTTGTAACTGAAGGATTAATTGAAGGACACCTTTGTTCAGTAATTTTACAATCCAGGCAGCGTCTCCCGTTCCCTGCTACGTCCTGGAGCCCGACCCTCACTGCTGTTGTGGTCCTCTGACTGGACATCTGGAAAGATGCAGAAGTGCTCGGTTCTTCCTGCGGCTCCTCCTGGCTTCCCACACTTCATTGTGGAGTTGTCAGATGCCATGACGCCGGACGGTGTTGCCTTAGCACGTACTGCAAGTTGCTATGGTGTTGGCTGTCGTGATAACTTACTCTGCTGCCCATCAGTTAACTGTATTCTTCTGATGTCATGCTGTTCTCTGATCCTGACCTAACTTCAGCATGCTGGATCAGAGGCTGAGATGTTAGAGCAAGTCGTACCCCAGCTCGGCCTCACGGTGACAATCTCCTGAGTGGCTCATCAGTGAAAGTTGTGGTTAAAGTGCTGAAGATGGCTCCTGACAGCCCACAAAGATGCAGTCATTCTCACTCAATAAGTAGCAAAGATGTATCGAATAACTAGAACGATCTTGCGCAAATCGTTACCTAAACATAACCAGAGAACTGAGAGAGAGTGAGGTGAATACCATAGATCTTTCTGGTCAAGCGACTAAAGGCCTTTCGGCTGGTGTATTTAGGGAAATTGTGTTTTTCTATTAGACATCATTCGTAATAATCAAACAATCGTCCTATATTTCTAGCTGTCAACTGTATATTCTACTGCAACATTTGCTTAACAATTCCTTTTGGTTCATTAGCCCTCTTGTCCGCCCCCGGTAGCTGAGTGGTCAGAGCGACGGAATCTCAATCCTAAGGTCCCGGGTTCGATTCCCGGCTAGGTCGGAGATTTTCTCCGCTCTGGGACTGGGTGTTGTGTTGTTCTATCATCATCATTTCATCCCCATCGACGCGCAAGTCACCGAAGTGGCGTCAAATCGAACGACTTGCACCCGATGGGAGGCCCTAGTAACATGAGATTTACATTTACATTAGCCATCTTGACAACCCACAGTGAATGAAGTTTTGAAGGGAATTGTGTTTCTTGCATATCATTACAGAGGTGCATCAAGGCTCCCATGAGGTATTTCGGAAATTACCTTTTCGCCTGTCAACTTTAATCCGTTAAGAAAGACATATTGAGCTCAATCTTCGAGGAAGTCCTGAATCCAGTTACCAATCTAGTCCATATTCATTAAGCTCGTATTTTGATCACTAAATGAGAGTGCGGAATTATATAGAATGCCTTCCGAAAGTCAAGGAACCCGACATCAACCTGAGCACCTTTAAGTATGGCACCCGAGAGCTCGTGAAGGAACGGATCGAGCCGCTTCGCAAGACCTCTTTCTGCGAGGTCTCTGTTGATTGTTAAGGAGAAGATTTTCTTAAAAATGTCATAGTGCGTGAGCTTAAAATACTGTAGTTTTTCGACGGACTGACGTCAGAGCTATACGACTACAACTATGAACATCTGTCCGACGAGCCATCTTAGAAAATGGAAAGACGTGCGACTTTTTCTATCGGTAGGTACCGACGGCTGCGACCTAAGAAAAATTGCTACTAGAAATGGCGCATTACCTTCAGCATAAATTATACAGAAGCTCGCACGCAGCTGAAGTCGTCCGATTTCCTTTCCACTGTTTAGCAGTGTTGGATGATTTTCTCCGCAGCAGTCGCTTGGCTCAGTACCTGCCATTTCGTTTCAAATGGTTCAAATGGCTCTGAGCACTATGGGACTTCACTTCTGAGGTCATCAGTCCCCTAGAACTTAGAACTACTTAAACCTAACTAACCTAAGGACCAACACACACATCCATGCCCGAGGCAGGATTCGAACCTGCGACCGTAGCGATCGCGCGGTTCCAGACTATAGAGCCTAGAACCGCTCGGCCACTCCGGCCATTTCGCTATTCGTAATATGATTTGAAAGTAGACGATATGCGATACCACACGTAATACAAGTTGCGATAAGACCCAGAAGCACCCTGCATCAGCAGAGGGCATAGGAACATAGATGAAGAGACTTAACTTGTTCACACTCGCACGACAACTGTATGACACTGACATATATCTCTGCTGTGTCACCCAGCGCAACGTAGAATGCTTGTCGCTCCATGCGACTTGCGTCGTGTGTACATGGCAAGCGAAACTTCAAGTAATCCGATGTCCCTAAAAACAACTGTTTTACCTAGATTAAGCAAAATTACATCAGCCTCTACAGTTAGTTGGTAAGTAAAACTATTACTTTTCGTGTTAAGAATTTATAAAACACTATTTTGGGATTCGTGCTTGCTCTCTGCTATGCAGGATTCCTCATTCGATTTTGAGGAAAGTACTCGAATTTTTAACGCACCTCACAGTCTGACACCACACATTGATACTGAAAGACCACTGGGCATATTTTGAAAAGTTTTCAGCACGGGATGAAGCTGTTTGGCGGATTTCAGGTCATAGATTTCTGAGTACAAAATCTAGCTAGCATATCGAAAATGTTTTACGCGTGAAGAAGAGCGATACGTCTTTCCGTTCTCGAGAAAATGCGTGAGATATAATGAAGGCTGCAGGTATACACCATATGCAACGCTATTGCCGGCTGCTATGCTGAGTTCGAAGTTGCCTTCTCTCTCATTTTTTTGTACGCTGAAGATAGAAGCTGAAACTGAAAATGAAAAACTTTCTAAAATGAGAGTCACTAGGTGATGATGCCGATTGGATGTTTTTTCAGTCTGTTCTCCCTGATTACAGGAAACTTTGTGACACATGTAGAAGGGAACTGAAAGCTAAATTTATGATTGAGCACATGTAGGAAGCCGAGGAGTCACATCAGAATTTTTCTTATAATTGTGGGCACCTTCAGTTTCTACAAAAATACTGTCCACTCCTACGCAGGATTCACATCCCACTGGTACACCATCGACGATGACTGATCTCACTTCGAATTCAGCAAAGATTCTTCTGAACACTCTACAAGCTGTATCATAAAGAACTTCGCGAAGTGGAACAGTTGTAGAAATGCTATCCTAGGTCTATTAATTCGTAGCCTTTATTTATATATGGACCACATTGAATAAAGTACCATACTACGTGGTCTTAAAAAATGAACTTTACGTTTTGTCATTTTTTGTGTCATTCACACACTTTCACCAAGTTATTGTAATGAGTAACTCCTCAGCAAATCGAAAATTTGTGTCCTGCTTTGTCAGAGTAGCTGATACTAGTTGCCCTGAAAGTGGACACTGTTTGGACTCATTCTGTAGAATTCGTGGAATTTTCAGTGTTGAGAGACATCTAAAGAAACCACAGCCGAACTATGTTTGATATTTAGAGCATTACAATGGTGCACCGGTACTTCCTTTTCTTTCTCAGTTTTTTGAGGCGCAATAACGTCCACTTCAGAAGTGCTGAAGACTGCAACTGAATCTGAAACCGGAACGTGATTCGTGCTGTCTTGTTGCTTGTCGTATGGCGAATCGTATTGCGTATCGAATCGCATATCCTACCATACCAGTGTGCACACCAGTGTCTCACCGAGGAGAATCACGTCGCGTGACATTCATTGCTTCAGTGTGAAGCACTTATTGATCGTCACATTCTTGTCCAAGGCATAGCGTACAAAGTATTAGACTTCTATTCATTTGCACTCCACATTTTAATCCTTAGTATTGAATACTTGAAGATGATTTGTTATTTGCCTCCGCAACTCGTATTCTTTCAGTCATTCTATACAATAATATTTTCCTGTGTATTTCAACGTTCATTTGTGACAAGCGCAGACATTGACGCTAGCACGGTCTTGTGATCACCGATTCCCTCCTCGATCTTAAATGATTAGGATAGTTCAGGTCTGTTAGTTACAAAGTGGTCTAAGGCCTCACGAGTCGGTTCTCTATCTACTAGAAGTAATTTTTCTATAAGACATTCAGAGCAATCTCACATGAATCCCTGTTCGTACTAGTTCTAATCTTACGACTCTCCCAGGCTATAGCCGTGAAACTGAAGTTCCCCTTTTTACAATACGCGTTTATGAGAAAAGATAAATATTTCGAATAAGATATGACATACATCGCCATATCCAAAAATCCACCGTCAATTAGTGAACCACATTAAATCTTCACTTGCGATGTTCCGAATAGCGCGTAGCAGCTGTCGAACTGTTTGCACATTATCTCTTTGAATATCACTGACCACATCGTTGTCGGACACAGAAGCAATGATTTAGTGAGAAACGACAGACGTCAACTATCAAGGAATTTTAGGTTGACTGTGCTTCGATTTTTGCGAAAAAATTATGTACTGTATCTGAACTCAGATATCAGTAATTGGTTTACATCTACGTCTATATGATTACTCTGCAGTTCACAATTAAGTGCCTGGCAGAGGGTTCATCGAACCGCTTTCAAACTGTTTCTCTACCGTTCCATTCTCGAACGGCGAGCAGAAAAAACGAGCACTTAAATCCTTATGTGCCATCTTTGATTCCTCTTATTTTATCAGGATGATCATTTCTCCCTCTGTAGGTTTGTGCCAAAAGAATATTGTCTTAATCAGAGGACAAAGTTGGTCATTGAAGTTTCGCAAGAAGATTCTGCGTCAACGAAAACGAAAAAAGCCTTTGTTTTAATGATTTCCACTACCCAAATTCACGTATTATGTCTGTGGCATCTCCACCCCCCCCTCCCCCACTACACACACATATACTATTTGGCGATAATACAAAACGAGCTGCCCTTCTTTGAACTTTTTCTATGTCCTCCGTCAGTCCCATCTGACGCAGATCTCACACAGAAATACTCCAGCAGTGACCGGACAAGCGTGGTGTAAGCTCTCTCTTTAGCACACCTGTTGCGCTTGCTAAATATTCTGCCAATAAATCGCAGTCTTTGGTTTGCTTTGCCCACAACATTATCTATATTGTTCCAATATAAGTTTGCAACTGCAGTCTCTAAGTATTTAGTTGAATTTACATCCTTTAGATTTGTGTGGTTTATCGTGTAAACGAAAATCGTCGGATTTATTTAAATATCCATGTGGATGATTTCATACTTTTCACAATTTAAAGACAGTTGCCACTTTTACCCACCATACAGATACCTTGTGTAAATCATTTTGCAATTGGTTTTGATCATCCAACGACTTTACAAGATGTAAATAACTTTATATCTGCAAACAGTCTAAGAAGGTTACTCAGAATGCCTCCTGCGTCGTTTATGTAGATAGGGAACAACAGAGGGCCTATAACACTTCGTTTGGGAACGTCAGATATTACTTCTGTTTTACTCGATGACTTCCCGTTGGTTACTACGACCTGTGACCTCTCTCACAGGTAACTATAAATCCTGTCACACAACTGAGGCGATACTCCATAGGCACGCAATTTCATTAGAAGACGATTGTCAGGAACGGTGTAGAAAGTCTCCTGGAAAGACAAAGATATGGAATCAATTTGACATCTCTTGTCGATAGCACTCCTTACTTCGTGAGAATAAAGGGCTAGTTGTGTTTCACAAGGAGGATATTTTCAGAATTCGCACTGGCTGTTTGTCAATAAATCGTTTTCTTCGGGGCAATTCATAATGTCCGAATACAGTATATGTTCTAAAATACTACTGAAAATTTAGGTCAGTGATAATGATCTGTAACTGGTTTAAATCAGAGGTGGATGCTCACACACTATACTAAATGCTAAGAAAGTGTGAGGGATATTGCTGAGTATAAACGTCGATCAGCCTTTACTAGCAGAATTTCTTTTGTAGACAGTGCTGCAGGACTACAGTTCAGTGAAACAAGACTTTCATCTGTGAATATAAAACTAACGATTAGTTTAAAGCACAATACCATTCTCATTCGATATAAAAACAGTTAACGAATCGATTATCGCCCACGTTCTGTAAATATGTATCCGCAATATGTGAGGCTAAACGGCACACGGCCTATACTGACACACAGCATTGCGTAGACAGAAATTTGCAAGAAGATAAGAAGACGGCCCAGAGAGTGATATTGCGTTATCTTTATATTGAGTATAATGAAATAAACATCGTATTATGCGCGAAAGTAGTAGTCAGTAAACATTGTGTTCACGATGAAACGTCCCCTTAGAAAAATTAATGAATTACTGTGCTGATAAACCTCTTACATTATTTGATTTTCAAACAGCTGAGCAAAACTGAACGCACTCAGACATTACTCTCTTTACTTATTCTGATCAACACTAAACTGACACACAATATTTTTAGCGCAACGCGATCTGACTTTCAATAATCCCTACAAGAGAATGGCCCTGACTAACATTAACCTATACGTTTCACAAATCACTTACCTCACAAAAATCTTCGTTACTCGAATTACTGCAATACAGCGAGCGCCACTACTGCCAGCTAAATAAAAGATTCAAACTACTGAAGGCACTAACTACTGACAGGAATAGTTAGCAAATGAAAGATTTTGATAGAGAACAAACAATGTATGTACCTTAAAAGTGTTCAAAAGTCATAATATATATAGCAATTCATGACATCCATTCTTACAAATGTACTGTTTCTGATAGACACACGTCCAGATCATCCGCTCTCAAAATTTCGCCATTTCTCTCCCCACATCCACCACTGCTGGCGGCTCACCTCCAACTGCTCAACGCTACGCGCTGTTAACATCCAGCTGCCCAACACTACAATGGCAGACAACAATGCAAACTGGCCACAGACTGCACACAGCACAGCCAGTGATTTTCATACAGAGCGCTACGTGGCGTTACCAATAAGAAAACCTAAACAGCCTACTTACAACGAAATACTGAAAATGAGTTTAATTTACTTACTGTTGCGAAGTGTTCAAAGTACTAGAGTGGAAAGATATTGAAATATATGCTGTTTCATCTCTTTTTTGGGTGTAAACGTGCCGGGACATTTGTAGACCCTTCCAGCGACGGTTAGGCGTATTACGAGAAGGTTTTCCAAAAGCGACTCACTTCCATATTAAGACTTGTGAAAGTTCGCCGAAATTATGTGAAGCCCGAAGAAACGCCAAAGAATATTACATTGACGCAATACACTGTCGCAAACTTACAGCGTAATTAGATCTTAACAAGCGGTTTTCAGCGCCCTTGCCATGTTTGGAAGCGATCCGTGGATGTCGGTTGCTCTGACCCTAATATCTTGTACTTTACAGCATTACCGCCACGAAATATCGTGACAGGTGTGAAGCCGGTTGGTAACAAAATACAACATCCAGTCTCTTGTCCAGCGATAGGCCGCTCCAGACCAATAAAACACTGACAAGCCAACACATTTTTTAATATTTGAAGCAAAGATTACTCTGAATGTCACTTTTCCATTTCATGTTATTTTGCTTAAACCGCTAAGTTAATCAAAACACTAGGCTACCATTATAAGAGGTGTTAGCCAAAAGTTCCCTAAATCTGACACCAAATACCCTCAGAGAAGTCCCCTTGTCAGTTAAGACACTGACCCCCAGCGCTTCTGTTAGGAACGGAATGCATCCTGGAAGCCCTTTTTAGTCAGTGTGTTCAGCATTAGTTGCGATTCCGCTTGAATCTCGAATCTCCTTCATCATTTCAAATCTTCGTACCTTCAGCTTCATTTTCGCCTTGGGAAAGAGAAATAAATCGCACGGAGCTAAGTCGGATGAAAGACGTGGCTGATGAAGAACAGCGGTATAGCATTTTTTTTTGCAAGAAACTGCTGCACGATGAAAGCTGTATGTGGCCTAGCGTTGATGCGGTGAAGGACCCAATCATTCCTACGCCACTTCTGTGAATGTTTCTTTTCACGTCCTCCCTTAGACGCCTTAGGACATCACGATACGACTCTCCTTTAAGCGTCTGACCTCAAGTACGAACTGCTTGTTGATAATCCCATCAGCATGGAAGAAACCGATCAATAAGGATATGACGTTGTTCTGAACCTGAAGGGCTTTCTTTGGCCGAGGTGAAGATGGGCTCTTCCACTGGGATGACGGTTGTTTCTTTTCAAGGTCGTATGTATAAATCCAACTTCCGAAAGAAATTCGGATTCAGTTCGAAGCAGCTATTTCATTTCCCTGCAGACATTCATGCGATGCTCTTTCTTATCATCACACAGCAGTCATGGCACGAACTTCGCAGCATTTCAAAGTATTACCATTATGCGTTAGCCTAGGCTTCTGCAGTTGTTACTATATCTAACGAAACTTATTTGAGAGTGTAACCACGTCGGCAGGTTTGTTTTGTAGACCAACAATTCGGCAATCGCTGCAAGTTACCTCCGTAAGGTTGGTGTCTTTCTCTACCGGCAAAGTAAATGCTTCAACCCTGACGAAGACCACTTGGTTGAGTGTGCAAAACGTATGTCTGTAACACTACACGACCTCATTCTCGCAAAAGCGGAACGTTTCATTGAACACTACCGTCAGATTTATATACTGTTTACGTATTTATCTTTTATTACATCAGTAGCCATAAAAGCCAAAATGAAAAAGCCATCACGACACATCTTTTCTTCAGTGGCCTCCGCAGCTGCGTGATATGATCTCTTGCATTGTTGTCTGGCTGTAATGCAGAGAGGACACCTTTCAAAAAAGTGTGGGGACTGTTTAAAAGGTAGGAACATTCTTTGCTTACCGGTGTGTGTCATTACACCGCGTCTCTTGTAGTTGTTGCCAAGTCGTATTCTGAAATGCCGAAGTTAATATCAAGAGACTCCGCGTTCATTTAATTTCCTGTTTGCAGGCGTTGTTAAGGTGCTAGTATCAACGTTTTATGCATCAGCAGACAGATACTCCCACAAAAACAAACACATTCTCGTTCTTTGTTTTAAAAACAGAAACTCTTGTTTAATGCGCTCTGGAACTCGATAGATGCTTTCTATGCCCAGAGTTGCCATATCTAGTTGGGTTCTCGTCAGCACACTTTGAGATGGGATACAGAAATGAAGAAAAAATTTACTTAATATAATTAGCTTCTATTTAGAACACAGTTACATGGAACTTGTTGCGGCAGAAGTGGTTGATACATAATATTTTTCGGAAGATTTCACCTTTTTTGGCTAGTCTTTTTCCCTTTTACATATTTATAAAACTCCACGCAAGTCAGCTTGTAGTTAAACTGGCATTTTAAGATTGGTTTCACAGTCCCTGGCAGCAGTCGATGTCTTTCATCAGTCCACTGGGCCGACATGAACGAAAATGCTCTTTCCACAGTGGCATTATGTGCGGGAATAGAAAACAAACACTGGTATAATTTTAGCAGTTGGCTCTTCCGTTCAAGATTTTCGTTTTCGTAAGAAGTAAATCTACCTTTATTCAACGGATTGGTCTACACGCAGCTTAGTTTCTAAAAAGATGGCGTTACTTCAGTACTCGCTCATTATTAGCTACAAGAGGTAGAAGATGTGCTTTGTTGGTGATGCGATTTTGCTCGAAATAAACTTACGCTGCTGTGTTATTCTTCAGCACGCCAGTGTAGATGTTTGCACACAACCAGCTAAGTGAAAAATCACTGCAACACGCAAGTTTATTTATATGTAAAAGCCAACTTAGGAATTTTCCATTGTGTGAGACCGCTTCCACAAGACCGTGTGTCGACTTAAAATTCTACTTTCGGATATTTTACTGTTCGCTTCGTTTCTTCTGCGTAATGTTTCACTGACTGTATGAATACCCGTTCGTATTGTGATATACTGTGAAATTTCGAACATTCGCAAGCGCCGCGATAAACTAGTATTGTTATCGCATGTCGCAGTAGACAAAAAACTGAGATCCACAGAGACAGAAATCGAAGTTGCATGTGAGATTGCTGGGGAAAGACTCAGTATCAGCGGTGAACATAAAATGATAATTGAACCCTTCTGTCTCCCACCAGACTCATCTCCTGACGTAACCGAAAAGTTTAGAGAAAACCTCAGTTCACTCGTATGTAAGTTCCCCAGTCGTACTGTAATTATCGGTGGAGACTTCAATCATCCAACAATAACTTGGGAAAATTAAAATTTTGTTAGTTGTGGGCATGATAAGACACAGTGTGAAACTGTACTAAATACCTTCTCTGAAAACTACGTAGAACAGATAGTTAGGAACCCCACTCACGGTGGGAAAGTATTGCATGTAATGGCAACAACGAGACCTGAGCTCTTTGAGGATGTCCACGTCGAAACTGGTATCAGTGGCCATGACGTGCTTGTGGCAACAATGATTACAGAAGTACCAAGGACAACTAAAACAAGCAGAAAGATATATACATTCAGTAAACTAGATACAAAATCAGTGAGGTCATGTCTCAACGAGAAACATGTAACTTTCAGCACAGGTCACGAGTATATAGAGGAACTCTGGCTTAATTTTAAACAAATAGTTGGCCACGCACTGGATAGATATGTACCCAGTAGAACAGCCCGCCGGGTTGGCCGTGCGGTCTAACGCACGGCTTTCCGGGCGGGAAGGAGCGCCTGGTCCCCGGCACGAATCCGCCCGGCGGACTTGTGTCGAGATCCGGTGAACCGGCCAGTCTGTGGATGGTTTTTAGGTGATTTTCCATCTGCCTCGGCGAATGCTGGCTGGTTCCCCTGATTCCGCCTCAGTTACACTATGTCGGTGATTGCTGCACAAACAAGTTCTCCACGTACGCGTACACCACCATTACTCTACCACACAAACATAGGGGTTACACTCGTCTGGTGTGAGACGTTCCCTTGGGGGATCCACCGGGGGCCGTACCGCACAATAACCCTGGGTTCGGTGTCCGGGGGCGGAGGAGTGAAATGGACTGCGGTAGACGTCGTGGGGTTGTGGACCACTGCGGCTGCTGCAGGGACGGAGCCTCTCCGTCGTTTCTAGGTCCCCAGTTAACATACAATACAATACATACAATATCCAGTAGAACAATTCATAATGCGGGTGAACCTCCATGGTATACAGTCAGTATAAAGAAACTTTTAGAGAAACAGAGATTGCTGCATAATAGATGTAAAACAAAGCTTAGGGCTATAGATAGAGAGATGCTGAATGTAACGCATTTGGCTGTCAAGAGAGCAGTGCCTTTAATGACTATCGTTAACAGAATATTGTCAAATGACATTTCAGAAAACTCAAAGAAATTCTGGACGTATGTAAAGGCTGTTAGTGGCACCAAAGTTAGTGTCCAGACCCTATGGAATGAGATAGAAACTGAAATTGCGGATAGCAAAGCAAAAGCTCACATGATTAACTCCGTTTTCAAATGTTTCTTTACAAAGACACACATTTGAACTATAATCTATCGTAGATCCCGCCAGCAAAAAACCGTGCCCAGCTCTTGGAAAAAGGCACAGATCACACCAGTCTACAAGAAGGGTAGTAGAAGTGATCCACAAAACTACCGTCCAATATCCTTGAAATCGATTCATTGTATAATCTTAAAACACATTCTGAGCTCAAACACTTTGAGGTATCTTGAACAGAATGACCTCCTCAATGGCAATCAGCATGGATTTCGAAAACATCGATCATGTGAAACCCAACTTGCACTTTCCTGACATAACATATTGACAGCTTTGGCTCAAGGCAACAAGGTAGATGCAGTGTTTATTGATTTCCGAAAAGCGTTTGACTCAGTACAGCGCCTAAGTTTATTGTCAAAAGGACGATCATATGGGGGTATCAAGTGAAATTTGTGACTCGATTGAGGACATTTTGGTAGGGAGAATACAGCATGTTATCTTGGATGGAGAATCGTCGTCAAATGTAGAAGTAATTTCGAGTGCACCCCAGGGGAGTGTGTTGAAACCCTTGCTGTTCATGTTCTATGTTAATGACTTTGCAGAAAATATAAATAGTAAAATCAGGCTTTTTGCAGATGATGCCGTTATCCATAATGAAGACAAGCTGCATAAATATTCAGTCAGATCTTGATAAGATTTGAACATGTTTCAGAGATTGGCAGCTTGCTCTAAATGCTCAGAAATGTAAAATTTTGCACTTCAAAAACGAAAAAAACGTAGTATCCTTTGACTAAAATATCAATGAGTCACTGCTGGAATCGACCAATTCCAAACCTGCGTGTAACACTTCGTAGGCATATGAAATGGAATGCTCACATGGCTTCAGTCGTGGGTAAAGCAGGTGGCAGACTTCGGTTTATTAGCAGGATACTGGGGAAGTCAATCAGTCTACAAAAGAGGTTGCTTACAAATCACTCGTGCGACCCATGCTAGAATATTGCTTGAGTGTGTGGGACCCGTACCAGACAGGACTAACAGGGGATATTGAACGTATACAGAGAAGGGCACCACGAATAGTCACAGGTTTGTTTCATCTATGGGAGAGTGTCACAGAGTTACTCTAGGAGCTGACTGGCAGGCTCTTACAGACAGATGTAAACTATTCCGAGAAGCTCTATGAACAGTTTAAAGAACCAGCTTTAAGTCATTACTCTAGGAGTATACTACAACCCCCTACGTACAACTCGAACAGAAATCGTGAGGATAAGATGAGAATAATTATTCCACGAACAGAGGCATTCAAATAATGATTTTTCCCACGATCCATACGTGAATGGAACAGGAAAAAATCTTAATAGCTGGTACAATGGGACGTACCCTCTGGCATGCAACTCACGGTGGTTTACAGAGTATAGATGTAGATATAGCTGTAGAGCCAAGCTCGCAACAGTGTTTTGAATAATCGGGACAAGTTTTGGTCGTGTCCGGATGTCGAGACAAGAAGGTCCATAACGGTGACGGTCTCGGTATATCGGGACGGAAGGCAACCCTATCTATGTCTCTGCTCGTTGGATGTCTTTTATATATGCGACAGGGCCAAGGCTGTAGAGCCGGAAAATCAACGCTCATAGAAATCAAACACATCTGTTACCTTTAATATTGAACATACAACTCTATCTTCGACAATTTAGTGATATTCTGAAACTGATCTGAAACACAGTAGGACAGTTTACTGGAAACGTAGATGAAATCGAAGGGTCTAAACACATCATAGACAAGTAGAGGAAATACAGCTTTCCTTAGCCCATTTTTAAGAGAGTATTCTATATTTTTAGTATGCAGTCCACTGCTTAAGTGTCTGGTTAAATTGCAAACCCTTTTTGTCAACAATATTATGCTATCTAGAACAAATGTGCTTGACGTCACTAAGATATCCTGTCATCTGTTTCTGTTGCGCTTTACAGATTGTGCAACGTAAAGTAGGCACCGATTGAGAACTCATGTGCTAAGGACTGTATCATATGTTTTGTACGTCCATCTTTGTGGCTGGAAGTCTGGGGAACTACGGCCGTTCACTATTGTAAGAAAATTAAACTCCTACAGCCGTCCTTATGGCGTCATTTAATGTGCGGCTAAGTTTTGGCGTCTCAGGGCACCATCTTCAGGCCTTAGCTGATGCTGAAGCGGTTAACACAATTCGTGTACACGATGCAACAGTGGCCAACATAGCTGGTATACGCAGACTACTATAACTGTGACGTTGTCTCTCCAACCATCAACTATCAACTGACAGTTGAAGACTGGAGAGACGTCACAGTTACTGATAGGTTGCGCACACCAGTTATGTTGGCCACTGATACATCGTGTATACGGATGGTCCGGAACTGGTAGCCATACAATAAATGACACCATAAGGGCGGCTGTATGAGTTTAATTTTCTTACAATGTATTATATGTGGTGGATTCCATAATGAATATCCAAAGAGTCAAAACTTGCCCGCCTTTGATTTTGAGTTGGTTACCGCCTGTAGTCCGGGAACTTACGGGCCACACTGTGAACATTGCAGAACGCCCCTGAGCTCTGCGTACTGAAAACCGAACTTAAAACGCATGATGTGTCACGATGCAGACCTTTGTTGGTGTCATGGAACAAGAATACGCAATTCGGAGTGAAAAATGAATATATCCATCAATACGATACGTTGTTGTCAATTAGTAACCACCACGTGAAGCAGTAATTGTAATTAATCTGCACTTATTACACTAATCTCCTTACAAGCGTATTTGAAAAACATTCTGTTTATTTGTACGGGTGTAATTATAATTTACGCAGGGAACATTTAGCTTAGGGTTATGCGATAGTTCACTTATAGTTTAGAGAGACGTATATCGTTTATTAAGGTTCTATAGAGACAGAAAAACAGTCAGTGGGAGCCAAAGCGTATGTCGGATGCAAGACGTATGTTAAGAAAATACTGCAACACTTGATGACAAGTGTATTACGTAACATATTTCTCTTAGCGAATGAAAATAATAGTAAATATCGTACATGCAAATATCATGTGTTAGGAAATTTGCAGTTTCAAATCTGTGAGGATACATTCTGTTACTGAATGTGGCGTGTTATGGCAACATTTGGAAGCTGCGTTAACGCACTACAGCTATATCACGTGAAATTAATTTTGTGCAATCTCATTAGCTCTAAGTGAATTTACAGACACAAAGCGCATATTACCCATTGTGCAAAGTACTGTACGAAGTCGAGCGTTTCTTGTATCTAGACAGTGTCTACTGATAGTCGAGCGATTTCCTTTATAGGCAACTGAGAGACATTTTTTGTCTATAGGCACGTCTTTGCAACAAATTTGTAGAACTTTTGACTCCCTTTTGAAATGGGAGACATGCGACAATTATTAGAGAATGCTGCGCGACTGTTCGTAGTGTGGACGTGTTGGTAGACGTGGCTTCCAGTTATTAGTTATTCTCCTTGCAAAGTGGAAAAAGCTTCGTCCATTTTTTATTATTTTTATTTTTCTTATTGTTAAATATCGCTTTATTAAAATTTGGTCAACAGAGAAAGTGTAGCAGCTGACTGAAGATTTTCACGCAACATCATATTTGAGGAAAGTCAGTGATTCCGAAAACAAAGATAGCAACAAGAAGAAGCTGCTTATCGAAGTGCAGGCAAAAAAAAAAAAAATCAAGTATCAGGCAATAATGTGGAAATAATCACGCTGTCTCTACTTCCAGAGTCGAAAGTAAACTGCAGCCAAAGCGGGCCTCTCCGCAAATAGTTCACTTTTCCACCAACGTCTCCTCTTTCGATTTCTTTCTTTATCCGCTATTATATCACTGCACGAGCCGTGATCTCAATACAATCAGCCATATTTCGTAAATATTGAGGAACACGACATTCAAGTGTGTACACGAGACAAAGTATCTAGATTGTCTACATACACTGTCTAGCTACATGTCTATAGACAGCCCCCATACAATATCTATAGATAGTCGCTCGACTTTGTATACAGGTGTGTACTTACCTTTAGACGTTTTATTACTGACAAACTAATAACACCTGTCGTCTAAACATGACGAACTATCTACGGCTAAGTATTTGTTTCTCCTGTAGGAAATGCGTTTGTAAACTTAGGCTCTGTGTCGCAAAAAGAGTGTTATACTTCAGTTAGTGTTAAATGGTGAAATATTTAGTTGTAGATATATTAAAGTCCTTTCGCAACTGTTGTAATGATATCAGGAATGGTATACTACATTCTCTGTAATTTTAATTAGGAAAATTGATTATTGTTTAGTACTTAACACAGGTATAAACTTGATGCACGTAATTATTATTTGAAATTGGACTTCCTTCTGTACTGATAAATATCGCTGTTGTGGCATGTCTGACAATCCGACAATGGTCTGCCAATGATTTCCTAAAATTACAGTTGGAATCACTAGTACTATGTAACGCTAATGGTGATCGCCTGGTTACACTACGGCACATTTCCTGTTGTGTAAACAAGTATTGAGTATCTTCCTTTCTACTTTCCAGAGGTTGTTAACAATGTCACATCCGCAGGCGGCTGTTTGCTTAAGAACAGTCAAATGAAAAAGTGACTGTTGGGAAAACTAAGTAAACTTTATAATGGACATAACACTGTTATTTCATTTGTCCCACTCTGACACATGGCTACGGAACCATGATTCCACCCAGGCGTGCATCTCTCGCCCAAATGCTGGAAATATTGTTTGGATTACGACGCAGAAGTTTCACTGGGAAACCATTACACATTTTCCATTTACAGTCCCGATCTCTCTCCAAACGATTTTCATAGTTTTGGAGACCTGAAGAAGGACTTTCAAGGCAGTCGATTTGTTTCTGAGGAAGATGTTCACACCTACGTACGTTCATGGTTCCATAGGCAACCGAAACATTTTTCCATGAGGGCACTGACCGTCTTGTCTCACAGGGGGGAAAAGCATTAACAGCATTGGCAGCTACTCTTGGAGTAATAAATAGATTACTTTTTTTCCAGCTTTTGTCTTTTCATTTGATTGCCCTTATACCGTTTATTAATAATTTTCATTTAGTGTACATTGATCAAAGGCATAAGTAGAGCACCTTCAAGTGCGATAACAATAATTTTTCAGAAACATTTGCAAAAGATGCACTTCGATCGTTTAGGGACAAAAAAGACACTGGGATCTACATATTTTTTCGTGGATTCATTTCATGGAAACGGTTAGATGCAGTTAATTGGTCTTGTGCTGTTATATCGTACGAAGGCTATGGACCATCTCTTAATAAACCAGGTGATATGTCAAAGCTTTTATTATTTATAACGAGCGATATGAACCAACTTCCTCAAGTAACTTTTCTACTTTTTTATTCGTAACGCCATCGGAGAGCACGCCACTTCCAGATATTTCCTGCTTTAAAGAATTTTACAATAGCGAGATGATGAGAACATTGTGTTCTGTGCATGTTGTTAACATTAAACTGGGATTGCCACTTGGAATGCTGCCGTTTCTTATGGTTTCTTCAAAGTTCGAAACTTATTGGAAGTATTTGTTGCATTTTCACCACCCGTGTATTCGTAACAGCAATGGTGAACTCCAGCTGTTGCAACATGTGCAAAGAGAAAAGCACACAAGGAGAAAAAGTTAGTGTTCTACGTTGTTCGAGAACTTCGACGTAATGTGCTCTTTTGGTTAACTTCGGAACAAATTTTTAAATCCGTTGTTAAGAGTGCATTATATGTAGGATTGTTGAGCAAAGTCTTTGGTCATCTGCAACAGTAGTTTCTTGGATTTCATACACATAAAAGGTCATTGACATCCACTACTCAAAAACTGGTTATTTCTTTTCACAATGATTAACCTCAAAATAGACCTGTAGGAGTTAGTTTTTTTTCCTCTTTATTCATTTCTGATAGCCCACATCTGCGTAATTTATGGTCAGTTTGCTTGTTTTGAACTGAAATACACAGAATGGCATAGTTATAAGTAGCCTGTGTAAGTGTAAAGGTAATGCAGTGAAATTACAGAAACGAAGAGCTGAAATGGACTTACAATTTATTTATAATAAAAATAGAGTAAAAAATATATTTATAGAAGATGTTGAAAGTAACCCCCGCAACATCAATACATCGCTGCGCACATCTAAGCATTTTCAGATACACCCAGCGTTAAGTTCGGATTTCCATAGCGGCAACTTCGCGGCTGACGTTGCCTTTCAGTTCCTGTATTGTGTGTGGATTTTTTTCATAGACCTTACCCTTTAAGTGTCCCCACAGGAAAAAAAATCGCATGTTGTTAGATCTGGCGAACGTTATGGCCATAAATGTTTATTGGAAGTTCATTCCTTACTGAACACATCATGTACTTATTGCAGAGATACCTTTGATGTGTGGCACGTCGCTCCATCTTGCTTGGAAAAGCAGTATTCTCTTTCATTTTCAGTGAGTTGATCACAAAATTTATAAAAAATCTCCGTATATGCAACTGTGTTGAGGGTAGTGTCAAAAAATATCGGTGCAATGATGCGCGTCCGTGTTACATCGCACCAAACGTCTATGTCTTCACCATGGAATGGCTGCTGACCACAAAGTTCCGGTTCTCCATTACCTAGTATCTCTTTTTCTGTGAATTAACCTGACTAGAAAGATGAACCATGCTTCATAAGAAAAGAGTCTAACAAAGCATCATTGACGTTATTGAAAAGCCACGTTCTGTAATCTACACGTTTTTGACTGTCATCTTCCCTTAACAGTTACACAACCGTTACACGACATGGCTTCAAATTAAGACTTTTCAATACGCTCCTGCTTCAATACGTCTTTGGGTCCAATTTACGTGTAGACTTCTTTGGTCTCTGAATAATTCTGCCGCTAATGTCTGCAGTAACCTCTGCCGTTTTACATTTTGCACAGATACCAGATGCGTCAGTTTTTATACAGACTCTGTATTTTAGTCTTTGCTGGTAGACCGCTGTCTGGATACTTGGCGCCGACAATTCCGCGAGTTTCATTTTCGAATCTGTTTTCAAATATGCTTCAACAATTTCAATTATTTCTTCTATCGAGAAAGTCGTTTTGCAAACCGCAAAAAGAAATATCTAACTTCACTAAGGAAATAAACTGAAACGCCGGTAGAAGATTGCTAAGAATCGATAATTGCATACAACGGTCCATTGTTGTAACTGTTTACTGTTTTTAAAAGGGGGAGACGGGCTAAAAGAGTTTCGTGTTTTATTCAAAAATCAAATTGTTCTCGAAATATTCCACTCTTTGTTGGATTGGAAGTTTTAGGAATATAGATGAAAACCTGTGTGTGTGTGTGTGTGTGTGTGTGTGTGTGTGTGTGTGAGAGAGAGAGAGAGAGAGAGAGAGAGAGAGAGGTGAAATGATCTGTAAGTACATTAAATCTGGAAAATATGACATTTTGCATCTGACATTTCTCTTAAATACATTTCCGGCATAAGTCTGGTGCAGAACACTTCCTTCATTTATTTTTATCACAACACTGGCATCCTCACACCTAGGTTCTGTGTTCTGCTTTTCAAGTAAGAAACGAAAAGACTAACTGTGAATCAATGTAACGGGGAACAAAAGTCAGACAAAAACACACACACACACACACACACACACACACACACACACACAGACAGACACACACAAAGTGTAATGGAAGTACAGATTCAGCTGCTTTCTTGGACGATACCTTCAATATACTGTCTTTATCATTCGATCGACGAGCATAAAGTATTAGTACATAGATGCCATCAAGTTCCTTCAAGTGTGCCACGGACTACGTCACTTGATACTGTTACATAGTCTATGCCTCAACAGATAACACTGGAGAGCTAAAATAAATGTTACAGGGGCAACTGTTGTGTACGTTCCATGCAATCTCCCGTGTTGAGGAGACGGGGCGGAAAGAGGGGAGTGTAATGTGTCATAAACCGTATACTTTCAATATTTCGAATACGTCTGGCTTTGAAGTGCCTACATTTAAAAAGCGATCGAATTTTTTACACTTCTTACTGTGCACTGTGGTGCGAGAATGTGCACAAAATGACGCTAAATAAATATTTGAAAGTTTAAAGTGTTACCAGCAATCCAAATGGTGCGCTAGCCTACAAGAAAGAGGAAAACAAATACACAAAAACTGGAGAAAAACCACGAAGGAGCAGGTGTACAATCACTAAAAATGTGGCATATTCGGAATTATACGGACACTTCCAAAGTCACTGGCTA
Source organism: Schistocerca piceifrons (assembly GCF_021461385.2). Taxonomy (NCBI): domain Eukaryota; kingdom Metazoa; phylum Arthropoda; class Insecta; order Orthoptera; family Acrididae; genus Schistocerca; species Schistocerca piceifrons. The sequence continues at coordinate 773,388,471 of NC_060139.1, read as the reverse complement.
TCTATAAAGACGTTCTGCAGAGCAATCACAGCAAAAATGTACTACATCAGACTCGGCAATACGATTAAGTGCCGTATAATATCGAAAAATAGCGGCGTCTTACCCAGATACCAACAAATGGGTGCATCAGTGATGTGACTCTTGTCGCAAAGAAGCTCTTCAAAGCTAAGAGTCCTGTTTATTCCAGTTATCAAATACAAATTGTTACGATGTTTACGAAACGTTTATACCATGTCCACAGCACTTAGGAAGTGAATATGTTCATACTAGCCATGCAACGACATTCTAAATGTACAGGGTGCTTTACGGGCAGACCTACGGCGTCCCGATATCACGTACATTACAGCACAAAATCTGTCCTGCGCAACCGAGTGCTCAATCCAGAGACGTTTCCACTCTACGTGTACAGTCTGTGTAAGGTGCTATACTCTATGGGTGCTATGGAACCGGGTAATAGTGTGTCTTTGGAGTTCTGTGTCTGCAATAACATATCTTTGGTTTCTTCAGTTCAGAGGAATCTACATTATAAAATTGTGCACTAACAATTTAATTGGAGATACCACAACAGAACGAATTTTCAGGCTGAAGCGGCAGCATGGAACAGACGAATTTACGAAACGAAAGAAAACAGATGTGGTTCCAGTTGGAAGATAGCGTTGCCGCAGGAAATAAAGGTTAGTGGTTTTCGACAGCTTATTTGTATAAAAATAAATGATTATGAATGTATTCATTCAGAACTCTTTGACTTGTTACTATTTAGCGAAAAATTCTTAGCCGATGAAGCAGATAGCTGTTTAAAAATACTTCGTGGAGGCTGAAGCATTGTTCCGACAAACCGAAGGCAAAATGAAGTACTAATAACAATATAACAAAGGCAGTGGGGATTACTGTTATAGCTGCTATGAATACCAGTCCCTGTTCTTGATAAACTGAAATGTACCAAAGCCTGATGTCAGCGTACCTCCTGTTAAACATAATTTACGTAGTTGTTTGAAGTGAAACACTTATTAAAATAAATTGAAAAAATATCTATACCAAACATATTGCTTAGCTTGTCAGTTCCGTACGGTTGTATCTACGACAACTGAATTGAGTAAATTTCTATAGCTGACGGAGAGTGATTCACGTAGAATGGGTCAGATAATTGCAGTGGGTTATTACGGCCGGTTAGAAATAGGCAATGACATGATCCTTAAAAACCTGTTAACTAATTACATCCGTATGCAGGAAAGTAACGAGTAGCTCACAGAGTGGAAGCATCCCTTTATTGAACGTTTTTGAGTTTACAGAGCATTGTTTTCGATGTATTTTAGCACTTACTTTAGGGTAACGATATTTTTGAAACAAGAAAACGTTGCATTTAAATTTTTCCCAATTAAACGAGGGTCAAAAGCGAATGCGTAAAATTGTTTTGTCATAAAGACGAAGATTTCGAAATTAATAATAAATAAGCAATGTGTAACTTACATTATATAGTAACTCTGAATTCACTCAAGGCTAACAACCCTTTAAAGTTATTAGTGCAAGAGACAGTCACCACTGGTATTTTCCTGATGGCCGGATCTCCTTCAGTAGCCCACTTTACCACACAACGTTATGTTGTCACGATTAAAGTTCACCTTAGATCTGTTAATCAACATAGCTTTCAACGTTTCTACTGAAAATGAGTTATTGTTATTTGTCCACAAATTGTTCATATGAGAAAATACTCGTTCTGTGGGGGCGTTAGTTCCGCATAAACAAAGAAGAAATTCTATTATTTTATGAATATTGGTATAAGGTACATTGTTCTTGATACAATGCGAAATAATTCCCACATAACAGTCGCTAGGCGATTTTTTTTTCCTGCTTCCATTTGTATAATATATATTCGAAGATATATACTGTTTAGTACGCACACACTCATCATACAGACCAGTATTATAGTTGAATTAGCCATTTCACTATATTAAATCTTCACTCTTTTGTATATACTTCCATTGAGCTACTCCTCCCTCAAGTGTTTTCCAATTGCACTCCCACAAACTCTAAGTTGGTTCAGCCCACTCACTTAAATATTTAGCTGCAGCTTGATAAAATGTACTGACACAGTATTCAAATTTTGCTATCTGTGATCATAAACCCTAGTTTTCTAATTTACCAAGAACTGTTCAGACAGTTGATGTTAGAAATCTTTATCATTGAAAACTAAATTAATTTTTAAACCATTTAATTCAGAAATTACTTCGAAAACTGTAAGTGTTTCACCCTGCACTCTTTAACTGCAGTATGAAAAGTTGATGCCTGGGTGTGAATTAAAGACATAATGATTTGATAAAAAATTGACATTAATTGTGAGATTCGAAATATGGTTTCTGAAGAACACACATAGTCAGAAAACTTCCGACTGCAGCGAGTAAAGCAAGCCTCCTTGTTTTGCTATAGCCTGAAACTTGGTTGTACTGCTGGTGTATAAATTTACAAAATTCTTTAAGATTTTCAACCCTTCAGTATACATACAGAAATAAGAATGTATTTTAGAAACAATACGTTCAGTATCAATGGGAAGGGCATCACCAGACTTCTGGATAGTATTGCGGGTTATTTGAGGACAAAAACCAATCCCAAATAAGTTATGATCTAAAATTCCTTTCAGATTTGTGAAGACGCTGTTGACGCCATTCTTCGATGCACTTCCAAAATTGCAGTTCGCGTTACCTGCACAAAGAGCGATTGTTTTTCTTTTAAGTCATTGCTTTTAAAACTCTCACTCAAAAGTGCAACAGTGATTTACGAAGTTTCTCCAAGCAAAGGTTTCAGATCCAGTATTGTAACTGGAGTGCCCTCAATAGGATTGAAATACCACACAACCAACTGAAATTATTTTGCTTTCATATTGTCTGATGCATCCGTCATTCCTGGAATAAAATTTGCTTTCTGTAAATCACATTCTAGTTGAGAAATAGCCAATGGGATTAAAACATTTAAATTATTATTGCCTCAGTTTTCTTACGGCCACAAGAAAATTTTGATGTAGAAGTACACTGGATAATTTCAGCAATACAGTCCACTGGTCTAAGTGATTGGTTTTGATCAACAGTATGATAAGGGAACGCTCCTTCACAGCTGCTAATTTCATATCTTTATCGCCAAAACGTACGGTTTTTTTAATTACTCAATACGATGCTAGAAGGAGCACTTTCACGCACCATTCTTTTACGTTTTTCGTTCTTTGTATGTTGTGATACATCCGATCGCTTGTACTGAAAGTAGATGCAAACTTACTGCAACGAACATCTAGTCTAAATTGTTTTTTAAAGGGTATTCACAAGAAGCGGTTTCGGTTGTCAGTTGTTAGTATAGGCTGGCGCAAATAAAAGAGGCCCGTAAGGGTGTACACGATTAGACGTGAAAGTATGCACATAACCTCAACTGGTGTCGCGCAGACTGCATGTACGCCCGCCTTGTGGTCCAAACACGTTCACAGCGTAGTGAGGGCTGCGTTAGTATGAGTGGAGTAGTGCAAAGGGGACGATGGTGCTCACAGTGGAGCAGCGGATGTTCGTTGTGGAAAGTTCCGTGACAACAAAGTCGTAGAAATGGTGTTGTCAGTTGTTTGATGAGATGTTTAATGGTATCAAAGTGCCAGGAAAGAGTGCAATGCAACGCTTAGTCAGAAAATGGCGTCAGACAGAATCTGTTTTGAATAAGTCAAAAAACGTTCCGAAACGTGGCTGCACACCAGAAAATGTGGCTGTAGTTCACCAGAAAATGCTTTGGAGTCCTATTAAATGGAAACGACGCCCTTCACAAGATCCGGCATGTCACGTCGAACATGCTCCTCAGCGCCTCCAGTTTGGTGAGTGGCTGTTCACTGACAAAAATGGTTGGCTTGGACATGGATCTGTTCTTTATGTCTGATAAAGCTTGATATCACCTGAACGGTTATTCACAGAGTCATAGGTTGTGGGCACCACAGAATACGCATGACTTACACGGAACACCATTGCATGATCAGTTGGGTGGGGTTTGGTGTGCAATGTCTGCAAGCCACGTTATTGGTCCCATCTTCTTTCATCAGATGCCGACTTCGGCGCATTGCATTGCCAACATTTTGAAACCATTTGTGGCAGCATTAACGAAGGAGGAAAAGACCTACAGTTATTTCAACAGGAGGAAGCAACTGCTCACACAGCTGGCCGAACCTTAGAGCACATTTACACAATCTTCACTCCTGACAGAGTTGTTAGCAGGGGTCAGTCTGGTCGCGGTCCGAGCTGGTCACACATTTTACCTGATCTGTCAGTGGCTGATTAAATGGTTCAAAAGGCTCTGAGCACTATGGGACTTAACTTCTGAAGTCATCAGTGCCCTAAACTACTTAAACCTAACTAACCTAAGGACATCACGCACATCCATGCCCGAGACAGGATTCGAACTTGTGACCGCAGCGGTCGCGTGGTTCCAGACCGTAGCGCCTAGAACTGCTCGGCCATCCCTGCCGGCAGTGGGTGATTATTTTGTGTGGAGAGCCCTAGAATCTAAGGTGTATCGCAACAACTCTCTTTGTCTTAGAGAACTGCAGCAGAATTTTGAATGAGATTGCAGCAATTCCAGTAATCCAGCTTTGATACGCCTTCAGCAACTTGCTGACCAGGACACAAAAGTGCCAAGAGATGAATGGTGATCACTTTCAACACCTGCTATAGCCAGGTTAGTACTGTAATTTCCTTTTCTGTGTTTCTTTGCACCATGGAACACTGTTCTCCAGGTCACTTTTATTTGCCTCACCCTGTATCTTTAAATTTTTCATCAGACGATGCAAAGCGGGACCTTTTGAATTTTTGAAAATTATAGTTAAACGCACCACCGGTCTTGCTGCAGTGGTACACCGGTTCCCGTCAGATCACCAAGTTAAGCGCTGTCGGGCTGGGCTAACACCTGGATGGGTGACCATCCGGTTTGCCAGCTGCTGTTAGCAAGCGGGGTGCACTCAGCCTTTGTGAGGCAAAATGAGGAGCTCCTTCATTGAGAAGTAGCGGCTCCGGTCTCGGAAACTGACATACTGCCGGGAGAGCGGTGTGCTGACCACATGCTCCTCCATATCCGCATCCAGAGACGCCTGTGGGCTGAGGATGACACGGCGGACAGTTGGTACTGTTGGGCCTTGATGGCCTGTTCGAGAGGAGAGGATAGTTAAAAGGCGTTCTACGCCGATAAGACACTTCCACAAAAAGGGACATCTTGGCGTCCCCTGGTACCTTAAGAAAAGACCAGAAAGAGACAAAAAAAGAAATTGTCCCAGCTTACATGGGACGTCCGGTCCCCTTAACTATTATCTGTGAAACAGTCATTAATAATTTCGTATAAAATTCGAAATACTGGTTGTAGTGGTAAACTAATCCGTGGGTTAATCCGAGACCTATCAAGTTGGAAAGTATTTGCTTGTGAGTTGGCGAAGCTAACGTACGCGAATAAGAAATCGACTGCGATTATAAAGACAGAGATGTGGTGACAAACAGCTATAGCGTACCCAAGACCTTTTAGTTATACAGAGATAAGAAAAACAACTGATTGATAGCTGTTCGTGCACAGTACGTCCATCTACCATAGCAAGAACCAATCAGGGAATGAGCTTGTTCAAGCCTTCTATTCTGATCACTACTATCGTATCGATTTGCAACCTCAGATGTCAGTTGTCACAAACAGCGGTCGGTTACAACAATCGAGATTCATTTTCGATGTATGCAGTGTCTCTATGCGGCATGTGTATTTCACACGACTGAAGGCCCTAAACTAATTGCGAAAGTGGGTAGAAAATTGTTAAGACTACTATCACCCTGCTAAGAAAACCTAGCATTCCACGTTAATAGCCGGCCGCTGTGACCGAGCGGTTCTAGGCGCTTCAGTCCGGAACCGCGCTGCAAGCTACGGTCGCAGGTTCGAATCCTGCCTCGGGCATGGATACGTACGATGTCCTTAGGCTTAATTAGGTTTAAGTAGTTCTAAGTCTAGGGGACTGATGACCTCAGATATTAAGTCCCATAGTGCTTAGGTACATTTGAATCCACGTTAATAGGTAGTGTGTGAAGGTATACACACATGGATGCCACAGCATCCGCATCGTGTGAACCGACTTCATCGTTCCCTCCAATGATCAACTGCTAATCACTTGATTGAGATATGGAAGATCACAGCTGCTTTGCACGTTAGCAGAGTCGACGACCGTGAGTTCCAAATATTTGTTGTGGTGACAGACAGATAAGTAGCGCAGATTGCAGTCTACTTTAAGTTAAGACACTAAGTTGGTCTTTAGTAGAACTCACTGCATAGTTTCATTTGTGTGTTTCATAACAAACCGTCACTGTGCAAGTTGTGACGTCAAGGTTCTACTGCTGAGTCTCTTGCAGTGACTATCTCAGTTGCTGCTTAACAAAAGGCAGACATGAACAAAGACGCGAAATTCTTCTACAGCTAAGCCAGTATTGCGTTCTTTGTTGCACTACTTTCCAAAACATAACAGGTCTCGTAACAGATTCGAGCCATTTCAAACGTGGAACCTGTATAATTAAAGACAAAATAACTATAAATACCGACTTTTATGCCTTGCACCATCAGCTTTCTGCAAACAGAAATTTAAAATTAGGTAACTCTCGAGTCAGAGCGTTGGCTTTGTAAGGGCCTTCGGGGTATAAATGCAGATAGTGTGGTCATGGTACCTTAATATGTAACCACTCCATTGTGTTACCTGTGTTTTTTTGTCTTTGTCTATCAGTCTTTCCTTAAACACGTCATATAAGTTATTAGCTGGTATTTTCTGCATTGTAGTAACTGCACCACAAAGTGGGCTACACCTGTCAGTACAGACTAACCGTTTTGCATTCACCTGTACACACTTAAACACCTGACCTGCTGGCTCATGCCACATGAATTAACTGACCTAAAAACTTACTATTTCTAATAGCTATAATTATTAATACGCAAATGAAGTAAATACTAATGTAATCTTGCTGAGTATACTGTCCTCAGGCACAAATATAAACATCTGCGCTTATACTACTAACACGCTTTCTATGAAGACGAAGAACATGACAATTATGAGCACTTACAAAAACATATATTCAACATTTCGTCCACAAATGATAATATAAGATTTCTTCTGTAGCCGAATAGTTAATATTGCTACCTTCGATACGAAATGATTCAGATTTGATTCCCGGTATCTCCTCGGATTTTTTTGAAGTTGGGAGATCAGGAAGGGGGTTCACTCTACCTCGTGAGGCCAAATGAGGAGCTCCTTGAGTAAAGACGCAGCGGTATCATCAGGATTCATCTACTGACAATAACTGCTGGAGGGATTTGTGGCATACAGACTACAGGTCCCATGATCATAGATCATTCCTCATACTATCTCGTCGGCAGCAATAATTACTATCCGTTTACCTTCAATGAAGAATATTGGCATCAGACGATATAGACAAAACAATACTCGGAGGCACTGCAAACACGATGTTTTAAGTAACTGAATACCAGATACGAACACCAGCTATTAGCAAGACCACAGTGTTGAGGGTGGATAAACTCGAAACTGGGACATGTTCCTTTCGTCAGACCAACGAATATTTCCAAATATGATTAAACTGGCACATGAGTGATTATCGTTCCCTTTTTTACAATTTAGAATGTGTTTCTATATGATAACACACTTCTGGTAAGAAAAAGACAAAAAAAATTTTTTTGCGCCTTTTCGCTTATTTAAACTACCGATTCAATTCCAACTACATGCAAGAATTACTAAGGTTTCTGTTTAAAAAACCAGTACATACACCTTTTAATTCTTTTCTATATAGCTACAGAGAAAATAATTCCTTTGTTACACAAAGGAAATAAACAAAACATTTCATTCCATTTAGTTTGTAGATTTATATAACATCTGTATGTGGTTGGATACAAGATCAGCTTAATTGTTCCACACCTATTTCATTTCCGCTTGCTACGAGCTATACTATACTTACTTGGAATTCGTAAAGGGCTCCTACTCCAATGGACCTTCATTCTTTTAGTTTTAAGTACAAGCTACAGAAGAATGTCACTTATAACTTGAAAACGTAGTTGTTCTGGTTAGACCCATTGTGGTTTCCCATTAACTTCCATCCATCAGACAACAAACAGAAAGTAAAAACGAGTTGATTCAGTGAATAACTTTAAAATCAGAGGAAATGTAAAAACCTTAACAAAATCAAGATATCGGAAATGATTCACTCTTAGCTGGTTAAAACGGGACCATGTACGACAACTGAGCATGTCTTACTAAGCTACTGCAGTGGTTCGGATTTCAAACAGAACTTGGTGAATTATGTGAAGTGTGTACGCTGCATGCCGCGTCTGCTGGCCATGCTTCGTCTAGACTATCGGCAGAAGGTTTACTGTGATCGTGGTTACCGGATTTTATCTCTAACTTCACATTGAGAACCAGACCATTTGCGTATTGGTATTGGCACAACTTAGCAACCTGATGGCGCCCTAAAGAACGAAACCCGTGGTGACACAATGAATGTTTATAAATAAAGCTGTGGTGGTTTTCATTACTCATTAATATACTTTTACTATGACGGGAAATCTTGAAGTGAAACAGCGTCTGTTATTTTTACCTGCACTGATTAAAGTGTCCGGTGATCGAGCGACGAAGTATCTCGTTCAGTCAGCTACTACGTTTATCATATTGCCAAGCTCGGGCGCTTCATTACACATGTTTAATACCACTGCTCGTCTTACGTACCTGTAAGTTTGCTGCTCCGTAAGCCACATCATTGTAAAGAATTCTTATGTAGCCCGGTAGCCAGCAGAATGTCTTATCTTCCGAAGCTTTTGTGTACAAAGGAGTGAGTCTTGGATCAATTAGAATACGCCACATTCTTGCTGCCGCCACTAGATGGTTCGAAGTCAACAACCGTGATAAACTATATAGTTAACGATTCGAGCGTGCTTTGGTGACGTTCTCGATAGACATCGTCATTGATTTTTATATAACTGACTGACAGCCAATGTCGGAACATTTGTGATGTTTGAACTTGTACTTCCCAAGATGTAGCGAGTATACCCTACAGGCAGCCAAAACAAGCTATCCACCTGCAGTATATGTTAGAACGTTAATATCCTCCATTAACATAATGAACAGCGCCAGGTGGTGAAGAGCAAAGAACCGCCCATTAGGGTTTCGTGTGACTTCGGTGAAATCTTGCGCTTGGAATCGTGCCAGCTGATTATCGACTGCATACGTCTCCTGTAGCTCATCGAAGCGCAGGAAGCAGGTAGTCGATGAGGTGGGTAATCTAGTTACGAACGACGGCCACCGTGGGGCCGCCTGTTGATGGCATTGTTTACGAGAACAGCGCGATGGGCGGCTAGATAGCAGCGCAGGTGGTCGCCACCCGGCTCAAGCGCTTGCACTGGGGCAACATGCTGCCTCCACCACCAGAGATAGATTCGGCTCACCGATATTTGCACTCATAACCTCGTCGCTATCCAAAACATCTGTCAAAAGGTTTTGCTTTTAGGCGTACCACATTCTTCCTTCCTCTGACTTCCATTCGTAGATATACACTGAAGAGCCAAAGAAACTAGTACACCCGCCTAATATCGTGTATGGCCCCTCGAAGACGCAGAAGTGCCGCACCATGACGTGGCATTGACTCGACTGTTGTCTGAAATAGTGCTAGAGGGAAATGACACTAAAAATCCTGCAGGGCTGTCCAGCGGTGGAGATCTCTTTTGAACTGCACGTTGCAAGGTATCCCAGATACGCTCAATAATGTTCATGTCTGGAGAGTTTGGTGACCAGCGTGTAGCGGTTTTTGTGTATCATCAACATCGGCAAGTGCAATGAATGTGGATGATACGATACTCTATGGTATTCTGTGGTTTGAATTCACTCTGTTTTTTTTAGCAGTTGCATTGATTTGATTTTGTAAATGACACTGACAATATTATACACATGTATAATGCAATATTCATACTACAACTTCTCCCGGATAATTATTTTGTTCAAATTGCACAAGAATTCCACCTGACGTAGTGTAATAATGTTGACTGTAAGCTGTGTTCATATCACTAAAATTACAGACCGTACATCAGAGCTTTTATAATTTTTGTCTTCGATTGATTTAATTATTCTTAGCAAATTGATCATGAAAGGGAACCACAGAATACCACTCGCACACAACACTGACGTACGCTACAAGAAATATTTTTCTCCGTGATTCGTGCGTAGTTTAATTTTGGCCACATACATCAGCAATGAAATCTTGTTCAACAATAAATACCACCAGCACTGTTCTTAGAAAATGGGGTCTGATTCGATTCATTTTTTTTTCTTTTATAAATAGAGTTCAGTACCACCGGTGCCCCCAATAAATCATTTAAATTGATGTCACCAATAAAAAAATTATTAAATTGTTTTGAAAATTAGTTTAACACAAACCCATGCTATTTTCAACTAGAAGTACAGACGAAGTTGCTATATAATCGCAACTAACAATGACTGTGCTTCTTGCAGCTATGATAAAACAATTAATACAAAATTATAATTAAAACAGGAAGTGAATTTTCAATAATTAATCAGAAATAGTTTCAACGCATTTGGCTCTATTTGTTTTTACCAGCAAATGAACATAAAAGTACAATAATTTCACATAAAATGTTTTTCATTTAACAGACCTCAAATCGATTCGCGTCTTGCGTCGGCAATGTGCATCAGAAGAAGACGACAAAAGGGAACAAAACAAAAGAAAAGAATGACATAGATTAACAAAGATAGTGAGACAAATATTGTCTCTGTTTTACATAATTATCATCTTTTTAAGAAATAATTACATAATTGATTGAATATTATCCACACGTTCATATTCCACTCGTAATAAATATATACACTCCTGGAAATTGAAATAAGAACACCGTGAATTCATTGTCCCAGGAAGGGAAACTTTATTGACACATTCCTGGGGTCAGATACATCACATGATCACACTGACAGAACCACAGGCACATAGACACAGGCAACAGAGCATGCACAATGTCGGCACTAGTACAGTGTATATCCACCTTTCGCAGCAATGCAGGCTGCTATTCTCCCATGGAGACGATCGTAGAGATGCTGGATGTAGTCCTGTGGAACGGCTTGCCATGCCATTTCCACCTGGCGCCTCAGTTGGACCAGCGTTCGTGCTGGACGTGCAGACCGCGTGAGACGACGCTTCATCTAGTCCCAAACATGCTCAATGGGGGACAGATCCGGAGATCTTGCTGGCCAGGGTAGTTGACTTACACCTTCTAGAGCACGTTGGGTGGCACGGGATACATGCGGACGTGCATTGTCCTGTTGGAACAGCAAGTTCCCTTGCCGGTCTCGGAATGGTAGAACGATGGGTTCGATGACGGTTTGGATGTACCGTGCACTATTCAGTGTCCCCTCGACGATCACCAGTGGTGTACGGCCAGTGTAGGAGATCGCTCCCCACACCATGATGCCGGGTGTTGGCCCTGTGTGCCTCGGTCGTATGCAGTCCTGATTGTGGCGCTCACCTGCACGGCGCCAAACACGCATACGACCATCATTGGCACCAAGGCAGAAGCGACTCTCATCGCTGAAGACGACACGTCTCCATTCGTCCCTCCATTCACGCCTGTCGCGACACCACTGGAGGCGGGCTGCACGATGTTGGTGCGTGAGCGGAAGACGGCCTAACGGTGTGCGGGACCGTAGCCCAGCTTCATGGAGACGGTTGCGAATGGTCCTCGCCGATACCCCAGGAGCAACAGTGTCCCTAATTTGCTGGGAAGTGGCGGTGCGGTCCCCTACGGCACTGCATAGGATCCTACGGTCTTGGCGTGCATCCGTGCGTCGCTGCGGTCCGGTCCCAGGTCGACGGGCACGTGCACCTTCCGCCGATCACTGGCGACAACATCGATGTACTGTGGAGACCTCACGCCCCACGTGTTGAGCAATTCGGCGGTACGTCCACCCGGCCTCCCGCATGCCCACTATACGCCCTCGCTCAAAGTCCGTCAACTGCACATACGGTTCACGTCCACGCTGTCGCGGCATGCTACCAGTGTTAAAGACTGCGATGGAGCTCCGTATGCCACGGCAAACTGGCTGACACTGACGGCGGCGGTGCACAAATGCTGCGCAGCTAGCGCCATTCGACGGCCAACACCGCGGTTCCTGGTGTGTCCGCTGTACCGTGCGTGTGATCATTGCTTGTACAGCCCTCTCGCAGTGTCCGGAGCAAGTATGGTGGGTCTGACACACCGGTGTCAATGTGTTTTTTTTTCCATTTCCAGGAGTGTATATATATCGTGCATGTTATAAGCGCAAGTGTTTAAACCCAACAGAGTGTTCCTGGAGACACTCTGTAGCAATTCTGACGTGTCCAGTTTCGCATTGTCCTGGTGGAATTGTCCAAGTCCGTCGGAATCCACAATGAACATGAATGGATGCAGGTGATCAGACAGGGTGCTTATGTATGTGTCACCTGTCTGATTCGTATCTAGGCGCATCAGAGGTCCCATATAACTCCAACGGCACACGCCCCACACCATTACAGTGCCTTCACCAGCTTGAACAGCCTCTGATGACGTGCAGGGTCCATGGATTCATGAGGATGTCTCCATACCCATACACGTCCATCCGCTCGATACAATTTGAAACGAGACTCGTCCGACCAGGCAACATGTTTGCAGTCATCAACAGTCCAATGTCGGTGTTGACGGGCCGAGGCGAGGCGTAATGCTTTGTGTCCTGCAGTCATCAAGGGTAAACGAGTGGGCGTTCGGCTCCGAAAGCCCATATCGATGATGTTTCGTTGAACAGTTCGTACGCTGGCACTTGTTGATGGCCCAGCACTGAAATCTGTAGCAATTAGCGGAAGGGTTGTATTTCTGTCACGTTGAATGATCCACTTCAGTAGTCGTTGGTCCCGTTCTTGCAGACTCTTTTTCCTGCCGCAGTGATGTCCGAGATTTGATGTTTACCGGATTGCTGATACTCACGGTGCTCTCGCGAAAAGGCCGTACGGGAAAATCCGCACTTCACCGCTACCTCAGAGATGCTCGTGCGCCGACTATAACACTTCGTTTAAACTCACTTACATCTTGATAACCTGCCATTTTAGCAGCAGTAACCGATCTAACATTTGCGCCAGACACTTGTTGTCTTATATAGGCGTTGCCGACGGCAACGCCATATTCTGGCTGTTTACATATTTCTGTATTTGAATACGCATGCCTATACCAGTTTCTTTGCAGCTTCAGTGTACATTGAATCCTGCGGCAGACTTAGCTGTCGTGGCCCTTAGGAATGAAATACACTGTTTGCTAATACAACTGTAACACAAGGAAGGATAGTTAATAACGAAATTTCGCTAATGCTGTTTGTACAGTATAGTGGGAAGAATAACTAAATTTTTAGATAATGCAACTCCGCCTACAAGCCCTCGCGGGCCTATTGGCACCGATTGGCCGGCAGGTCATCCTTCGCCACTAGCCTCGTTAAATGCGCGATGGAGACGCCTGGGGCGTGAACACCATTCTCCAGGCCGTTGTCAGTTTTCTTGAGTTGAAGCCTCTCCAACTCGCTCCTCAATTGGAATCACGAGGCTGAGTGCAACCCGTTCCAGTCTCCCCTCACACCAAGAAAAAATCCCTGGCACTACCGGAATAGAACCCGTTTCTATCTGCCGTCTCCGGCACGAACACTGGCTTTAACCCAGCAGGTTATTTTGTCGAACTGAGCTTGGATGGTAGATTACGTGGATGTCCTTCCATCCTGTTTCAACTCTGTGCCGTTCATCAGCCGTAGTGGCTGGAAAGTGACGGCTTGCCATTATTTCGGCAACCCATGACCGCATGTTTTCAGTGGGTGAAAAATCTGAAGATCGTGCTGGCCAGTCAACGGTCAACATTTTCTTTACCGATGTGGGTCAGGACAGCATATGCAATATGAGGAGCTTCATGATCTTGAAAGACAACGTCACGAGGTCCTAGAAAATGAGGAAGACATACTGACTTTGACACGTGTGATAAGTAACAGCTGCTGTCTAAATTGCTATGCTAACAAGAGGTTATCGTTTTCTGTACCCAGTGGCATCTCACGCCGTCACGCTAGGTCCTAGCCCCTAGGACGATGACGAATGCAGTTTGCCAACGATTGTTCGTTCCACACACGAATACGACCAACACGACGTTCTGTGGAGAGCCAGGACTTGAGTGGAAAAACGATGAGATGCCGCTTGTGAGTCCAGTGTTGACATTGTTGCCCTTAACAATCGGCGTGGCGCTCTCACTCTCTTTCTGTTGCCAAGTCCAGAAGACGTCGCGCTGCCCTTGTAGCCATGATCTGTCAGCAGTGAAGCCCAAACCCTGATTCAAGGCACGTGACTCTGCTATAGGATCGCGTACGCCCGAGCGAATCATATGTGTGTCATAACTACGTAGACCTCTGCAGCCGTTGACGTGACGATTGTCATTGTATAAAACACGACGAGGCGTATTCCGAAAGTAAACTCCGGTCGGTCGTGAAGTGGAAACCAGAGTGAAAACCAAAAGTATTTTATTCGCAATAGTTAGCCACGTCTTCCAGCAACTCTGAATAGACGCCGCTCCATCTGAGACATTTGTCGTAGTGTTGTACCAACTTTCCAATACCATCGCCATAGAAGGCATCCGACTGCACTTTTCCCAGATTCTCTACGCTCATCTGCAGTTCGTTGTCTGTCCCAAAACGTTGACTCCATAGCCAGCGATTCATGTCAGTAGAGATGAAAATCTGAGGGAACAAACACTTTGCATCGAAAACGCTGCAGAGACATCCTCATTGCCCCTGCAGAGTGCGGCCGAGAACTGTCATGAAGACGGAAATGCATGACAGCTGTGTGGGTTCCATAAAATCAGGCGAAATCTCTCATGGGCACTCATACTCGGCGGGAGACCGTTTTGTAGGCGTCTTTACGTGCTCCATGTGCGCTGAGAACTGAAGAGACGAGATCGACGGGCCTACTAGAGACACATTCCAACACACCTATGGAAATCTTTTCACGATTTCCATTGTGATTTCCATTCGCGACCGATCGGACCTTACTTTCGGAATACGCCTCATATAATTATAAACTTAATCATATTTAATCATCGAGTGTCTGTCTTCTTGGTGTCAGTCGCAGGATCCGTTGAGATCGTGTATGTCGCTGAGTGTGGGTCTCCTGATCACAGCGATTCCATACTGACAAGTGTCATCGGGTAATTATGGCAGATACATGAGACACTTGCCTCCGAAGTTGACACTTTCCTTTTAAATGCCACTTACCGTGAGTGCCTCTGTTCCGGTAAAATCTCCATCGCCATGGTTGATTGCCTTAGTCAACAATACTTCGAACGAAATCGATCGCTGCACTTCGTTTCGCCTTGTAATGACAAGTAAACAATCACAAATACGTTTAAAAGTAAGGCAGTTCATTGCTTGTGAAAAATTAGTCTTGTTGCTGCAAGGGTTTGGAACGTATGCTGCTAAACATTTTACAGTAGAAAATAATGACTCATATTCTTTTATTTTCAGTTTTATATTCAGCCAGTTGTATTTATTATTTTTAACTATTTGAGATTTGCGATGTTATTGAGTGCTTTGAAACCGTTTACAGATAATCAATAACAAGAATTTCATCTAGTTGGACAAATAATTTTTATTCTACGATTTGGGAACAAGAGTATAATTAAGGACTGAGCAAGTATCATTATGTGTCAAATACACCGATGAGCCTGCATGACGACATCGAGCTGGTGTAACAAGAATCGTGCTTCATATGATATGATTCCAATGATCAACGGCCCAATCTCGTGCCCACTGTAGGACTTAATTGTCGATGTTGTTGGGTTAACATGGGAACACGTAGAGATTGTCTGCTGAACTTTGGGCTCCGGAACATTTGTTCCTGCACCAGCACTGCACCCTGTCGTTGGATCTGCCACAGATCTCTGCTATCCCCCTTACTGAGCGTGCATGTTTGTGAACTCCCACGTTCTGCGACGAAGTGTGGACGTCCAACCCCCAATCACTAAAACGTGTTTCACCATGCTTCAACCATTTTCAGAGAGGCTCACAGCAGTAGCACCCGAATCCGCTTCTGAATCCGCAGCTCGTGGTCTTGCGGTAGCGTTCTCGCTTCCCGCGCACAGGGTCCCGGGTTCGATTTCCGGCGGGGTCAGGGATTTTCTCTCCCTCGTGACGACTGGGTGTTGTGTGTTCTTCATCATCATCATTGACGCACGGAAGTCGCCGAAGTGGCGTCAACTAAAAAGAACTTGCAATACGGCGGCCGAACTTCCCCGCATGGGGCCCCCCGGCCAACAATGCCATACGATCATTTCATTTCATCCGCTTCTGAGATGACCTTTCCCAGTTGCCGGGCCATAATAATCTACTCTTATTCAGACTCGCTTATGTCAGTGAATTTCCCCATGTCCGATCTGCGTCGTAGCTAGTATGATTCTCCAATCGTCCTGGCTCCCCTTATTTGTTTACGGTATCGCGTCAAGCGCTCGCACTGCCACGTTATGGTGTTTAGCGCCGTGCACTGGTCACCATGTTATGACTCATGCGTGTGCTCAAATGTGGTAGTACCTAAATCATTACCGGTATAATTATGTCATCGTCCCTCACAGGTGAATGATATGTAGTAATGTTGGAATCTCCTGTTCATTCATTTCATAACTGACACAAACCCGCAGCCACTTTGAAACTCGGTAACACAATGCGCCGTAATTTTATTTATTTCTAATCTTCTGTAAAAATTTACTTGGGGATCAAATACAAATCATGCTATTAATAACCGTTTTAACGTCAGATTGTATATAATCTTTATGTAGCTTATTACAACTAGGGAAAATAACGCTGCAGTTGTGTCTACAGAACATGATATCAAAATAAGAAAAGGCGAGGTTCATCTGAAAGAACAAAGACAAAATTAGAGCCCTCTCCACGATTAACCATTTGCTACTTATTTCACGGTCGTTAGCCACCAAAAAAAGTCATGTATAGGAGAAGTCATCGACTCTCACGAGCTTTTATACGAATCTTTTGGCCAATGACACCGCACACTAGCCATTCCTACGTTTGTTGCAAATGCTATTGAGTTGCCGACGTCACGGAACAAGGAATTTCAAATATCTATGTTGCAAAATCAGGGAAACCATCTGCAAAGACCTAAAACTACAATTGTGTAAAACATCCAGCATACGTAGGAACTCTTTGAAATTATTTTTTGCTTTATCTATCTATGTCCTAATAGTAAGTGATGTCAAATAATACGGAAGTAGTTTTAAAAAAACAGTGACAAGTAAAACACAGATTGTAATTGAAGCTGTTCAAAACTAACACAAATTTCCATTTTCAGCATAGATAAAATTGTTAAGACATAAAACTTAGTTCATCTGCAAACATCACATGTCCGTGTTTCAAGGTACAGGATGGTCCACGGGCCACAAAATATGACTGAACCGACCATACATAAACAAGTAGTGTTAAAACTAAATATAATTTGACCCGCCATGAAAACCTGTAACTGAAAAATTAATAATGTCTTTCAGATAGATTTAATACATTATACAGCACTTAAATGTGTTCATCTTCAAATATTTACAAATTCTGCACAAAACACAACCTCGTGTCCAACCACAAAAACTGTATAAAATATCGGAAACTGCTTATGGCATTCTCTGTTGCATATTCCTTCATGTGGTTCTAAACTCAGTCTCTACACCCAAGTACCGACCAGGGAGCATGATGAGTTCTTAAATACACTCTCCTCTATGTACGACACGCTCCTATTCTACCAGGGCGTTCGATAAGTAATGCAACTCATTCTTTTCTCGGCCAATCTCGGTCGAGAAAAGATGTAATTTGTTGTCGGACATAGTGCAATATTCCCGATTCAGCCACTATAGTTCCAGGAAGTTATAATAGGTGCCGACACTATACGCAGCTTTCAAAATGGCGTCTGTAATGCAGAATGTCTACGGAGACCTGGCAGTGAACAAAACCACGGCGAGTCGTTGGGCGAGGCGTCTGTCATCAACGCTACAAGTTCACGCAAAACTGTCCGATCTTCCGCGTCTCTGGCCAGCCGCACACAGCTGTGACCCCTGCCATATTGGAACCTGCGGACACTCTCAATCGATTGAGAGAAGAGCACTGAAGGACCGTGTGTGTCTGTGTGTTACGAGGTTGATCGTGTCAATTTCTTGTCTAACTTGGTCACAGACGATGAAACATGGGTTCGTCGCTTCGAACCAGAAACAAAACCGCAGTCTATGCAGTGGCGGCACACCCCCTGTCCTCCGGGGCTGCTGCCTCAGCCAGTAAAGCCATGGCGACGGTCTTCTGGGGCTCTGAAGGGTTATTCTGTTTGATGTTCTCCCTCATGGCAACGATGATCTCTGAAGTGTGTTGTGGCATTCTCAGGAAATTGAAGAAACGACTTCAGCGTATTCGTTGACACAAAAATGCAAACGAGCTTCTCCTTCTCTGTCACAACGCAAGGCCTCACAGAAGTCTGCGCACTCGAGAGCATCTCACAAAACTTCATTGGAATGTTGTTCCTCATCCACTCTACACTCCGGTCGTCGCACCTTCCGACTTCCATCTGTCTGGCCCAATGAAGGATGCACTTTGCGAGAAGCAGTGCGTGGATGATGTGGAGGTTATTGATGCAGCAAAACGTTGGCTCCAACGTCAACCAGTAGACCCTCCCAACGAGGTGGCGTAAGGCTGCCGTATTGAACGGAGATTATGTTGAAAAATAGGAGTTTGTAACCAAAAGACTGCGGTATAACATGGTGTATTGGAATCCTGAATATAACCAACCTGGTAACAGAAACAAGCTTTGCATCACTTATTGAACACCCCTCGCAGTAGTTCAGTAAAGAATTTCATTTAAATGGTGTACAGTGGAAGTCTCAAAATCAAAAGTAATATTCAGAGTGGTTAATATCTGAGATCTCTACGAAACAGGAAGAAACGATTGTCTTGGAGGAACCATTGTGACCCTCTAAAGGCACACAAAAAATATGTAAATTTGTTGGAAATCAGATGCTGTATTTCTTCATAATGGAGTAAACAAGAAATAAGACAGTTAAAGGCGTACCGTGAAATAAAGGATTTGGTAATGTACATGAGGAGCACCTCTATAAAACTGTCAGACGTCTGAACGCAAACGAGGAAAGAAAGTGTGTAGTAGAGCATTAACGTAACACAAAGGCGACCAAATACAACGCGCTTTCATTTTATTTATTTCTATTATATAGGTCATCCCGAGTCTTCCGGCGTTGCAGCCTTCCTGTAGACGTGAGCATCGTCGGCAAAGGGCCTTACGGAGTTTCCGACGTTACACTCTGGATAGTTTTTACAATCTGTAAATGTTAATGGCCTTATAACTTTGAAAGGGGTACTCACGAAATTACCTATACATCGGTCATTTTTGTCCTGCTCAGAACGGCGTGCTGAGTTATATCCAATACGAAGTTCTGAAATTCAGTCACAAATCTGGTCTGATAATCAGTAAGCCAGTAGTTTGTTCAAAATGGTTCAAATGGCTCTAAGCACTATGTGGCTTAACATCTGACGTCATCAGTCCCCTAGACTTAGAACTACTTAAATCTAACTAACCAAAAGACATCACACACATCCATGCCCGAGGCAGGATTCGAACCTGCGACCGTAGCAGCAGCGTGGTTCCAGATTGAAGCGCCTAGAGCCGCTCGGCCACACTGAAGACAGAGCTGACCTGTATCGTATGTCGCTCAGGAGCCAAGGAACATGACGTTAGTCTGGGCGCCGTTACCAAAGGTGCTCTGTACTTCACGGACAAACAGAGCAGGCCGCGATGTATGTTTGCGGAATCCATTCTGAATCACATAGAAGATATTTTCGTTTCCCAAGTTCATAATCGTCTTCTTTATAACCCACCGACTGCACTGATGCAGGCCTATAACTTCGTGCATCTCTCCGAAGACCTTTCTTGAAAGCGGTTATGGCATGCTCCTTTTATTCAGTCGCTTGATGTCGTAAAAAGATCGTACGTAACTAACAGACGAGTGCAACGTCTTGTCAGTGACAATCGGTTTTAATCCCGACAAGATTTGCTGCAGTCAGTGAACAAAGGAATACCTCAATCAGTTTCCGAGTGAAAATTGCCAAGGTAACCATATTTGAAGTCGAATTCCTCGCTAAAGGCCATTGGTCACAGCGGCTGATAAAGTGGCGCCTCTTCATTGGGCCAGGCAGCGCTGAAATCGCAGGCACAAAGTGTGGTCGATAAATTGCGACTTCCATGTTTTTAAATTCTGCAAACTGTGAAGTTCACCGGTGACTAAATGCCGGAATTAACCTGTGGTGTGTGGAGGTGCAGATGGTTCTGTGATGAATGTCATTCCGCGATGTTTTGGGACTGTTTCCTGCACCATGACGTATTCAAGTTACCGGAGATATGAACGATGATATTTACTTCAAAATTCCCGGTGACTTATGTTGACAGGTTCAGAAGATTCGACTCTGACACTGGAATTACGAAACATAGAGAAACATTGGTGCTTCAGCTGTTCAACATTGTCTGCGTCCCCTACCAACCCTTCCCCGCCTCCCCTTTCCTACAACGCCCAGAACGTTCATACAGCTGTGTGAAACTGTCAGAAAGGTCTTTTGGGATTTGTTCAACTTGCGCATCATATAGGCTTGAATGTCTGTTATGTCGTCATAGCGTAGATCCTTTTTGTGAACGCTCGCTCCTTGTTGTTTCGTGATAGATTCGTACTGATGCACAAAGTCTCGTCACTTATGATTCTATTTTCCAGAAATAGATTATCCGCATTATGCCTTTCCATCAGGTTGCGGCAGGCGTCAACGTGTCGTTGTTTTTGTTCGGGATTCAAGGTGTCCGGCAGAAACTTTGCATGCACTTTTCGCGCCTTCAAGATAGTCGGGAAAATGTCTCGAGCACTTGACTGAGAAATGTTGATCCATTGTGATTTGTGACAGAGAAACGTTGATACACCATTGCCACATGTATCTTGCCCATTACCTCCTGCTGACAACTGACTGGACGAATACACATCTGGCTTTTACAGTTGCTAGTTGAAGCTGGCACCGTAGTTACTACGCTGACGTCGCTTATATGCCAGGAATGAAATCGGCCTCTGTACTTTTGGACGGATGGTGTATCGTGCATGTTGATGATGAGCACTCTGTCTATGATTCTGGCTTCCAAGGTGACAACAGGCATGTTACCAGGGCTGCGTGAATATGTTAGTGGTTTGGCGAAGACCAATTTGGCTTGAGGAGTCGTGCGACGTGGACGTGCCGTTTACGTCCTGCCGCGGAGCGCATAATTACAGGGTTATTACAAATGATTGAAGCGATTTTACAGCTCTACAATAACTTTATTATTTGAGATATTTTCACAATGCTTTGCACACACATACAAAACTCAAAAAATTTTTTTAGGCATTCACAAATGTTCGATACGTGCCCCTTTAGTGATTCGGCAGACATCAAGCCGATAATCAAGTTCCTCCCACACGCGGCGCAGCATGTCCCCATCAATGAGTTTGAAAGCATCGTTGATGCGAGCTCGCAGTTCTGGCACATTTCTTGGTAGAGGAGGTTTAAACACTGAATCTTTCACATAACCCCACAGAAAGAAATTGCATGGGGTCAAGTCGGGAGAGCGTGGAGGCCATGACATGAATTGCTGATCATGATCTCCACCACGACCGATCCATCGGTTTTCCAGTTTAAGAAATGCCGAACATCATGATGGAAGTGCGGTGGAGCACCATCCTGTGGTACGTTTAGCTCCCTGCTTGCTTTATTCGTCGACTTCCGCGGGCTACGCGTGAAACTTGCCCGCACGCGCTCAACCGTTTCTTCGCTCACTGCAGGCCGACCCGTTGATTTCCACTTACAGAGGCATCCAGAAGCTTTAAACTGCGCATACCATCGCCTGAGGCACAACAGACGAAAGAGGTAGCTACCTCGTCCATCACAGCCCTCCTGCCCAAACAGCCATGTCGACGGGTGATGAAAATGCCGATAGAGGCACAAATGTTGACACACCATGATAGTGAGCGCGTCAGGGCTCGTGTCAGACCATCGGAACTCTTTGCCGTAGTCCGACACGGTGGGGCACTCACGTAAAAAACGACCACTAGAGAAGCGCAAGCGGTTACGGAGGACACTACCTGATGACTCCATGACACAGTCGCAGGCAGATGAAGCTTCACCTCGCCCGGACGATAAAACACTGACAGAAGCCACTGAACCACGCAACCTATGCCCATACACTGCACTGGACACTGTGGAAGCTCCTCCCTCTATTTGTTTCTCTATGGAACTTAGTCCAACTTTACCTCCCACTCTATAAAATCTAGATATTGCCCAAAACTATATCCCCATAAATTGTTATTCAACTTCAATTCTGATGCTAACCTTTGACTAAACAGAACCTAATTTGAACTGAACTGTAACTGGTCTGAATGCAACTTGACATTATCTTAAAAGCGCAACTGAAGTAAAACAAGTATCTGCACTTAAACAAAATTTCCACTTACCTCGCGTCTTGGCAACATTTTTGCAGATTTCTCGAAAGCACAACAGCAAACAGCAAGCAGGCTGCGGCTAAGCTAGATTTCTGTTTCTAAATGCATATTCAAACTGTTGCATATTGTAATGCGTAATGACAAACAGTGGAGTGAGGAGAATGACTGTTCCTATGAAATGATATTCCAAGACAACGATTTTAGAATGAAATACATATCCAAAAAGACAGAATAAAACTTCGGGTGATCTTCACACATAACATTAGTCTGAACAATACTATGCTTAACAAAGTGAAGAATGATTTAAAAAGGGTGCAAAGTTAACAGAAAATTTCTATAAAAATCAAACAGCTTAATGTGCAGCAGTCTTATCTCAAACTTCTTCTCTTCAAAAACAGTTATATTTAAAATTTATTTTACACGTCATATTCATCATTGTTGTCCTTTCTTCACCAAACAGACGCCATCACAAGTCAGTACAACACTACTAAACACGCCCGTCACCTACCACATTTCAACTAAGAAAGTATCAGACTGCGCAGAAGCAAAGACTGTGCCACGAGAAGACCAAAGATTGTTTAACAGTAACGTAACTTGCTTTCTCTCTCTCTCTGACGTGCACATGGATGACGAACAGAAATCAAAATGACGTGACCACTTTACAGCTGTTATTTCCGTGTCAAAAGTGACACAATCTGACGATAGTCGCTGGGGTGAATAAGGCTTCCCTGCCACTGCAGCGCCAATGGCGACGTTGAGGTTCTTAGAAGTGCTAACGGCTGATACGCTCCTCGCCCATCTCTGTGAGCGGATGATGGCAAAGATCCTGCGACTGAGGTTGTGCTGGCACCCAATGACTCGGTGACCCGTAATTATTACATTTCTGTGAATTGGAGGATGACGCGTGAATGGATGCTGAAGCATACTGAATAAGATGTCGAACCAAAACATTCTTCTGCTGCAATGAGTGTCCCTGCGCCTACAAACCTGCGGCAGGCCCACCGAATTGATTCCACCAATCTCAGTTTCATCGGTTCGAAAGTGGATCTTCAATCACTGTGCGAAACCCTACGAATGTCAGATATGGACATTGCGCTCACGTAAGAAATTCGTTTGGAGGCGTTTCCAGACTTCCCCCATTATACTTCGTCCTGCGTGTTGATGACGCTGGCGACGGTACGGCCACACTGGTGCGAAATAGCACAAAGATTGACAAAGTATGAGGGTTGGCGAAAGCCACACAAGATGCAGGGACTGTCAACATATGTGCCCCCTTTGGCACAGAGGAGAGACGCGACCGGCCGCGTTTCTATTCGGAGGAGACCTTGCGCCCAACTCGTTTCGTTGTAGTTTCGTATTGGTAACACAGTCTTGAAACCCATGATGGTTTTTTCTAGAAATGAACTGTCTACATTTTGTCTTTCGATTAAGTTGCAGCAGACGTCCAAGCACCGTTGCTTTTGTTCGACAGTTAAGGTGTCCGGGGGAAAATTCCGCACACTTTTTGCTTCTTCAAAATGTTCCCAAGTATGTCTTGAACACTTTATTGAAAGATGTTGCTCGACTGCGATTTTTGACATGACATCGCTAACACTCTATGGCCCGACGTCGCCTTCATAATACTGCCTGATTACAAATAAATGGACGAGTGAATGTTTAGAGTTCTTAGTTCAAGTTTCCATCCACCGTAGTTACTGCGCAGGCATCGCTTATACGCCAGGAATGAAATCAGTCTTGGTGCCTTTCGGACGGACGGTGTATTGTGCATGTTCATGACGAGTATTCCGTCGACGCTCCTGTGTTACAAGCTGTCAATATCTGTGTTGAAAGGGCTGCACGAACATATTAGTAGTTTAACGGAGACACAGACACCCTACCCCACCTCAAATTGCCCTCCTAATCATCTTATGTTAACCACAAAGAGAATAACTGTGTCAGTTTCTTACAGTGGGTGATACGTAGCAATCAATATTCTTGAAAATCTGTCAATTCTTGAAAATCTGTCACCCTTTGGGATCTAATCACCAGTGCGAGGCTTCATCTGGATGTGGCATACCTAAAGAAGCTTGTGGACTCTCCTTCTCCGCAAACTGAGGCCATTATCTAGACAAGTTACCGTGTTATGCGGTATCACAGTGTTGTCTCCTGGGTTATGACTGTCCATTTTTCCTGTGTGCTTATATTTTATTATTATTGTTATTATTATTATTATTATTTTTACTATCAATGTCATTCTACATCTACATCAGTATCCACAATACGCAATCTACCGTATCGTGCGTGGTGGAAGGTGCCCGTTACCACTACTAGTCATTGCCTTTCCTGTTACACTCGTAAACAGAACGAAGAAAAACGACTGACTATATGTCTTCGTATGAGCCCTAATTTCTCGTATCTTATCTTCGTAGTCCTTACGCCCAATGTATCATCAGTAAACAGCCGCAGATTGCTGCTTACCCCGTCCGCCAGTTCATTTATTTATATAGAGAATAATAGTAGTCATATTATATTTACCTGGGGCACTCCTGACGATACCCTTGCCCCTGATAAACACTCGCCGTCCAGGACAACATACTAGATTCTGTTATTTAAGAAAAATGTTCAAATGTGTGTGAAATCTGATGGGACTTAACTGCTAAGGTCATCAGTCCCTAAGCTTACACACTACTTAACCTAAATTATCCCAAGGACAAACACACACACCCATGCCCGAAGGAGGACTCGAACCTCCGCCGGGACCGGCCGCACAGTCCATGACTGCAGCGCCCTAGACCGCTCGGCTAATCTCGCGCGGATGTTATTTAAGATTCTGTGATTATTATTATTATTATTATTATTATTACTATCGGTTTGGCCTGTTGAGGAACAAGTGAAATATCTTATGTTTTCTTTTTCTTCTCTCTTTATCCAGTAGTTTATCGTTCTTTCCCTACGTTGTCCTCTTCTTTCTTCTGTCCATATTGCCCCTGTCTTTTTTTTTTTTTTGTTTTCTCCTGAAAGCCCTCGAAACTTTTTAATTTTTCTGTGAACTTTCCTGTTTTTCCTATTTCTTCCTCAGTTATTTCCGTTAACCTCAGGTTGGTTTTGGATTTCTGTCTCATTCGTCCATAGAATACAACACTTCCTTTTTTCATTGTGTCTAATTTTCGTTCCGTTCTTTTATAAACCTCTTTATTACATCTTAATTTCCCTTTATTATAGTCATTTTTGAACGCAATGTTTTTCTGACTTTTTCGTTTCTTTCTTTTCTGTTTCACCTAATTCTTTTGCTGCATTATTATTATTGCGAGCGAGTACTGATAAGTAGTCACCGAATTTTGGATTTGAAACCTCTTAAGACTTATTAAATAAAACAAACGTTATTAATATTCTGTGTCTTTATTCTTCATGTCTACGTATTTATTTCTGAACATAGACTGGTGACGAATCTATTTTGCCAACGACAGACCAGTTTGTTGATACCGTCACTGTAGAATGTTTGGCTTTGTTGAGGGAGCCACAACGTTACCTCTGCTTGCACCGGTTCCTCATTATCAAAGAGAAGTCCTCGAAGTTGTTCTTTAAGTTTTGGAAACATGAAAATTGGATGGGGCCAAGTCGGGACTGTATGAAGAACGATGAATGAAGGTGCGCCCGAGGCGTCGGATTGTTGCAGATGTCGCATCGCTCGTGTATGATCTGGCGTTGTAATGCTGAAGGAGAGCGTGCTCCATGTGTAGACGAACTTTTCGAAATCGTGCTTTCAGTTTTCTGATCGTCTCACACAGTAGCTTGCAGAGCCTATGACGCTGCCTTTATGCATGAATAGCAAATGCATCACACCTTGAACATCCCCGAATGCTATGAGCACTTTTCCTGCTGATGACATGGTCTTGGAATTTTTGGTTTCAGTGATCCTTTGTAGAGGAACACCATTGATGATTTCTTGTCTAAGGGGTCAAAATGATGAACCCAGTTCTCGTCACCTGTCACCATGTTGTTAAGGAAGCCATCACCCTTACGCTCAAAAGTTTCCTGAACGACAATTCCGAGAGCTCTGTCTGTGTTATCCGACGATTTTCTATGATGGGTTCACCAACCCGATTCCGATGAGACGTGTCGGTTGCCGTGCACGATCGTCCATTCCGTACTCCGTCACAGTCTATGAGGTTAGCACCAGCGTTTCCTTCTTTACCAGCACGAACAATCCAACGTCGCACATTACTGATGTGGACAGAATCATCAGCACACACTGTTTTCGTTCTTATACGGATTTCAAGTGCAGGCGCGTTTACTGCGGTTTGCAACTCGATAACACCACACCGTTTATCACGCAACCACGTTACACACCGCCGTATTACACACTAAAATTATGAGAGTTCTAGCGGCAGCGCGTTACGGCTTGCGTCAGCGAAGCAAGTAAGTCGACCGAGTAGTGTGATGACATGTAATAGGCTACCTCAACCGATATTGAGAACAAAATAAAAAATTCGGAGGCATTGCTTTTCAGTATGTCCTCTATTGAATTCTTCAGCACGTTAATAGTAAAGGTGAATGCAACTTGTATTTGCGGGCTAGGAAGGGCGAGAGAGTAACAAACTAAGCCCGGAAGCGTGCTTGCCGGCGTGCGGGTGCCCACACCAAAGAGTACCAGCACGCCCGCCACATGCCCCGCTTGACATTCCTGGCAGGCGAAGACTCCGCGACTAAGCGGACCTACTAGCGGCGGCCGTAGAAGGTTAGAGGGGCCGCCGATGGAGCTATTCGAGCCACCGGATTCCGGTGGAAACGGTCGTAAAGAAAAAACCTTTCATCGAGCGCGCTGCGCCTCTGCTCGGAGCAGTGCGTCCCATTCCGCCAGGCCAGGGCAGCGGTTTTAATTAACGGGCCGGCGGTATCAATTACAGGCGGTTTTTGGGCGCCGCGGAATGTCGGCCGGGACCCACTTCAAAAGAGCGGCGCTGGCGCTGGAGATGGCGATGCAGGCCGCTACCGGCCCGGCGGCCGCCCCTAAAGGCCGCCTAACGGCGCCGCACCAAGCTCAGCCACCGGCCGATGTGTGTCACGTCTACAAGGGACGCAGGGCACTGTTTACGTGGCTGTGTTGGGTAGGGAGCTACACGAATATCGTCGCCAACGACTCAATGTCTACCAATAATCTGTACTCTAAAACAAAATAAAAGAAAGAAAACGAAAATAAAAACGACGCACTGCAAAGAAATTATCCGAATGGGACGGAAATCGGTAGCAATTATGTACAGACATGTAGAGACAAACAAATGATTACAACCTAGAAAAACTAGATGATTTATGCAAGAGAAAGAGTTTCAGACACTGAACAAGTTAAAAACACGCTGGTCCACCTCTGGCCCTTATGGAAGCTGTAATTCGGCTTGGCATTGATTGACAGAGTTGTTGCATGACCTCCTAACGGATATCGTGCCAAATTCTGTACAATTGGCGCATTAGAATATCGTGCCAAATTCTGTCCAGTTGAGGCACTACATTGTCAAAATCCCCGGATGGTTAGAGGACTCTCCCCATAAGCTACAAAACTTCTTAATCTCCCCCTGCGGGTCCGGAGGTTCGAATATGCCTAAGGTATTCTTATCTGTCGTAAGAGGCGTCTAAAAGGAGTCTCACACTTTTCGGACCTATGAGTTCAGGTCCCATTCTTTTGTTTGACCTGCCACTTACAAAATTCTACAGAAGTGAGGGCCATATGGGGAGGGACGCCTTACGTAGTGCACGAATTATCCATAACGCCCTTAGAATCGATCTCCTGAATCTCTTGTCATGGCTTTGCATCTCCACCTCCGATTCAACTATTTGGGCGAGGACACTTTCCGTGGTATGTCATCTTCTTCCGTTGTCTCCTGTCCTCTTTCGGCCCCATGACAATACTGGATTTCTCTGCGCCCCATATCCAGCACGGTAGCCAGTTCGTTGAGGTGGGGCCGTCACGTACCCATTTGGTGGTAGCCCCTTGAAAACACAGGAACGCACTGCTGATGCCTGAACTGCAAACTAATGCCAAGGAGTAGATGCCTGTCTTCAAGGGGTATCAGGACTCCCGGCAAAGGTTATCATGCAAGTTGGCCTTTGCTGTGGTTGGGTGGCTCCCGTGAGGAGAGCCCCTGAGTTGGTGGCATCGGGGCGGATGACCTGCAATGAAACGGACTAAGTCATCTCTTGCTGGTGACCGTACATCCCAGCAGTTACTAAGAAGGGAAAGATCCAGTACAATGCCGACAGGTATATCCCTAAATCGTTTCCCTCCCTCGCTACACCATGTGAGGAACATAGGGCTACAGAACAGAGCGAGCCATATTCGTCTCGGTTTTCAGTCTGTAGCAGAACTGATGGGGACTCCTTTCTACCTACGAAGCCTCAGTTTTTCGTTGAACACCTTGAGGGTAAATTTTGAAAATTGACAGCGCTGTCCAAGATGCGAAACGGCACAGTCTTGATTCCGACAGCATCCCCAGCCCAATCCCAAGCATTACTCGCCTGAGACAAGCTGAGTGATATTCCTGTTTCCGTCACTCCCCATAAAAGCCTCAACATGGTCCAGGGGATCATTTTCCATCGCGATCTCCTCTTGCAATCTGACGACGAGCTCCGCACAAATTTAGAACAGCAGGGTGTTCATTTCATCTGGCGCGTTTACAGTGGGACCCAAAGACAACAGAGTTGCTACCGGTGCCTTCATCATTGCCTTTTAGGGTGATTCATTGCCTGAAAAGGTTAAGGGTGATGGTTTATCGCTGTGACGTTAAACCATACGTCCCTCCCCCTATGCGGTGCTTTAAGTGCTCGAAGTTCGGGCACATGTCTTCCCACTGCACTTCCAGCGCCACATGTCGAGATTACGGACGTCCACTGCACCCAGATACTCCATCTGCACCACCTCCCACTTGCATCAACTGTGGAAAACACCACTCCCCCTGCTCGCCAGACTGCACAGTACTCCAAAAGGAGCGGAAAATCATGGAGTACAAGATCCTGGACTGGTTGACGTACACCGAGGCTAAACGTAAATTTCAAAGGTGACACCCCATTCGGCTGACGTCGACATATGCTGCATCTCCATCCCAATGGCTGCCCCAAGTGCCAGCGGTTCCTCACTCTGTGCCACTAACAGTGGGCCCTCCAGGCCGCCAGTATACATCTGCCCCCATGGTGGTAGGAGGCAAATCTTCCTCCATTGCTCCCAAAGCACCTACTTCAAGAGCAAGGCTCCCCCAAATGCAGGGGACATCGATCCACTCCCCGCTGCCAGTGAAGCAACAGCCTCCTTTGGCTATTCTCATGTGGAAGGGATCCTTTGGGGCCCTCTCTCCCAAGGTATCCACTAATGCCATGGCAGACACTCGCCAGTGGCTCAAGGAGCCAAAAGCTGCTGGACAAAGAGCTTCATAGTCTTCCTCCATGCCCAAAGCCAGAGAAATCTTCCCAGCAAGCCCCTACAAAGCAAACTTAGAAGAAGTCTGCTAACAAACAAGACCTCCTCTGGTGGCCCCAACAGCTTCACTCCCTATCAATTCTGCATCAGAGGATGCAGTGGACATCTTAGTGTCCCCTGTGGATCTGGATCTCACTGATGCCTCATCTACCATAGAAATGACTACAAATACCCAATCAGTAGCAACAGGTGATCCTGAGACATGCCTCCTTGTGTGCTTCATCCCTTTCCTGCCTCACGATAACGTCATCCTCCAGTGGAACTGCCACAGTTTTTTCCACCCCATGGCAGAGGTATGCCAACTTTTAAGTTTTACACCTGGTTTCTGCATTGCCCTTCAGGAAACCTGGTTCCCAGAAATGCGGACCCCTGCCCTCCATGGCTATAGGGTATATTACAAGAACCGTAGTGACTATAATAGATTGTCAGGTGGAGTTTGTGTCTATGTCCTGAACTCAGTATGCAGTGAACCTCTACCCCTTCAAACCCCTCTTGAAACTGGCTATCAGGATAAGGACGACACAGGAAATAACTGTCTGCAATATATATCATCCTCCAAATGGTGAAGTACCCCTGAATGCACTGGCTGCACTGATTGATGAACTCCCTAAATCTTCCCTACTTTGGGGAGATTTTAACGCTCATAACCCCTAGTGGGGTGGCACTGTGCTTACTGGCCGAGGCAGAGATTTCGAAAATTTACTGTCACAACTCGACCTCTGCCTCTTAAATACAGGTGCCCCCACATAGTTCAGTGTGGTACATGGTACATATTCGGCCATTGATCTCTCGGTTTGCAGTCCTGGCCTTCTCCCATCTATCCACTGGAGAGCACATGACGACCTGTGTGATAGTGACCACTTCTCCATCTTCCTGTCATTGCCCTGGCGTCAGGCCACGGATGCGTACCCAGCTAGGCTTTAAACAAAGCAGACTGAGAAGCCTTCACCTCTGCTGCATTTCCCCCACATGGTACCATCAATGTGGTAGTCGAGCAGGTAACTACAACGATCGTTCCTGCGGCGGAAAACGCGGTCCCTCATTCTTTAGGGTGCCCCCAGCGAAAGACAGCCCCTTGGTGGTCGCCAGAATTCGCTGCATAAGCGGCACTTTTCCCCAAAGCACCTCATAGTCTTTAAACTGCTCCGTGCCCGCGTACGCCAGCTTATCAAACGATGGAAACAGGACTGTTGGGAGAGATACGTCTCGACCATTAGGTGCCATACGTTATCTTCCCAAGTCTGGACAAAAATCAAACGAGTTTTTGGGTACCAGATTCCAATAGGTATTCCGGGTGCTAACATAAATGGCGTGTTATCTACCGACGCGAACCGATTGCCGAGCACTTTGCTGAGAACTATGCTCTCGCCTCTGCGTCGGACAATCACCCCCCAGCCTTTCGCACTCTCAAACAGCGGATGGAAGAGAAAGTCCTCTCGTTCACTAGACGCCACAGTGATCCCTATAATGCCTCATTTACAAAGTGGGAGCTCCTCAGTGCCCTTGCAAATTGCCCCGACACAGCTCCTGGGCCAGATCGGACCCATAGTCAGATGATTAAACATCTCTCGTCTGACTACAAGCGAAATCTCCTCGTGATCTTCAACTGGATCTGGTGCGATGGCGTCTTTCCATCGCACTGGCGGGAGAGCACCAAAATACCAGTGCTCAATCCCGGCAAAAACTCACTTGATGTGGATAGCTATCGGCCTTTCAGCCTCACCAACGTTCTTTGTAAGCTGCTGGAACGTATGGTGTGTCAGCGTTCGTGTTGGGCCCTGGAGTCACGTGGCGTACTGGCTCTGTACCAGGGCAGTTTCCGCCTGGGTCGTTCTACCACTGTTAATCTTGTGTCCCTCGATTCTGCCATCCGAGCAGCCTTTTCCAGACACCAACACCTTGTTGCCATCTTGTTTTATTTACGAAAAGCGTATGACATCACCTGGTGACATCATATCCGTGCCACATTATACGAGTTGGGTCTCCGAGGCCCGCTCCCGATTTTTATCCAGAATTTCCTGTCGCTTCGTACCTTCCATGTCCAAGTTGGTCTCTCCCATAGTTCCCCCAAAAATCCAGGAGAATGGGGACCCACAGGGCTCTGTGTTGAGTGTCTCTCTATTTTTAGTCGCCTTTAACGGTCTATTAGCAGCTGTAGGGCCATCCGTCTCACCCTCTCTATATGCAGACGACTTCTGCATTTCGTACTGCTCCACCTGTACTGGTGTTGCTGAGCGGCATCTACAGGAAGCCACCCACAAGGCGCTGTCATGGGCTGTAGCCCACAGCTTTCAGTTTTCAGCAGCAAAGTCGTATGTTATGCACTTCTGTCGGCGTCGTACCGCTCATCCGGAACCAGAACTTTACCTTACTGGCGATCTCCTCACTGTAGTGGAGACATATCGATTTTTATGACTGGCTTTCGACGTCCGATTGACTTGGCTGCCTCACCTTCGTCAGTTTAAGCGGAAGTGCTGGCAGCACATCAATGCCCTCCGCTGCCTGAGCAACACCAACTGGGGTGCAGATCTCTCTACGCTGCTGCAGCTCTACAGAGCCCTTGTTCAAACCGACTTGTCTATGGAAGTTTGGTTTATGGTTCGGCGGCGCCCTCAGCATTGCATTTACTCTATCCAGTGCAGCACTGTGGCGAATAACTAGCGACGGGAGCTTTTAGGACGAATCCGGTGACAAGCGTCCTGGCGGAGCTGGAGTCCCTCCAATGCAGGTCAGGCGTGCACAACTGCTCGCCAGTTACGGTTGCACACGTTCGTAGTTCTCCTGCGCATCCGAAATCCGAATTACCGTCTCCTTTTTCCCCCACGGCGGTTCATCTCCCACATAGACGGCCCAGGTCAGGGCTTACAATTGCAGTTCGCGTCCGATCCCTTCTATCTGAAATGGGATCCTTGCCTTTGCCACCTATACTCGAGGTCCATTCACATACACCTCCATCGTGTACACTGAGGCCGAAGCTTCGCCTGGACCTTTCACACGGCCCAAAGGACTCAGTTCACGCCGCGGCTCTCTGCTGTCACTTCCTCTCGGTTCTTGACATGTACCGAGGCCATGGAGTGGTTTACACCGACGGCGCGATGGCTGATGGTCACGTCGGCTTCGCTTATGTGCGTGGAGGACATACTGAACAGCATCCCTTGCCCGATGGCTGCAGTGTTTTCACTGCAGAACTGTTGGCTATATCTCGTGCTCTTGAGCATATCCGTTCATGCCCTGGGGAGTCGTTTCTTTTGTGTATTAATTCCTTGAGTAGCCTACAAGCTATCGACCAGTGCTACCTTCTTCGTCTTTTGGTAGCGACTATCCAGGATTCCACCTACGCCCTGGGACGGTCTGGTCGTTCAGTGGTGTTTGTGTCGACCCCAGGACACGTCGGAATCCCAGGCAATGAACTTGCTGACAGGCTGACCAAACAGGCTGCACGGAAACCGCTTATGGAGATCCGTATTCCAATAACTGACCTGCGTTCGTTTTTACGCCGCCGGGTTTTCCGGCTTTGGAAGACGAAATGTAATAGTCTCAGTACGCACAACAAACGGCGTGCCATTAAGGAGACTATGAATGTGTGGCAGTCCTCCATGCGGGCCTCTCGCAGGGACTCTGTGGTTCTCTGTCGGCTCCGTATTGGCCACGCTTCTGCGACCCACGGCTGCCTCCTGCGCCTTGAAGACCTGCTTCACTGTCGATGTGGTGCCCAGTTGACAGCGGT
Organism: Schistocerca piceifrons; assembly: GCF_021461385.2. Classification (NCBI taxonomy): domain Eukaryota; kingdom Metazoa; phylum Arthropoda; class Insecta; order Orthoptera; family Acrididae; genus Schistocerca; species Schistocerca piceifrons. Next base: position 773,354,683 of record NC_060139.1, on the reverse strand, counting down.
CCACATTCTGGTGCACTGTCACACTTTGACTCCCCTGCGACCAAATCTTCGGTTAACGGAATCGTTCCCACAAATTTTATCTGACAACGCTTCATCGGCTGATTTAGTTTTACGTTTTATTAGTGCGAGTGGGTTTTATCATTTGATCTAAGTTTTAGCGCATGTTCTTCGTCCTTCTGTGTCCTCCACCCTAGTGCTTTTAGAGTGGAGGTTTTAATGTGTTACAGAGTGGCTGGCTTCTCCTTCTTATTCTCATGGTCAGCCAGCCATGGTAATCTGTTTTGTCGTTTTAGTCTCTTCTACATGTTTCTTCCGTTTCTGTGGTTTTCTTCTCTCCTTTTGTCCATTTAAGTGTTTGTTGTCCTTCCGTCGCTCTTGTGGTTTTTCCTTTTTCTCTCGTTTTGTGTTGTCAGTCTCGCTTGTTTTATTCTCACCCTTATGGCATTGTTTTATTCGGAACAAGGGGCTGATGACCTATCAGTTTGGTCCCTTCCGCCGTCTTTCAAACCAACCAATCAACAGTTCTTAATCGTGGAGAGATCCGGCGACCTTGCTGGCCAACGTAGGGTCTGGAAAGCACAAAGACAAGCAATAGAAACTTTCGTCGTGTATGGGCGAGCATTATCTCGCTAAAATGGAAGTCTGTGATGGCTTGGCATGGAATGGAGCAAAACGAGGCGTAAAATATCGTCGACGTACCGCTGTGTTGTAAGAGTGCCGAGGATGACAACCAAAGGGATCCTGCTGTGAAAAGAAAAAAAAACTGGTTACCAGCCCTATGGCGGGCGACAATGAGGTTGGTACCGCACCTCCATCTGAAGCGTCTCCAGGCACATCTTCAGTCTGGAATCTCTTTGACTGGAATAGAATTGCCTTCAGCGATAAGCCCCGCTTGGAACTGAGAGCCAATAACCAGCGAAGTCTGGTCTGTAGACGTCCCGGACAGTGGTGGTTTACCAGCCTCACTATCGCCCGCCATTCGACCCGACAATCACGAGCGGTCTGCGGTGCCATTTCTTTCCATAGCAAGACCCCTTTTTTGGTCATCCACTGCACCCTTAGAGCACATAGGTACGTCGACGGTATTCTACGCCCCGTTTTGTTGCTATTCATGGTAGGCCATCCAGTATTTAAATTTCAGAAAGTTAATGTCCGCCCGCGAGACGGTGAGAGTTTCTGATGCTTGTCTTCGTTGTTGCCAAACCCTACGTTGACAACGGCTGCAGCATTGTGGACAGAGTCCTCCAACCAGCTCGGGATTTTGACGACCTAACGAGACAATTAAATTTGGCACGATACCCCTCGGGACGTCCGCCTGCTTAACTGGGTGGTAACGTACTCGCCTCCCATGCAAGCGGGCTCGGGTTCGATTCCCGGCAGGGTTGGAGGTTTTTCTCCGCTCTGGGACTGGGTGTTGTGTTGTTCTCATCGTCATTTCATCCTCATCCCCGGGGCGCAAGTTGCCCAATGTGGCGTCGAATGAAATAACACTAGCACTTGGCGGCCGAACTTCCCCGGATGGGGCCTGCGGGCCAACGTTGCCATACGCTCATTCCCATTTTTCCCTGGGGACGATATCCAACAATACTACCAATCAATGCCAAGCCGGATAACTGCTTACTTAAAGGCAAAAATGGATCAGCGCGTTACTGGCTTACATAATTTTTGAAACGTTTTCTCTTGAATAACTACTCCAATTATGAGATTGTAATCAAGAGAGCACCCGTGGTCTTGGGGTAGCGTCTTTGATTCATAATCAAACCGTCACGTTGGATCACGGGAAAGGGACTGCCAAGGAGGCGGTTACCATGAGAAAAAGATGTAATAATCAACGGAAGCCTAACATTCTACTTGTCGGGTATTTAAATGTCAGAAGACTGAATATGGTAGGGAAACTAGAAAATCCGAGAAGGAAAATGCAAAAGCTCAATCTAGATATAGTAGAGGTCAGTGAAGTGAGGTGGAAAGAAGACAAGGATTTTTGGTCAGATGTGTATAGGATAACATCAACAGGAGCAGAAAATGGTATAACAGGAGTAGGATTCGTTATGAATAGGGAGGTAGGGCAGAGAGTGTGTTACTGTGAACACTTCAGTGACAGGTTTGTTCTTATCAGAATTTACAGCAAACCAACACCGACAACGATATTTCAGGTATACATATCGACGTCACAAGCTGAAGATGAAGAGATAGAGAAAATGTATGAGGATATTGAAAGGGTAACACAGTATGTAAAGGGTGATGAAAATCTAATAGTCATAGGGGACTGGAATGCAGTTGTAGGGGAAGGAGCAGAAGAAAAGGATACAGGAGAATATGGACTTGGAACAAGGAACGAGAGAGGAGAAAGACTAACTAGTAATAGCCAATACTCGTTCAAGAATCACAAGAGGAGGAGGTATACTTGGAAAAGGCCGGGTGATACGGGAGGATTTCAGTTGGATTACATCATGGTCAGACGAAGATTCCGAAATTAGATATTGGATTGTAAGGCGTATCCAGGAGAAGATACAGACTCAGATCACAATATAGTAGTGATGAAGAGTAGACTGAAGTTTAAGACATTAATCAGGAAGAATCAATACGCAAAGAAGTGGGATACTGAAGTACTAAGGAACAAAGAGACTCGATTGAAGTTCTCTAAGGCTATAGATACAGCAATAAGGAATAGCGCAGTAGGCAGTACAGTTGAAGAGGAATGGACATCTCTAAAAAGGGCCATCACAGAAGTTGGGAAGGAAAACATAGGTACAAAGAAGGTAGCTGCGAAGAAACCATGGGTAACAGAAGAAATACTTCAGTTGATTGATGAAAGGAGGAAGTACAAAAATGTTCCGGGAAACTCAGGAATACCGAAATACAAGTCACTGAGGAATGAAATAAACAGGCAGTGCAGGGAAGCTAAGTTGAAATGGCTGCAGGAAAAATGTGAAGACATTGAAAAAGAAGTGGTTGTTGGAAGGACAGACTCAGAATACAGGAAAGTCAAAACAACCTTCGGTGACATTAAAGGCAAGGATGGTAACTTGAAGAATGCAACGGGAATTCCACTGTTAAATGCAGAGGAGAGAGCGGATAGATGTAAAGAATTCGTTGAAAGCCTCTATGAGGGGGAAGATTTGTCTGATGTGATAGAAGAATAAACAGGAGTCGATTTAGAAGAGACAGGGGATCCAGTATTAGAATCAGATTTCAAAAGAGCTTTGGAGGACTTAAGATCAAATAAGGCAGAAGGGGTAGATAACATTGCATCAGAATTTCTAAAATCGTTGGGGGTAGTGGCAACAAAATGACTATGCACGTTGGTGTGTAGAATGTATGAGTCTGGTGACATAACATCTGACTTTCGGGAAAGTATCATCCACACAATTCCGAAGACGGCAAGAGCTGACAAGTGCGAAAATTATCGCGCAGCCAGCTTAACAGCTCGTCCATCCAAGTTGTTTACAATAATAATATACAGAAAAATGGAAAAGAAAATTGAGGATGCGCTAGATGACGAAATTGGAAATTTGTGGTAAGATTTTATAGGACCAAACTGCTGAAGTCATCGGTCCCTAAGCTTACACACAACTTAATCTAAATTACTCTAACTTACGCTAAGGACAACACACACCCAGGAACGAGGAAGGACTCGAACCTCCGATGGGGGGAGCCGCCCGTACCGTGGCAAGACGCCTCAAACGATCAGTTTGGCTTTAGGAAAAGTAAAGGCACGAGATAGGCAATTCTGACATTGCGGTTAATAATGGAAGCAAGACTAAAGGAAAATCAAGACACGTACATAGGATTTGTCCACTTGGAAAAAGCGTTCGAATATAAAATGGTGCTAGATGTTCGAAACTCCGAAAAAAGTAGGGGTAAGCTGTAGGGAGAGACGTATCATATACAACATGTACAACAGACTTATTAACAAAATATAGTGCGTACTATATTTTGTTAAGAAATTCATTCTCACACGAAGTTATTGGTGTAAAAACATGGTTGTGATAATTAAACTTTTACAGTTTCAGAGGGTCCCCATGAAAAACGAACGATCGTAGGACAATGAAACTGTGTGGAAATATTGGCAAGAGCATTCGGAAAAGAAATAACCAATAAACCATTTAAAGAAAATTTTTTTTATTTTCGCATGAGAGGGTAGCATTCGTTAATTGCTTATCATGTTCACGGTCCAGGTTACAAACGTTGCTCAGTAAGACGACTATCTGCATCAAGGAGAGCCTGGTATCGCACCAGAGATTGCTCTACTGCTGCCCCAAACAACGATGGACCATGGAATGTTCAGCTGTCGTGACACGGCTCGTGCATTGCTTGAAGATCGCACGTTGCGTTCAGTATTCTCAGCCATGGCAACAGTAATGTCTCCGGCACAATAGACAGTGGGTGACTCCCAGGAGCAATTCCCAAATCGCCAGTTAATTCGACTTTCGAATCACGTTTCTCAGCCCCTGTGTGAGAAGGGGATCTTTCCATAATGATTTAATGCATCGATACTCGCAAAAAAACAGCAACACTACTGCTGTTGTTTTGATAAAACAACTTTACGAGTAGGCTGGACCACTGCTCACGTTGTCCAGAAACATGTTGACTGTCTGCAACTATGATGTACACTGATGCTTGTGTTTCAAGCAGATGGCTGCACCATACCAGTTCCTGCGCCTAAACGGCGAGTGACGACGCTCACACTACCAACCACGCAAATCCTGCGGCGCAGATTACGAACATTATTCTTATAATGTTGGCTATCCGTACGGGAAATAGTTCTCCGTCTACACTGGCTCAAGTAGCGCAACTTTAACCACCCAGTACATAAATTCGCTCACAGTTTGCACCAGCAAGTCAGCGCAATCACACGTTCTCTGGGTAGAAGGCAGGTTAAGTATAGAATTCGCGTCCTACTATGCAAAGAACCGCTACTTTAACAGTCAATAGGTAGTTTAAATGTCACTGGATGGTTATCACTCATGGTACGCTCTCTTAATACTAAACAGTCTACCAACATTCAATAATCTGTAATTTCGTATCTTCGATTTATAGGAGTCCACGGGGAATTTTAGCCAATCCAAAGACAGTCACAAAATTTTCTAAAACTCTCAAAAACTTGTGGAAACGCTGAAAACTCCTGCCGTTGTCGCTTCCTGAACCAGTCAACTTCTCAGTATAAGGAAATTACAAATTTTTTGCAAAATTATTAGAACACAGACACATGGCTTCACACGCTACTAAAGGTGAATAACGATTCCTCAATACTAGTGCATGTAAATCGCTGTCCCTTCCAGTGCGGATGATCATTCCCTTCCTTCGTTTGAGTGGAACATTCTATAGCCAACAGCTTCATAATTTCTCGAGGACGGCACGGAAATCGCCGTCCTTCACCGGTACCCATCTCCGAATTTACTGCAATCACTTTCAGACTTGGTATTTTCCGAAAGGCAAATAAATGGAAAATTATCTCATTTTTATTAGTCTTAACGACACAAGTGAAAGTTTTCCTTCTAGAATCTTTAAGCTGGCTGCTTTATGTTAAACATATGTTTCGTACGCCAACTGATCATTCATTATCAAAAAATTTCAGTTTTCATACGTCACATGCATGATAATTTCACATGCTCACTTACTCTTGACACCACAACAAATGTAAACAGTAATGACAAACAAATGAATCAATAATTACTGTTTGAAAACTAAGAACTTACACAACTTTTACTGTTATACACAAAACGCTGTTTAATTGACTAGTGACAAAATGCTAAGTTTAAACCACCCTCTGACGTATTTACAAAATCATTAATGTACCAAAATGTTGCAGCTGGAGGAATTTCGACATTTTTTAACATATATTATTCTAGCTGACGTCCCAAGTCGTCCGTTTCAATTATGGATATACGAAGATAAAATACACGTAGTGTGCTTGAGCACATTTCCAGTCAAAATCGAATTTCAGTTTGCTTCTAGTTTGATATATATATATATATATATATATATATATATATATATATATATATATATATATATATATTAGGAAATACGTTTCTAACACGCACTTTGATTAAAACAATCTAGCTCACACATTCATTGTGTGATCCTTAATCATACCATGCCAATATTATTTAGCAAACAAATCTATTTTATAAAATTTAAAAATAACTTTTTGTAGAAAATGTGTTTTGAATGCATTCTCTTTGTTTTGTTTACTTGCTGGACATCGTGGCCAGTAACGGGAACTGAGATTCAGTCACTTGTTTTGCTGCACGTTTGTTTCAGGAACAGCAATACCTGTTTTAGAGATTTTTTTGTGTAAATGATTATAGACTCAGTGATTTGATGAAACTTTCTGCTTTATCTGATGTATGTCAGGACCATGTTGTCCATAACAGTTTATTTGTATTTACCCCACTGTCTTATTGTAAGCAGTTTCTTTATTAGAAAATTAGCTCTCAAATACAGCAGAGTTCTTTAATGTCCAAGGTTTACCAATGGAGAGTATGGCATCACGAATAAATACTATGCAGCAAGGTGTTCTTCACCACTGGCCAAGTCTGCCTTTCCTCGCCTTTCTTATCTAAAATACGAATCATTGAACAGTTACGTACTATTATCGTTTAGTGTATTCTAACTTGGCAGCCTGTTTCTCGTCACTGAGAAAAGAAGCCGGTTAATACAGAGGTCACGATTTGTCATGCCACAGGTCAATTAAGTAATCGGTTGTGCAATAAGTTCCATTATTCCTGAACAAATGCAAAAGTTGGTTTGATAGTCACTCTAAAGCACGAGTGTTTTACAATGAAGGGAGTAAAGCCAGGAATTCGAAGCGGCGTGCTCTGAACAGAATATAATTTGAGTATGAACACGCTAAGCCCACAACCACTCTTATACTTACACTGAAAAAGATGTCTAATGTTGCAAGCATCGTTGGAAAACAGTACACATGTCGTAGGGCGATATCTATCAGCAAATTCTGTGAAAATCACCTGCGCGAGACTCGATGGTCTTTACGAAGAATTTGACACCATGTTGTACATATTCTGTCAAAAGTGTATCAGTGTTTGTGCTGATGGTCCAAGGAAAGTAAAAATACCAGTAGTCCCGCATCTGGACGCCGTCAGCATAGAGATTCACGCCTGGTGCGTACTTCAGACGCAAGATATAATGATAATCACGGCGGGGGTAGATTAACCCCGCCCTCACTATTCTTTCTGTCATATCTCATAACTGTGCAGCAACTTTCGATGTCGTAGAAGAAGGCGCAACTGATAGGATGAATGCCGTTAAATATTATTTACTCATCAGAGCAGATTAATTCCCGGCGTTCGGTGCTCCAGCTGCCAGAGTGTATCAGCAGTGGCACAGCTTACCTCTGAGCACTGTAGAACAGGGAGCCATAACTAATGATAATAGCACGCCCATGGTGATCAGCACTGCATGACAAAACCGTGTGATGGATTCTGCTCCCGTTCTTACATCAGGGAAACGCCATTTTCAAAGACTTCAGTATGTGAGCGCAGATTTCTCGCTTTAATTTTCTGACCATGACGACCACAATAGCTGCTCTGAGCATGTGTGAGGTATACGCCGTCTGTTGCGATGTTCGTTACTAGCAACATAACGTGGCAAGAAATGGCTCTAAGCACTGTGGGACTTAACATCTGAGGTCATCAGTCCCCTAGACTTAGAACTACTTAAACCTAACTAACTAAGGACGTCACACACATCCATGCCCGAGGCAGGATTCGAACCTGCGACTGGAGCAGCAGCGCGGTTCCGGACTGAAGCACCTAGAACCGCTCGGCCACAGCGGCCGGCTTACCGTTTTGTAAAGAGGCGTTTGGTATTTCGATCTTCGTCTTTCATCCTCCGTTCCGGTGCCATTACGGTTACAGTGTGTCCGAAAAGATGGCTTTGACAGCAGTTGATATAGACGTTTTCTCAGTACGGTACATTGTCACAACGTAAAAAAACTATAAGAAGTCACCAACTTTTCATTCACGGTTACAGTGCATTTCTTATAGGTCTGTTAGACCAGTATAGTTTTTATATTATGACACGTTACCGTACTCAGAAAACTTTAATGTCATTTGACTATCAGTGGAAAGCTATGCAATTATACCAACAGCAGTTGTTGCTCCTAGAACTACCTCAACCAGTTACGAAGTGAACATTGCGAGGGGAGCAGTCTGCAATCTTCGTTTGGAGTAGCGTCCTTCGAAAAACGAAATTTCTCATAATGGTATGTACAGTTGCAAATCTCCAATGAGCCTAACAATACAGTAACTTTACAATACCCGCAGTACAGTCCAACGAGTCACAATTTTGGCTGTTGTAAATGATAAAATGGTGTTGAATGTATCGACATCCAAAGGAAGCGTTTAACCTGCAGTATGTGGAGTGTCCATTCCTAACTCCCGGTTCTGGGCCGTTTTTCGTACCATGATTTTTACCCATTCAACAATTTTAGCGTGGACACCAAACCAGGAAACATTTAAATATTACAGGTGACCAAATGGTGGCCTTTCTCTACAACTTAATTGTATGTGTGCTGTGGAAACTCCCACCTTGAAAATTAGAGCAGCTTTGTTTACGGAATTCTTCGTGTACATTCTTAGATCGACTGACACTTAAGGCGCAGTATTGTACATCGAGGGGCCCACTAAATCATCCGATAAACATGGAATCAACACTCCTGCAATTTCGTAACTCTAAGCTGGTTCTAATAATATATGAGTGGCTTCAGCTGAATTTGGCATACATGTAGAAAGTTGTGGACTCGCTTCCTCGCTGAAATGAAGCCAGTCCAGGCCTAGAGATAGTGTGGCTCCTGAGGTGACACTTTTTGGCTGGTGAGGTTAAATGAAGTACACATATATGATATTAGCTGATAAAGTAAACTTGTCCCCAACAAAAGAGTTGTTTTGAACACCACAGTTACTTACTAGGCAAGATCCTACAAAAGATCGTAAGCTCCTACCTTCCTCCTATCTTCGACCTGAGTTGCGCAGCCAGTTAGACTGGGACAAACAGCTTAACGTGGATTCCGACGTATGGTGTAAATCGTCATTTTCTTCATTTACAAATGGTAACTAGAGACGGAAAAGCAATATGAAACAGGAAAAAATCGTGCGACTGACTAGGGATTGAATCTTAGATCGTTGGATGTGTACTGCTCAATACCCAACTTTTTCAGCTTGTTCTTCTTGGAATCTAGTCCGGTTTTTCGTTCCTTGAACCGCCCCGTCTCAATACTCAGTGTATCTGCCATCCTTTCCCACTTGGTCGTGTTCCTTGTCGTCATTTGTGCGACTTTTCGAATTGCGAGAAATTTTTGGCACCCTGAGTAACTATATGTGGATTTTATTGACCTCTGCACAAATTCAGTTTCATCATTAGAAATGTGATTTACTGTCGGATGTTTTTTCCACTTGTCGAATGTCTTCCACTTGCTAAATTTCAGTAGCGATGCTTTGTTCAAAATTTGTCACCAATCATTTATTCATTTAGCAATTACATTCCGAGTCCTCCAAACCTTGACAAACCCTACTAAAAACACTCACTTAGCCACCGAGCCCCACAGTATGGATGTTGTAGAATAACAAAGTTAATAGATATACGTTTTAAAAATATTTTTAAGTTCCAGTGTGACCTGAGACTGCAGTATATGACAAAAACTCTCACAGGATGGTCTCTCTGTTTCCCTACGACAGTATGCCTAATGTGTGTACATCTACACCCACATTCGTATTCTGCAAGCCACCATAAAGTGGATGGCAACTGGCCTTCCCAGTTGATGCATGTATTAAGATCCTTTCCATTTCGTTCACATACAGAGCGGGAGAAGAAAGGCTGTCTAAAATTTAAATGATTCTAAATGCACTGTAATTGGTATAATGTTGCCTTCTCTGTCCCAGAGTTAGCGATACTTAAGGGGCGGTAGTATATCCCTCGATTCTTCACTTATTACTAGTACTTCAAGCTTCGTAATTAGTTTTTCGTGGGACTTTGGCCACTATTTTAGGACGCTCTCCCTTCAATCAAACAAACCTGTGAACATTCGTGCTGCCCTTCCTTACATACACTGAGTATCTTCTGTTAGTTCCCTTTAGTATGTGTCCCAAATACTACAGCAATATTCTCTGGATCGTTGTATCTGCTGCAATGAAGTAACCGTAAAATCATTGTGGGCCTCACCAACAACTCGGATGAGTCAAGAATATGCTGATCATCTCCGAACGTAAGGCGCAGAGCTGCATTGATGATTAGGAAGCAGTGAGATTATTCTTGGTGCTATTCAGTTGCCCCATGCCTTACAGAACGCGTTCCCACGTGAGGAAGTTGATACATGTCGTCGCAGTTCACGCATGTTGGAAATCTGGTCACGTGCATATAGGCTTGCCCTTGGTTTAAATCACACACCCGTCTATGAATTAATAGTCATTACAAATGCACCAATGGCCATATGATCCTGTATGGCCTTTCATGACAATAAGTGGCACTAGTGGTCAAGCAGGTAGGGCACCATTCTCTGGCCATAGAGGTTCTAGGTTCAATCTCAGACATGTGTGCGAATTTTCATTCGATACAGCCCCTCCAGGACGGTGCCAGGTCCAGTCAGACTGTGGTCAGAAAGCGTACCGATGATCTTAACTAGACGTCAAAAGCGGTCGGGTTGAAGGGCCTGGCATCCCTCCTCCTCCTAGTGCCGCGCAAAACCCACCACAATAAGGCCTATAGCCTTGACACAGGCTTGCACCGTGGACTTTACTTTTCATAATAACAATAGTTAACTGCGGTACGAGTTTCACTACTCTAAATACATACATAAAAAAAGTTTTGCATCACCCCGGTTCCCAGAACTCCCCAAGATAGATGTTCACTGTGGATATTGTATCACATACACAGTCCCTTTGTTCAGAGATGTCACTAAACCCGCCCAAAGATGTAAACGACCGTGCATGAGCAGCGCCTATTAGATGGGGTCCGACAGCCGATCAGTTCGTCATTCCACGAAGAAGAAGGTACACGGCTCTTGTTGTCTGTAGTTCAACCATGCCTAGACGGTCAATACCGCGGTTACATTGTGCCAGATAGGGCTCTCTTCAAGGGAAGTGTGCAGGCTTCTCGGAGTGAACCAAAACGATCTTGTTCGGAAATGGAGGAGATACAGAGAGACAGGAACTGTCGTCGATGACATGCCTCGCTCAGGCCGCCCAAGGGCGGATGACCGCTACCTACGGATTACGGCTCGGAGGAATGCTGACAGCAACGCCAACATTTTGAATAATGCTTTTCGTGCAGCCTCAGGACTTCGTGTTACTACTCAAAGTGTGCGCAATATGCTGCATGACACGCAACTTCACTCCCGACGTCCATGGCGATGTCCATCTTTGCAACCACGACACAATGCAGCGCGGTACAGATGGGCCCAACCACATGTCGAATGGACCGCTGAGGGTTGGCATCATGGCCGGCCGGGGTGGCCGAGCGGTTCTAGGCGCTACAGTCTGGAACCGCGCGACCGCTACGGTCACAGGTTCGAATCCTGCCTCGGGCATGGATGTGTGTGATGTCCTTAGATTAGTTAGGTTTAAGTAAATCTAAGTTCTACCCCTAGAACTTAGATTTACTTAAACCTAACTAATCTAAGGACATCAGATGTTGAGTCGCATAGTGCTCAGAGCCATTTGAACCATTTGATTGGCATCACGTTCTTTTCACCGATGAGTGTCGCATATGCCCTCAACCAGACAATCGTCGGAGACGTGTTTGGAGGTATCCCGGTCAGGCTGAACGCCTTAGACACACTGTCCGCGAGTGCAGGAAGGTGGAGGTTCGCTGCTGTTTTGGGGTGGCATTATGTGGGGCCGACGTACGCCACTGGTGGTCGTGGAAAGCGCCATAATGGCTTTATGATACGTGATTGCCATCCTCCTACCGAGATTGCAATCACATCGGCAGCATATTGGCGAGGCATTCGTCTTTATGGACGGCAAATCGCGCTCCCATCGCGCACATCTTGTGAATGACTTAAATCAGGATGATAACATCGCTTGACTAGAGTGGCCAGCATGTTCTCCAGGCATCAACCCCGCCGGAAATGCTTGGGATAGATTGAAAAGCGCTGTTTATGGACGACGTGACCCACCAACCACTCTGAGGGATCTACGCCGAATCGCCGCTGATGAGTGCGACAATCTGGACCAACAGTACCGTGATGAACTTGTGCATAGTATGCCAGTACGAATACAGGCACTCATCAGTGCAAGAGGACGTGCTACTGGGTATTAGAGGTACCGGTGTGTACAAAAATGGTTCAAATGGCTCTGAGCACTATGGGACTTAACATCTGTGACCATCAGTCCCCTAGAACTTAGAACTACGTAAACCTAACTAACCTAAGGACATCACACACATCCATACCCGAGGCAGGATTCGAACCTGCGACCATAGCAGTCGCGCGGTTCCAGACTGAGCGCCGAGAACCGCTAGACCACCGCGGCCGGCACCGGTGTGTGCAGCAATCTAGACCACCACCTCTGAAGGTCTCGCTCTATGGTGGTGCAACATGCAATGTGTGGTTTTCTTGAGCAATAAAAAGAGCGGAAATGATGTTTAGGTTCATCTCTATTCCAATTTTCTGCACAGGTTCCGGAACTCTCGGAACTGAGGATATGCAAAACGTTTTTGATGCGTGTATACTTGGAGGTACTCAAAATCACCTTCAGCCTAAATCCTATAGGTTCCATGCGGAAGGCAGGTAGTAACTAGAGTTACTACGTGCCTTCCGCTTGGAACACCCCTATCTCACCACTGACTACTACTGTTAGGCACATATGGTTGCTGTCAACAAGTATGGGCCTGAAGATGGTGTTGTAACAACATCGAAACTAGTTGCCAATAAAACCAACACATTAATACAGCTGGAGTAATTTCGTCATTTTTAACGTGTATTTTAATCCACATCACGAAATAAAGTTGAATTCAAATCCCAGAAAATGAATCTACTACCACTTAAATACAGGGTCGATAATGTACATGGCCGGCCGCGGTGGTCTAGTGGTTCTATGCGCGCAGTCCGGAACCGCGGGACTGCTACGGTCGCAGGTTCGAATCCTGCCTCGGGCATGGATGTGTGTGATGTCTTTAGGTTAGTTAGGTTTAAGTAGTTCTAAGTTCTAGGGGACTGATGACCACAGAAGTTAAGTCCCATAGTGCTCAGAGCCATTTGAACCATTTTTTTGATAATGTACATAAATTTGAACGTTCTCAAACGAAATTAATTGCCGTCCACACTATGTCAGTGTTCAACCAAATGCTTACCAAATTAGTTGACTGAACAGCTGCTCCTACAACGGTCCCTGGAAGACTAGACTAGTTATATACACACGGAATGTATTCGTAGTTGCGAATACGACAACCACCAGGTGTATATGGGAACGACGACAGAGAAAAATTGTGCCAGTCCGCTACTCGAACCTGAACTTCCCATTTTATGCGAGCAGTCACTTTAACCGCTTTGGCTATCCGTGCACAACTGACGGCCAGACTCAAACCTCCATATGTCGTCGTTCCTGTGTCGCAACCTGTACTCGTACACACCTTATGTAAGTTCCGTACAGGGGGTGGACATTTTGATTGAAAGTTTTTTATTAATTAATTTTAACTGAAATGCCTAGGTTGCTAAGAAGAACTATGCAGTGTTCCTTAGTATATGCATGCATGTCGGAATGAACACTATATCATTCTTCTTAACATCCTAGGCATTTCAATACCGTATTTATCCTTGCACTTCCGAAGGACATTGTATAGTTCTTAACAACACAGGCACTGCAATATCATCCTTATACGCCAATACTAAGCAACGACTTTCAGTTAAAAACAAAAAGAAAAATAATGTCCTCCCCCGCACGTGGATTACATAACGTTTGTACGAGAACAGGTTGAGATACAGGAACCGAAACGTATGGAAGTTCCTGTTTGGCCGTCACTCAAGGACGGATAACGTAAGCGGTTAAGGCGACTGCTCGTGTAAAGTGAGAAATCCGGTTAGATTACCGGTCCTGTACAACTTTTCACTGCCATCATTCTCGTACACAGCTGACAGTTGTCCGAAGGAACATTGCCTCGTACTTTTGAACAACACAAAAAAATGGTTCAAATGGCTCTGAGCACTATGGGACTTTACATCTATGGTCATCAGTCCCCTAGAACTTAGAACTACCTAAACCTAACTAACCTAAGGACATTACACAACACCCAGTCATCACGAGGCAGAGAAAATCCCTGACCCCGCCGGGAATCGAACCCGGGAAGCCGGGCGCGGGAAGCGAGAACGCTACCACACGATCACGAGTTGCGGACTTTTGAACAACACAGGTACTGCAATGTCCTATTTATCAGACCACGCCGGCGCAAATGACTTTCAATTAAAATGTGTCATGTCTCCCCTGTACAGGAATATATATAATGGACGTAGGTGTGCAGGTTGTAGACACATGGTTGACGACATATGGAAGTTCGAGTCTTGCTGGGAAGTGTGTTCAGGTATCTTATTGGTAAGGCGACCTCTAGCGGTAAGCAGAAAATCCGGGCTCGAAACCTGGGCCAGCACAACTTTTCATTGTCGTCATTCCATTATGCAGCTGATGGTTATCCATAATCGCACCTACTAATATATTTCATGTAATTTATTGTATGTGTCAATCTTGTGGTCTCTTGCACTCACTGAAGTAGTTACGAAGAGCTGCAGAAACATGAAACAGGGACAACCAGATGAGCAGTCGAATCAAAGACCTGAGCCTCTAACTGCCACATCGTCTTGTTTGGGACCAAGTTATCTGGCGCGATAACACCATATCATCGTGTTCCGCTACATCTATTCCAACATTTCTTTCTGGTTCGCTGTTTAGCTATACCTTTCTCCGCCCATCCTCTCTGTTTCTCCCTTCCTCAGTCCTTCCCTCTCTCTCTCTCTCTCTCTCTCTCTCTCTCTCTCTCTCTCTCTCTCTATCTCTCTCTGTCTCTCTCTATCAACACAAAAACACACACACACAGCTATACAGTTATTTGGGAATTTTACGACCGCATAGGAAATTGGACACGCGAAATTTAGCTGTAGCTCGGCTGCAGATGCACTCCGTCATGGTTCACTTCCTCTTGACCTAAATTCGTGTACAGGGAAAATAACAGTTATCTCAGTATTTCGCGCTTCATTGCACTGACCGAGAAGAAGACATCAAAGCGTAACTGACTCCATCCAGGACGAGTTCCCTGGCGAGACTAGATCGAGAGTCCTGTCTGTTTTCAGACGCTAAATGCGTCTCCGTAACGCAGCAAAGAGCCTTAACGGCAACCAAGAAGCTTGCTTAACGTCTCCTAATTCTGGCATTCGGAGTGCTGTAGACACATCTACACCAATTCACGCGCGAGCACAAACGGTTGCCGCTTCTGGGCGTATCAGTCAAGAACCAGAGTCCGCGAACCTATCAATTTCCGAGAAGCGCTCGGCAAAGAGCAGCAGGTGCGGTCGCGCGTCGATTTACAGCTCGCCTAATTCCAGTTACTTTATTCCTGCTAAATTAGAAGTAACGCGGCCGAAAACGGCCATAAAGTCCTATTTATTGCCACAGCTACGGCAGCTAGGAGAAGAAATTAGAGGGAGTGGAGAACGAGCGCCCAAGTTTATGTGGAATTACGGGCAGATTTCATCAGCGGCCGGTGAGCAGCGGCGGCCGTGTTCAGCGATTACGCGGCTGGTTTTCCGATCGAAACTGCCCCAGTCGGCGGAAGCTTCGCATCTGCGACGGGCAAAGTGTCTGGGGCGGCCACCTGGGCGCTCGCGAGCCGCCACTACATCAGCGACCGCCCACCCGGCGTCCCAGTCTGTCAGCGGCCGACCGGGAGGCACATCCGGGAGACACTCACCCAGCCCAGCGGCCTACGACTTCATTAGTTGAGCCGTCGTAAATATCAACGATGCCGCCATTACAGCCTATCATCGTCCCTGTTAAAGATCGCCTGTGCGGATGCAAGCCGGATAATAAATACTCGGTGCAGCTGGCTTGCTCGCTGTATTACGCTATCGCTCTAGGGCTACCCTCACTGTAAGTAATGGAGCATTTGTGGGGAGAATGAGGTAGCGACTATTAAGACTCTGTCATTGTGTGTGCTGTTGTAACACCAGAAACGGCAACTTCCATAATTACCTTGTGCATAAATTAGCTTCGGTTATCATTTGGCAGATCACACGATAATCATCATTCACCGTCAGTGTCTCAAAGTTTAAAGACTGCTCTTTTTCCTGTAAAAGGCAGACTTCGAAAATAAATTTCTGGAAAAGCAGGCGAGACAAGTAATTCAGGGAAAGATTGTGGAACAAGAGAAAAGCAGTGTAGAATTGTAATGAGGAAATCCTCGTTTACGACGCTTAGGTGGAATTAATAAGAAAAAGCAGTTAATATGCTCTTTTCCTTTATTCTCAGAGACTGTAGCCGAATTCCTCCATTGCTCAGCGACGCGAACTGTACATTCGTTTTCAGGATCATGTCTTCAGGTGGCTTATGGCTCTGAGCACTATGGGACTTAACATCTGAGGTCATCAGTCCCCTAGAACTTCGAACCACTTAAACCTAACTAACCTAAGGACATCATACACTTCCATGCCCGAAGCAGGATTCGAACCTGCGACCATAGTGGTCGCGTGGTTCCAGACTGAAGCGCCTAGAACCACTTGGCCACACCGCCCGGCCTTCAGGTAGCTTATTTCGGGGCGGATGCTATTATTATTCTACATCCGAACTTCGTCACATTTACATCTACTGGCAATTTCATCACCCAAAACTATGATAGGGTGAGTTGGGTGGCCAGTGCATCAATTGAAGCTCGCCACAGTGCTCCTAAAACCATCCATCAGACTCCTGGCCTTATGACGTGGCGCACTGTTTTGTCGAAAAATGCCGCTGCCATCGGGAAACATGATCGTCATGAAGGGCTGTACTTGGTCTGAAACCATTGTAAAATATTCCTTGGCCATCATGGTGCCTTGCACGAGCTCCACTAGGCCCATGGGCGCCCACGTGATTGTTTCCCAGAGCATAATGGAGCCGTCTCCAGCTCGTCTCCGTCCCACAGTACAGGTGTCAAGGAGCTGCTCCCCTGGAAGACGACGGATTCACACCCTCGCGTCGGCTTGACGGAGAAGGAACTGGGATTCATCAGACCATGCAACGCTCTCCCTGCAACTGCGCTCGCGGCAAGTGTCGATGGTCACATGCCCATTTCAGTCGTAGTTGCCGATGTCGTGGTGTTAAAATTTGGCGCTGCGGAGGTACACTGTGTGTTCAGACGTATTTGTACTCTGCCCAGCACTGCATTCTGATGTTAGTTCCACCACAGTTCGCCGCCTGTCCTGTATTGCCAGTCTGCCCAGCCTACGACGTCCGACACCTGTAACGAGAGGTGGCCACCCAACCCCACGACCTCTGGATATGGTTTCATCTTGGTTTCACCACGTGCTGAAGACATTCATCAGAGCACTCCTCGAACACCCGACAGTTTTCGTAATGCTTGTCATCACAATCTTCAGTAGGTCAAAGATAGGTAGCGCGCCTTCCCATTCTACACACGGGCAGCACGCTCACAGATGCTACACGCACCATGCGTGTGTCTGACTAGCAGTCGTTCCTCGCCAGGTGACGCTGCTATCTCCTAGACGGGCTTATACCCATAGCAGGTTGGTGGTCATAATGATCTGGCTGATCAGCGTAGTAAAAACTCAGTAAGCTCACGACGCCAACCAATCATCTGTATTGCCGTCGTTTTGCTATATTGTTCAGTTCGGAGTAGATTGAGCTCATCCGTTGTTGACTGATTGACTTGTATGATGATTTATCTAGAACTCAAAAAATGGTATCAATCTTTACGTAAACCTCACGTTCGCGTGCAGTAACAGAGCTCAGATGAACTTTGGATTTCGGCGGTCACGGAATTACGTGTAGTACTTATTATTCTGCTTAGAAATTTACTCTGAAAGGTGAAGTTGGCCGTGCAAGCTGCAGGATCTCGAGTTATCAATACGCATTTGTCCGCTTAGTTAACGTGAGTCATACGAATACATGAATTTCATACTTAGTGATCACTGAAATGAAGCTCCTATGTACCTTTTATTCCTTTAATTGAAGTTCGCTAGATTTTCTTAGTTGTTAACAATTTAAAATTTCCTCTTACAATCGTGAGTTACTCCTCTTTCTGTACATATTTTAACAACAAAGTCTCAGTAACAGAAAAATTACGACATGTCTGTCGTTAACAAGAGAAGATTACTTTTTCCGCTTCTCTATAGTACATCCGTCTCCTCTCACGTCTCAAACAGAAGTACTCCATTCAGCGAGTAGTAGCAGCACGGAGTACTCACGCGCTACACTGATTATTAGCGTTAGCACTCGCAATTGCCTGTAACCATTTCTTTACCAATTTTATCACAAAATGAAATTTTCTGTTAGTGACCTTATCTCTTCTCCCACGACACGCAAACCGCCTTCCAGGCACAGTCTCGTGGTACACCACAGTGTACACCTGAAGCCCGCAGTTGATTCGACCTACCCAGTGTCGAGTCCAGTTCTGTCTAGGATGCTTTACGTTTCCGCTAATTCTAAACTGCGGCGCGGAACGCATGGTCTTTTGTGAAACATACGCTCAGTCTCTTCCTTTACTTAAATCACTTAGTGACTTGAACTAGATATAGGGAGGGACTGGCGATTTTTAAACGAAACTGATGCACCAGTGACTTCCACCTGTTAGTTGGTCTCCAACAGTTATAGACCGGAAGGGGAACTGCTATTGCTGCCACCTTCCATTGGGAACGAAGGTTGGATGGCATGGAGCAAGCCGACAATATCAAATTCTGGCCATTTATGGTCTAGTCAGCTTGTTCATGTACTGCCACTTTTATTTATTCGTGTTCATCACAACTCTCCCGTAGTCAAGCGTCAAACTGACGACGACGTCAATGCCTCATCTTTGCCTCAGGCTTCATGGAATACTGTAAAACAGACATCAAGAGTCGCAACAGAGACCAATCAACAGGTGCGTGGACTTACTTTGTAAAAACAGATGACATGCCATGCCTCACATCGGGACACTTCTAGGGCAGCACTCTTTCATCGCCAATCTAAAAATTCCCCTGTATTGCAACGTTGGCTTGGGTTGTTTGGGGAAGAGACCAAACTGCGAGGTCATCAGTCTCATCGGATTAGGGAAGAACAGGGAAGGAAGTCGGCCGTGCCCTTTCAAGGGAACCATCCCGGAATTTACCCGGAGTGGTTTAGGAAAATCACGGAAAACCTAAATTAGGATGGCCGGACGCGAGATTGAGCCGTCGTCCTGCCGAATGCGAGTCCAGTGTCTAACCACTGCGCCACCTCGCTCGGTTGTACTGCAAGGCATCTTTACCTTAGCACCCAGTTTTTGTGTAGTATATAACAGCTTATTGATTCCACTCGTCAAAAAATATGGTGAAGGGCATTGATTCGTTTAAGAAGTTTGACGTCAAATGAGCGTGTCACATATTTCATCTGAATCTTCCTCCCATTCTCTGTTGATATCTCTCTCTAAAGCTAGTTATCGTGTCAAGCTTTAGGGGCGAGGTTAATATGATATCCAGCTATTCTATGTCATTCATTAAGAGAAAAACGT
Source organism: Schistocerca piceifrons (assembly GCF_021461385.2). Classification (NCBI taxonomy): domain Eukaryota; kingdom Metazoa; phylum Arthropoda; class Insecta; order Orthoptera; family Acrididae; genus Schistocerca; species Schistocerca piceifrons. Next base: position 773,334,997 of record NC_060139.1, on the reverse strand, counting down.
TGTCTTCTGTGTCAATAAGTGTAGTGTACTATCAAACTCCAGCACGCAGTACTCGAGCTGCCGTCCATTGGACTACTATACTGCATTCTCCGTAAGAACGCTCCTGATGTAAACAAACATGTATGAGGCGATTGGTCAGAGATCAGCACACATTTGCACAGGTATTGTTACGCCACTGGAAGTAGACCTAATTATGTGTTAGGTATTTTGTGTTTTACTACTGCTAACGGAACTTTTTAGCCTGTCTAAACATTAACACCAACAACAATAGTTCAAGTACACATGCCGACGTCGCAAGCAGAAGATGAAGAGAGAGAGAAAGTACACTCCTGGAAATGGAAAAAAGAACACATTGACACCGGTGTGCCAGACCCACCATACTTGCTCCGGACACTGCGAGAGGGCTGTACAAGCAATGATCACACCCACGGCACAGCGGACACGCCAGGAACCGCGGTGTTGGCCGTCGAATGGCGCTAGCTGCGCAGCATTTGTGCACCGCCGCCGTCAGTGTCAGCCAGTTTGCCGTGGCATACGGAGCTCCATCGCAGTCTTTAACACTGGTAGCATGCCGCGACAGCGTGGACGTGAACCGTATGTGCAGTTGACGGACTTTGAGCGAGGGCGTATAGTGGGCATGCGGGAGGCCGGGTGGACGTACCGCCGAATTGCTCAACACGTGGGGCGTGAGGTCTCCACAGTACATCGATGTTGTCGCCAGTGGTCGGCGGAAGGTGCACGTGCCCGTCGACCTGGGACCGGACCGCAGGGACGCACGGATGCACGCCAAGACCGTAGGATCCTACGCAGTGCCGTAGGGGACCGCACCGCCACTTCCCAGCAAATTAGGGACACTGTCGCTCCTGGGGTATCGGCAAGGACCATTCGCAACCGTCTCCATGAAGCTGGGCTACGGTCCCGCACACCGTTAGGCCGTCTTCCGCTCACGCCCCAACATCGTGCAGCCCGCCTCCAGTGGTGTCGCGACAGGCGTGAATGGAGGGACGAATGGAGACGTGTCGTCTTCAGCGATGAGAGTCGCTTCTGCCTTGGTGCCAATGTTGGTCGTATGCGTGTTTGGCGCCGTGCAGGTGAGCGCCACAATCAGGACTGCATACGACCGAGGCACACAGGGCCAACACCCGGCATCATGGTATGGGGAGCGATCTCCTACACTGGCCGTACACCACTGGTGATCGTCGAGGGGACACTGAATAGTGCACGGTACATCCAAACCGTCATCGAACCCATCGTTCTACCATTCCTAGACCGGCAAGGGAACTTGCTGTTCCAACAGGACAATGCACGTCCGCATGTATCCCGTGCCACCCAACGTGCTCTAGAAGGTGTAAGTCAACTACCCTGGCCAGCAAGATCTCCGGATCTGTCCCCCATTGAGCATGTTTGGGACTGGATGAAGCGTCGTCTCACGAGGTCTGCACGTCCAGCACGAACGCTGGTCCAACTGAGGCGCCAGTTGGAAATGGCATGGCAAGCCGTTCCACAGGACTACATCCAGCATCTCTACGATCGTCTCCATGGGAGAATAGCAGCCTGCATTGCTGCGAAAGGTGGATATACACTGTACTAGTGCCGACATTGTGCATGCTCTATTGCCTGTGTCTATGTGCCTGTGGTTCTGTCAGTGTGATCATGTGATGTATCTGACCCCAGGAATGTGTCAATAAAGTTTCCCCTTCCTGGGACAATGAATTCACGGTGTTCTTATTTCAATTTCCAGGAGTGTATATGACGATTTTGAACGGGTATTTCAGTACGTAAAAGGAAATGAAAATCTACTAGTCATCGGGATTGGAATTCGGTTGTAGGCGATGGATTAGAACAAAGGGTTACGGCAGAATATAGCCTTGGTGGTATGAATGAAAGAGGAGAGAGACTACTTGAGTTCTGAAATTAATTTCAGTTGGTAGCAGCGGATACTCTATTCAAGAATCACAAGAGAGTACGTTTGCTTGCGGAAGGCCTGGAGATACGTCAAGATTTAAGTTACATTGAATCATGGTCAGGCAGAGCTTTCTAAATCGGGTAGTGAATTGTAAGGCGTACCAAGGAGCAGGTAAAGACTGAGATCACAATTTAGTAATAATGAGGAGTAGGATGAAGTCTAAGAGACTACTCAGGAGATACAATGCACAAAGAAGTAGGATACGGAAATACTAAGAAATAAAGAGACGTGCTTGAAATTGTCTGTGGCTATATATACTGCGATAATGAATAGCTCAGTAGGCGATAATGGTAGCTCAGTAGGCAATTTTGTTGAAGAGAAACAACATCTCTAAAAAGAGTAGTCACCGAAGTTGGAAAAAAAAGATAGATATGTGGAAGGTATCTGCAAAGAAGGCATGGGTAACAGAAGAACTACTTCAGTTGATAGAAAAAGAAGGAAGTACAAAAATGTCCAAGGAAATTCTGGAATACAGAAATAGAGGCAACTTACATATTTAATAAATAGGAAGTGAGGGCAGCTAAGGCGAAAAATGGCTGTGTGGAAAATATGAAGAAACAGAAGAGAAATGATTGTCCGAAGCAGTGACCCAGCATGTAGAAAAGTCCAAACGACCTTCGATGAAATTAAAAGCAAGGGCGTAACATTAAGACTACAGCGGCAATTCCTCCGTTAAATTCAGAGGAGAGAGCGGATAGGTGGAAAGAGTACATTGAAGGCCTCTGCACGGGAGAAGATAAAATTCCAGAGGAATTTCTAAAACCATTAGTGGAAGTGGCTAGAAAACGATTACTCATGTTGTTGTGTTCAATGTATGAGACTGGCGATGTATAATCGAACTTTCGGAAAAACGTCGTCCACACAATTCCGAAGATTATAAGAGCCGGAATTATCGTACAATCAGCTTAGCATCTCATGCGTCCAAGTCGCTGACAAAAATAATGTACAAAAATGGAAAATAAGATTGAGAATCTGTTATATCACAATTTGGCTTTAGAAAAGGTAAAGGCACCGGAGAAGCGGTTCTGACGTTGCAATTGATAATGGAAACAAGAATGAAGAAAAATCAAGATTGTCAACCTGGAAAAATCATTCGGCAATGTAAAATGATGCAAGATGTTCGAGCTATAGGGAAATACGGTCAAAATACTATCCGTTCAAGAACCAAGACGGAATAATAAGAGTGGAGACCAAGAACGAACTGCTAGTATTAAAGAGGGTTTGAGAGAGGAATGTAGTCTTTCATCGCTACTGTACAACCTACACAACAGGGAAGAATGACGGAAGTAAACGAAACGTTCAAGAGTGGGATCAAAATTAAAGTTGCAAGGATATCAATGATTAGATTCAGTGACAGTGAAGAAGAATTGCAGGATCTGTTGAATAAAATGAACTGTGTATTGAGTATGGAATATGGATTGAGAGTAAATCAAAGAATGAAGAAAGTAATAAAAAGTAGCAAAAATAAGACGAGCGAGAAACGTAACATAAGAGTTGGTGACCGCGAAGCAGATTAAGTTAAATCTGGTACGTAGGCAGCAAACCAACCCATGACGGACGGAGCAAAGAGGGCAGAAAAAAAACAGACTAGTATAGGCCAAAATGTCATTCCTGACCAAGAGAATTCCACTAGCACTAAACTTAGGCTTAACTTTAGTGAGGGAGGCATTTCTGAGAATGTAGATTTGGAGGACAGCATTGTATGGTAGTGAGACATGGACTGGTGGGAAAACCGGAACAAAAGAGAATCAAGTTTTTGAAATGTGGTGCTGTAGAATAACGTTGAAAATATGATGGGCTCCTAAGATAAGGAATGAGGTGGTTCTCTACAGAATCGGCAAGGAAATGAACAAAAAAATGGCCCTGAGCACTATGGGACTTAACTTCTGAGGTCATCAGTCCATTAGAACTTAGAACTACTTAAACCTAACTAACCTAAGGACAACACACACATCCATGCCCGAGGCAGGAGTCGAAAATTTCGGCCGTAGCGGTCGCGCGGTTCCAGACTGTAGGGTCTGAAACCGCTAGGCCACTCCGGACGGCCGGAAATGAACATACGGAGAACAGTGACAAGAAGAAGCGACAGGATGATAGAAGATCTGTTAAAACGCCAGGGGATGCCTTCCATGGTACTAAGGGAGCAGTGGAGGGTAGAAGCTGTAGAGGAAGACAGAGATTGGAATACATCCAGCAAATACGCTCATCAAAAGAGTTTTGCATCACCTCGGTTCCGAGAGTTCCGGAACCTGTACAGAAAATTGGAATAGAGATGAACATAAACATCATTTCCGCCCGTTTTACTGCTCATGAAAACCACGCACTGCGTGTTATACCACCATACAGCGAGACCTTCAGAACTGGTGGTCCACATTGGTGTACACACCGGTACCTCTAATACGCAGTGGCACGTCCTCTTGCACTGATTCACAAGTTCATCAAGGTACTGTTGGTCCAGATTGTCCCACTCGTCAACGGCGATTAGGCGTAGATCCCTCAGAGTGGTTGATGGGTCACATCGTCCATAAACAGATCTTTTAAATCCATCCCAGGCATGTACGGTAGGTTTCATGTCTGGATAACATGCTGGCCGCTCTGGTCGAGCGATATCGTTATCCTGAAGGAAGTCGTTCGTAAGATGTGCACGATGGGGGCGCGAATTGTCGTCCTTGAAGACAAATGCCTCGCCAATATGCTCCCGGTTTGGTTGCACTACCGGTCGGAGGATGACATTCACGCATCGTACAGCCGTTATGGCGCCTTCCATGACCACCAGTGGCGCACGTCAGCTCCACATAATGCCACCCCAAAACAGCAGGGAACCTCCACCTTGCTGCACTCGCTGGACAGCGTGTCTAAGGCGTTCAGCCTGACCTCGTTGCCTCCAAAAAAGTCTCCGATGATTGTGTTATTGAAGGCATATGCGACACTCATCGGTGAAGAGAACGTGATGCCAACCCTGAGCAGTCCATTCGGCATATTGTTGGGTCCATCTGTACCGTACTGCATGGTGTCGTGGTTGCAAAGATAAACCTCACTGTGGACGTCGGGAGTGAAGTTGCGCATCATGCAGTCTATTGCGCACAGTTTGAGTAGTAACACGACGTCCGGTGGGTGCACGAAAAGCATTATTCAACATGGTGGCGATTCTGTCAGGATTCCTTCGAGCCGTAATCCGTGGGTAGCGGTGATCCGCTGCGGTAGTAGCCCTTGGGCGGCCTGAGCGAGGCATGTCATCGACAGTTCCTGTCTCTCTGTATCTCCTCCATGTCCGAACAACATCGCTTTGGTTTAGTCCGAGACGCCTTGACACATCTATTGTTGAGAGCCCTTCCTGGCACAAAGTAACAGTGCGGACGCGATCGAACCGCGGTATTGACCGTCTAGGCATGGCTGAACTACAGACAACACGAGCCGTGTACCTCCTTCCTCTTGGAATGACTGGAACTGATCGGCTGTTGGACTCCCTCCGTCTAATAGGCACTGCTCATGCAAGGTTGTTTACATCTTTGGACGAGGTTAGTGGCATCTCTGAACAGTCGAAGGGACTGTGTCTGTGATACAATATCCACAGTCAACGTCTATCTTCAGGAGTTCCGGGAACCAAGGTAATACAAAACTTTTTTAGATGTGTGTGATTGAGAAACTAGGTTGCAAGTGCTACCCTGAGATGAAAAGATTGTGACAGGACAGGAATTGATGGTGAAACAGTAGTGGTTCTGCTGGACAGTATGCTAAATGCTTAGGCCATGTGTTTCTTACTTCAAATCGCAGTGCACAGTCGCTTTCTGTGAAGAATCCTGGGCTCGACGTTATGGCTAGTTCTGATCGGTTCATGTCGTAGCTTGGTTTGTCAATGCACTCTTAATTTCTCCTTCGAGCATGATAAGCCGAAACGCTTAAATTTCCACCTTATTTTTATTAAATACGAGAAACGTGGAACAGTATCATTACAAAAATATCACCAAATATGCACAGTTGTGGTAACATACTGGATGAAGTAACAGATATGTATACGCGAGGTTGTGGGTTCAATTTCACACTAATAAGGGATCCTTTCGGTCTCGGAAATTCAGGTCACGATGAGACTTCATAGGTTCGTATTATACTCGCAAAGGTGTCCACTCATAGATGTCTTAAAGCGCACTATTCAGAAAAATCGGGGAAAAAGGACTCTAAAGTTTTATGCGTAGGTCTAACGCACTTCATATACGGTCGGAAGTAGCGTTATGGCGTACTGGTGAACTAATGTAGTCAGTAGCGTACTAAAATGTCATTCGACCGATCTGGGTTTGATCCTACCTACAGGCTCCATTTTATTTTGTTTTCTTAACTTTTTAAAAATTATAACAACTTTTAAGTGAAGTTAATGACCTAAAGTATTATCAATTAATTCATAAATAATTTTATTTTGTTTATGAAATGGCTGTCAGAGGCTACATAAGATGTGAATCACACCCGTCAATACTTTCTTTTTAAACAGTTGAGTAATTTCAAATGCATTTTTAATGGTAGTAAATTAAAGAGTTACTTACTCTCATAACAATTTTATTATAAAATGAGGCGACATTATAAGTTACGGGAAGGTTATAAATATTCGTTGTAAATGCAAGGAACCAGTATCTTCGTGGAAACGCAGAGTATAGCTGTTGCTTAATTGTATACATAAAAAGGCAACCGATCAGAAAGTGCCAAGGCCCGCAAGGAACTAATCAAGCAATGGGCCTTACCTGCTACAGTGCCAGTTCATTCCTGACTTTCGCAGAGTTTTTAGCCTTCTGTACTGAGAAATATTATCGGAATTTTTACAATATCGTGAATTAAAAATCTCTGTCAATGGAGACATCGAGAAAGTATCAGAAGCTGCAGATTCATTATACAGAGAAGTGTCATAGGTATTAAAAGATGCGGTTGTTTATTACGAATGCTTGGTTACCGCAATCATTTAACTGCATCGAAATCTTCAACGGTAATTTCTCTTGAAGCAGTGTTCATGAGTAAAGAAATTTGCAGAGGTACTATGGACACACGAAAATGAAAACTTTGAAGGTGAACCTTTCGAAAAGTAGGAAGAGATGAATATGACCCACGAGAAAAGAAGGCAAGAGAAGTAGGCCGTCTTTCTTTAAATCACAAAATTAATGTTGTTAATATCGCAAAGGCTCACCACTCATGGAAACTACAGACATTATGAAAAAGTATGCAGCTGATTAAGAAAAAAGGAATATTCATCCCAATAGAAAGAAGAAACAAAAAGGAGGCAATCAAGTTGATAAGTATGTAGTAAGCAATTCCTGGACGTAAGATTGTTTGTGGAAGCCCGACGTAATTATCAGGAGTGACTGTATGGATTTTACAACAGTGGGCTTTAGCAGCAGCACTACAGTTTAGAGGTTTTGAATTTGAAGCTTCTGACAACTGGGTTCCCAGATTCAAATATAAGCAAGGTTTCGAAATAGACCAACGGAAGTCGGTGTCATGTGGAAATTTCTGACTCCATGAACTAGATACTCATAAGCTACGCTGGAGAACATATTTACAAATGAATAAAATCTATCTTGAGCTGGTCTGTCACACTCATACAATCTCAGTAACATGGATTTGACTTGGAGACTCAAAAAGTTATTTCGTCCCCTATTTTTTACCTTTGTTTTTAGTAACTTATAACAACCCAATGCTCCTGCAACACAAACATTCTGCCTTTCAGTTTCTAGAATGCTTGTCTGAAAGATAGTTAGCTGACTGTGCACAAACCATAATCATTATTCTGATTCGTCGTTATTGAAAAATGAATGCAAAGCAGCAGGGCACCCTGATTCTGACAGGAAAAATGATTTTAAAACATAATACAGTTTCCAAATCCTTTCTACTGCAGGCAACAATGCTAAACACGTTGTGCTACTGTAACCCAGTACTTGTTGATATTCAGTATTCACAAATTCACAGAATTCCTTTAGTCGTTCCACACTGTATATGTGGAAATACAAATTTTACTCACAATGTTTTCTACATCGATTGTTAACTTGCCTACTGCTGTTTCTACGCTGTTGTGAATTATACGTGCCAATCCCTACAAGAGACTTTTTCAGACTTATCTCTAATTTGCTGAAAACATTTTCTTTACCTTCTCTCTGAACCCAACAAACATATTATTCGTATTATCAGCTGAGAGACACACAAAGTTTGACTCCAAATGATGGGCCTGTAGAAAATGCTGAACACGTTGTGAGAACACAGCTGGTGTCTCGTTTTCGACAGAACAGAAATCTAACAACTTTATATGTACTCCACCTTCAGGGTTGAAATATTTGACAATGAGAGGAAGTAATTTAATAAATCTATGATTACGGGTATCAACAGAAATGCTTGTAAAATTCACTTCACTAACGTTTTCAGTAAGAAGCTCTTTGCAGCATTGCGCCAATACATTAGTAACAATACATTATGTTGTTGTCTTTGCACATTTAAACTTGATATCAAACACTTTCTCAATCATTTTCGACGTGTAGTCCATGAAACTATAGTTGTGACGGTGACACACAGTGTGGTAGGCAAATGTTCCTTCCTCCACAGCCAATTTTAATTCTTCATTGCCTGAGTCATAAAGAATTTGTAAATGATACTAACAAAATAAAAATAATTGTAGCATTTAATAACAAACAAACCAGAGATGTAATACCAGTAATGTCTAACACCATCGCCCTGAAAGACAATCCACAAGTTCCTTCAGGTAAACCACTTCCAGCTGAAACTGCTCATTGGAGGCCTGTAGGGCAACGAAACTGCGGGGATGTTCATCACTTTGTTTCACCCACTGTTTCTTATAGCCTCAGACATTTTCTGTGGGATTAAGGTCCGTTGATCTATCGGACCAGTCGAGGTGCGATAGGGTGCCTGAGTGAACGACAAACCAGGAACTTACGCGTACAGCCCTGTAACCTTGACAGATGGGAGTGAGCACAGGGTACATCTACATCTACATGGATACTCTGCCAATCACATTTAAGTGCCTGGCAGAGGGTCCATCGAACCACCTACACAATTCTCTATTATTCCAATCTCGTACGGCGCGTGGAAAGAATGAACACCTATTTCTTTCCGTACGAGCTCTGATTTCCCTTATTTTATCGTGGTGACCGTTCCTTCTTATGTAGGTCGGTGTCAACAAGATATTTTCGCCTTCGGAGGAGAAAGTTGATGATTGGAATTTAGTGAGAAGATTCCGTCGCAACGAAAAATGGCTTTGTTTTAACGATGTCCAGCCCAAATTCTGTATCATTTCTGTGGCACTCTCTCCCATATTTCGCGATAATACAAAATGTGCTGGCTTTCTTTGAACTTTCTCGGTGTACTCCGTCAGCCCTATCTGGTAAGGATCCCACTCCGCGCAGCAGTATTCTAAAAGATGACGGACAAGCATAGTGTAGGCAGTCTCCTTAGTAGGTCTGTTGCATTTTCTAAGTGCCCTGCCAATAAAACGCAATCTTTGGTTATCCTTCCCCAAAACATTTTCTTTGTGTTCCTTCCAATTTAGGTTGTTCGTAATTGTAATACATAGGTAGTTAGTTGAATTTACGCCCTTTAGATTGGACTGATTTATCGTGTAACCGAAGTTTAACGAGTTCCTTTTAGCACTCACGTGGATGAGCTCACATTTATTAGGTCAGCTGCCACTTTTGGCACCATTCAGATATTTTCTCTAAATCGTTTTGCAGTTTGTTTTGATCTTCTGATGAAACTTTATTAGTCAATAAACGACAGCGTCATCTGCAAACAACCGAAGACAGCTGCTCAGATTGTCTTCCAAATCGTTTATAAAGATAAGGAACAGCAAAAGGCCTAACTATCTTGGGGAACGCCAGAAATCACTTCCGTTTTACTGGATGACTTTCCATCAGTTACTACGAACTGTGACCTCTCTGACAGGAAATCACAAATCCAGTCACATAACTGAGACGATATTCCAAAAGCATGCAATTTCACTCACGCTCAAGATTTGGAAAAAGTAAACACACTGCTGCAATTCTTGTTCACGTTGACTTGAAGGAGTGGGATCAAGTCATGGTTTGAAAAACATCCCCGAAACATCACCAGACCACATCTGGCCAGAAGTAGACCTTCTCCATAGCGCAGGTCAAACGCCGCAACGAGGAATCGGCGTACTGCACGACTTGCACCATCTGAAAAGAGGCAAAATCGTGACTTATCGGAACTCAGTACTCGGCTTCGAGTTAGTTATTGCCCAGTTTTGTGTTGTCTGGCTCATTTCAAACGTGCAGTTTTATGTCCCGCCATGGTCAATGGCCTTTTGCATGGTTATCCACTCTTTATTCTCATTGGAGACAGATCTCTTCCCAGTTTTCGCTCAGAATCTATTTGGGGTGGACTGCTTTCACTGATATCAGCAGTTCCTGTTGGGTCTGAAACTGTCCCTTGTTATCACGCTACGAGAAGGTTATTAGAAGTATATCTCTCCATGTACCACCAGCCGGTTGGCCGAGCGGTTGTAGCCGCTACAGTCTGGAACCGCGTGACCGCTACGGTCGCAGGTTCGAATCCCGCCTCGGGCATGGATGTGTGTGATGTCCTGAAGTTAGTTAGTTTTAAGTAGTTCTAAGTTCTAGGGGACTGATGACCTCAACAGTTAAGTCCCATAGTGCTCAGAGCCATTTGAATCATCTCCATGTTCACAAGTTAGACAATCTTCATATGTGCACCAACAAGTCAGGATGTGCTCATGGGCACGCCAAACACGGTAACTCCTTTGTGCCATTCTGTCACCTATGCACATCGACCCATCTCACCACCATGACTTACGCCAACAGTGGATAGTCACATGAGCGCCTGTGCTGCCACCAGTTATACGCCATCTACAGCACTCTACAGCGACTACTGCACTCTTTTAATGGGGTGACTAGTACTTCGTACGGTGAACTTACTGTGTTACAGAATATTCAGGGAAAGAGTCAGTGCTGTTCTGGAAGGTCCAACAGGGTTGTGGAGCCATGCCGATTGCAGTGGCGTGGCCAGGTGCGCTAGGTTTCTCGGTTGAGGATCAATGGCGCGAAGAGCTCGATCGAGGTGGTCCCACAGATTCTCAACTGAGTTGAAATCTAGGGATTTTCTGGCCAGGGGAGTACCCCCACGTCATCCTGGTTGTCTTTGAACCACACACGTACACTGCTCGTATATACCATTGCGCCGAGGGAAAACAAACTGCCAGTATGGTGGTATATGGTCCCCAAGGATAGATGCATACGTTTGTTGATCTATTGTGTCTTCCAAAGAATGCCACGGAGACATTATCCAGGCCATATTGCTCTCTCCTCCGGCCTGGACCCATCTGATAACTGTAGCAGGATGTATGCTTTCAGACGTTTCACATCGTACACACAAACGGTCATCTGTCCAATGGAGCACGAAACGTGATTCAACTGAAAATGCAAATCAGTGGACGTCCAGATGTGGTACTGGCGAGCGAAGTCCATCGTTCGTCGACGATGAACAGCAGTTACCATGGGAGCATGAACCAGGAGCATGCTGCCGAGGCCTTGTCAGCAGTAAAATCACATGCCATTCTGTCCAAATATCACTTTCTATATTATAATCAAACTCAATGTATTCTCCCTTAAAATTATTGACATTAGTAGCTAAAATGTCACCATCATGAAAGAAAACATTACTTTTTACTTCCACGTCGTTACAAACACCTTCAGAAACAGCGCTTTCAACAGCCGCTGATACAACTCGCTACCTAAAAACCTTATTTACCTGCGTCGACAAATCACCAATACAAGAACCGTTCCTAGTTTCACCATCCTCTGCCGTTACATCACATAAATTATAGCTACAGTGTCGTGCAATTTCATCACAATCAACAGTACCATTAAATTCCTCTGCGTCTTGATTTAAACCTGAGCATAGTACCTTTTCCTCTCCTACACGCTCCTGCGCCTCATTAATTGCAGATCGTACATCAAATTCAGATCCACATTCGTTCTCAAACAAACATTCAGGATCCACAAATCCATTCAGAATTTCGAGTTCACCTACATTAGTAGAAAGATACGCACAAATTTCTTCCTCTGAAGTATCAATACTAGCAGCTTCAACTTTCGTAACTTAAGCACATAAAACATCATTACTACGTTTCTTCAAAGATAATTCACCAATATCCGTCGATACACACACAAACTGATCAACTGCTAACGAGACTAATGCCACCACGCCCTTATTAACCTCCTTAACAACTTTCGCCCTCACCATATCACCTGAAATATCATCACCTTCATCACTATAATCTTTATTGCTGGTTAGCATCTTTTTAGAATTTTCTATATCATCTAAATCCACCAAATTCAGCTCCACCTCAGCCTCCTTTTGGCACATAAAATCTTTCATTATATTAACATCCACACACTCTTTCGTCTCACATTCACAAAACAAATCATTTAGTCGTAAATCGTCAGCATCGCCTTTATCTTTATCTTTAATTATCTTAGGATTACCCCTTTTATGTACGATCTGAATTGAAAATTTGCCTATTTGATTCTCATCTCTTACTAGTTTCATTCCAAAATTCTGACGCCTTTCTGCCAATTTACTAACACCTATCACATTTCCGTTTACTCGCGTCCTATTCATCGCCGGTTTATTTTACCACCTCCAGACCTGAGATGCGGCGAAACTTACTTTACCCTATCTCCCATTACGCTGGTTCATTTCGCCAGGTGCCGGTCTCTCAAATCTACGTTCTTGGTGTCTGTCCCTGTCACGAGATTATCTGTCCCCATTACACCTTTGAAATTCATCATTGCATGTGTCCCTGTTACCGTTTCCCTTATCATAATTGCTGTTTGCGTTCCAATGATAACTTCCTGGATGTCTTTCGTAGTAATCACTCGGACTATAGTTATGATTTCCACTCTGAAAAATATTTGTCTGCTTACTTGGCGCTTTTAATTTCAGTGCCCGTTCTAATTTTTTTACGAAGTCCAAATATTCGTCTATTGAGTTGCTAGAACTGTGCACTAGATCCCACTGCACATTAGCCGGTAACCACCCTTTCGACGTCGTAATTTCAGTAAGCACTGCCAATGGACGTTTCACGTGCATTAATCTCGCAAGTTCACGTTTACAAACCTCTCGCATCGACCCGTTCCCGTATTTAAATGTTGGTCCGTTCAGAAACTAATTTTGGAGTCGCTTTTGCTTCGCTACACTCCAGAACTTGTTCAGGAAACTACTTTCAGAGATTTAGTAGGTAGTGAACGTATCACTGTATATTTGCCCACGATTGCGGCTCACCTTCCAAATGTCTTTTCACCAATTTTATATTCGCCTCGTTGGACATTCCCCTTATAAAACCATCTCAGCAATTTACTGGGTGATATTTCCCGTCGTCTCCAAAACATTTGACCGTTCCCGAGTTCATCCACGAAACACTGATCACGGTAGAGGTTTGATGTGCAGCTTATGATTCAACTCCCTTTTTATTTCATTGATTTGCTTCGTAACTTCACCATTTTCAATTTTAATGCCAGGTTCTACTTGTTCCTTTATTTTATCTACTTCTTTCTCCCCTTTCCCTACTCGAAAGGATAAGTTGCTAATAGCCTCTGTCGTCTCAGCCATTAGATCATCTTACCTACTCATAAAATTTCTTAGTTGCCTCCCAGATCTGCCTGCAACTTCTCCACCTTATCACGAAAATTTTTCTCGGCTTGATCTACCTTAGAGTCAAGTATTCCAACTTCATCAACAATTTTGCCCATTTCATGCCGAATTATTTTTAATTTTCCGTCTATCATTTCCTGGATTCCACTAGCAATTTTACCTACTTCGTCTTTCTCAACCGAAGCTATTTCGGATTGAACCGAATAAATTTTTAAATTACGTCATCCATATCGGTTTTAACACAATCAATTTTGGATCCCAATCCTCTTATCATTTGCATTAATTGTGACATCATGTCTCCCCCAAATTCATCTCCCTTGCCTGATTTCGGACTATTCACCGCTGATCACGCTCTCCCGTTCCAACTTCGGTCTAAGCGGCTCGCTAGTATCTTCGGACCCACACAAACTGTCCGACTGCTTACCAAAATATTAGCGACGTCTATTATTGGCGATTGAACTATAGAATCATACATAATCTCGTTATCAGAGCAGGTACTTAGCTTTGTCGTGCTGGATCCTTCTGCCATGTTACCGCTGCCGATGTTGCAGTTGAAGCTGACGCTGAAGATCTCGTAGCCTCTGTTGTGGTACTGCAACCGCCGCTGCGGGATGAATCGCCGTTGAAGATGCCGCAGGTGGCTGGAACCACAGCCTCTTCTTCCGCGTTACTTTTTTATCACTCCTAACCACTGCTAAACTCGGATCACCTTGGGACCTAGATCACAAGATGTCGTTAACTGCCGGGCGCGGTGGCCGAGCGGTTCTAGGCGCTACAATCTGGAACCGCGCGACCGCTACGGTCGCAGGTTCAAACCCTGCCTCGGGCATGGATGTGTTCAAATGGTTCAAATGGCTCTGAGCACTATGGGACTTAACATCTATGGTCATCAGTCCCCTAGAACTTAGAACGACTTAAACCTAACTAGCCTAAGGACAGCACACAACACCCAGCCATCACGAGGCAGAGAAAATCCCTGACCCCGCCGGGAATCGAACCCGGGAACCCGGGCGTGGGAAGCGAGAACGCTACCGCACGACCACGAGATGCATGGATGTGTGTGATGTCCTTAGGTTAGTTAGGTTTAAGTAGTTCTAAGTTCTAGGGGACTGATGACCTCAGAAGTTAAGTCCCATAGTGCTCAGAGCCATTTCAACCATTTTTTTGTTGTTAACTGTGAGAGTTATAACTGTAATTTCACGACTGTTAACGAAACCTAATATTCACTCCTGAACCGATCTCACATTTAACTTTTGCGAGAAGTCCTTCCTATCGAAGGTCATATAATTCTTTTTGAAACACTTTGCAGAATTCAAAACTTTCCTGAGTTCATATTCCGCAACTAACACTTTCCAAAATCCAATCCTGTTCCAAGACTTTGCAAGATTCTTATCCCTCAACTAACACTTTCGAAATTCCTATCCCGGACGAGCCCCCAATTGCGAGCTAACATCCCAAAGACGTTCGGGCTCACATGTGGTTCCTCTTCGTCGAAATGTCTTAGCTCAAACTCGTCTAGGAGTTGAACTGCAGGTGTCGCATTACACGCCCTAAATTAGACACTTGTGACCCTTTGGTTAAATTATCTGACTGATGGCAAGTTTACGAAGTTGTATGAAACGTAAAACTTTAATATAATATATAACAACAGCAATAATAATATCAGGAGCTAAATTAACGACCCATAAATGATGTAGACCACACAGTTGCGATTTGGTTAGAATAATGTTTATTCAGAAAACAGTTACCTAAAGGTCGACCGCCCGCTTTCGCGTCTCCACCAGCACTGTACCCTTTGGTGTCTAGACCAGAACTGTCTCTCCGCCCGTCTCCGGACGCGTCCTCCACGTGCCGAACATCGTCGCTCAGCTGACTAGGGCAGTTTCCTTTCCTGACGCTGTCCGTCTCATTGACTACAGCTTATTTTACATTATTTTACATTTTAACATATTTAAATAATCAAAGCTTGACCACTTTCACGTTCTAAATAAAGTAACAATTATATCCATTACATAATAAATGTTAAATTGTTTTACATAAAACCAATACAATTCCCTTCTTAACTTTGAATGTCACGGCCAGTAACCATGCACCAATGTACTTTCTGATAAATAAACAAAGAACAGAAGTTACTATTGTGCACTAAAGTTTACAACAAATATTCTATTACCTAATGATTCAATAAGGTGTCATGCTGTCATCGTTCAATGTGTTTTGTGTGGAGAAAATGATGATCTGATGCTTAACTGGAAATACTGATAATTTAAATTTACTATACTTTTAAACAAATATATGATATTTATAACATTTGTCATTTTAATGATGCGTTTCTATACGAAATGTCGATCGTTAAGATCGACCGAAGCGTTCAGATTTTAGCATTCAGGTTTTGTTACAAAGCTTGTTAATTTCATTTTAAAAGTAAATCCTAAACTATTATAGATATGATCAATATTCAAGTTTTACTGGGATCACCATGTAAATTTATGAAGGATGGTACATTAAAATTACTGTGGCTTCATTCCCTGAATTACTACAGAATTAAATAGTTTTCATAAATGTTTCCTTTATGGCCGATTTTAGGTCCGCCATATTTAACATTGCTACGTCTCCCTGTCAACAAACGGCTTCTACGGGGTTTTCCTATGATGTAGGTTCTCGTCTGTCTCAGCTTAGGCCTCATTCAGCACAATAGACACCTGTGAATTTCCCCATCTCGTGGCGAATCTGCGCTCTTTGCGGCACGCGGTCCTGGACGACAGGTTTCGTATCACAATTCCTGAAGGCTGACTCTTTCAGTCATATACTTAAATGAGAGCAAAATGCTCATTGACTCATAGCCTATACACAACGAAGTTCACTAGGGGTTGTTGAGGAGATACTGTTAGTAACCCTTTGGTTCATCTGGGTGGTCAGTTGCTCAACAGTTTCATGTCTATTCGCCCGTACCCATCACCTCAGCCATCGTTCACTTGTTTGACCTATGGCCCGCAGGGCACTACCGTTGCCATGGGGCGGTTTTGGATGCCTTTTGCCATACACGGTATACTTCGACCACGGCTACACGCGAACGGTTTAAAAAATATAGCAGTTTCGGAAATGCCGAAAGTCCGTGATCATGTACTTTGGATGTCAGATAAATCACTCCGTTTCCACATTACGAGAATGACTGACTGTCTTCCACGTGCCCGCAACACGCTTTGTATAACTTCCATTGCTAGTGCTGTCACCTGCCAGCTATGAGCTGTTATTGCACTTTGATGTCGAACATAGACGGTGGTCACAATGATGTGACTAGGCCGTGTATATTCTCTTCACTCTCATGTTAACTTTCACGTTATTTCTTCAACGGACTGGTACTAAATGGTAAGAAAGTGGTTGCCTCTGTATTATTTCATATCTCCTCTGCCACCCATGTGCGCCAGCGCAGTGAAACATTGCAGTTGCTTTGTTTCCAAATAACAAAATGTCTTATTATTGCTTAAAGTCGACACAAGTAATTGTCTTGTAGCCGGGAATTTCCATGATATTCGAGTCTTACAGCATATGAAACTAAAGAATGCACAGGACCTGACTCCCTTTATCCAGAGGACGTACGGGTGAAGAGATGAAGATGGGTAAAACACTTGACCAACATGTGATAAGGTAACGAGGGTGGTGAATCAATACCGCTACAGATATAAAAATGCTGGCCATGAACTTTTACATCTGTGCTCCGAAATAGAGGTTTCTGAGGTAGGACAGTTTACTGAAAAACGTGTTAGCTTATTTCAAACTATTTGTTTGGAATGAAACTGAAGGCTGATGAACATGAGAAATATTGTCAAATGTATTTGACCATCTGTTGTCGCCCATTAAAGATATGTTGTGTGCGGATTTTGTTCAAATGAAATTTTAAGAAGCTTGTAACATAGAATGATTTGTCAAATATCTTTGGTGATCAGGACACGAACAGGTGTAATTGTGATGCTCTATTTGCACCCGAAAATGTTCTGAGAGATCGAGACTGGTTGTTAAATATAGCAATTCATCTAGCGGCTTTCGGTGTTTCTGTACATTATAGGTCTAATATCTGCATATATCAGCTGTGGAGCACCACTTACCACAAAAATTTTATTTTTAATTGATACAAGCACAAGTACATTTAAGAGTTTTCAACCAAAAGTCACATACAGTGATACCTGGTACTCGCAATGCGTTGTGATATTTTGTTGTTGAATTCACTCATGTTGTGAACTTTTGTGATTGCGTCAGTAACACAGTGAAAGAATATAAGTACTCTGCCCTGCTAAAACAACACGAGTCAGTCATGCCCCAGGGAAATATCTTCTAGTAACCGTGAGAACAAAGGCCCCACGCATGAAACCTCTAACGCTGCTCTCTAAAATAGACCAAATTAACCAAGAGTCGCTCGCACTACATCACGGTCGTTGATAGAAAAACTATATTGAAAATGTGTCCTCTACGTAAATGTAAGTGAATCTTTCTCGCAACATAAAAGCCTTTCCCATATTCTTAGGGCTGATAAACGTGGAAATGATAGAAATAAATAGTATGTTATTACAAATTATCCACAAACATAATCCAAATCATCGAAAATCATTGTATGCGTCCGGTTACTCTATCCACCGATGACACAAACGTCGCTGACTTAACGATTTCCATAATTGTCCATGTGAAACGCCGATGTACATAGAAATTTTTAGTGAACTTGAAATGGAAATACGAGGGCTAGGTTATATGGACTGAAGTATTCCTTCTACCTCATACACGTACTGATCAACTGTTAACCTACGAGACATTGCATGCATTGGGAACTGCAGCAGTCTCAGGCAGTTTGTTCAAAATATGCGTAAACATTCTTAAATTGGGTACTACGTGGTTCAGAAATCGTCTACTGTATGATTCAGAAGTCGTTTGAGCATTTCGACTGCAAATATACATACTTAGATTAGAAAAGTCTGCATATATAAAATGTTTAAAACAGCACAGCTTGAAGCAATAGTCCCGTTCTACAAAATATTAGAGTTGCGAGTGCTTGTTTCAGATTAATATAAGCACGTAATACTGCAAGTGACAAATTCAAGAGTCTGTGTCTTCATACCTACCAAAAAATGGCAATACATATACATCAATTTTTGAACTCATTTTTGAATGTTTCATAAAATCACCGCCTGTGATACTAATTCTCTGTATGTCCGTCTTTACAGAGATGATTGCGGGACGTCGGCTTTTCAGAAGAGAATATCAGATCAAACAACTGTCAGCCGTCTAAATTCCCAGAATGTTATTTTATGGGGCTGCCAGTTTCGGTGATATATTACGCCATAGGAAGACGATGTTTGAAGTGACTGCTATGTCAGAAATGTACAGATACCAGTCTTTGAATGGAGGCCCATATTTTGATCGGAACCGAGGTTGGAACATTATTACACGTCGGACAGGGGACCTGAAGGTGGCGTAATATATGGCCGAAACTGGTAGCATTATAAAATAACAATCTGGAGATTTAGACGGTTGAAAAGTGTTGAACATTCTGAGATGTTAATGTTTCTTAGTGTAAAGCATTGCATTTTCAATACGCATAACATCGTTGTTTTGTGATGTCGATGAGGGACACAGATATAAAGAAAGAGAAGTAAAACTTTTATGGATGCTTCAGTCCTGTAGGTTCCACGGTGGACACATTTACCGAGTTATCGAGGAAAGCTGTAAAGCAAATTTTAAAGAAAAACAATTCGAGAATATTTTGACAACAAAACGTATTCTGCACTGTCGTGACAGGAGGTCATCTACGCGGCGCTTCTCAAATGGCGGATAAGGGGGTCCCCATCGCGTTACCGGCGGACTTGAGTGAAATAATATCGCTCTAGCGGACCCTCTGCGGTTAACAACCGTAGTTCTAAATCAGAGCTTGCTCCAGCTAAAGACTGTCCTGTCCAAGGAGGCAGCCCTTGCAATCACCAAAATGCGCAGTAACACACAAAAAGAAGGTTCAACATTTGCAAATAAATTATATAGCAACCGTCACTACTTAAGAGCGGAAAACTCAAGAATTTCACGGATGAATTAAATTAAAAAGTTTAATAACAGGGCTCTAGGAATTGAGAAACATGATCAAGGATCCTTTAGAATCATAAAGACATAGAATTTATGGTGAGAAACCAGGAAAGAGGGTTATGTAGCAATACCCCTAGTTTAGAGCAGGATTTATTGTCAATATAAAAATAATAGATTCAGCAACTGACTTTCAAGCAACATCGCCAAGAACTACAACTCTTGACTTTTAAAACAACGAATAAAGCTTACACAGTTATAGACACTCACAAATGAAAAAACATTTTGTAACAAAAGACAACGAAAAGTTAAATAAATTCTGGGACCTTCTCGAACAAATTGCGAATAGAATAAATAAAGGGAATGCAAAAATCTTATTTGGAGACTTCAATGCTCTTGTGAAAAGAAAAGAAGTATAAAGACACATTTGGAAAATTGAATCCACAAACTTTAGAAACAAGAATGGTCAAAGAATTGTAGAACTGCTTAAAACACAACCTTATATCTGAATCAACATACTTCAAGAGGAAGTTAAATAAACTTAAAAGGGTGAGTGGCAGCTACTGACATGTTTGTATAGACAAAAATTTTCATAAGGAAGCCTACGTTGTTGAAGTATCGAGATGGGCAGACACAGAATCAGACCACAACCTAATTGTAATTAAAGTCAAATTCACTCCATTAACAAAAAAATGGAAAACTAACAAAACAAAAAGGAGATGTGACCCACGTCAGCTAATTAAAAATGACAAATACCAATAAATGATCCAAACCATAAAATTAACAGATGATCTGGAAGAACTGGTACCAAGTCTCAAAAAACAAGCCGAAAATCTAGCTTCCATGAAACCACAAAGAAAACATGTGTGGTAGTCACCAGAATGTGACAAATTCCATGAAGAAAGACACCAAGCATAGTTAAAGTTTCAAGAAAGTTTCAAACACACCAAACAGGAGAAAATGCCATCAGTTTTGAAAATGAACGGCAAAAACTCACAAAATATTAGGGGAATTAAGAGAAGATTCCATAAAAACGTAACAAAATCTATAGAAGATAATTACCATAAAACCAATTCCAGGAACTATTACACAATCTTTGGGAAACAGCAACAACAGCGTGAGCCCCCTATGTTAATTCTAAAGGTTGAAGAGGGAAGAATGGCACACAGTAACGAAGAAAAGACTGAAATCATTGCAAAAGCATTTAATAAACTTTTTAATTGTAAAGAACGCAAATCAACGTAAATACTCCAGGGAAAACCGAATCTATCAACTTAAACCCTTCAGCTTTCCAGGAAGTAGAAACAGCCCCCAAAAAACAGAAAAAATGAAGCATGTGGAGAAGATCAAGTGTTTGTTGAAATGTGGGACTATTAGAGTGATACAATCAAGGCAGCCTTACACAAGGCTCTAACAAAAATTTGGATAAGAGAACAGTTCGCTGAGCATTGGACCACGGCCAGAGAAATCCAGAAAACTAAGAGGAATCTCTTTCTTACATTGCACATACAGGATATTATCCGAGATACTATAAGGAAGAATCAAGGAACAACTAGAAGAGGGTTAGGGGAATTGTAGTGAGGTTACAGAGCCTGGAGAAGCCCTTCACAGCACATAATTAATTTAAAATTGATTATGACATACTACAGGAAGATACAAGGATAACCCAAGGAACATAAGAACTGAAAATTTGAAGAATAATAAAAGTTTAAACTGCTTGGGATTTGTTGATGATCTTATTCTCACTGCCAACTACGTTGAAGAAGCCAGGTATAAACTAAAATCACAACGAGAAATAGCACAGAAAATTGGCCTTAGAATAACATTTTAAAGAAAAAAAAAACAAAGCTTATGCTAAATGACCGAAGACCTGCGAACAAAATTACTGTAGAAGAACAGGAAATAAAAATTGTTGATAAACTTGAATATTTATTTCTCTAAATTATTTCTCTAAATGAGAAAGCAACATGCAGTATAGAATAAAAAACTGAGCAAAGCAAACTACCTTACGAGAAACACGTACAACTAAAAAAGTCTATCCATAGATGCAAAATTAAGACATTATAAGACAATTACACAACCAGAAATAACATAAGCAGCTGAAAAGTCTTCAAAACAACGAATACAGCAGAAACTAACAAAATATCAAAGACAGACAGAATAATAATTAGGACATGCACAAATAAACAATGTCAAGTAATGGGCACTGGAGAATAGCTTCAAATGACACAGTATACGGGGTAACAGAAGTAATGAGCAAGATCAAAAGGAAACTTATTCTGTGGACATGTGATGAGAACACCATAAAACAGAAAATGTCAGGAAATAACAGGAAAATTGTGTGGCATAGTAAGAACAAAATTAAATGGATTGGAGAGATTACGAAAGATCTAAGAGAATTACAATTAACAGTAGATGACCTGAGAAACAAATCAGAGAAAAAAAGAGTGCAATACACACATACCAGACTACACATGAAGATCAGTAAAATGACTGCATCGAGAATGAACTTAGACGAAGGAAGAAAGAAAATATCTGAGGGAATGAAGAAGTATTGGGCAGACAGAAGAGAAAACACCTTTCGTATAATAATCAATTATAATACTCCTTGTGTAACTGCTGTAGTATTGAACTGTCTTATTTAAATAGTATTGAACTGAACTATATTACTGAACAGCAAAATCTTGCATAAAAGTTTGTATAACTGACTAGAGTGGTCCAATGAAGGTGATAATACAAAAAAGATTCGTGGTTACAAATTGATCATCTGGCTTTCTAAGAGTGTAATTTATTCTGTGACTCAGATTTGGCTTCCAAGTGTACAGTAAGTGAGCAAGACGCACCTCAATGACTACAGAACACAACGGGTCACTTAATAGTGTGGTCCACTGTCTCAATGAGAAGAGACCAAGGTGGATATGCGACTTCCAGTCTCTGTTCGCCAAACATACAGGTGTTTGATAATAGTAGTTGGACAAGGCCGCCAACAGTTGCATTTTGTTAGTGTGAGTTGCCTACATCATGGGCAAGTATGCACCCAGGGGCCAACCTATTGGTCTACTTTGATCGACAGGTCATTAACCTATTGTTCTCCTTTGATTGACAGGTCCTTAACCTGTTGTCTACCTGCCCCTTCCGCTCCCCCCCCCCCCACCCCTCAGGAAACCACCAACCCACCCCCTCCCCCTCGGTGCTACAGGTACACTTTCAGGTCTGTGTTATTGGAGTAGCTCCTCTAACTCTTACCAATTTGATTGACTACTTAATTAAATTGATCAATTAATTAACTTCTCCCTCTCTGATAAACCACCTCCCCACTCTCCCTCCAGGAAATTAGCAGGAAAAATACTGAGTTGGTCGGTCATTTGGAGGGAACTCAATTGCAGTCTATGGAATACTGTTTAAACAATTTAGACAATATACAGAATATTGTTTAATTATTTATGGCAGTGTATGGAATACAGCCTATTTATTTACTTAAAAAAATTTTCAGGAAATCAGTACCCCACCCCTACTATCCCATTGCCCTCATCTCCCCTCCTCTCTCCCCCTCCCCTCACTCCTCTAAGCGGACATTGGCGGCTCTGCAGTGGAGAGAAAGGATTTCACAAAGGGAAATTCAACGGTATATTGTTAATTTAAAAAAAAATTCTGTTTGTGGGGGTTGGATTTTTCTTGCTCATTATACTCTGCTGTTTGGAAATATGCAGGTCTTGTAAGAAGTGATTAAATTGATCATCCTTTTTATCCCGATCGTTCAAGGAATGCCGTCATAAAACATACATAACACGAAAATACACAGTTAAAAATCTTCCGATCACGAAGCACGCGCCATTTGTTGTCCCTGGTCCACTGAACCACACAGAATGCCACCACTCACACGGCCAGGAGTTGGGATGCACTGGCAGCCCTCGCGAAGTGACAATGACACCTGATAAATACGTGTCGAAACATGTGTTCGCCTAGGCACTGTTGCTGGTGCAACGACACACACTTTTCATATCTGTGCATCCAGCGAGATGGTTACCTAGCGGTTCACCTTGCAGGAGTAGCTAAAAGCTTGTCAGTGTTGCAATGCTTCCCAGAAAGCATTCTTCTTAGAGATCCTAAAGGGACAGCCCATCCATCACGTGTAACGTCCTGCTTTTGACATACGTCTCAGACACGGAAATCATTTGCCCTTGTTCTCATCGCTAAAAGCCTTCATCATGTCTGTGCATGCTTGTACAAACACCACTGATCATAAATGCATTCATGTTGTTTGGAAAGAGGCGACTGTCTAAGCTCAGAGGGGAAAATCAGAGCAATTACGCAAACAGCATTCGCAGGCTACTCTCAGAACTTTCCATTTATCGCTTGCCCCCCATCTTGTTTGAAGCGGTCTGTAGTGGCTCCTATATTCCGGCGCAAAGGATCTCTTGTGAATGAATGGAGCATTATGATTGGCTCTTACTTAATTTACCTACCAAACTGCTGCTTCTGCTTGTGTGGGTGCACTATCCGCCGTTTTTTTCTGCAGACGAGACTTTCAGCGCAAAACTATTTTGTACGGATCGCCATACTGCACCGACACTTAAACCTTGGCAAGAGTTGTCTACAGATAGTAAAATATGGGAAGACACTTCCTCAATTACACTGCTCTTCCACTGACAACGGAAGCTTGAATATTTCAGCGTGAAACCTATCTTCAACCCAGCCGTATATCACCACATACCATATCGATGTAGTAAACACACAATTCGTATCTGCGCCTTACAAAATCACCACTTCTGTATGCTTCATATAGCTATCGACAATCAGACACTCGCACATATACCATGAAGACTGTTGTACAAGGTCTGGGTTGGTTACCGTCGTCAGAAAAGCGTTACTGTTTCTGACTATTACCTGCTTGCTTCCTGCACCCATCTCCAGACTTTTAGATTCCAAGAACATATTATTTTCACATGGTTTACCAGAATATCATACCATTTTCGCGATAATTTTCGCTATCAAGCACCTAGCAGAATGGTACCGATCGCTTGCACAGTACAATTCCGAAGATATGGATTGGAAATTATTTCTCTAGAAACCCAAACATTAGCGATGTGCAACGTCCTGTAAACCACTGAGTAACTAAAAACTTATCCCGTCTGAAGATTTTTACGTGAAAATTCGAAAAAATAGAGGAAACTAATATTTCCCGTCATGAATACCGATGTCTGTGAAATAACAGATTCCAAGTAATTCCTTATGATTTACAATGCCAGGCCGGCCGCAGTGGCCGAGCGGTTCTAGGCGCTACAGTCTGGAACCGCGCTACGGCTACGGTCGCAGGTTCGAATCCTGCCTCGGGCATGGATGTGTGTGATGTTCTTAGGTTAGTTAGGTTTAAGTAGTTCTAAGTTCTAGGGGACTGATGACCTTAGCTGTTAAGTCCCATAGTACTCAGAGCCATTCGAACCATTTTACAATGCCAACTAACGTGTTTCTCATGTCTAGAGAACCAGCAAATGTGTCTTTTACCCGCTAGATGAGCACACTGCAATCGATGTTCTGTCAAACAATGAAAGGCGGTAAATGTGCAGAAGCAGTCAACTGGACAATTAACTTGTGAGCGAATAACAGTCCACCGCAAACACGTCCATATTGAATCTTCTCAAATTTCCACGGAAAACACAGGCGATCACGAAGGCTGCCCAACACATACTGAATATTAATTCGGTATTTAGCCGTCCAGTGGACGACACAGTTAGGTCAGGTACATTCATGTACCCCAACAGCTCCTCCGTTAGCCAGAAACGTGAATCATTCCCACCACAGACAGGCCAATGCCGCTGCGCGCCACGCAACCGTAGACAAAAACATGGCTCTGAGAACTATGGGACTTAACTTCTAAGGTCATCACTCCCCTAGAACTTAGAACTACTTAAACCTAACTAACCTAAGGACATCACACACACACATGCCCGAGGCGGGATTCGAACCTGCGACCGTAGCTGTCGCGCGGTTCCAGACCGCACCGCCTAGAACCGCTCGGCCACAGCGGCCGGCAACCGTAGACAGAATCTTCCAGGGAAATGGGCCGCATACATATTCGATCGCTATACTTACAGTTAAATATTACAATTCCTGTCTCAATTGGACGACATTCGACAATGAACGAAGTATCGGAAGTACCCCCCTGCTGGCACTGCATCAATATAGGCCGTCTATTCAACTCTCAATAAACTATCACGTGAGGAGATTTCAAATGAGGTCGGCTGTGCCGTCTCAGAGTAGATAAAAACTCAACATCGGTATGTCTTGATGCTGTTGCTATTGTACACAGGATGTCTGTGAATACCTCCGTCTGGCCAACACTATAACTACGGTGTCTTCTTTGGTGAAGTCTTTAAAACTGATCCTACTCCTAAATCTTCTGACGTAGACCAGCAATATGCTTAATGGAAATCTGTGACCTGGTATTCTGATCCTAGTTCGTCCTGCAAAATTTGGCCTACACCTCTAACATGAGAGCTACCTATAAATAAAACTTCCTCTATTTGCATTCTGCATTAGAACACCACTGGATTTTAAGCCTTAATAAGTATATTGTTTTGACACAGTTATTAATGTTATATCTTTCTAACAAGTCTCTCTCTCTCTGTAGAGGTAGAATTAACATAATTTACTTACGTGTTCTTTCTCGATCACGTTGTTTACTTAATAAGTTCTAATGAATGTGTACTTAGGCTTCGGCAAATATTTCCTTTATCTAATAAAGAGCTTCAGGTCCGTTAAGTAAATACGTACTCGGTTTGTGTATTTGAAAGGCAAGAGGGTATGCTACAAACGTTTTCATGCTACGTTAGTTAATCAAATTCAGAGACTTTGGGCTAATAGGACTGTGTGTACCTAGGACTTAAAATCTGACTTTTTTCTAGTATTCCATTAAGAAATCCGTACATGGTGTTTTTCTAGATGTCTGCTACAGCAAATCTGTGACCTGTACTACGCTGAATGTACAATCACAACTATTAATGATGCATTACAGGTCTTAAATTTACAAACTGCTGTGAACAGCAGACGAAGGCGGTGCACTGTAAAACAGAAAAGTTATTTTCTTAAATTTTGAAAAACCTGTTTGTGAAGACATTGTTATTTTGAGTAATTTTCTTTCAGCATCTGTTAAAAATCACTTACAGCTCACAAACACAGTGTGGCTTCGAAACTGACATACATAGAATATTATATAAGAATGTGAACTCTTGCAGTGTGCTCCAATGTGGGGCAGAATGTAACGTGCAGTGGGATATGCTGTAACAAGATTTAAAATATTGACATAACTTATTCGAATGTTTCAAAACACGAACAACAATTAAATGTTAGGTAAAATTAATATTCAGAATCTTTGAAAATAATTCAAATTTTTTTACAATATTCATCGAAAATGAAAACAACGTTTTTGATTGACATCAGATCTTCAACATCCATGATGCGTCTTGGTTTTCCCAGACAGGTTTTAGTGAAATCATTACGACAGTCTGCAGATGTACAAATGCATTTGTTGGTTCCACTATTTTCAAAAATTGCCTACCTCATGTCTTCTACTTTGCCGTGATTTTGACCTTTACTGTCTTCATTGTCTGAGTAATCTCAAGGATCACAAATTTTATCTTCCACTGTTCCACCCAGATTCTCCTGTTTTTGTTTTTTTTTTTTAATTTTTATTTTCCTATTTCGTCTTCCACTGACTTGGATTATGTTTTTTTAACAGGATTATGTGCTGCAAAGCAATTGATGTCCCCTTCTTTTTCAATACTTCGTTCGTTCATCGTTGTTGTTGTTGTTGTGGTCTTCAGTCCAGAGACTGGTTTGATGCAGCTCTCCATGCTACTCTGTCCTGTGCAAGCTACTTCATCTCCCAGTACTTACTGCAACCTACATCCTTCTGAATCTGCTTAGTGTATTCATCTTTTGGTCTCTCTCTACGATTTTTACCCTCCACGCTGCCCTCCAACACTAAATTTGTGATCCCTTCATGCCTCAGAACATGTCCTACCAACCGGTCCCTAATTCTTGTCAAGCTGTGCCACAAACTCCTCCCCAATTCTGTTCAGTACCTCCTCATTAGTTATGTGATCTAACCATCTAATCTTCAGCATTCTTCTGTAGCACCACATTTCGAAATTTTCTATTCTCTTCTTGTCCAAACTATTTATTGTCCATGCTTCACTTCCATACATGGCTACACTCCACACAAATACTTTCAGAAACGACTTCCTGACACTTAAATCTATACTCCATGTTAACAAATTTCTCTTCCTCAGAAACGCCTTCCTTGCCATTGCCCGTCTACATTTTATATCCTCTCTACTTCGATCATCTTCAGTTATTTTGCTCCCCAAATAGCAAAACTCCTTTACTACTTTAAGTGTCTCATACCCTCAGCAACACCCGACTTAATTCGCTTACAGTCCATTATCCTCGTTTTGTTCATCTTATATCCTCCTTTCAAGACACTGTCCATACCGTTCAACTGCTCTTCCAAGTCCTTTGCTGTCTCTGACAGGATTACAATGTCATCGGCGAACCTCAAAGTTTTTATTTCTTCCCCATGGATTTTAATACCTACCCCGAATTTTTCTTTTGTTTCCTTTATTGCTTGCTTAATATACAGATTGAATAACATCGGGGAGAGGCTACAGCCCTGTATCCCTCCCTTCCCAACCACTGCTTTCCTTTCATACCCCTCGACTCATATAACTGCCATCTGGTTTCTGTACAAATTGTAAATAGCCTTTCGCTCCCTGTATTTTACCCCAGTCACCTTTAGAATTTGAAAGAGAATATTCCAGTCAACATTGTCAAAAGCTTTCTCTAAGTCTACAAATGCTAGAAACGGAGGTTTGCCTTTCGTTAATCTATTTTCTAAGCTAAGAAGTAGGGCCAGTATTTCCTCATGTGTTCTAACATTTCTACTGAATCCAAACTGACCTTCCTCGTGGTCGGCTTCAACCAATTTTTCCATGCGTCTGTAAAGAGATCGTGTTAGTATTTTGCAGCCGTGACTTATTAAACTGATAGTTCACATCTGTCAACATCTGCTTTCTTTGGAATTGGAATTATTATATTCTTCTTGAAGTCTGAGGGTATTTCGCTTGTCTCATACATCTTACTCACCAGATGGTAGAGTTTTGTCAGGACTGGCTCTCCCAAGAACGTCAGTAGTTCTAATGGAATGTTGTCCACTCCCGAGGCCTTGTTTCCGGTCAGGTCCCTGTCAAACTCTTCACGCAGAATCGCATCTCCCATTTCATCTTCATCTACATCCTCTTCCATTTCCATAGTATTGTCGTCAAGTACATCGCTCTTGTATAGACCCTCTATATACTCCTTCCACCTTTCTGTTTTCCCTTCCTTGCTTAGGACTTGGTTTCCATCTGAGCTCTTGATATTCATACAAGTGGTTCCCTTTTCTCCAAAGGTCTCTTTAATTTTCCTGTACGCAGTACCTGCTTAGCCATTTTGCACTTCCTGTCGATCTCATTTTTGAGACGTTTGTATTCCTTTTTGCCTGCGTCATGTACTGCATTTTTTTATTTTCTCCTTTCATCAATTAAATTCAATATTACTTCTGTTATCCAAGGATTTCTACTAGCCCTCGTCTTTTTACCTACTTCATCTTCTGCTGCCTTCACTACTTCATCCCTCAGAGCTACCCATTCTTCTTCTACTGTATTTCTTTCCCCCATTCGTGACAATTGTTCCCTTATGCTTTGTACAACCTCTGGTTTAGTCAGTAAATTCCCACCTTTTTCAGTTTCTTCAGTTTTAATCTACAGTTCATAACCAATAGATTGTGGTCAGTGTCCACATCTGCCCGTGGAAATGTCTTACAATTTAAAACCTGGTTCCTAAATCTCTGTCTTACCTTCTAGTAACTCCAGAATTCTTCCACGTGTACAATCTTCTTTTATGATTCTTGAACCAAGTGTTAGCTATGATTAAGTTAAGCTCTGTGCAAAATTCTACCAGGCGGCTTCCTCTTTCATTTCTTACCGCCAATCCATATTCACCTACTATGTTTCTTTCTCTCCCTTTTCCTACTCTTGAATTCCAGTCACCCATGACTATTAAATTTTCGTCTCCCTTCACTACCTGAATAATTTCTTTTATCTCATCATACATTTCATCAATTTCTTCGTCATCTCAGAGCTAGTTGGCATATAAACTTGTACTACTGTAGTAAGCGTGGGTTTCGTATCTATCTTGGCAACAATAATGCGTTCACTGTGCTGTTCGTAGTAGCTTACCCGCACTCCTATTTTTTTTATTCATTATTAAGCCTACTACTGCATTCCCTATTTGATTTTGTATTTATAACCCTGTATTCACCTGACCAAAAGTGTTGTTCCTCCTACCACCGAACTTCACTAAATCCCACTATAACTTTAACCTATCCATTTCCCTTTTTAAATTTTCTAATCTACCTGCCCGATTAAGGGATCTGACATTCCGCGCTCCGATCCGTAGAACGCCAGTTTTCTTTCTGCTGATAACAACGTCCTCTTGAGTAGTCCCTGCCCGGAGATCCGAATGGGCGACTATTTTACCTCCAGAATATATTACCCAAGAGGACGCCATTATCATTTAACCATACAGTAAAGCTGCATGCCCTCGGGAAAAATTACGGCTGTAGTTTCCTCTTGCTTTCAGCCGTTCTTAGTACCAGCACAGCAAGGCCGTTTTGGTTAGTGTTACATGGCCAGATCAGTGAATCATCGAGACTGTTGCTCCTGCAACTACTGAAAAGGCTGCTGCCCCTCTTCAGTTTGTCTGGCCTCTCAACAGATACCCCTCCGTTGTGGTTGCACCTACGGTACGGCCATCTGTATCGCTGAGGCACGCAAGCCTCCCCACCAACGGCAATGTCTATCAGCTTTCATCAGCTTAGGGAAATATCTAGAAATATCAGGACCAATTTATCACCAGCACGGCGCATCTTCCTCAGTTGGTATGTTATAAGGCATTCCTGTGACGCACTTTGACTCTCACCATTGTCAGCGGCTCCTAGAACACAAAGACTTACATCATGACCCGCTTTTAACTGTTTCACTGTGCGTCTAAGGTAGCTTTACATGGTTTCGTAAGTTTCACAAAAAGTGTAAATCATAATGAATTTTTAGCAATGCGGTATGATATACTATTATTTTACTATGGTCATATTTCACAGAATTGGAGCAATTGTTATGACCATAAACTACTGAAAGCACATTGTATTATGATATAAATTTACTTCAAAAACCTCAAAACACATTTTCTTCACTACACATCGAAAATGAATTTTAATCATTTCCAAAATAGATTGACAATTGTAAACGTGAAATGCAGGGCTGCCAACATGATAGCCTATTCACAAATCCATATATTACATTACGCCCCATATCACACTGACCCCACGTTTCCAAAATCGCTAGAGGCGAATGCCGGAATGGTTCCTTTGAAAGGGCACGGCTGATTTCCTTCCCCATTCTTGACAGAATCCGAGCTTGTGTTCCGTCTCTAATGACCTCGATGCTGAAGGGACGTTAAACCCAATCTGCCTCCCTTCCTTTTCGGCATGTAATAGTCGGTGCAGCTACTGAAAAAGTAGCGAATTAAGTATTTGATGAGGTATGACGATAGTGTCACTGAAATTAAAATTGTATTAAGCAGTTTGTGCAGAATAGGGAAATAAATGTAGCTTGTGATGGACGGAATTACCTATCTAGTGCCTAATTTGTGTTTTAGTGACAAGAAAAATTATTTATCCGTAAAGATATTAAATAGTCAAAATTTACGTGGCTGATAGAATTAACTTGTGGTTTCACGGATTCTGCCTTCCCAACCTTAAATCAAATTTCTCAGAAATAATGAATCAGTGAGTTTTACAGCGAATTCTTCATCAGCCTACATGAAAAATACTTTTATTTTAAGACACACAAAATAATAATACTGTTCCAGTATTAATAAAGTCTACTTATATTTAGTATCTGATCTCAGCTTTTGTTATCTAGTGCCCTGCCTACTTAAAAATAGCGACACTACTCACATGATTTTCATTGAAGTTCGTATCCTATTAAAACAAATGTCTAAAAACAACTGTTTTCGAGATTCAGGGAGCAACGTCTGGCTGTCATCGACTAAATCCTTAAGCTTCAGTTAATACTAAATAGAATGAACAAAAGATTTGGTAATAAAAGTGATCGTGGCCACGGTTTTGGACAAAAGGAGGAAAAAACCGAGCCAGAGGAGCAGAAGTGTTGAAAGTTGCATATCACATTCGAGTATTGTGTGTGGTTTTCATATACACTTTGAACTGTCATTTTGGTGGAACATCAGTGATGATATATACAGATGCCATTTAGCTCCTTCTTCACTTGTGCATATAAATTAAATGTTGCATAATACAACATTAGTGTAAAGTAGTGGAAAACGGAACGGAAAACTAGGGAATTATATCAACAGAAGTTGTTACGCTGAATCTTATTTTCTTTTCAGAATCAGCTATGACATCTTTCTCACAGCCCGACTTTCAGGATCCACGCCGTAAGCCAAGGTCTGCTTTACAGAGGTGACGAGGGCAGCAGCATCTCACGAGAAGGTGGGAGCTAATTGCTCGAATCTGGGGATCGTGACACGGCGCCACGAACCATTACAAGTTCAGGTCCCCACCTCCTCCTGGAAAATCACTTAAGGGCACGTTTTAAACAATTCCTCCGACCGACGACGTTTCTCGCCATATCCATCACCGGCAGGTCTCGTAATTTAAGCGCATAATTTCCCCCCGCGGTGGAATGTAAACGCGATAACGCGCGGCCGCTCATTTCCCGGGCAATAATTCGTGAAAATAAAGTGTTGCGCGGCGCACCGGGCGCGCGTTCGTCACGCGGCTACCGAGCGTAATTATTAAAGGCGCGCCAGATACAGGGCATTAGCCATTCGCCACGCCTCCGCTCCGCGCCGCACCGCTCCGCTCCGCGCATGCGTATTAATCACGGCCGCTGCGGACCCCGCGGCGCTGCGTGCGCGCCGCTCGGACGGCACACTCCGGGGGAGGGCGTGAAATGCAAAGTGATCGGCGTTTCTTGGCATCGCCACAGACGAGTTCAGGGGGCAGCGTTCGCAGGGTGTTTTTTTTTTCTGTGAATGTAATGCATCCATCTACCGAGCGAGGTGGCGCAGTGGCTAGCACACTGGACTCGCATTCGGGAGGACGACAGTTCAATCCCACGTCTGGCCATCCTGATTTAGGTTTTCCGTGATTTCCCTAAATCGCTCCAGGCAAATTCCGGGATGGTTCCTTTGAACGGGCACGGCCGACTTCCTTCCCCATCCTTCCCTAATCCGATGAGACCGATGACCTCGCTGTTCGGTCTCTTTCCCCAAACAACCCAACCAATGCATTCATATGTAGTCTCGTGTATACACGCAGGTACATATCGTTCAAAGTTAAGACACCTTCAGCGGACACACTGTAACCCAGAAACTATCGTCTGGCATACATGAGATGTGGAAAAGCTACAAATGCAACCCTGTCCAGTCTCCTGACAGGAAGAGAGTTACTAATTAGATTAAATTTATATTTCCGATCATTCGTTCACATTGCTTGTGAAATGACGAATCAAATCAATTCAGTCACGCGCTGCTCGTGTTATTAATTCGTAGGTCAATAAACTTAATTATGGAACAGGTGGTAGTGTACCACTTTTCCCCAGCAATCTAAGACCACCGATAGCCAGCCTCGATAGGGAACTATAGAACGGTTGCGGCTGATACATTTTCACGACGGAGCTGTCGTACGCCCCCAAAAGTGAGTGTTGCTTAGAATTGGGTGACAGTGTTCGGAAACATGGGAAATAATCAGTTGCTGTAAGCGAGAGGTAGCACTGACATGAATATGTTGTTAAAATTCCCTTATTAAAAAAGACAAGACTTGAAATAAGTACTGAAATGACAAATACTATGTTTTACAACTTCTGACTTTATTGAGAAAACAGTATCAACTCCTGATGTTTGCTCTAAATGAATTGTACCCACAAAAAGACCAAGTCCTTACACACAGACGGTGACTAACCAGCACCGTTCCGCCTACTTAAAATGAAACTGGCAGTACTATATGAGCCCGCACCTATGACATTACTTGCTGAAGTCCACAGTTAAACGACTAGGATTCCATAAACTGCGCTGTAGCTACTGTACATAACTCTATATAGTCCTACCTGGGTACTCAGCTGACCCTGCTGACATTACTACCAGCATATTACTCTGACTGCAACAGACCCCTGCCGCGCGGGATTAGCCGAGCGGTCTGGGGCGCTGCAGTCATGGACTGTGCGACTGGTCTCGGCGGAGGTTCGAGTCCTTCCTCGGGCATGGGTATGTGTGTTTGTCCTTAGGAAAATTTAAGGTAAGTAGTGTGTAAGCTTAGGGACTGATGACCTTAGCAGTTACGTCTCATAAGATTTCACACCCATTTGAACTTTTTTGAACAGACCCCTTCTTCAGAGTTTTAATCAGTTTTCCCCTTCGTCCGTGCCAGTCCCAGACATGGCGTCGCCGAAGGGCCTTCTCCATCCATTGGCTCTAATTGTGTATTATGCTTTGGAAGCTTAGCGGAGGGAGGAAAACATCTGTAGTCAAATTTTGTCTTAGGGCTGCTATAGGCGCTTCGTAATGCGCTGGCGTAAGCTGCCGCCGGCACACCATGCGGCTAAGAACTTGCGATAATATCGATAGAGGCCAAAATCGGACTTGCAAGCAACGTGCCGCCAACGCCCTCTCGGCTGCCAGTATTTACATCGCCACCGCGGACCAGAGGGGCAGTCACTCCCGGTCAGTTCCTGCCAGTCATCGAGGGAGTCCGCGGGTGGAGTTATCCGTCGCAGCGCAGTGGGAATCGCAGTTGCAGTTAGCTCAGCCTCTACCTCAGAGTCAGGCAGTACCTAGCGACCAGAGTAGTGTATATAGCGGACTCGTACTTCACCAGCAGCGAGGCTAATGAGGATTATCTTGAATTAAGTAGTGAAACGTCCCCTTAGAAAAATTAAACATGACTGTCCTTAAACTGACACACAATATTTTTAGCGCAACGCAATCTGACTTTCAAAAATCCCTATAAAAGATTGGCCCTGACTAACATTAACCTATACCTTTCACAAATCACTTACCTCACAAAAATCTTCGTTACTCGAACTACTGCAATACAGCGAGCGCCACTACTGCCAGCTAAATAAAAGATTCAAACTACGGAAGGCACTAACTACTGATAGGCATAGTTAGCAAATGAAAGATTTTAATAGAGAACAAACAATGTATTTACCTTAATAGTGTTGAAAAATCATAATATACATAGCAGTTCATGACATCCAGTCTTACAAATTTCAAAATTCCGCCATTTCTCTTCCCACATCCACCACTGCTGGCGGCTCACCTCCAACTGCGCAACGCTACGCGCTGTTAACATCTAGCTGCCCAACACTACAATGGCAGACAACAATGCAAACTAGCCACAGACTGCACACAGCACAGCCAGTGAATTTCATACAGAGCGCTACGTGACGTTACCAATAAGATGGTGGTGGTGGTGGTTAGTGTTTAACGTCCCGTCGACAACGATGTCATTAGAGACGGAGCGCAAGCTCGGGTTAGGGAAGGATTGGGAAAGAAATCGGCCGTGCCCTTTCAAAGGAACCATCCCGGCATTTGCCTGAAACGATTTAGGGAAATCACGGAAAACCTAAATCAGGATGGCCGGAAACGGGATTGAACCGTCGTCCTCCCGAATGCGAGTCCAGTGTGCTAACCACTGCGCCACCTCGCTCGGTTACCAATAAGAAAACAGAAACAGCCTACTTACAGTAGCTTTCTTATTCTTATTAATAAAGAACCCAGTTAATACTTGCATGCATTTGTGTTACAGAAAGAGGGTATCTGTCACCAAACATTCTCTCCTTGCTTCCCATGGTGCAAGCTTACAGTGACAATGAGACGACACAAAACATAACTTCGAAACACACTCTCCCTTTGTTCCTCTCTTACCCTTGCTCCTTGTCTGCTATTACAGCACTTTTGTTTTTATGGCTTATAGTGGTGCCACCGTCGCCATCCTTGCAACACTGGTCAGTATTTTTCCTCGATGCGTTTAGGAGCCTCTCACGTTTTATGTAACCTCCCTCCAAGGTCTGGCTCTAGTCCCACCTAGGAGACCAGTATTTTTTTAAATGTAACTTTCCCTTTGTTATGTTTCGAAGACACAAGACATGGCTGTTTCCTGTGGGTTCTACAGGACTACACGTTAATTATTGGTAATTATGGTCAAGTTGGAGCCGGCCGAAGTTGCCGTGCGGTTCTAGGCGCTTCAGTTTGGAACCGCCAGACCGCTACGATCGCAGGTTCGAATCCTGCCTCGGGCCTGGATATGTGTGATGTCCTTAGGTTAGTTAGGTTCAAGTAGTTCTAAGTTCTAGGGGACTGATGACCTAAGATGTTAACTCCCATAGTGCTCAGAGCCATTTGAACCATTTGTCAAGTTGGCGAAAACGGCAGAGGTTCTGAGCTGTTGGTTTGAATCCGGGCCGTCACTGAACGGAACAGATTTTAACCTCCATCCCTGTTAGGTTAGCTATGGTAGTTTGTTAGATGGGGTAATTTCTTTCCCCCGGTGGACGCATATACTGTAGAGGGGCATGTGAACTGACGGAAGCGCGAAGAGCCTCTCTCAGGGCCATTTCGTTGCAGCCCTACACTGAAGTCACTTGGTGATAGCCGTAAAACATGTGATGCCGCCATTTTTTGTGTCTATGTACTTTCTTTCGTTATTTGCCGGCGGCCGTGGACTGAGCAGTTTGGTTCAGCGTAACAGTTTCTGAGTAATACGCTCGCAGCTATTTAGATTGCGATTTTACAAACAATACAACCATTTGGATCTCGATCGAAGGGCACAGCGACTTTCTAAGGACACGGTATACTACTCTTGTTACCACTGTCTGGGCTCTTATTTAAGAGGACCACATCCTGCCTCTCTAACTCCATGTTAATTTAGGCAAGTATTTGACCCATTTCTGAAAAAAAAACTATTTGATCCAGGACCTTAATATTTTTACTGTATGTTACATGATGGTAACAGAGTCAAGTGTACTAAAATCTACTTTATCCATTTTATAGTTTTTAAGAAATACTTTTTTTAAATTTAATAATAAAAAATAATAAGTTTTTTCTGCAGAAAATATATTTTGTGAACTTCCTAATGGGGGAATATTAATGAATGTAGTACCAGATGTGGCTTTTTATATTATGCAGAGTCTCTGAAACTTTCATTCACTTATCTATGATCTAGATATAATGGGGCATATGTACTGAAAATTTTAGTTTGCGGGAAATTGACTTCAAAGAAAAAACTTTTAAAATCTGTTATTTACAGCTAATTAAAACTGTCCTGCTACATATGATGGCCCTTCTTTGGGCTCTAGCAAGTCTTCCAGCTTCTTTTTCACCTTCCTGGGTGTTTGTCTTGCTTTCTTGGCCAAATAAGATGCAGACCTGTCTGCATCGGCTATCCTCATTTTATCGCAATGTTCCAGCCCAGTGATCATACTTTCACCAGGATTAATTCCCAGCTTTTTCAGTATCCAACACTTTCCAATATTACCACAACTGAATGTAATAACAGCATAATGAACTCCTAGTTTCATTGTATGCATGCCTACAAATACAATTTTAGAAAGGCGGTTCCAAATTATGCTGTTTTAACATTCATTTGGGTTCTGTGGCTGCCCTTGCAGACATTTCTTTAGGAGGTCAGGATGAGCCAAGTCTCTGAAAATAGGTTTAATTGCTGTAATAGCAGCAGCAGGAGGAGAATGCTCATGAGAAGAAGATTCTCCAGTTTCCTGAGCCTTATTGTATTTGCACCATGAATTTTCTCCTGATGGACGCAATCCATGACATGGCTTATCATCAATAGAGGGCTTATGGAAGAATATGGCCAAAACATCTCTCTTCATTGCCTCCAGATTTTCTTAATTTCTCCTAATTGCTTGCCCATAGTATACCTGCAAGTTTTCTATAACAACTACTCGCAATCACACTTGAACAAAACTAACCGCATGTTTGAAAGCGTGTTGTTTACAAACAGCAGAAACAAAAGAATACCGACCGTTGCATTCCAAGGATAGCCAACACACAGTAATGTGAGGCTGAATCATTTGGTCCAGTGCGACCTATCCATCGTTCAGTAATCCTTTGATTTAAAAATTCCCGCACTTCCAGATGCCAGTATGTCGGTGTCCTATCCTGTTGGTAAATGAAGCCGTTCGAATCAGTCTCCAGCTGTGGGAAAAGAAAGTTCTCAGGCATATCGAGATATGTGCTTCCTGTAACAGTTTTCTCGGCAAAGAAAAATGGACCATACACCTTTTCCCTTGAAACTGCACCAAACACAGTCAATTTTGGAGAGTCCCTCTCATGTTGTACAACTTCATGTGTTTTCTCCGTAGCTTATATTTTCACATTATGATGATTCGCCTTTATATTTAAATAGAATATGGCCTCGTCACTAAAAACTAAGCGTGGAATAAAACTGTTATCCTCCATATTGTCAGAAACGAAATTACAGAATTCCACACGTTCTTGTTTGTCACCTTCACGAAGAGCTTGCAGTAGCTGAATTTTGTATGGTTTCATGTGTAAACGTCGACGCAACACACGCCAGACGGACATCGGGGGCATGTTGAGCTGTCGAACTGCACGGCGAACGGATTTCTGCGGACTCCTTGTCAAACTATAGTGGATGCTTTCAACGTCAGTGCCAGACACTCGGCCGGCCGCGGTGGTCTAGCGGTTCTAGGCGCGCAGTCCGGAACCGCGCGACTGCTACGGTCGCAGGTTCGAATCCTGCCTCGGGCATGGATGTGTGTGATGTCCTTAGGTTAGCTAGGTTTAAGTAGTTCTAAGTTCTAGGGGACTGATGACCTCAGATGTTAAGTCCCATAGTGCTCAGAGCCATTTGAACAATTTTTTTTTTTTTTTTTTGAGCCAGACACTCGGCAACGGCCCGGCGATTTGCCTTTACACAGACAACCTGTTTCCCGGAATTATTCATGCCGTCGTCCAGTGCCCTGTGCTGTAGAAGGATCCACACCATACCTAGTACGAAAGTCACGCTGAACAGTTATTACTGACCCGCACTAGGCTAAACGTAGAATACAAAACGCTTTCTGTTGTCCCGACACCATATTTACTACAACGGAAGTGGAAACACACTGCTGCCGCGTATCGGGAACCATGTAAAACTCGAGAGTTTGCCCTTTCTAACAGTATGCTGTTCACCCACATAGCTCAAATAACACAAGTTATGATTTTTTTTAAAAATCGGATGATTCTTTTTGATAAACTCTGTATAGTGAAGCCACAGAAATAAAAGCTTGCGGGCTCATCTCCTCGCCGTACTGATGTATGAGAAGCGTAAGAAGTAGGTAGCGTGTCAACGTGTTTGATATTCTCCGACGTAAACGACTGTCAAGTGTAAAAATCTGTCTGCGTCTGGGCAGTATGGTCGCACAGCGAGCCGCCGCGTAACCCACTCAGCCACAAATACGGGGCGACGGCGCACTCAGAAATGTCGAAGTTCTGTCGTGTCAGCGGCCGTACGCAACGTGCTCACAGCCTCACAGGTGGGGCTTTTAGGACTGAACCTGTTTCTTCTTGCAATGGGACTAGGAGAAAAACAGAGAGAGCGAGCTGTCACTGTGGGAGAAGATGTATATTTCGACAGAAAGCTATCGGGCTATTTCCAGTGAGACCTTCTCCGGTAGTGGCTGTATGCCTTGCTTTCCCATTAATCGTCGTTGTGGGCCAATAGTGCATGAAGCATACACCAATAATTAGATTCCTATCACACATACACGTAATTACCCACGCATGAAATCAAATTTTACACCTTAGTACCTTCTCCGTTGTTACTGTCAGATGAAATTATCAGCTATCTCTGTAGGCTGGACGTCAGCTTCATAGTTGACTAAAACCCACATTCAAACTACGCTCGCGATCAATGAAATACACTGCGTCTTTGCGTTAGTGTGGCGCAGCAACGTGAATACAGATGTTATCAGTAGCCAAAATAGATTGTGGTTCACTTTGATCACTAAGAAATACATTAACAAGTTGGTAAAAATCAGCGCACTGCTCGTGTTTTTGTAATGCGTGTTACAAACAGATCGGTCGCTCATGTTATTCCAGCATCTCGTAATAACACCAAAACGTTTAGCCAGGCTAAAATATTACTTAGCAGAAAAAAGTAAAGCCGGCCACGGTGGCCGAGCAGTTCTAGGCGCTTCAGTCAGGAACCGAGCGACTGCTACGGTCGCAGGTTCGAATCCTGCCTCGGGCATGGATGTGTGTGATGTCCTTAGGTTAGTTAGGTTTAAGTAGTTCTAAGTTCTAGGGGACCGATGACCTCAGATGTTAAGTCCCATAGTGCTAAGAGCCACTTGAACCACTTGAACAAAGTAAAGAAGAACTGCAACTCTATCCATACAAACAAAGTAGGCTTGCCTTGCTAACCTTTTTTCTGCAGGACCGATGTTAACGCCTTTGAATGAAGCTCTGCATTTTGATGTTGTGATGATAACTTGTGGAGGAATTCCATTCTTACTTCCTTCATATTTGCAAATTTTTCGGTCACTCTTTGACTGAAGCCGGGAATTCCTAATACAAGATCTCGTTCAATAGACAGTTGCTTGTGCAGATACTGTTCCTCGATCCGTAGTATTCCATATAAAGTAGCATTTTTAGTTCGACAGACATCCCGATCGGGAATCTTTTTGCTTTTCATTTTTTTTTAAAATTAGGATTTATCTGTCACTGTGAGAGAAACAGATTTAAGATTTACATCTTAGAATTTTGTTTACGGAAACGTTATGTAACACGTG
The DNA here is from genome assembly GCF_021461385.2 of Schistocerca piceifrons. NCBI lineage: Eukaryota > Metazoa > Arthropoda > Insecta > Orthoptera > Acrididae > Schistocerca > Schistocerca piceifrons. Next base: position 773,294,365 of record NC_060139.1, on the reverse strand, counting down.
AAAACTAATTTTTGTGATTCTTTGATTATTGTTACGCAGTTTCAGAGAAAGCTTAACTGTTACTGAAGTTTCATTAAATATTATTAAGTCAAAAGATATGATATTGCTGTTATCTCTGAGTCCTCGTTCACATCCCAAAACTCAAATAATTTTCAGTTTATTTAAAATTATTACCAAAAATTATGAACCAAGAATGACAGCAACGTTTTTAGAAACTGCATTGCACATTGGCGTAATTCAGTAGTTAAATTTTGCACCTCTTGTATGGAGACGCGCTGTAGCTACGTGAGCAGTTTGCACGGCGTCATCCAGTGCGAATCAGGTAAGCCAAATAATTAAGGAAACAGATTCTTTTTTATTTCAATTTCACAGGGACCAACTTAAATTTCAGAGTAATCAGATATTCATCAATAGTCATTGTCAGATTTTGTGATAGCAATAAGTTTCAGACAGGGAATGATTTTCTCGGAGTTAGACTTGTCTATGCATTCCTGGAGCCGAATTTACTTATAACAGTTTGTGTTGTTCAAGCTATCAGCTTTACGATCGGGTATCCGCACCGTTCAAAACAGAAAGCCCGAATTTTAGCATCCAATAGACAATTTAACACTAAAATCGCTATCGACATTACAGATCCATTTTCACAGAAATAAATTTGAACTGATAACTTTTGATGTTTGTAATTTCACACTCAAAAACTGTCATTTGATTCATGCATAAGTTGGGTGAATATCAGTTTTCTACAGCTGATTGTACCAAATATATACATGGAACGTAGCTTTATGAAAAAACGAGAGCTAGAAGGAGAACCTTTCATACTTTAAAATCCTTACTAAGCCACAGGCTTGTCGGATGGTATTTTCAGTAAAAAGTTTCTCCGCATTTCTCACATTATTCATACATTTGAAAATATATTCCCTATATTATAACAGTATTGACAGTCATTGACTGGAAATTCCACTGAATAGGCTTTGAACGTGGCAGTCGTCGAGAACTGATGTTCTTTCTGGAGATGCTGAGAAGAAATTGTAAAATCCCTGAAGTTCGGTGAAAAGTATTCGACCATTCTACTAATCGAATTGAAAGCATAATGAGATTCAGTTAGTGGACATAACAATAAGTGTATCAACATTTCCTAGACAAGAGTCTGCATCTCACATGATGAACTACTCATAACTGCCGCACAATCGTAATGTTTATGGTATTGGTTTGTGTGGACAATTCTCCAGTCGTAATTTATCTGTTCTGTGATATACATTACCACGACTGGGCATCGTGGTTTTCTGATACTATGGAGTATCAAAATTTTTCCATTGGTGTTGGATTACTGATGTAACTTTATACTACAACCATCCGCAAAACACACGCTACATCGCTTGCTTCGTAAGATATTACATCAAAAAACTTCGTACTCATAATTTGTTTTTTAATTTCCTCTTAGCAGACTTGAAGCAAACACTGGAACAGCTCATTCTGGATGTTTCTTTTAGGTGTGTTTGAAAACTGTTCCTTTTTCTATTGGCAGTTATAATACAGAATCGAACTAGGCACTAAAATTACTCAAGGCACGAAAAACGCTAGGACTGGAAGATTATTGAGTCTCATCGTATCCTCTGGGGGTTAAGTTCCAACGCTCCGCAGAAACATATAAGGGTTTATAATTAAATTCAGTAACTATTTCGACGTATAGAGAAATGGATAGGTTAAGGTTAGATATAGCGGGAATTAGTGAAATTGGGTGGCAGGAGGAACAAGACTTCTGGTAAGGTGAATACAGGGCTAAAAAATGGTTCAAATGGCTCTGAGCACTATGCGACTTAACTTCTGAGGTCATCAGTCGCCTAGAACTTAGAACTAATTAAACGTAACTAACCTAAGGACATCACACACATCCATGCCCGAGGCAGGATTCGAACCTGCGACCGTAGCGGTCGTTCGGTTCCAGACTGTAGCGCCTAGAACCGCACGGCCACTCCGGCCGGCAATACAGGGCTACAAATACAAAATCAAACAGGGGTAATGCAGGAGTAAGTTTAATAATGAATAAAAAATAGAATGCGGGTAATCTACTACAAACACCATAGTCAACGCATTATTGTGGCCAAGATAGTTAAGAAGACCATGCCTACCACAGAAGTACAAGTTTATATGCCAACTAGTTCCGCAGAAGACGAAGAGATTGATGAAATGTATGATGAGATAAAAGAAATTGTTCAGACAGTGAAGGGAGACGAAAATTTTATAGTCATGGGTGACTGGAATTCGACAGTAGTAAAAGGAAGAGAAGGTAACGTAGTAGGTGAATATGGAATGGGGGTAAAGAATGAAAGAGGAAGCCGCCGGTAGAATTTTGCACAGAGCATAACATAATCATAGCTAACAGTTGGTTAAAAAACCATGAAAGAAGGTTGTATACATGGAAGAAGCCGGGAGATACTGGAAGGTTTCAGACAGATTATATAAAGGTAAAACACAGATTTAGGAACCAGGTTTTAAATTGTAAGACACTTCCAGGGGCAGATGTGGACTCTGACCGCAATCTATTGATTATGAACTGTAGATTAAAATTGAAGAAACTGCAAAAAGGTGGGAATTCAAGGAGATGGACCTGGATAAACTGACTAAACCATAGGTTGTACAGAGCTTCAGGGAGAGCATAAGGGAACAATTGTCACGAATGGGGGAAAGAAATACAGTAGAAGAAGAAGGGTAGCTCTGAGAGATGAAGTAGTGAAGGCAGCAGGAGATCAAGTAGGTAAAAAGACGAGGGCTAGTAGAAATCCTTGGGTAACAGAAGTAATATTGAATTTAATTGATGAAAGGAGAAAATATAAAAATGCAGTAAATGATGCAGGCAAAAAGGAATACAAATATCTCGAAAGTGAGATCGACAGGAAGTGCAAAATGGCTAAGCAGGGATGGCTAGAGGACAAATGTAAGGCTGTAGAGGCATGTATCACTAGGGGTAAGATAGATACTGCCTACAGGAAAATTAAAGAGACCTTTGGAGAAAAGAGAACCACTTGTATGAATATCAAGAGCTCAGATGGAAATCCAGTTCTGAGCAAAGAAGGGAAAGCAGAAAGGTGGAAGGAGTATATAGAGGGTCTATACAAGGGCGATGTACTTGAGGACAATATTATGGAAATGGAAGAGGGTGTTGATGAAGATGAAATGGGAGATATGATACTGCGTGAAGAATCTGACACAGCACTGAAAGACCTAAGTCGAAACAAGGCCCTGGGAGTAGACAACATTCCATTAGAACTACTGATAGCCTTCGGAGATAGTCTGACAAAACACAACCATCTCGTGAGCAAGACGTACGAGACAGGCGAAATACCCTCAGACTTCAAGAAGATTATAATAATTCCAATCCCAAAGAATGCATGTGTTGACAGATCTGAAAATTACCGAACTATCAGTTTATAAGTCACGGCAGCAAAATACTAACACGAACTCTTTACAGACGAATGGAAAAACTGGTAGAAGCCGACCACGGGGAAGATCGGTTTGGATTCAGTAGAAATTTTGGAACACGTGAGGCAATACTGGCCCTACGACTTAGCTTAGAAGATAGATTAAGGAAAGGCAAACTACGTTTCTAACATTTTTAGACTTAAAGACAGCTTTTGACAATGTTGACTGGAATATTCTCTTTCAAATTCTTACGGTGACAGGGGTAAAATACAGGGAGTGAAAGGCTATTTACAATTTGTACAGAAACCAGATGGCAGTTATAAGAGTCGAGGGGCATGAAAGGGAAGCAGTGGTTGGGAAGGGAGTGAGACAGGGTTGTAGCCTCTCCCCGATGTTGTTCAATCTGTATAATGAGCAAGCAGTAAAGGAAACAAAAGAAAAATTCGGAGTAGGAATTAAAATCCAGGTAGAAGAAATATAGGCTTTGAGGTTCGCCGATGATACTGTAATTCGGTCAGAGACAGAAAAGAACCTGGAAGAGCAGTTGAACGGAATGGACAGTGTGTTGGAAGGAGGGTATAAGATTAACATCAACAAAAACAAAACGAGGATAATGGAATGTAGTCGAATTAAATCGGGTGATGCTGAGAGAATTAGATTAGCAAATGAGACACTTAAAGTAGTAAAGGAGTTTTGCTATTTAGGGAGCAAAATAACTGATGATGGTCGAATTAGAGATGATATAAAATGGAGACTGGCAATGGTAAGGAAACCGTTTCTGAAGAAGAGAAATTTGTTAACATAGAGTATAGATTTAAGTGTCGGGAAGTCGTTTCTGAAAGTATTTTTCTGGAGTGTAGCTTTGTATGGAAGTGAAACGTGGACGCTAAATAGTTTAGACAAGAAGAGAATAGAATCTTTCGAAATGCGGTGGTACAGAAGAATGCTGAAGATTAGATGGGTAGATCACATAATTAATGAGGAGTTATTGAATAGAATTGGGAAGAAGAGGAGTTTGTGGCACAACTTGACTAGAAGAAGGGATCGGTTGGTAGGACATGTTTTGAGGCATCAAGGGACCACCAATTTAGTATTGGAGGGCAGCATAGAGGGTAAAAATCGTAGAGGGAGACCAAGAAATGAATACACTAAGCAGATTCAGAAGGATGTAGGTTGCAATAGGTACTGGGAGATGAAGAAGCTTGCACAGGACAGAGTAGCATGGAGAGATGCATCACGTCAGTCTCAGGACTGAAGACTACAACAACAATAATTCACAGGCACCGAAAAAAGTTTGTGTTTCCGAATTTTGTAATGGAGGCGTTGAATGTCAGAGGCTCCGAATTTAGTCTGCAAAAGCTCTTCTCCAAATAATAAAACAAGGAAAACAAATTCGCCGTTTCTCAAATCGCAGCCACACAACCATTCGTGCTTGCTGTAGAGTTGAGAGCTAAATTTTCTACCGAATTGAGAACTTCTCGTTTTATATGTCACCGAAATTTTTAAAGTGGCAGTCGGTCTGCCTAACCACTTCTCATTTTCCCTTGACCTTACGTATATTGAGGGGTTCAGACTGCAAGGACATTGCCTGGTCCTTATTCCGCGTGTTCTAATGTTACTGGAGCTCAAAATTCACCGTAGCACGAGCTAAGATAATGGAAACACCGCAGAGAAATATTTACATCGCCACAGCTACAGGTGAAGTTCGTGAACTGATAACGAAGTGCGACAATCGTGCTTTGTTCGAAGATCTGAGAGTTCCGGCTGTCTGGAAGAGTGTGGCTAGGGATCGGAAAAACTGGCCGGTAAAACTCGATACCGGTATTTTAGTTGAATAATCGCTATGTTTCGTCATTTGTTTGGTCTCGATTGTAGCAGGCGTTTTTTATTTTTGCTGATAACCGAGATAACCGAAATATCAATTAGCCATAGCTGCAAGGCTAAAATTTTTCGTTTTTAAAGAAACTTTTTTAAAAAAAGGAATAATTGTTGTTCGTGAAATTTGCATTGCTTGAAATATTGCATTCTTATATAAAATGAGAAAAGCGATCAGTCCTGGTTTAGTAAAAATACCGAAAGAAACGAAAGAACGAACACATGACATAAGAACTGGTGCAGCATTGCTGAGACAATGCCTTGTGTAGTGGATGAAGTTATGCTTCTACGTGAAACGTGCGAGACCTTTTTCCATATGGTCTATACGGTAGCCTCGTCGGCCGCTTGAGGAACTGGAGAGGTCTCAGCTGCCTGCTGCGACCAGAGGGGTTCATGGCTGCACGTGCCCGTTGGTCAGGACTGGCTGCAGTGTTTTCCACTTTTGTAACTGTTCTTGTTTTTTATGTCTGTCATTGGATGAGACGGTCTCGATGTCACTGTTCTCATTCCTAGTCCGGTACCAGGCTTAAATAAAAAAAAAAAAAAATGGCTCTGAGCACTATGGGACTCAACTGCTGAGGTCATTAGTCCCCTAGAACTTAGAACTAGTTAAACCTAACTAACCTAAGGACATCACAAACATCCATGCCCGAGGCAGGATTCGAACCTGCGACCGTAGCGGTCTTGCGGTTCCAGACTGCAGCGCCTTTAACCGCACGAGGCTTAAATCAAATTGAAGACACATGGGACGTTTCAGGACGAAGGACTGCAGTTTATTAAAGCCACGACAGACCATTGTGTGTCAAACACAGGGCGCTCACCTAATAATGGAGGGATTACCGCAAGTCATGGTGGGGAGACATGAGGAAATTTAATGCATCCTGTAGCACCTCGTTCTTAGTGTTAACCGGTCTGCAAGCCACAAAGGGTGAGAAAACATATACGGTAAGTATCACACAAGGCTCTCATCCATTTCCTGACACAGCTAGCACCACTGTTTCACGTATCACAGTATTTTGAGGACTCGTTATCATCAAGCGAAATGTTGTTTTTGGGTAAGGAAATTTACTAATTTGTTGATCAATGTACAGTGGCCGTTGAATAAGCAATGCAGCTTTTTTTTCCTCTGCCAACTTCGGAATTTGTTGTAGAACATCGTGGAATATTCCGTCTTCAGCCCCTATAGTTTTATGAAGTTCCGATGGGTGGTGGTGCTGTACGCATCCTTAAAATGTGATTTGTAATGGAGGAGATTTCCAAGCAGGGAATAGTCACTGAGTTTATTTTGTCGTAAAAGCAGAGCATCGCAGATATTCATAGGAGCTTGCAGAATGTCCACGGAGTTCTGGCAATGAACAAAAGTACGGCGAATCGTTGGGCGAGGCGTCTGTCATCATCCCAACAAGGTCGCGCAAATCTGTCCAATCTCCCGCGTAGCGGTCGGCAGCACACAGCTGACTCCTGCAATGTTGGAACATGCAGAAACTGTTATTCGAGGGGATCAACGGGTGACAATCGTTGCACGACTAGAAGTCGCTGTCGATAGTGCTGACACAGTCGTCGACTAGCGGAGGTTCATCGCCGCCTAACAGGAGACTGTAAACAGCAACGAAGGATCATCTGAGTGGAACTGCCTGCGCGTTACGAGGGAGATTACTAATGCCCGCAAGACTTTGTCTCCGACATTGACCAGTAGAGTGGTATCATGCGATAATACCAGCCATCCCAAAAGGTAATGTAAGGCCGTCGCACTGAATGAATATTACGAAAAAATTGGATTTTGTAGCCAAAACGGCGGGGAATAATTTGGAGAGTTGGAATCCTGAGTAAAGCCAACCTGCTTTCAGAAAAGAAAAGAAAAAAAAAAACATTTGCATTACTTACTGAACGCCCCACGCCCTTCGTTGGTCCGCATCATGTATGCTGCGTCTTGATATGAAGACGATACGTCTAAAAAATAACCATAACAATGCGATTAGCTAGAAATGCTGCTGCTCGGGAAGCGTGTAGCCGTGTTGGCGGAGCACTTTGTAGGGTTGCGCAGCCGGCTGGTGGGAAGGGCGCCGTTTCCCTCGCCCCCGGGGCCCAGGCTGCGCGAGGCCATCCATCAGGCCGCCACCCACCACGCCGACATGTGACGCCAGCGCGTCTGCGGCGACACCACGCCCTCCCCTGCGGAACACCTTGGCGGGCTCACGTGCCGCTGAGTAAATAACGCGACCTCACGGCAGACTTAATAACACCCTCTCCAGCGCGCGCAGCCCGCACCTCCCAGTCGTGATTAACGACGTGGAGTGCCGCGCCGTGCTGTCTCCGTATCTGTGTGAGAACATTTGCTGTCAGATATTTACTGAAACACTAGCACCTCAGTTAATTCACACTAACGGAACTTACACGTCCAATTGTATTCTTTTTTTCATTATTGTTTCATTTCAACCGTGGGTATAATTAGTAGAATTGTTAAGGCGTACCTAAGCGACGAGAACGAAATAGCTTATACCACGACACCGTGTTTTACTTCGGAAAAACAGGAGGACTCATTAGTGTTCAACGCCCCGTCGACGATGTGGTCGTTATAAACGGAACATAAGTTCGGTTGGGGCAAGAATAAGCATGGAAATCGGCCTTGCTGTTTGAATGAAACGATCAGGACTTGCTCTTCAGCGACTTCGGGAAATAACAGAAAAGCGAAATTTGGATTGCGGGACAAGGATTTGGACCTGTAGCCTCCGAAATACGAGTCCAGAGTCTTATCACGGCTCGAAGTCGTCCAGCATCTATTTTTGTGTGTGTGTGTGTGAGAGAGAGAAAAGAAGCTACACGTGTACTCATTGCTATCTGGGAAATGATTAGTGACAAGAATCTTTCAGTAGCCCTTCGCAGAGAAGGAATAAAATGATTACGAGAGAGCCCTTGAAAATACTGAAAACAACAAAGAAGTACTTTGAATGATAACACAAGACGTTCACAGTGGCAGCCAGTGCGGAGAAATATTATAGTTCAGACAATATCTGGACCCCGTTGAAACTAAAATAATAACTAAACAAATTGACAAAATACACTCCTGGAAATGGAAAAAAGAACACATTGACACCGGTGTGTCAGACCCACCATACTTGCTCCGGACACTGCGAGAGGGCTGTACAAGCAATGATCACACGCACGGCACAGCGGACACACCAGGAACCGCGGTGTTGGCCGTCGAATGGCGCTAGCTGCGCAGCATTTGTGCACCGCCGCCGTCAGTGTCAGCCAGTTTGCCGTGGCATACGGAGCTCCATCGCAGTCTTTAACACTGGTAGCATGCCGCGACAGCATGGACGTGAACCGTATGTGCAGTTGACGGACTTTGAGCGAGGGCGTATAGTGGGCATGCGGGAGGCCGGGTGGACGTACCGCCGAATTGCTCAACACGTGGGGCGTGAGGTCTCCACAGTACATCGATGTTGTCGCCAGTGGTCGGCGGAAGGTGCACGTGCCCGTCGACCTGGGACCGGACCGCAGCGACGCACGGATGCACGCCAAGACCGTAGGACCCTACGCAGTGCCGTAGGGGACCGCACCGCCACTTCCCAGCAAATTAGGGATACTGTTGCTCCTCGGGTATCGGCGAGGACCATTCGCAACCGTCTCCATGAAGCTGGGCTACGGTCCCGCACACCGTTAGGCCGTCTTCCGCTCACGCCCCAACATCGTGCAGCCCGCCTCCAGTGGTGTCGCGACAGGCGTGAATGGAGGGACGAATGGAGACGTGTCGTCTTCAGCGATGAGAGTCGCTTCTGCCTTGATGCCAATGATGGTCGTATGCGTGTTTGGCGCCGTGCAGGTGAGCGCCACAATCAGGACTGCATACGACCGAGGCACACAGGGCCAACACCCGGCATCATGGTGTGGGGAGCGATCTCCTACACTGGCCGTACACCACTGGTGATCGTCGAGGGGACACTGAATAGTGCACGGTACATCCAAACCGTCATCGAACCCATCGTTCTACCATTCCTATACCGGCAAGGGAACTTGCTGTTCCAACAGGACAATGCACGTCCGCATGTATCCCGTGCCACCCAACGTGCTCTAGAAGGTGTAAGTCAACTACCCTGGCCAGCAAGATCTCCGGATCTGTCCCCCATTGAGCATGTTTGGGACTGGATGAAGCGTCGTCTCACGCGGTCTGCACGTCCGGCACGAACGCTGGTCCAACTGAGGCGCCAGGTGGAAATGGCATGGCAAGCCGTTCCACAGGACTACATCCAGCATCTCTACGATCGTCTCCATGGGAGAATAGCAGCCTGCATTGCTGCGAAAGGTGGATATACACTGTACTAGTGCCGACATTGTGCATGCTCTGTTGCCTGTGTCTATGTGCCTGTGGTTCTGTCAGTGTGATCATGTGATGTATCTGACCCCAGGAATGTGTCAATAAAGTTTCCCCTTCCTGGGACAATGAATTCACGGTGTTCTTATTTCGATTTCCAGGAGTGTATATGGAAGACAGATTCGAGAAAAAGTAACAAGTTTTCCTTATCTGAGTAGCTCATAAATTCTACTTAACGAGACAACATCACAAAATATAATAAGATGGGCAACTAAAGATGTGCCCCAGAAAAAGTAAGCAACAACATACTAAGAGTACAGATCATGCTACCGTAGACTGCAAACTTTACGCAAAATCAGCAAAGTGTACACCCAGCAGCATTAGATGGCAGCTAGGACATCAAACCCACGAAAAGCTCCTGCTGCCTCCTCAGCTATCAACTTTCAAAATACTATACATGGAGGGGAGGACTCAACACTATTGCCGATGTGACAGACGAGAAAATCGCTTCTATCATGAAAAATCAGGGGAACGCAGCTAAAACTTCCCTCTGATCACGAAAAATTCACAATAACAAAGGTGGTACTGGCCGAGAGCACTGCCTATTCGATTGGTTGGCCTCTTGGTGCCAAGCACGGTAGCAGGGATACTTTGTCCTGGTGGATGAGCATTCTGTGAAATTAAAACGTCAGGTTTTGTTGAATTGTGTATTAGAAACTGTAAAAAGTGAGTCTTACTGTGATTCAGAGTTAGTTTATTTTCTACAAGCCATGAACTTAGATCGTGAACTGCCCTATTTGAAATTGGGCAAATGCTGCACACAACATCCTTTACTACCAAGCTAGTGCTGTCAGCAAACACATATATTTTAGAGTTACACCTAATAGTAGAGGGCATATCATTCATATAAATAAATATTTTAGAGTTACTCCTAATACTAGAGGGCATATCATTTATATAAATAAATATTTTAGAGTTACCCCTAATACTAGAGGGCATATCATTTATGTAAATAAGGAACCCCCCCCTGCCCCTCCATTTCACGGTACCCCACTCACACCCCACATCACGGGCATTCTCAACATTGTGAACAATGACCTTTTGCTGTTCGTTGCTAAAGTAAGAGGTGAACCAACTGTGAGCTACTCCCCGTATTCCGTAATGGTCCAACTTCTGGAGCAATATTTTGTGATCAACACAATCAAACGCCTTAGTTAAATCTAAAAATTTGCCTAGGGTTCGAAATCTTTTGTTTAACCCATCCAGTACCTCATAGAGAAAAGAGAATATAGCATTTTCAGATGTTAAACGACTTCTAAAGCCGAACTGTAAATTTGATAAGAAATAGTGTGATATAAAATGATCAATTATCCTTACATACACAGCCTTTTCAATAACTTGAGCAAACACTGATTGCATAGAAATAGGTCTAAAATTTTCTACATTGTTCTTTTCTCCCTTTTTATAAAGCGGCTTTGTTACTAAGTACTTTGATCGTTCAGGAAACTGACCATTCCAAAGAAAAATTACAAATATGGCTAAATACAGGGATAACATGTGCAGCACAGTACTTCAATATTGTGCTAGGCTCTCCATAACCATGAGGGTCCTTAGTCTTCAGTGATTTAATTATTGATTCATATCTCCCTCTTGTCTGTATCACAGAGAAGTATAACACACATCAATCTCGGAAAGGCAATTGCCAAGAAAGTTATATGATTCCCTGTAGAAACTAAATTTTTATTTAATTCACTAGCAATGCTCAGAAAATGATTGTTACTGTAGATTTTTCTGATTTATCAGTAACAGAAATATTTTTACTATGAACTGACATTATATCGTCAACCTTGTGCTGCTGACCAGACACTTCCTTCAGAACTGACCATATGGTTTTAATTTTATACTATGAATTAGCTATTCTGTTTGCGTAACACATACTCTTTGCCTTCCTAATAACATTTTTAAGCACCTTGCAATACTGTTTGTAATGGGCTACTGTAGCTTGATTGTGACTACTTCTAACACTGCACCAGCTCTAGCACTACCCGGGAAAGTGCTGCACGGTCAGTTACAGCAACAATCTTAACTTCCACCTCGATAGGCACCTTTCTCTTCCAGTTGCCACACCAAGCTCACCCGTGCTTACGAATTTCATCATCATCTTCCTTAAACCATTTAATGGCATCGGATCTCTCCTTCATCATTTCAGTCGACGATACTCTCTCTATGAATCACTGCAACTGCCGCCCCTCACATAAAACAGTTTCACTAACAGCGCACGGTCTCTCACGATACAGCTCGTCAAACGACAGCGTGGGAGTCACACCATCATACAAACGGTGTACAGCGCCAGATTGCGTTTGGTGGTCAAAACTGGAACTAATTTTTTTCCAGCATATATCGCTTCTACATCGACGCGTTAGCGTGTTTATTAAGTTTCCGTGACGTACGATGATTACATCCAACACTGGACCTCCTTGGGTAGGTGAACTAATTATAACCACCCAGCATTATGGATTAAGACCGAATGGATCCCCCGAAAAATCCTCAAATATCAACTCAGAGTCAGAAAAGACGTAGCAGGACCATAAAGGAGATGGAAAGAGGCAGAACCACTAGACCTGATACTGGGTAGGAAGAAAAGAGAGAGCACAGGCCGTGCCGTCGACATTTCCCCTATTGCATAAATAGTTCTAGTGCAATACAGACACAATAGTATGAACTTGTTGAAAAATTATACGAAATGTCGGTAAAGATACGCAGGAAATACTCCTGAACAGACTCAGGAATTTTGTCGATGGAATTCTGGTCCAACCTGTAAAACCACAGCAGAAACTGGCACAAACTCAGTCGTGATATCCCAAGTGCGATGGTCTTAACAAAGAACGTGGAACGTAGGGACTTCAGCGTGAGCAGCTCGCCGTACCACCCGCTGACACGACCGCAGCGCCGTCCCGCGACAACCTGCGACGCGCCGCTCCGGACAATGGGCGACGCTGGCGTTACTTACGGCAAGCAGGGGGCGCGCGGCGCACAATGGACGCTGATTTGTGTCGATGGCCTTGCGCCTGTTGTCCCTGTTTGTGCGTGCGGTGTTCTAAGTAAATTCTGTGGACAAAGACTGCGGCCGCGTGTTGTCTCATTCCACTCAACTAGGCGGGAAGAGGCACGCCGGCCCCAGCTATGGGCGGGACACATGCTAACAAGGAACTGAGGACTCCTTAGAGAGGGGCAGCTTCTCTGACGAGTCGTATGAGACGAGGAGAGACCTCGGGAAAGGCAATGTCGATGCACACTGGACGACGAGGTGAAGTTAGCGTGAAATGACGACGTAGTTACAGCAGACTCGCCGTCAATATAATCCATATTGCTTGGATCTGTATTGAAAAGTGAAAGCGGGGCTACGACGTAAGACCATCTTACAAAATGCCGAAATACGCAGAACGACAGAGATGATGGACTGCATGAGTCATCAAAGGAACTAGCAATGATAGTAGACTTCATTAATGGCCGAAGTTAAATCCGTAACAGATGAAGTAAAAGACACAAACTAGTATTCCGTGGCGTTGAAATGGATCTAATATATGTGATTTCATCGACTCGCAGGTCAACAGAATCACGCTCATAGTAAAATGCTAGCGGTGACAACACAGTGATGTAGCTTAAGTGACACTGATTCTTCGCAGGTGCTAAAAGTGGCAACCAAGAAATCAATGGCGCAAGATCTAGTCAACAGCTTCAGCGGCGGGTGAAATTTTAGAGTCCCAATAACGAAGAAGTTGGAAACTGTGAAAGGTCTCTGTTGGATTCCTTTCATGTTAATTTCTTAAATCTGTTGTCATTTACGGCATAAATTCCTCTTCTGAATTTACTGTGGTGTCTCTGACTATCTGGGAGGAGACTGAGCAGTGAAACGTGTTACTTTTACACATAAACAAGAACGATCTGTCACACTACTACACTTTAAAACACAGTTTATATGTAATTCATGTCACACAGTCTCATACGGAACCTACATCCGCTTTCTTTTATATACTGTGTGAGAGGATGAATGAGAAAATGTATTTCTAGTTGCATGCTTGAGGGTAGCAGACAAGGCTGTCTGCTAGAGAACAGTAGGACCAACGTCGGAACAGGTAGCTACGCTTTCTAAAAGCAGAGAGGTTTCTATTCTTAGTATGGTCCTGTCCATCCCTTGTCATGTTGGTATAGGAACCTGCCTCTCTGGTCATTTCCGTTTGTATCTGTTAAGCACGCTCGGTAGGGGCCCAGACAGTCTGTCCGTGACGAGCGTCTGAAGTGGTAAGGTCTCCGGCTAAGCGCATCTCTGCTAAGTCCGTAGGACAATGGATTTCTTAAGTTCAGCCTAACTTAAGATTTAATCACCTTTTTTTCAGGTTTAGATCTAAAATATCTAATGTTGTCTTAAGTTGCAACGCAGTGTAATTCGAGTGTGAAGTTGAGAATATCTTCCGGTAGTTATTTTGTCACTACTTTGTCAGTAAAGTGGAACCACGTGTTGATCAGTAACTCTAACTAAGATCATCAATCTTAAATGCGGATGTGGATGAGATTATAACGTCTCGTCTTGACAATATGTTTCAATATAGCAACGTTTCTTTATGTACAACCCACGTGGGGTGTACTTTGTGAGACCAGTACCACGTGCTTATACAATTGTTTGACCCATCAGTTTAATAGAACTACGGTCGCAGGTTCGAATCCTGCCTCGGGCATGGAGGTGTGTGATGTCCTTAGGTTAGTTAGATTTAAGTAGTTGTAAGTTCTAGGGGACTGATGACCTCAGATGTTGAGTCCCATAGTGCTCAGAGCCATTTGAACCATTTGAACTTACGTGACATTCACTGGAAACTGTGAACTGTTAGACGCCTGGAGACAGACGCCATTTATCCCGTTAAGGACTGCCTACTTGGAAAGTTTCAAGAAGTAGTGATTAGTTATGAATATAAGTGTGTACAATAATCACCCTACGTATCGTTCCCATAATGACCATGAAGACTAGATTTGAGCAACCGCAACGCGCACAGAAGCATTTCAACTGTAATTCTTTGCACTTTCCATAAGCGATTGAAACGGGAATAAAGCCTAATTTGTGTAGTTGTCAGTAGTTTGCAGGGTACATAGATGTACAGTGTGACCCAGAAGACCGTTAACATTTGGAAATTCACTACTACACGGAAAAATGTAGGGAGAGAGGTAAAAATTGACACACATGCTTAAAATGACTTGGGGTTTTACTGAAAGGAAAGAAAAGTTCACAGATTGACCAACAGATGGCGCTTCATGTGGTACAAAAGCAATAATTAGCGTAACAGTTGGTTTTTAGCAAAGATGATGTTCTTTATGAGGAATGCTCAGCGTGTCGGCAGTCCTTCAACAACAGTACAAGTAGGTGAGGGACAATGTTGTGAACAACACCGTACAACGTATCAGCAGGAATAGTGAGACATTGCCATCGGATGTTTCCTTCTAGTATCCCTAATAAGGTCGCGCGATCGCAGTAGACTCGCGACTCCAGGTAACGCCACTACCAATGAACACACGGACTGAGATCTGAGGCGCTTGGAGGTCGAGCATGGCGAAAGTGGCGGGCAGCAAGTGGTTCTCACCAGACAATGTACTCAAGTGATTTTTCACACATGTAGCTATACGGCGTGCACAAAAGTCGTACCTTCTAGCAGATGTTTATCAGCCAGATAGAGAAGATGCGATTCCGTAACATATTGGCTTACCTCGCACCCATAAAGCTGACACTTTGAAAGGCACAACCCCGCATTTCCAGTGCCATCATTTGGCCGGTTTTTGCATTCATTTTCGGTTTCTATAAAACTTCGTGTCATTTCAGGCATGTGTGTGCCTTCTATCTCGCTACCTACATTATTTCGTGAGTTGGTACATTTTCAAATGTTAACAGACTTTCGGGTCAGCCTGTAGTAGATGATACCAGTGACTGAGTGTAACTATGGCGCACGCTACTCACCTGGAGCGGCGCCGCTTTCTGGACCCGCACGCACCCTGACGAGTGGCTCGCTGACGCAGCGCGGCTTCCAGCGGCGACGGTGTACCCGCCTGGTCCCGCGGGGAGCCTACAGCACAGCTCCAGCCCCGGCAGACAGCGGACAGGCGTCAGCCGCCCCCGCGCTATCCCGCGCGCCCATCGGATTATCCGCAGTGACGCGTGACATGCAGATTACAGCACAATGCCGGCAGGAATCCCGAGCGCGCGCGTCGCTACGCTTTAAAAGCCCCGCCTGAGCGCGCGCGCCATGACAGCTCGTCAGCTCCCGGTGAGACCCCCTCCCCCCCCCCCCATCCCATTTCTCGCTGCCGTGTCGAGGCGGGCGAGTGAGGATAGCTTTGCCTACTAAAATGTCAAGCTGCGAAGTCGCTCTTATCTCGATGGGAATAAAGTGACTCTAAAAGGAATGGAGAGGCAGTTTAATCTCAGCCTCGCAGAGCGGTGACGAGAGAAAAGAGCTGCTGAGGCGGTAACGTATATTCCGTGCCTGTAGGTCAGGCTTGACGGGAATTAAGAACGTCGAGGCGTCGAGCTGTGACGCACCTGGTCTTGTTCCTGATAATGCTTCCTTGTACTGTAAGCTCTAACCGGAGAGCTCAGCGTTGCATCAATACCCACAATACAGAGAGGGCCAAGTACTGGACTTCGTAATGCACCCTGTCCGCCTCCCCCTGCTTCCAGCGAGTCTAGGAATCACGGCTACCGGCATTTCTGTGGCCCAGATAAGGTGCGACGCATTTATAAGAGGTGACGCTATAAAATAACGGGACTCACGTTGTCACACAGTAAATAAGCGTGTCCAGTAGCTGTGAAGTGTGAAGCCTTCTCAGTCGAATGCAGCATTGTGATGTCTGTAGAAAAATCAGAGTGGTCATGGCCTTCGTTTGCGTAGGAGCTGTTATTTTGTTTTGCCGGTGGAATGGTAATCGTACTAGTAGAGCAACGAACTGTCGCGAAGTTTCACATAAACTTGGAAAAACTGGTACTGACTCCTATTATTTAGTAAAACTGTGGTACAACAGCCGGCCGGAGCGACCGAGTGGTTCTAGGCGCTTCAGTCTGGAACCGCGTGACCGCTACTGTCACGGGTTCGAATCCTGCCTCAGGCATGGATGTGTGTGATGTCTGTAGGTTAGTTAGGTTTAAGTAGTTCTAAGTTCTAGGGGACTGATGACCTCAGAAGTGAAGTCCCTTAGTGGTCAGAGCCATTTGAACCACTTTTTTTGTGGTACAACATATCGATACCACCCCAAGGGCATTCTACAGTTGGTAGCGGAATAGTAAGATTTAGTCCGACGCTGATAGCAGCTGAGTGGGATGTGGTGGACCCAATGGTGCGCGTTCGCCGAGCCACACCTGCAGTGCCCTCTGCCACCTCAATACAAGATGGTTGGCGGCAGCCACTCAGCTCACTCGCGCTTGGGGCCTCATCGCACCGACATCACTACTCTAAAAGCCTCATCATTGCTGAACTGATGTAGCTGGACTCTATCTCTTGTAACATTATTTGTAATGAGTCTTCGTACTTTTGGAGAAATACAGGTTAAGTAAATCTTCTGTTTTGTTGTGTTAACTTGTTCGCTAATCATTTCTGCTGCTGTCCAGCTTTCTTACATTGGCAGTTGCCGCACATTGCTATAGCCCACCTCTCCTTACCAGCGTGTACGAAGTCGTACACAGCAAAAAGAACTGTATGGAGAAGACCTTTTTATCACTTACGCAAGTTTTTTGTTGGTTCAAGGGTTTCTAAGATGGCCGAGAAAACGGTGAAGACGACTCACTCCCTGGACGACCTGCAACATCAGAAACGGGCAAAAATATCTTAAAAGTATGCAACCTGATTCCTATCATCATCGACTGATTATTCGATCGATTGATGAAACTGTATAAATTGACAAATAATGCGTAAATGAAAATCTCCATAACTAATTTAACATGAGAAAAGTGGGTGCAAAACTGGTGTCGAAAATTCTCACGATTGAACAAAGAGAAGCTCGTGAAAATATTTGTACTGCATGAATATCATTGAAAATGATCCTAATTTCTTCGAAAGAATGATAACATGTAACGAATCTTGGTTTTTCACTTATTATCCAGAACCTAAGCGGAAATCCATGCAGTGGAGGGGTCCAACGTCACCGAGAGCGAGAAAGGTCGACTGAACAAGTGAAGATTCAAAGCGATGATGATTGTGCATCTTCACCGACTTCCTGAAAGTCAAAGTATTAATCAAAATTACTATCTTGAAGCTCTTTTTCAACTCTGTGAGAAAATAAGAAAGAAACGATCCGAATTGTGGAAGAACTAGTCATGGGTTCTGCATCAAGAACGCACCGGCTCATACAGCATTGTGTGTTGAAGACTCTAGCGAAGTACAACATCCCTATACTAGACCAACCACCTTATCAAATGGCTCTGAGCACTATGGGACTTAACTGCTGTGGTCATCAGTCCCCTAGAACTTAGAACTACTTAAACCTAACTAACCTAAGGACATCACACACATCGATGCCCGAGACAGGATTCGAACCTGCGACCGTAGCGGTCACGCGGTTCCAGACTGTAGCGCCTAGAACCGCACGGCTACTCCGGCCGGCGTGACCAACCACCTTACTCGCCTGACCTAGCACTATGTGACTTACCTGTTGTTCAAGGTGAAATCTGCGTTCAAAGATGAAGATTTCAGTCAGTTGAAACGGTGAAAGAAAGAGTAGCCCGCTTCATCAAGCAGATCACAGAGGAAGAATTCCAGCAGTGCTGCTATTAGCATAAAAATTGCACGGAGCGCTGTAGGTACAGAGGAGGGGAGTATTCTGAGCGTAGCACTAGCTAGATACGAATGTGTTATTAAAAGAAATGTTTTACTGCAATACTCCCTTTATTTTATGCTAAGCTATGCAGTTGACGAACTGAAGAAATTACAAAAAGGAAGGAAATGAAGGAGATCGGCACTGGACAAATTGAAGGAGCCAGTGGCCGTTGAGAGTTTCAGAGGGAGCATCAGGCAACGTTGGACTGAAACGGGAGAGAGGAATACAAGAGAAAACGAATGGTTTGCTCTAAGATATGAAAATGGGAATTCTCAGAAGAACAGAAAATACGAATAACATAAAATGTGCAAGAACCAAGAGGTGTTAATAAGAATGCAAAACCAAGAACGAAGTGCTCATATTAAGAAGGGTGTAAGAAAGGGATGCAGTCTTTCACCCCAGTTGTTTAAACTATACATCGAAGGAGCAATGCCATAAAGGAAAGAAAGGTTCGTGACTGGGATTAAAGTTGAAGGTGAAAGGATCTAAATAATAAGATTTGCTGACGAAATTGCTAGTACCGTCGTTGAAAGAGAGAAAGATTTACAGGAGCTATTCAATGGAATGAATGCTCTAATATGCACAGAATATGAATTGAGAATAAATTAAGCAGAAAACAAAGCAAGAAGGAGTGCAGAAATGAGAGTAGCGATAAGCCTGACGTCAAAATTGGTGCCCCGAAGTAAATGAAATAATGGAATTCTGCTAACTTGGAAGCAAAATCACACATGATGGACGAAGCAAATGACACAGGCAAAGAGAATTTTCCTGGTCGAAATAAATCTAATAGTATCAAACATTGGCCTTAATTCGAGAAAGAAAATTCTAAAAATGCACGACTGGAGCACTGCATTTAACGGACAACTTGAAAAGAACAGAATTGAAGCATCTGAGATGTGGTGCTATAGAAGGACGTTGAATATTAGATCCACTGAAAAGAAATGAGGAAGTTATCCGCGGAATAGGCAAGTAGAGGAACATGTGGATAAAACTGGTGAGGACAAAGGACAGGATGATAGGACAGATAGAAAGGAACGACTTAAACGGTACTTGTAGGGGCGCTAGAATGTAAAAACTGTAAGGAGAGACAGGCGTTGGAATATATCCAAAAAATAATTGAGGATTTTCCGTGCATGTGTTACAGGTGAAGATACCAGCAAAGGTGACGAATTATCGACAGGCCGCATCAAAACAGTCAGAAGACATGCCCATAAAAAAATATTTTTTTGAACCTTCAAAACAATGTATTCTTTGTGTGTTACTAAACGGGGATGATACACACTTGGCTCTGCAATGAACTACATCTAACTGCTTATCGGTCTTACAAAGAATTTTTTTTTTCCTTACGTAAGAATTTCCACACGTGCTTCTGTTACCCGAGCGCTGGTTTCTGTGCGCAGCATCGTCTGACCTATTACTGGGGCTCTAGAATTTACCTTGTCAAGAAACCTTTACTTTTTACTGTCGTAGAATCGACAAAGATTCTGGTGTAGCCTTCCATCTAACTCGAATGCCACGAACGTCATGGATGCCGACATGAAACACCACTTGTAGCCTGGTCCATCCAGTACTTTCAGGAGGTAGCGGCCACCATTCCTTCACGTCTCGGACGAGACACGTCGACAAACATAACGAATCCACACAGCATGAAGAATTTATTTAGTTAGAAGCAACAATTCTGAGCAGCTAGTCCTTCCTTTATTTTTTAGTTTGCTTTCGAAGCGGCCTTGAAAAGTATCGTAATGCATTCGTTTCTTAAAACACAAAAGCGAGAAAAGCTACATGGTTAACACCAGGTTTGAAACGAACAGAGCATACTTTTTCTGCAGATGCACCTCATACGCAAAATACGAGTACACAGAAGAACGGAAAAAATTAGTGTCTATTTGACGACCAATTTCGTTTCAGAAATCGTATAGGCGGTTCAGGTGTCGTACGTGGTAATGGGGGAAAGATGTTCGAAATTCTCAGTAAAAAAGCGGAAATCTACAGGAAAAAACGCATAGTATAAAATGTATAACACCTGAGAGGGAACAACAAGATTGGAAAATGAAGGACGAAGAGCTCGGATTAAAAAGAGTAAGACAGGGATGCACTGTTTCGCCCCTACTGTTCAATCCTTACAACGAAGCAGCAATGGCGGAAATAAATACTCAGACGTGGTACTAAAATTCACCGCGAAAGGATACCAGTGATGAAATTTGCTAATGATATTTCTGTCCTCAGTGAAACTGGGAAAGAATATGTGGCCTGTTGAACAGAATGAGCAGTGCAATGATCACAAAAAATGGTTACAAGCAGAAATGAGATTACGGTAAACTTCACATCAAAACTATGGACTACGTAGTACATGAAGTTAAGGAATTCTGCTACCTAGGTAGCAAAACAGGCATTTCTCGCTGAAAGAAGTTAACTATACTGCATTCATCATAAAATAAACTTGAAGTAATCTTCACACTATGCATTATTGTCAATGGATTTCATTTCACGTGGAAAACTTGGACAGCATTGGCCAGCCAGTTTGTCCAACTACCCTGAATGACGTGAATAGGTGCAGTTAATACGCAGAAAGAGAGGAACAGATACAAATGGCTTCGAATGTCATTTAACGTTTAAGCAAAACGAAATTCTTGGGAATGCAGGAGGATGGCGTAGGTTATTTCCCATCAGAAAGATTCCCAACAATTGGTAATAAAATGATATTTATTAAATATGAAGAAATAATCAGCTTAAATGATGCTTCTACTTATGAAATGTTTAGCATAATTAGACGTTTGGAATTATTAAAAGTCCTCTGAAATATTATAGTCCTATCACTGTGGCTCTGAGTGCTGCCTACGTAGATTACAGAGCTCGCCTACGGCACCTGTGGAGCCCAAGTCTCGCGGTGTGTGTGTGTGTGTGTGTGTGTGTGTGTGTGTGTATGCTATGTGAGCCCAAGTACTACCTTGCATTAAGGCTGGACTTCTGGGATGTCTGTGTACAGGGATTTATTCAAGCTTCATTCAGACGTAAACAGGGTGGCGGGGTGCCTCGCAGCCCGTGGCCCTACTGAAGGTGTTAGTTGTCGTTGATTCCAGTTACTGGGGAACCTCAATGATTGCACTCGGTGCTACAGAGCGATAGAGTCTGCATATTTCAGGTGTCGGGTAGTGGGCCTGAGTTCATCGATGCTATGAAGGAGTTTCTGCGTTGCATATTTAATGTGATCGGAGATGCGTGGGATGTTCATCTCGGCGTGAAGATCGGCAATCCGATCCCATGTTGGAGCTCCTACGATGTGGCGGAGGCATCTGTCTTTAAACGCCATGTCTTATTAAAGACTTGTAGTGACCGATGATTGGATGGGCTGATAGTTTACCACGTGGAGCAGCCATAAAGATGTGTACTTAAATCTGTCGTTCGCTATAGCCGAAGCTACGTTCGAATATTCATCTGGCAACTGTCCAACAACGGACGTATAACAGAATTCTCTTGTTGTGGATAGGACGTTTGGAAAGGGGTTTGCTGTCCAGGGTCACTCCAAAGCATTTTACTTCGTTCACCTATGCAAGTTATTGACGGTGAAGAGTAAGCCGGTCTCGCAAGTCGGGGCGTTTGCGAGTGAAGAGGACAGCCTCAGTTTTGTCGGCCTTAAGACGAATGTGATTATCTAGTGCCCACTGTTGCGTAAGCGTAAGCTGACGTTGTAGTCTCCACACTGCTGCTGTAATCCGCCGGCTACCAGTGAGTATGGCTGTGTCGTCCGCAAAGTGAGCCAGGATGACCTGGAGCAGGACGGGTAAGTCGTTAGTATAAACGATGAAAAGGGGGATAAAACCGAGCCCTGCGGGAGACATTCCTGTAGGCGTCTAACGCTGGGGCGTTGCCCGTCGATGGGAACCATTATCTGCCAGCGTTGGAGAAAATTGCCGGTGACACGTAAACAATAGTCAGACAAGGTTTTCAGGTCTTGCACCCGTCGCAGCTCAGTGCTCCGGTGTTTAACGAGGCATCGACCAATCGCTGCCCACACGCGTGATGCCCACGGGTTAGCAGCTGCGGCCCCTGGCGAGTCTCTGCGTAGCTCGTATTGCCGACCCATACAGCTGCTACGCTAGGAGTGTTTGAAGCGCGGTTTATCGATTGTGGTGTGGTACTCCTTGGAGTGGTGAGTACCGCCAGTACAGAAATAATGTACAGTAAATCTCCGGCAATACCATTTTGAGGGAAAAGAGACGAAAAACGTAGCATGCTCTCGTTCTTAGGTAACAAATGGCTCTGAGCTCTTTGGGATTTAACTTCTGAGGTCATCAGTTCCCCAGAACTTAGAACTACTTAGAGCTAACTAACCTAAGGACAACACACACATCATTACCCGAGGCAGGATTCGAACTTGCGACCGTTGCGGTCGCGCGGTTCCAGACTGTAGCGCCTAGAACCGCTCGGCCACTCCAGCCGGCTCTTAGGTAACATATTACTGTTGTTTCGTGGAGTGCAAAGGTTGCCGTATTCTTTCATTCCGCGCGCTCAACGCCCTCGACGCAGAAATAATAGTAAACTACAATTTGCCGTATCGTTAGTGACGGATATTCTCTCTGTAAACTTGCGAAAAACATTAAGAACAACCTGTTTCCCACCGATTTTTAGCGGGCTACGAGAAGCAACCACATTCACAGGACATGTTAACAGCGCGACGATCGGAGCACAATTGGCTTTTACGGAGACTGCGACTGGGCGTGATTTCAGTAACAAAAATACGAAGGTAAAGTATGATTAACAAAAACATTGACAGCTCTTAATGCATTATAATATTTTATTCATAGTAAAATGGTAATATGATATCTAACACGTAAGTAGGGGGATAGCCACATCAGTGTAAATGTGTTACGGCGTTTGTGTTTCTTTACATCGGGTTTCCTCTTATGAAAAACGAAGTTTCATTTCAAATATAGACATTTATCTGAGGAAGAAATTTCTGGGAATGTACGTTTGGATCACAGCACTGTATGGAACTGAATAATGGACTCTGAGAAAACCAGAAAAGACGAGGACCAATGCTTTTGACATAAGTTACAGAGTTGTAGAGGGCAAAAATTTTAGCGGAAGACAGAGACCGGAATACAATGTAAGTCGGGGGGGAGATGCCGTAGTTAAGAAATTTTCTTTTATAACGGTTGAACCATCCAAAAAGCTTGAAATTCCTTTTAAGTTGAAGTATGATCCTCAATTTAACTACATTGAAAAACTAAACAGTAAACATTTGAATAAATGACAGATACACTGTGATACTAGAAGCATTGTACAGCTGGCATCTTCCACTGATGGCTGAGTAAGATGCAGCCTATACTGGGAAAATATCAACTGTGTGAAAGGAACAAAATTTTTGAATCAAGTGTAACAGAACAAAAACAATTTATTTTGATTATGAAAAATACAAACAAGAATAATCTGACAGTCAGCAGTCGGTTATTGCTAGATTAAGGCTTTCATTTAACGTTCATTGTTATCTGATTCATGTTTTACAAATATTGCATTAGTCACTGCCATTTCCACAGTTCTTCTACAGCCGCTTCTTACATCCATTACTTTGGATCCAGTCATACTCTAGTCCTTTTTGTAGTGAAAGAAGCCCTTGCAGATGAGACAAATATAGTAGTCGCTGGTCAGTCTCACCATTTGTGTTTCTCAGATACAGAGAATCCTCATTACTTGAAGATGAAGCTTGGTGGTCTCAACTTCTTCCTTCGCAGAATCATCTTAATCCGTTCTTTGTGATTCGTATCTCATCTGCCTACTTTTTGAGCTGCTCGTTAGAACCTCTGAAAGTTGTGTTTCCTTCTTGATTGACCTAGATGCTCAAGTTATATGAAGAGGATGTAGGACTATGTCATAAACGATGAATTATTAGTTTGTTCTCCACGGCTTCTGAATGGTCCTTCAGCACTTTTGGATGATCTTGCATTGAGTTCAGAGACCGCTGCTTTGGGTGTGGGTGCAGACGGTGCGGGAGTGGGCGTTGAAACACGGCTTGTGGATGGTATTACTAGATTGCTCTACATTGCATGGTGTCATTATATTTCCTGAAATTTGTATTTGTGCGTCATGTGTATCGCCAGCTGCTCTGTCGGATATTGCTGTCCAGGGTCACTCTGAAGTGAGGTGGGTAGCCGCGCGGTCAGAGGCGCCTTGTCACAGTTCGCGGTACTCCCCCCGTCGGAGGTTCGAGTCCTCTCTCTGGCATAGGTGTGTGTGTGTTGTCCTTTCATGCGAAACTCCTCAATCGTCAAACTGCTGCTTAGGTGTCTCTGAACCCAACTGTTGATATCCTGTTGCCAAAATATTTGTAAGGACTTGAAAAAGTCCGATCTATGGGTTGCAAGTACTGCATAGTACGGCTAGCTAGGTGGAGAACGATAATTTGTTTCTCAACTGAAAAATCAAGAAGATTGATATCAGAACAGCATGACCTGCGCACATCCGGAATTAGCG
The DNA here is from genome assembly GCF_021461385.2 of Schistocerca piceifrons. Classification (NCBI taxonomy): domain Eukaryota; kingdom Metazoa; phylum Arthropoda; class Insecta; order Orthoptera; family Acrididae; genus Schistocerca; species Schistocerca piceifrons. The sequence continues at coordinate 773,269,434 of NC_060139.1, read as the reverse complement.
ATACTTTACAATATTCCTTCCTAGGAATGAAGTGAATATTCAAACAGTTTATAAACTCAGTCATATTTACATGTGAAGGTCTATCGTTCTCTTCGAACGTGGGAAAGCTGGAGGCGTACCATCTTCAAATTCAGGTTTCTTCGTTTTCCTACAAATATGCAGTAGGATGGAAAGAATTTCCGTTCGGCATTGCAGCAAGCAATAAGGATACCGTTTCACCTTTTGCTACTGACATTGCGTGATGGACATCTTTGCTACCTTTCACTACCTGAACTTTCCCGGGTTTGTTGTTTAGCTAAAGACCACAATTGACCAAGTTATAAATTTTTCCAGGCTGCTGAAACTACTTGTTCTCGTGGTAGGTGTATAGCAACAGGGATAAATAGTTCTCAACCTCTTTTCAACACATTCCCAACCCTCTTGCAATGGCTATAGCCGGGGTATATCTTACAGCAACAATGTGATACCTTTGTAAGCATAGATGCAGTCAGACATAGCCTGCCATTTCATATTCTTTGTTGAATCGGTTAGGTATTCCATATTTCTCCTCAAACGAATACGCTATCCGTCGAATTGTTTCTATCGTTGGTAGGTATCCAGCGTTTTACAGTCTTATGTAGTTCACAAGTGCGCTTTAATTTTCATGCACGAGTTGTCTTGAAGAAGTTTTCAATAAAAATTACGATCAGTATTTTGTTGTTACTAAAGTTTCAGCGTTTAGAGTAACGGTAAATTTGGCACCATTCTTGATTTTATGATAACATTCTTACTTGCAGGACCTGGTCGTCCTTTGGTTAAATTTCTGTTTTGCATTCTATGTTTCAGGGTTCTGCATGGTATTTGGTAGAGTTTGGAAGCATTCCACTATTAACATCTGCAATCAGTTGGAGATTAAATTCTAACCAGGAAGCGCTATTTGTTTTTCTCTCGTACTGACAAGGTATGACAGGTTGAACCGTATGATACTTTATACCGTATTCCTCAGTAAAACAAATTTTTACATCTAAGATTTAAATGTGTTATTTATATATTTTAATATCAGTCATAAATAATTAATTTACACCAGACAATTCTTTTGAACTTATCCGGCACACAGAGAATGAAGTGGTATTTTACCCATTTAACATTGTGAAGATGCAATTTACATTTTCTTCAGTATAAACCCCATTAAAAATGTAAATGTCGTGTGACTAGGGCCTCCCGTCGGGTAGACCTTTCGCCGGATGCGAGTCTTTCGATTTGACGCCCCTTCGGCGGCTTACGCGTCGATGGGGATGGTGATGAGGACAACACAGCACCCACTCCCTGAGCGGAGAAATATACGACCCACCCGGTAATCGAACCAGGGCCCTTAGGATTGACATTCTGTCGCGCTGACCACTCAGCTACCGGGGACGGACTTAAGCTCCATTAAAAATGACTAAACACGATAGCAAAACACGCATTAAAATCATGTTCATAACGCAATCATCCAAGAGGAAAATCGTTACCATAAACAAGAACGGAACTATAAGTTGTATACTTACGACTTTTTAACTCAATACATTCTCCGATTACTGCGTCTTCAAAGGGAGCATCAAGATTGTGGCACCGAATTACCTTATCCAACAAATAACTGATATTGGCATAGGAGAGGAAAGCATGGTCGGTCACAAGTCAGAAGATTAACATACGGCCTCCGCGCCGCACCGTTAAAAAAAAGTCTAATGGTATTATGTCTTAAGTGCGAGTGGGCGGGTAATGGCACTGTCACGCCTAAGGCAGCGATATGAGAAAGTCTGGTAGAACGTGTAGCTGGTCTATATACTCGCGGTATGTATAAGTTACACGTCTTCCTCACATCGTATGAATCGCGCACACCGTAAAACTATATGAATCAATTTACACAAACGTTTTTTTATTAGCAGCAACATTTCGCCACTTCATCAAATTGGACATCCAACAGAATGGTTCAAATGGCTCTGAGCACTATGGGACTTAACTTCTGAGGTCATCAGTTCCTTAGAACTTAGAACTACTTTAACCTAAGGACATCACACACGTCCATGCCCGAGGCAGGATTCGAACCTGCGACCGCAGCGGTCACGTGGTTCATGACTAGCGCCTAGAACCACTCGGCCACTCCGGCCGGCGCACATCCAACAGACCCATAATATTTGGAAGGAGTGTCTTCTGCACAAAATGACATTTTACTTTCGTATTAGAACTTGTTATTGCAGTGTGCTGCCAAAAAAGTCGTGCCAGACAAATATTAGAAAAATTGAAGGAAGAAAAACGTATAGGAAGCACTTTTGTGAACTTCGTTATATGGCTAGTGAACATCACCAATTATTTTGTAATAAGGATAAATATAACTATGTTGGTGGTCATTCACACTGTCTTAACATCCTTGCTCACACCAAACGTGCATTCTGGTCAACCTCTCGCTTTCACGCAGTGTGTTGAGACCACTGAAAAAAAGGAGAATGAAAAGATACGTCAGTCCGAATTCTGACGTAACGGAAAACACAACAGAAGTCGTGAACATACACTATGTCGGTATATTCTACTTCAGTGGAAACGTGTGGTATTTTTAGCGAATACTTGCACAGTGGAATAATTATCTGACGTTTCACTCTGACATACTCGTAACCGCTCGCATCATACAAACAGAGCAAATAATAGGCACTACTCCGCCGTTGTGTCACGGCTGGAAAGAGTAAACAGGGTAGACAATCAAGATAAAACCCGTTCGCCATTACTGTAATAAGTAAGATAGATAAAATGTCTTCCATCTCGGAAAGAATTCGGGATAGAGCATGTGACAGAATAAAATATGTTGCTTGAAATCGTCACTTTTAAAGCAATGTGGCGTCTAATATAGTGATGACATTTTATTTCATACAGAGCAAACTACCATAAAATCAACTGAACTGAGAAAAAGCCTACTCTTTACAGAAGTCCTCACGCTCTGTGTAATTACAAATATCGATGATATGTCACCCATATGTATGGATGTCCCATGGAAATGTATTCTGGGGCAAATCGCCACTGGAAACAAATAGTTTCCTCATACAGAAACACGTTTTAAGAAAATATGTGGTGGTCGTTTACGATCATGTTGCCCGCTCTTAGTTCAAGTAAATATACTCTCTCATGAAATTTATGCTACATAGTCTATTATTTACGCTACATAGTCTAAAAATGGCATAGGTTCACAAATGGCTGAATATCGCTGTTTTTGAATGCTTAAACATTTACCTAATGAAATAATTATCTCAAATATTTTAAATCTAGATGAAAGCATTTCTTTTGTTTAAGTTTTACAGCGGAATTTTCATATAGAAGCTTGTGGTTTCTGTATTGTTAATGAGATCATGCGTAGTCAGAGGTTAATAATTCACTTTTGACTTAATTAAACAATGAACTTAGAATTCAAGCAATGAGCATGCAAACTTTTTACGTAAGTTATGCGAATTATTTGCAATTGCGTACATGGAAAATGCAAGCTTTTTTAAAATGTTAAAATGGCTGTTACCATTTCTATACGAAATTCGTCAAATGCCTTAATTTCCAGCAGCTATATGCAACCGTCGTTAGTAAATAATCGTTCCTGTCTTAAAACCGCTAGGAAGATTATCTATCAATACTTTCTAATTGGAAAAGAGTTAGGTTGCCTTTCTACTAATATAGGCAGATACCTATCACATGAAGAAAGGCTACGATGATCAAATGACAAATTATATGTAAGAATGCAATGCATATTCTTTAAATGTTCACTTTTAAGAAAGCTTTAAACATAAAGTCAAATAATTTTTTTAAACTGTTGCAAAAAATTATTTCACTTTTATTTTGTTGTTATAAAATCTCCTCTAATATTAAAGCTAGACTCGAAACAAAATTTGTTTTTACTAAGAAGTTTTCCTACATTCGTCTTTCTGTAATCCGCATTACATATTAGAAACAGAGCAGGTAAGAAAAACGCAGACAGCTATGTGACCATTAGCACCTGCGGCTGCAAAACAAATTTTTCTCTTCTGAGATCTTTCCCATGATTCCCTGAAGTAATTTCTTTCGCAAGATTATAATTATGAGTCAGGTGAAGCTTCTACCATTGGCAATTTGACTGAGAAACGAGTTATACACGATAATTACCTAAGATCGAGAAGCGCAGAAGAAATTAGCAAAAAAACATGTTGATACTTCCGAGTCAGAAAGCAGGCCAACAGAATTTCACTTGATCTCGAACAGATAAGACTTTTTTTGTTGATGCCTTTCTAACTGGCGCTCGTTATTGTGTATAATAAGCGTTGTTTGTTTCATGAAATCCAAACTACCGCTTTCGGAGGAGCGAAGCTAATACTGCGCAGCTGACAGCCCGTAACCAATGGTGTTCTCGATTAAGTTTTCTTTTTGGATTTCATAGCGGAACAGATACGTAATTATGTGTTGAGTTTCACGATCTTAGAAACATCTTGTTCCGTCCGGTTCAGACGGAGAAAGCTTTCTTTCCATCGAGTTATGAACAGTGCACCAAGGTGTTCAAAATGCTGCTTTCTCGATGAGTAACAGGGCTAAGCTCCAATCAAATGACTGTTGATTCTGTTAGTACCTCCATTTCCAAAGGTTTTCCCAAAATCTGTTCAACGAAAACCGAAAAATGTTTCGTCGACTTCTTGTGAGTTGTAAATGGTACTGCGTAAATAGAAGTGACACAGACTGCTGAATCTTGAAGCGGCAAGTTTGAGTTTGTGTGGCTCAAATCGAAATGATGGTTGGATTTTCATCGAGACAAGCGAGAGAATATTTTGTCAAAGTGCTGTTCCTGATCACTGAATTATACTTCAATAACTTCTAAATCAGCTACTAATTTTGCGAAATGGAAACGAGCTAGATGGTGCAGTGCTTAAGGCAACGACTTCAACGTTTGAAATCATGGAGACCAGGATTCAAAAGCGACCCCGCTGCTCAGCCTTTATGTTTGAATGACGTGTGTAAATCGAAAAGGTGACTGCTGGAATCGTACTTTTCAAAAATGGCTCTGAGCACTATGGGACTTAACTGCTGTGGTCATCAGTCCCCTAGAACTTAGAACTACTTAAACCTAACTAACCTAAGGACATCACACACATCCATGCCCGAGGCAGGATTCGAACCTGCGACCGTAGCAGTCGCGCGGTTCCGGACTCAGCGCCTAGAACCGGGAATCGTACTGTCGTCGCTTTCCGTTATTCGATAATACCGATTCATTGAGTCAGCAACTACTTTACTTTACACAGTTACGTAAGTGAGACTTGGCATTTACACAGTTAAGTGAGACTTGACAAGATCTCGAATACACAAGGAATTGTCAAACCCGAAAAACTTAGAGTTACACATAACAGCGGTAAGAAGAGTCTACAACCCAGAGAACATATAAAGTACACTTTGCATCGTAATCCGAAGTCGGTGCTTCCCACAGTACATTTGAAAATGGAAGGGCCAATAACCTTCCCTAATGAACTCTCCGCGGATAGATGTTCGGAGTAAATAGTGATAGTCTATGAATCATCGTTAGAAACGAGATGCGTGGCTTTCGGTAATTATGTTACGTGTATTATTCTTGAAGAATCAAGTTTGCAAAGATCACTAGTATTTCTGTTCATTCCTATTAACGGTTTCGAGAGATCTACGCTATCATCATTGCATCCTGTAACATTATTAGACGTGCATGCTTTTTACACAACTGGAAGTCACACAGTGATGTTGCTTCAAACTGTAATAAAAAGTGGCAGGTATAATCAGTATGCCACAAGTAAAATACCAAATTAAAACATACAACATGTCGTGCTGATATCTCAGCGTATACTCTAGAAGATGTTGAAGGAAACTGTGACGTGGGCTCACATCTTGTAAGATTTCACGTTTATTGACAACGGCCATGAAAATCAGCAGACTGACACATTATAATCACTTTCCACATGTTCGTATTACTTTCGTTGTTTGTTCAAGCTCATGCCCGCAACAGTAGTTGTCTACTTAATGAGGTGCTTCAAGTAACATTCATCGACATGAACTTCTTTTGCATTATAGATCAACTGTTTCAAATAAGTCCTCAAAGCACTTGGAAAAAATTCCAGGGGTACATAACCATTCTGTCGTATTATTTATCAGTTCTAAAATTTTCTGCTCTTTTAATGTAAGGCAACAGAATATATGGTCTTGCTGTGCATGTGCTTTGACGGACGTCTATTTAATACCTTGTTTCCCAAGAACTGTCAAGAAAGATTTTGTTTCGTGGGGTATTTCATTGCCTTGGTGGAATGTCCAGTGGCCGTGCGGTTCTAGGCGCTTCAGTCCGGAACCGCGTGACTGCTACGGTCGCTGGTTCGAATCCTGCCTCGGGCATGGGTGTGTGTGATGTCCTTAGCTTAGTTAGGTTTAAGTAGTTCTAAGTTCTAGACGACTGATGACCTCAGATGTTAAGTCCCATAGTGCTCAGAGCCACTTGGAATGTCCAGTCTTTTCAAGCGTGTGGAATGTGACTGGAGGCTCACACGTAACCAAACAGCTTTCCAGTATAGCCGCCATTAACAGAGTTTCGCTGAGAATTACTGCACCTGGTCCATGTTGCCCAAAGTTTCTTGTACTGAAAAGCCACGTAATGCGCTATTATGAAGTGCTATTCTCAGCACTGCATGTTTATATAACGTCAAAAAATGTGTTGTGTTACACAATAAAAGGACGAATGTTTATGACAAAAAGCGCTGCCTCTTATATTTTCCATGTACTCAGTACAATCACGACCACAACTACGAATTGTGGATAAAGTGAAAGTTTAAACTATTTTATGAGTCGTTAACCCTATACTTCCGTTATGAAATGACTTTCTTATAAGATGTTGTTGTTTATTACGTCTGAAGACTGCAAAGTCGTTACCCAAACACTCATGAAACAACACACAGAAAACCTGCAATCCTGGGGAAATCACCGCGACTCTCACTAAAACAATAACCAGACTTGTAATCTAGCAATGCTCTTTATCTTCACTAAATAACGAGAGGATGATCGTTAAGCTTGGCTACTGCACACAGCGATGACGCTGTCACTGTGAGACCAACAAGTTGAGATGCGAAACAGTTTATATTTGTTAGTGGGTCGACCAATCATGGGAAGGTTCTAGGGTCTTAGAAGTGGAACAGGTTATATTTATTATTAGTGGGTCACCTAACCATGGATAGGTTCTAGGAAAATTTAAACGATGTTGTAATTTATATCATGTCATGTCATCTCATAACACATTTTTATTTGCTATAAATATTCGCCATAACACACAAGTAGCTCACAGAAAGCAAAGTTTCCTTGAAGTCTGGCTTGAATTCACACAAAATGCCATCAACACTGTGGGTGGGTGCCAAATTATATAGAAGATTACATGGAAAAAACACAACATCCTTATCTGGGCGCTTCAGTCTGGAACCGCGTGACTGCTACGGTCGCAGGTTCGAATCCTGCCTGGGGCATGGATGTGTGTGATGTCCTTAGGTTAGTTGGGTTTAAGTAATTCTAAGTTCTAGGGGACTGATGGCCTCAGATATTAAGTCCCATAGTGCTCAGAGCCATTTGAACTTATCTGGGCAGCTCATGAATTGAACTTTAAAGGAACAAAATCACAAATTATTATCAAATAGACAGTTTGATACCAGATGAAGTAAGTACAGAGCTTCCCAGAGTACGGATCACATTACTGGAGAATGGAAAACTTTCATTTTCTCTAAATCAGGAAATCCTGCACCCATCAGCGGCAGACGGCAGCTGGGAGACCACAATGCACAGCAGCCGGAACATGAATGCAATAAAACTTGCTGTTTCCTTCCCAACCATCTACTTTTAAAAAAAACTCTGCATGGAGAAGGCGACTCAGTGTTATTGCCAGTGCGATGGTCCGGAATATCGCTTGTTTCAAGAAAAAAAGGGATTCAAATGGCTCTGAGTACTATGGGACTTAACTGCTGTGGTCATCAGTCCCCTAGAACTTAGAGCTACTTAAACCTAACTAACCTAAGGACATCACACACATCCATGCCCGAGGCAGGATTCGAACCTGCGACCGTAGCGGTCACGCGGCTCCGGACTGTAGCGCCTAGAACCGCACGGCCAATCCGGCCGGCAAAAAACGGGGGAATACAACAGAAACTTCTCACTTTTCATATACAAAACGCACATTAACAAACACGAGGTTGGTACTGGCCGACAGCAGGGCCTCCTTGTTTGGTCCGCCTCTTCAAGCTAAGATTGGTGGCGAGGCGACTCAGTTCAATTGCATGGAGTGAAAACAAACACCGCTCGCACGCCAGCAGGGCAGCACCTCAGTATACTAACCTTTGATGTTCGTAGAGACAAGGTAAATTCGTCGTACTCAATTACTCTCCGAAGCGGCAGTGGCAGCATGGCGTCTCCTGCCCTAAGCTAAACCCGGGACCTGCTCTGCCCACAAAAGCAAAAGCAGGCCGTGGTCTCACTTTCGTGAAAACTGCCGGTCTCCCAGGAGAAGTTCACCTCTCCTAATGAGAGTCACTGATTGTCTTCTACCGACAACAGGACCACAGACCACACTGCGAGTGGACAGCTCCAGTGTGAAAAACACAAAGCGTTCTCCCAATCCTACACATTCAGTACTCTCAATAAAGTAACCACCGAATAGTGGCCGCTTAGCGAGCTGTGACAATAATGACACGGAAGTTATATTAAATCTGCGACTTATAAAGTAGTTGTTATTAGTTGCCTAGGATAGAGCTCGCTTTCACAAAAATGGTATGAGACATATTGGTATAGTTTTCGAATTTGTGGGATCCATAATCAAGTTGGCCTTACAGGGGCCACGTGAGTGTACAAAGGTTGGGCGGTTCAAATAGTCACCGGTTTGTTTGACTTGCGATAGAATGTAACAGAAAAATGAAAAATCTATTGGTTAATGAAAGAAATGCGCAATATATCTCATGACAACGTAACTGGTAAATTTTCATTGATTGGTTTTAAGGGTGGAAACTACTTTTGAGATCGTTTTATATAGGTCTGGTACGGACTGTGAATATAAAACTTGACAATAACAGATTTTACATAGACATACAGGTATTTCTTGCCCTTATTCTCTATCCACGAATGGAACACCTGGAAATATTGACTTATGGAAAAACAAAAAGTATCCTCAGCCACACACTCTTCTGTGATTCACACAATATACATATAAATGTAGAAACATACTCAGTAATAGTCCGGGAAAAGAATGAAGTGGAAGAATCAATTTAACATTCTCCACGAAGATAATACATCATCAAATCATTTGCGTAAGTACCGTACTCCAGTGACTGCTGAGTGACAGGTGGTACACTATATCCATCACGTCATCGTCTTTTGAAGCGTCAAATTCGAACAGAAGTCATCTTCTTTGGTAGCTCACAAACACACCAGCTCACAAAGCATCTAACTCTTTCTTTTTCGTACTACGATGAAGCACCATCGAGACATCTATATGTTGACTGATATTCCATGCGATTTAACGTGTTAACAGCCCCCCCCCCCCCCCCCATGAACCATGGACCTTGCCGTTGGTGGGGAGGCTTGCGTGCCTCAGCGATACAGATAGCCGTACCGTAGGTGCAACCACAATGGAGGGGTATCTGTTGAGAGGCCAGACAAACGTGTGGTTCCTGAAGAGGGGCAGCAGCCTTTTCAGTAGTTGCAAGGGCAACAGTCTGGATGATTGACTGATCTGGCCTTGTAACAATAACCAAAACGGCCTTGCTGTGCTGGTACTGCGAACGGCTGAAAGCAAGGGGAAACTACAGCCGTAATTTTTTCCGCGGGTATGCAGCTTTGAGAGCTGCATCAAACCAGTCTCAGGACTGAAGACCACAACAACAACAACATTAACGTGTTTTTAGTGTTCATGGGAAAATCAACAACAAAAAATTTGAATAAACTTCTTACAACGATAGCTTCGTTATGAGCATCGTAATTCCCTCCGACCACTACGTGGAGAGAGAGGAAAAAAAAAAAACACCACAATCAATAGTTCAGATTAATAAGAGAACCGAACTGTGGAAGAAATGATGATTACTTTCCGTAAAACTGCTCGCTTTGGTTCTCAAGACAAAAACCTTTCATAATCAACCTACCGCATTAACGAAATGAGATCCAGACCAATAACTATAATTTATTTGTGAATGGACAGCTAATACCGACTGCTTTAATCTATCGATATTTCATTATGTGGCCTTCCTCGAGCCTAAGAGGAGATCCGTTCAATAAAAAATAGCGAGTTCTGTGTGGATAATTCGCGTGTCCCTTGACAGGGTACATTTATTATTCGTTCCATCAGGAGCTTCCGTACGGGCTTTAACGTTATTGTTTGTTCGCAACACGACAAGGATTGCACCAGGAGGATATGCAAACGGAGTGTTTAAACGAGCAGTTTTGAAAAAGATGTGTAAGCGGCCACTTGCGTAGCGTTATTTATCTCTGTATGACACTTTCACCATCTAAACATATTTTTCTGCAACTCTTCTCAAAGACATCAGCAGAAGCTAGTTCAAATTGCGAGAACAATATGTTCAGGACCTGAGCCGCTTCAGCACAAGGTATCAAAGTAACAAATTACACCTACTATGAAACTTTTAAGTGTTAATCCATGTTCTGCAAGCAGAATTCAATAAATCAGTTACACTGGACTACAGCGTATTTCTAATGAATCGTTACCGAAAACTGTTTTGTGTGGAAACTATTTTACAATAAAATGGAGGTTGATATTGCTGTATTACTGGCGAGGACCAGAAACGACCACATTTCTCTTAACAATAATTTTTGTTACTGTCAAAAACTCAAGTAAAATTTTTCTGTTGCTATGCCGGTATCTAATGGTGAATTATTGTCCATGAGTCTGCGGAATGAGTCTTGGTGTAAGGCTGCGTCGAAATTTGTCAAGCATCACCGTGCGGTTTTTATTAAAGCGACGCGGTGGATACAAAACAGCTAACTTTTTTTAAAAATACTAGCCAATCTTATTTTATTCGCATTTTGAATGCGAACAGATAATGATGTCAATTTCGTTAATTTTGTATGTATCGCGTTGTACCTGTTAACAGCAAATTTTTCCGAAATGTTATAAATTTGCAATGGTGAGAAAGGTGCTAGAGATGAACAGAAAAAAAAATTTTATGCGATTTTAAGACCTTGTGACATGCACGGAATGCAGTGCACTGCAGCAGATTGAAAGATAAGTGTAGTGACATGCGCTCAGTGACGCAGTTAGGTAACCGTTGTGCACGACATACAAATTACTTCGTTGATGCAGCTCTATGTAATGTTTTGTACGGCATGTCGTTGTTAGCAACGGAAATTCAAACACACGGGCAATGGCAGCACGAACAAGCCACGTGTCATTATCGGGATTCTATATTGCACGAGACTCATACGGGGAGATGGTAATTACATTGAAATCACGATACTGAAAACTGGCTAATTGTTTTTCTCTCCTTTTTCTGCTTAAATTTCTCTGGTAGTGAACTTTGGTGCGTCTGTTAACCATTCCCAACAAATAGTATCCACCTAGAGATTGGTGAAACGTTGGAAATGAAAGACTGTGATTCAACTACTATATATAAGACGGAATTTACGTGTTAATTGGGCGAAAGTCACAATTTATGATATGTAATCATTTACAAGAACGTACTGTGTAATTGGGTCCAGTTAGAAAGTTCCAAAAGACAACTGTCAATAAATCAAAGTATGCATCGCAAGAGGATCTTCTTGTGATCGTGAAGTACCCCGCGTTTCTCCATCCAGTCAGACATCTTCGTTATATTACTAATGGATCTGACTGTTTATCCAGTTCAAATTTAGTTGTGCAGGACTTCTTTCAGTCTCGTTGCCAATATTTAGTTTTTCTTATTTGCTTTTCTTTGAAATTCATTGCTTAAATTAGTCCTTTAATTCATTATAGACTTTTTCTCTATAGACAATGTGTTTTGTAGTTATTGGTTTACCTGCATTATTGCAATATGTAAAGACAGATTTACCCAGTTGGATAAATTTAGGGAACCTATATTCCAAGGAGATTGTACTTCAGTTATTCACCTTTAATCCCAAGTATGGATCATAAGAGGAATTAAGTCGCGCACAGAGCGGCGTACTCGTAAAAATTTAATATCAACTATCTTCATCCGCGAATGTAATGGGTCAGAATGGCTTATGTATTGGTACGCCTACAGTTATCTGCAACACAAAGAAGTAAGTCACAAGAAGGTCAAAAAAAGCTCCGAATTTACGGTCTGGTCACAGCCTTTCTTTTAGATGTATTTCCATGTTGTTGTTGTTGTGGTCTTCAGTCCTGAGACTGGTTTGATGCAGCTCTCCATGCTACTCTATCCTGTGCAAGCTTTTTCATCTCCCAGTACCTACTGCAACCTACATCCTTCTGAATCTGCTTAGTGTATTCATCTCTTGGTCTCCCTCTACGATTTTTACCCTCCACGCTGCCCTCCAATACTAAATTGGTGATCTCTTGATGCCTCAGAACATGTCCTACCAACCGATCCCTTCTTCTGGTCAAGTTGTGCCACAAAATTCTCTCCTCCCCAATCCTATTCAATACCTCCTCATTAGTTATGTGATCTACCCATCTAATCTTCAGCATTCTTCTGTAGCACCACATTTCGAAAGCTTCTATTCTCTTCTTGTCCAAACTATTTATCGTCCATGTTTCACTTCCATACATGGCTACACTCCATACGAATACTTTCAAAAACGACTTTCTGACACTTAAATCAATACTGGATGTTAACAAATTTCTCTTCTTCAGAAACGCTTTCCTTGCCATTGCCAGCCTACATTTTATATCCTCTCTACTTCGACCATCATCAGTTATTTTGCTCCCCAAATAGCAAAACTCCTTTACTACTTTAAGTGCCTCATTTCCTAATCTAATTCCCTCAGCATCACCCGACTTAATTAGACTACATTCCATTATCCTTGTTTTGCTTTTTTTGATGTTCATCTTATATCCTCCTTTCAAGACACTGTCCATTCCATTCAACTGCTCTTCCAAGTCCTTTGCTGTCTCTGACAGAATTAAAATGTCATCGGCGAACCTCAAATTTTTTATTTCTTCTCCATGAATTTTAATACCTACCCCGAATTTTTCTTTTGTTTCCTTTACTGCTTGCTCAATATACAGATTGAACAACATCGGGGAGAGGCTACAACCCTGTCTTACTCCCTTCCCAACCACTGCTTCCCTTTCATGTCCCTCGACTCTTATAACTGCCATCTGGTTTCTGTACAAATTGTAAATAGCCTATCGCTCCCTGTATTTTACCCCTGCCACCTTTAGAATTTGAAAGAGAGTATTCCAGTCAACATTGTCAAAAGCTTTCTCTAAGTCTACAAATGCTAGAAACGTAGGTTTGCCTTTCCTTAATCTTTCTTCTAAGATAAGTCGTAAGGTCAGTATTGCCTCACGTGTTCCAGTGTTTCTACGGAATCCAAACTGATCTTCCCCGAGGTTGGCTTCTACTAGTTTTTCCATTCGTCTGTAAAGAATTCGTGTTAGTATTTTGCAGCTGTGACTTATTAAGCTGATAGTTCGGTAATTTTCACATCTGTCAACACCTGCTTTCTTTGGGATTGGAATTATTATATTCTTCTTGAAGTCTGAGGGTATTTCGCCTGTTTCATACATCTTGCTCACCAGATGGTAGAGTTTTGTCAGGACTGGCTCTCCCACGGCCGTCAGTAGTTCCAATGGAATATTGTCTACTCCGGGGGCCTTGTTTCGACTCAGGTCTTTCAGTGCTCTGTCAAACTCTTCACGCAGTATCGTATCTCCCATTTCATCTTCATCTACATCCTCTTCCATTTCCATAATATTGTCCTCAAGTACATCGCCCTTGTATAGACCCTCTATATACTCCTTCCACCTTTCTGCTTTCCCTTCTTTGCTTAGAACTGGGTTTCCATCTGAGCTCTTGACATTCATACAAGTCGTTCTCTTATCTCAAAAGGTCTCTTTAATTTTCCTGTAGGCGGTATCTATCTTACCCCTAGTGAGATAGGCCTCTACATCCTTACATTTGTCCTCTAGCCATCCCTGCTTAGCCATTTTGCACTTCCTGTCGATCTCATTTTTGAGACGTTTGTATTCCTTTTTGCCTGTTTCACTTACTGCATTTTTATATTTTCTCCTTTCATCAATTAAATTCAATATTTCTTCTGTTACCCAAGGATTTCTACTAGCCCTCGTCTTTTTACCTACTTGATCCTCTGCTGCCTTCACTACTTCATCCCTCAAAGCTACCCATTCTTCTTCTACTGTATTTATTTCCCCCATTCCTGTCAATTGCTCCCTTATGCTCTCCCTGAATCTCTGTACAACCTCTGGTTTAGTCAGTTTATCCAGGTCCCATCTCCTTAAATTCCCACCTTTTTGCAGTTTCTTCAGTTTTAATCTACAGGTCATAACCAATAGATTGTGGTCAGAGTGCACATCTGCCCCTGGAAATGTCTTACAATTTAAAACCTGGTTCCTAAATCTCTGTCTTACCATTATATAATTTATCTGATACCTTTTAGTATCTCCAGGGTTCTTCCATGTATACAACCTTCTTTCATGATTCTTAAACCAAGTGTTAGTTATGATTATGTTGTGCTCTGTGCAAAATTCTACCAGGCGGCTTCCTCTTTCATTTCTGTCCCCCAATCCATATTCACCTACTATGTTTCCTTCTCTCCCTTTTCCTACACTCGAATTCCAGTCACCCATGACTATTAAATTTTCGTCTCCCTTCACAATCTGAATAATTTCTTTTATCTCATCATACATTTCTTCAATTTCTTCGTCATCTGCAGAGCTAGTTGGCATATAAACTTGTACTACTGTAGTAGGTGTGGGCTTCGTGTCTATCTTGGCCACAATAATGCGTTCACTATGCTGTTTGTAGTAGCTTACCCACATTCCTATTTTCCTATTCATTATTAAACCTACTCCTGCATTACCCCTATTTGATTTTGTGTTTATAACCCTGTAGTCACCTGACCAGAAGTCTTGTTTCTCCTGCCACCGAACTTCACTAACTCCCACTATATCTAACTTCAACCTATCCATTTCCCTTTTTAAATTTTCTAACCTACCTGCCCGATTAAGGGATCTGACATTCCACGCTCCTATCCGTAGAACGCCAGTTTTCTTTCTCCTGATAACGACATCCTCTTGAGTAGTCCCCGCCCGGAGATCCGAATGGGGGACTATTTTACCTCCGGAATATTTTACCCAAGAGGACGCCATCATCATGTAATCATACAGTAAAGCTGCATGCCCTCGGGAAAAATTACGGCTGTAGTTTCCCCTTGCTTTCAGCCGTTCGCAGTACCAGCACAGCAAGGCCGTTTTGGTTATTGTTACAAGGCCAGATCAGTCAATCATCCAGACTGTTGCCCTTGCAACTACTGAAAAGGCTGCTGCCCCTCTTCAGGAACCACACGTTTGTCTGGCCTCTCAACAGATACCCCTCCGTTGTGGTTGCACCTACGGTACGGCTATCTGTATCGCTGAGGCACGCAAGCCTCCCCACCAACGGCAAGGTCCATGGTTCATGGGGGGAGGTATTTCCATAGTGATAACAATTTTGTTGAATTTTCCTCTCTTTTTGGCGATTAGGATCGATTACAAGCACACCATCTGCGTCTAATCGACTGATCCAGTAGGGAGTCTGTTGATTTATTGTAACCAAAATTCTCAAGTAAAAAAAGTTCTTTCTGATGCAACATACGTTCGGCTACAACAAAAATTTCTTGACAACGTTTAAGAGCATTACGTGTTCCACCTCTCGCTTTATGAGGGTATGTCCTGTTATTTTTATACCAATGTAACGTGAGATATAGGTGGAATGGATTCCGGGCAGGAGGTTGTGTAGACGTGGGGCTCAGTAGTTCTATCACCACATTATTTACCGTGAAAAGAGCAGTTTACTAATGTAGAAAACGCTGTTTTAAACGGAAGATTATTGAGACCATAACACACTTGAGCAGGACTTGAATAAGAAAAAATATCTTCTTCAAATAATAATTTCTAGCCCTTCCATCCCCAAGTCATCTGGCAATCAATAAGGAGTTCAGATTTTTATTTTGGTCTATTGAACCTTTCTCAAAACTGTCCTTCAGCGTAATACGAAATTATATGAAAGGTAATAAGAATTAATGAACGTTACAATTACCGCGTACAGCGTGCGTGGCGCCATAACTTTGACGTCACAGATCACCATTACAAAAAAGCGGTGTCATATGAGGACGGTCAAAGTATAGGAGAGTATCGACAGAGACAGGCAGTAGTGGTTGCTGTGACAGCAAGTGTTGCATAAAGGTATGCTGTACGCGGTAAAGGCGGTTGCATTTTAACGATTCAAATATCCGTGTTTGATTGTGTGTTAGATGTCGGTAATAGACAAACATTGCGTAGTTAGCTAGGTAGATAGTTAGTTGCTGCATGTTCCATTTATCATTTGAAGGATTCTTTTATCTAAATGATGTGGAACGACTCAGTTCATTGGACAAGTATACACGATTAGTAACAACGTTAATGAACACATTATTAGATTTTAAGTAGATGTTCGTCCATGGAATAGAAGGAGCTATCCAGGAGAAATGATTTTCGTTTAGATTTAAACCTTGTTTTGCTAGCTACCAGACATTTTATGTTATTGCGCAAATGATCAAAAAAAAATTTTCTGAGCTACTGACAGACTTAATAATGGGAAATAAAGGCCATTTTTTTACTATCACGAATTTCATTAGCGAGTAACGGTATATGTCTTCTTATGTGTAGTGAAGATGCCTAACTCTTTGAAGACGTACCTGTGTGACGACTGCAGGTGAACACCATATATAATTCTTAATGCTCGCTTTTGTGCAATCAATACTTTCTTTTTAAGTGATGAGGAACTACAGAAAATTAGTCCTTACCACATTATTGAGTGGCGAAAATATGCAAAATATGTCAGGAGGTTGATGCCTTTGTTTCCAAGACACCAGTTATACGAAGATCAAAAGTAGTTGAACTTAATTATTTGAGAAGCTCGGTAATGTGTTTCTTCCAGTTACGATTTTCTTCAATATGTACATCCAAAAATTTGGAGTGTTCTCTTCTAAGTACTTATTTCTGTTCATGTGCTACATCATAAATTTCCGTTTGTTGTTCAAACATCAGTATTCATCCAAGTTACAAACAGAGCCATAGATACGCAACTCAGGATGAAACAGCATCAGCTAAGATAATTGTACCAACGAGATGTAGGGGGCTGGGTGTCTACCGATGGGGAATTGATTGTTTACAAGAAAATGGACATAGGTAAATAGAGGATCAAGCGGAGTTCTTTTCCCAATAACGATCTTATCTCAAGGTCACTTCCTGTGTCATATTACACCTGGGGCAGTATTTATCTCCAAGTTCACCGCCCCACCCTCCTTCCTTCCACCGTTAGAAACGACTTTTTTCTGTGCTGAAAATACTGAAATATGCTCGCATAGGAATGAAATTTAAACTAACATATCCCACAGGCACTGTGTTGAGTTTTGTAATTTACTTTGCCACTCCAAGTACCTCCTAGTGGCATTTTGCAAATTGGGCAAGTCAGTCTGTCCAGTATAATCTGCTCGTTGTAGGAAAATATTGTAACCTTGTGTGTGCAGAACTGGACTTTCCAGATCCTTTGTGCACGCAGGTACTGCCGAGCTGCCGCTGAGACTGGAGACACGGCAGTGAGTGGATGTACGTCTCGACAAGCCAAGGGCTGCAGCTCGTGGCACGTTGTGAATATTACTAAATATCACATTGTACACTTTGTAAAGTACGAGGTTTGCCCAAAAAGTAATGCACCGCTTTCTTTTTCTCATTCGAAAACAATGCTACGAATGCTAAACGTTATGCATGTATTATTTGAAGTCACCTGAGTGAGCGCGCCAAGTTTCCGTCACTTCCGACAGATAGCGTAGCTGCAGGACAGTTTCAAAATGGCGCCTGTAGGTGATGCACGTCACAAGCAACGTGCCGTCATTGAATTTCTCACTGCAGAAATAGAAACTGTGGGAAATATTCACAAACGCTTGTGCGAAGTCTATGAGCCTATAATGTTGCCAGAAGTACAGTTAGTCGCTTGGGCATGGAGGGTGAGATCATCAGAAGGCGGTTCGGCAGAGCTCCACGATTTGCAGCGGTCGGGGAGACCATCCATGGCTGTCACGCCTGACCTGCAGCAGCGAGCTGATGTCATTCGCAAGGACAGACGCATTACGACTCGGCAGTTGGCGCTGCATCCGTCAGTCAGCAGTGTGGATGCAATTATCAGTACTCTTGGATACTGAAAAGTGTGTGCAAGATGGGTCCCATGGTGTCTAACGGTGGATCACAAATTGCATACAAAAAACATTTGTCATGATTTATTGCAACGTTTTGAAACCGACCGGGAAGCCTTCTTATCCCGGATTGTGACAGGTCGAGAAACCTGGATTCACCATGTTGAGACAAGACAAAACGACAGTCGATGGAACGGCGCCATTCCTACTCCTCACAGAAGAAAAAATTCAAAGCAACTGCTTCCGCTGGTAAGGTCATGATCATTGTGTTCTGAGACTGTGAAGGTGTGATTTTCATTGATGTGATGCCAAGGGGCGGTACCATTAATTCAGAAGCATATGTCAACACAATAACAAAAAAAAAAGTCAAGACGCGCTTCCAGTGACTTCGGCGCCACAGCAACACAGGAGCGGTTTTGGTGAAACATGATAACGCTCGACCCACACAAGTCTGACCACTACTGAAAATATCGCAAAACAGGGTTGCACAGTGTTACGCCATCCACCCTACAGCCCTGACCTAGCCCGCCCGGACTTCCACTTGTTTGGGTCATTAAACAATGCTATTCTGGAAATTCTGAGGACGATGAGGAGCTGGTTAACATAGTGAAGCACTGGCTCCGCCACTAGGACAAGGACTGGTACCAACAGGGCATATGAGCCCTTGCTTCGCGCGGGAAGAAGGCCATAGACGGGATCGAGATTACGTGGAAAAATAGGGTATGTAGATACATTACCATTCTTTCGTGTGTGTAATTATCATTATGTTCCATAAAGAACTACTGAAGAAAAAATACGGTGCATTACTTTCTGCCCTCGTAATACGGAACAAAGTATTTTTATACAGTATAACAAACTATGTTTAGTATAATTGTGGAGTACATATGAGGAAAAGGCAGCGAGTCCTTTCGTACATCATTCTCCAAACATAAATGTACGAATGCAGGACCAGAGGTATGCAAGTGAGCTGTGTACTCATTTAAATGTCGGAATTCTTGCTTGGCAGCGTTCAGTCAAGGTGTTCATGCTGTAACATTTTCTATTTCAATTAGTGTATAACGGGAATAGATGTACACTACTGGCAATTAAAATTGCTAAACATAGAAGAAATGCAGATGATAAACGGGTATTCATTGGACAAATATATTATAATAGAACTGACATGTGATTACATTTTCACGCAATTTGGGTGCATAGATCTTGAGAAATCAGTACCCAGAACAACCATCTCTGGCCGTTATAACAGCCTTGATACGCCTGGGCATTGAGTCAGACAGAGCTTGGATGGCGTGTACAGGTACAGCTGCCCATGTAGCTTCAACACGATACCACAGTTCATCAAGAGTAGTGACTGGCGTATTGTGACGAGCCAGTTGCTCGGCCACCATTGACAAGACGTTTTCAATTGTTGAGAGATCTGGATAATGTGCTGGCCACGGCAGCAGTCGAATATTTTTTGTTTATAGAAAGGCCTGTACAGCACCTGCAACATGCGGTCGTGCATTATCCTGCTGACATGTAGGGTTTCGGAGGGATCGAATGAAGGGTAGTGCCACGGGTCGTGACACATCTGAAATGTAACGTCCACTGTTCAAAGTGCCGTCAATGCGAACAAGAGGTGACCGAGACGTGTAACCAATGGCACCCCATAGCATCACGCCGGGTCATACGCCAGTATGGCGATGACGAATACACGCTTCCAATGTGCGTTCACCGCGATGTCGCCAAACACGGATGCGACCATCATGATGCTGTAGACAGAACCTGGATTAATCCGAAAAAATGAAGTTTTGCCATTTGTGCACCCAGGTTCGTCGTTGAGTACACCATTGCAGGCGCTCCTGTCTGTGATGCAGCGTCAAGGATAACCGCAGCCACGGTCTCCGAGATGATAGTCCATACTGCTGCAAACGTCGTCGAACTGTTCGTGCAGATGGCTGTTGTCCTGCAAACGTCCACATCTGTTGACTCAGGGATCGAGACGTGGCTGCACGATCCGTTACAGCCATGCAGATAAGATGCCTGTCATCTCGACTGCTAGTGCTACGAGGCCGTTGGGATCGAGCACGGCGTTCCGTATTACCCTCCTGAACCCACCGATTCCATATTTTGCTAACAGTCGTTGGATCTCGACCAACGCGAGCAGCAATGTCGCGATACCATAAACCGCAATCGCGATAGGCTACAATCCGACCTTTATCAAAGTCGGAAACGTGATGGTACGCATTTCTCCTCCTTAGACGAGGCATCACAACAACGTTTCACCAGGCAACGCCGGTCAACTGCTGTTTGTGTATGAGAAATCGGTTGGAAACTTTCCTCATGTCAGCACGTTGTAGTTGTCGCCACCGGCGCCAACTTTGTGTGAATGCTCTGAAAAGCTAATAATTTGCATGTCACAGCATCTTCTTCCTGTCGGTTAAATGTCGCGTCTGTAGCACGTCATCTTCGTGGTGTAGCATTTTTAATGGCCAGTAGTGTAGTAATACTTTAAAGAGTACGTGTTTTTCCTGCATGTGAGATACTTACACTGAATGAGAACAGCCAATGTCTCTCTCAGCAGCGTAAGAGCCTCGGCTGTGACAAACAGTCCCAGAGGAGCCGCGGCTGTTTACTCCACATCAGTGCAGCCCCGCCGCTTCTCACCTCAGCAGCCGTTCCCAGGCAAAACAAGGGGGCGACCGCTCTGTCACGGGCGTTTTGTGCCGCACGTCGGGAGCGCCATTCTCGCGCAGCTCGTCGCGTCGGGCCATTTGCGGCTGATCGCTCATCCCATTCTGGGCCGGAGTTTGCAAACCGCGCCGCGACCCCCGGCTGCGCCGCGCTCTAGCCCGCCGGCGGAGACGGCGCGCCACACGGCGGCCGCTATTATCTCGTCATCCCGGCCGGCTGACGCTGTTCGGGGCCCGCTGACCGGCGCGTCCCATCCGTCAAGGGCTGACGCGCGAATAGGACGAGCCGGGCCTTAATTCGGAACCAATGAGCGCTGCTCGAAGCGGCGCACGACAGCAGGTGATGGATTAGCGAGCAGGGCCACCCGCCTGCTGCACGTGGCGGACTAACCACTGGGCGGCGCCTCCGCGGAAGCCTGCTCCTTCCAACCGGCCGAGATGGAGAACTGTAGCTTGTCTGTTTTCTGAATGGTCCGTAACGTAGAGCAGAGATCGTTATCGTGCAGTCAGTGATTTGGCTGCAGTCCTTCCGTTCTTTCCCTCTGTCCTACAAAACAAAATTCGAAGCCTTCTTTGCGACTGTACTTTTCCTTTACAAACACTGATAGCCAGAACATTGTGGACATCAACCTACTATTGACATAACGTCCAGGCTATAGCAGCGTCACCTGACGGGGAATGACTGCTTATCAGACACACGCACAGTGCACGTACACTACTGGCCATTAAAATTGCTACACCACGAAGATGACGTGTTACAGATTCGAAATTTAACGGACAGGAAAAAGATGCTGTGATATGCAAATGATTTTCAGAGGATTCACACAAGGTTGGCGCCGGTGGAGACACCTACAACGTACTGACATGAGGAAAGTTTCCAACCGATTTCTCATACACAAACAGCAGTTGACCGGTGTTGCCTGGTGAAACGTTGTTGTGATGCCTCGTCTAAGGAGGAGAAATGCGTACCATCACGTTTCCGACTTTGATAAAGGTCGGATTGTAGCCTACCGCGATTGCGATTTATCGTATCGCGACATTACTGCTCGCGTTGGTCGAGATCCAATGACTGTTAGCAGAATATGGAATCGGTGGGTTCAGGAGGGTAATACGGAACGCCGTGCTCGATCCCAACGGCCACGTATCACTAGCAGTCGAGATGACAGGCATCTCATCCGCATGGCTGTAACGGATCGTGCAGCCACGTCTCGATCCCTGAGCCAACAGATGGGGACGTTTGCAAGACAACAACCATCTGCACGAACAGTTCGGCGACGTTTGCAGCAGCATGGACTATCAGCTCGGAGACCACGGTTGCGGTTACCCTTGTCGCTGCATCACAGACGGGAGTGCCTGCGATGGTATACTCAACGAGGAACCTGGGTGCACGAATGGCAAAACGTCATTTTTTCGGATGAATCCAGTTTCTGTTCACAGCATCATGATGGTCGCATCCGTGTTTGGCGACATCGAGGTGAACGCACATTGGGAACGTGTATTCGTCATCGCCATACTGGCGTATCACCCGGCGTGATGGTATGGCTCTACCCTTCATTCGATCCCTGCGAAACCCCACATTTCAGCAGGATAATGCATGACCGCATGTTGCAGGTCCTATTCGGGCCTTTCTGGATACAGAAAATGTTCGACTGCTGCCCTGGCCAGCACATTCTCCAGATCTCTCACCAAATGAAAACGTCTGGTCAATGGTGGCCGAGCAACTGGCTCATCACAATACGCCAGTCACTACTCTTGATGAGCTGTGGTATCGTGTTGAAGCTGCATGGGCAGCTGTACCTGTACACGCCATGCAAGCTCTGTTTGACTCAATGCCCAGGCGCATCAAGGCTGTTATTACGGCCAGAGGTGGTTGTTCTGGGTACTGATTTCTCAGGATCTATGCACCCAAACTGCGTGAAAGTGTAATCACATGTCAGTTCTAGTATAATATATTTTTTCCAATGAATACCCGTTTATCATCTGCATTTCTTCTTGGTTTAGCAATTTTAATGGCCAGTAGTGTAGTGTGAGTGATCGTGCTGTTCATGTGTAGAATGGGGAAGGTGCGCAATCTATCTGAGTTTGACCGACGGCAGATTTTGATTGGTCCGGAAACTGCACAACTTGTTGGGTATCCGAGGACTGCTGTGGTGAGCGTCTTAAGCGCCTGGCGGAACCAAAGTGAAACCACGTCCAGACGCCGTGGGGTTGGCGGTCACCTCTAATTAGAGATGTCGGACGTCGTAGGTTGGACAGACTGGTAAAATAGGACAGGCAGCGAACTGTGACGGAACTAACAAGAGATTTTAATGCTGGGCAGAGTACAGGTGTGTCTTAACACACACTGCACCGAACACTTCTAACGATGGGCCTCCGCAGCTAACGACACATGCGTGTGCCAATGTTAATACCACGACATCAGCAACTACGATTGAAAGGGGCGCCTGAACATCGGTACCGGACTTTTGGCTCTGTGGCAGAGCGTTGCATGGTCTGATGAATCTTGACACCTTCTTCATCATGCCGATGGGAGGTGACGAATTCGTCGTCTTCCAGGAAACCGCTCATTGAACCCTGTACTGTGGGACGGAGACAAGCTGGCGACGGCTCCATTATCTCTGAGAAACATTCACGTGGCCATTCAGGTCTCAAGTGGAGCTCGTTCAAGGCACCGTAATTTCCAAGGAATGTTGTACACTGGTTTCAGACCACGTACAGCCCTTCATGACGATCATGTTTCCCGACGACAGTGGCATATTTCAACAAGATAATGCGCCATGTCATAAGGATAGGAGTGTGATGGGGTGGTTCCATAAACACAATGGCAACTTCCAATTGACGTGCTGGCCCCCATGTCCCCAGATCTGAACCCGATGGAACATATCGCCCCCTCCTCGGAATTTCTGGAAATTAGGTGACTTGGGTCTGAAGATATAGTGCCAGTTAGCTGCAATGACCCACCAAGCCCTCATGGCTTCTATGCCACGACGCGTCGCCGCTGTTATCCATGGCAAAGGTGGACATAATGGCTATTAGGTAAGTGTCTGATTAGTGTATATAGCTGTCTCTTGGTTTTTACGAACTGCCTCATGTTTGTAGCTTGCTGATAAATGTCTTTTGCAAATATGGTGACCAGGTTCAAAAAACTCTCCTCTTCCATTCTAAAGTAATTATGAAGCGAATCCCAATCTTGAAGTCCTTAATGATAATCAATACAACATCGAGTATATTCATACTGTTCATGCGAAAAACTTCCGGTTCGGTCCAACTGTCTCGGTGGACAAGTGAGAGGAGACTCAAAGCAACGGCTGAATAACAGCCGAGCATAGCACTTTGAAGGAGTGGCGGTGACACACTCCGACGATGGAATTACCAAGGAGGGATGCAGTAATGCTCCAACTCTACGGCGAAGGAAAAAGTGGCTGGACGAGAACAAACCACTGCTAGTGATTGTACGAAACGGACTTAAAAACGTGGTCGTAGCCCGAACCCGAGTCCTCCAGGATGGTGAGCGGAACGGGGTGTCGGTGTTAGCGCCGTGGAACTGTGGTGTCGACGGTTTGGAGTCCAGCGACCGTCTCACGGAGGGCGTCCACTTTTCTGTACAGTTGGCGAGCCTTACGGCGAATGGTCGTCTTGAGAAGGGCCGTATTTGTCTCCTCATGCAGAATGACAATCCTGGTGAGCGGAGGGGCGTGAAGATTCCACCGGAGAACTTTATTCTGTAGGCGCTGGACCGTCAGCATCCGGGACTTACTAATAGTGGCTCACACAGAGGAACCATACGTTAGTGAGGGTAGTACAACGGAGTGATACAGCCGGAGCTTGGTAACTAAATTCAGCTCTCGGCTGGAGAAGAGCGGGTACAAGGCCCTAGTCAACTTTAACCTTTTGTGGGTGACGTATTTTGTGTGGCGGTGGAAGAAAAGTTTCTTATCCAACCAGACCCCGAGATACTTGGGCCCACGGGACACGGGCGCCCCCGACTGAGATGTGACGGAGTAGAGGATCCCGTTTAGTGAAATACACTGCGGTAGTTTTGTCGGCATTGAGGGCAATCTTATTGGAGCGACACCAGGTGACCCTTTCGTCCAATTGCGCGCGAACTTACATTAGATACTATACTTTAACTGTATTCAACTTAAAACCAAAAATGAGATGGAGATTCAACGGAGTTAACAGATCGTTGTACAGCATTACGTGCTAGTGTTCCTCAATCAGCAATTTGCTGCTGAAGCCATCGCCGAGGCCAGAATCTTCTCAGGGATTTTCTCCGCTACTCTACGACATACTGCAGCTGTTTTTACGCGCGTCTATTTTGCTAAAGAAGTACCTGATTGGTGCATAACATAATACAAAGAGCTATTGCTGGAGAGCGATGCGATCGGAAATTACGATGAGAAGCACCTTCCGTGAGACGTCGCAGCAATCACGAAGGATACCACGTCTGGCGTGCTTCACGATGAGAAACACGTCCCATGTAACGATGGCTTTAGCGTGCCTTTGGTGATACGAGTCTAGTCTTCTCATCTGGTCACCTTCCACTCTTTCCCTCAGACCTCCCAAACAGAATTCGGTACCTTCTTTATGACGGCATTTTTCCTTCTGCGCCTACTGGTGTGCAAAAATTACGGACGAAAGTAATTTTCACATAATTCGCACTGCCAATAACACAGCTCGATCAAACGTGAACAGTAGAAAGAAAAATACTGCTACAGTATAGTACAGAAGGTAACTGAAAGAAATATGCAACGAGACGAACAGAAATGATGCTTTCAGTCGAAGAAAATAATTATGCTCAAATCATCATTATTTATGAAGGTCTCGTGGACACTACTAAAGGCGGGTTATGTTTCTTAATCGGGTGTGTGATCGCCATAGACGGCAGTGCAAGCCTTGAAACGTGCTCCCAAGCTGACCACAGTGTTGGTAAAGCTGTCCTCACACTGGGCGTGTACCTCATCGCGAAGCACGCCAGACACGGTGCCCGTTGTGGTTGCTGCACGCTCAGAAACAACATGATACATCTCACGGAACGTGCTTCTCATCGTGATTTGCGACCTCAGCGCTCTCCATCGGTAGTTTTCGACTGCATCTGGTGCGCATCTCACACAGTTTGTTTGTGGAAATGGACGGACGTAGAATAGTTCCGTTAGTTTTGTTAGCGATAGGCGAACAAGAGTGCCGAAAATTACGAAGGAGGTTGTGGCCTCAACGATGGCTTAATACTGTATTGCTGATAGACAAAGTACATATTCTGTACAACGATATGAGGTAAATAGTAGTAGAAATTATTCATCAAATCAATTGACTCTCCATGACATTTTCGGTGTTTATCTGATTACAATTGAAGCATAATGTCTAATATCAGTTTATACATGCATAATATTCATACACTCGATATTGTGTTGACCACCATCAGTCATCACATAGATTTCAAGAGCTATATTCATTTCGTAATTTCAGTTGAATGGATGAGGAGATTTCTTCGAAGTTATTCACCGTCATCGAAAAAATATATGTACTGACACGATAAGAACACGAGGCAGTACATGAAACAAGAGACAGATACATATTTTTTACACAAGGCTTCATAACAACTTCTAGTGTGTCGACTGTGTTTACTTTCTGACGTAGAATGGCAGCCACGTTAAGGTATCTGGTTACTGGGGAACCATGCCAGTTTTAGGCCTACGCAACAAGAATTGCAGCAAATATATTATTTATAATAAATAACGTCGACTATTGCAGATAATACTTGTATTAAATTAATAATAAAGACATAGAATGTCTTACGAACAAAAGATAACAAAAGATTTGGTAGCAGCTATACACGAACCTATACCTTTCCCTTTATAGTTAAAGACACTACCAATTGCGCTTTAGCTATACACTGCGGCAACGCCTGTTATATAGCGGCTAGTTGTAGTTGTTACCAAAAACATCGAAATGTTCGTGACCAATTTACTTCAGATTTTTGGGTGATACTCTAATAAACTTGTGGACGGACATAGGCTACACAAACTTTTAATATATATACAGGGTGGTCCCGAATTCATGGTACAAACGTTAATGGTAGGTACAGGACATTGTAACAAGGATTTATTGTATAGGAATGTATAGTCGCAGGTGACGCGGTGAGGCGTAAACAGGGGAAAGAGAAATGGAGTGATCGGTTGGTGTCACTGCCGGTAGAGGGCAGTAGATGAACATGATGTATCGCAGTAGGGACAAGCGCCATTCACAATTGTGCTGCCGTAGACGATGGGTGACTTTACGTATGCAGAAAAAGCAGACATGCATTACATGTACGGCCGTGCAAATGGTAACGCCAGAGCTGCGTTACGAATGTATCGCGCGGAGTATCCTAATCGACGAATGCCGGATCATAGAATTTTTCAACGGTTACATCGTCAACTTTGTGAAACAGGTACGTTCGACGTCAACAGACATGACGCTGGTCGATTAAGAGCTGTACGCACTCCAAGACTGGAAGAACGCATCTTGAACATAGTGGCTGATAGACCCGAGTCAAGCACAAGAACTGTTGCGCGTGACGTACATGTGAGTCATCAGACTGTATGCAGAGTGTTAAATGAAAATCGCTTACACCCCTTCCATTTTCAAAAAGTACAAGTATTGAATCCGGCAGATTATCCTCTTCGCGTGAACTTCTGCCAGTGGTTGTTGCAGCAATGTGCGTTGCAGCCGGATTTCGTAGGTCATGTGCTATTTACAGATGAAGCGACATTTTCACGCGAGGGTGTCTTTAATGCGCACAATTCCCATGTGTGGGCAACAGATAATCCACATGCAACGCGTCCACATGCGTATCAACAACGTTTCGGTATTAATGTGTGGGCTGGTATTGTGAACGACTTTTTGATTGGGCCATACTTACTACCCACGCGACTCTGTGGCGAAAGCTATCTTATTTTTCTGCAAGAAGTGTTACCAGAACTGCTGCAAGATGTTCCGCTCGCCATTCGTAACCGCATGTGGTTTCAGCACGATGGAGCGCCAGCACACTTCAGCACTGCTGTACGGAATTACCTGAATGCCACGTTTGGTGCTAGATGGATTGGGCGTGGTGGACCAGTCCCTTGGCCACCCCGATCTCCTGATTTCTCTTGCCTCGATTACTTTTTATGGGGACATCGTAAGAGTCTTGTTTATGAGACTCCAGTTGACTCAGATGAGGATCTCGTTGCTCGCATATCTGTAGCTGCTGCAGGTGTGCGTGAAATACCAGGCATCTTTGAACGTGTACGCCAATCGCTGCACCGACGCTGTCAAGCATGTATCGCTCATGGTGGACGCAATTTTGAACACTTACTGTAAACATGACACTTGTCAACAACGATTTCAATAAAATCTTTCGTTTTCCTTTCGGCCGTTATTTCCCCTGTTTACGCCTCACCGCGTCACCTGGGACTATACATTCCTATACAATATATCCTTGTTACAATGTCCTGCACCTACCATTAAAGTTTGTACCATGAATTCGGGACCACCCTGTATATGGTACACAAATGTATGTGTAATACAATGCCTCGAAAAGTTTTTGAGAGAAAGTGTCATATTTCTCCACTGTACTCTAGTAAACTTTCAGGTGGACACAGGCTACGTATTTTTAAAAAAATATATGGTAAATAAATATATATGTAATATGCAATTGGAAAACTCTCAGATAGACATCGGCTGTAAATTTTTAAACATATGTGATGCATAAATATATATTTAATACATAAAAGGTAACGTTGTTTGCAGAAATCTTGAGAAGTTCTTGAGTGTTTTACTTCAAACTGTTGCACAAAATCTACTGACATATAGGTAGTCATATGCTACATACTTTTTAAACAATAATGCGCATATTTTCTGTTAAAATCTATTGTGAGAATAAATATGCTGCGGCATGAAAATGTAGAGCTCAGTTTCCAAACTTGCAGTCAGTTTTAACTTATATCAGGGCATTTAAATGATTAGACAAACTGTTTCTTTCACATGCTCTCTTTCCCCATATATATTAAACAAGAGTTATATATGCAACAGTGTGTTGTTTTGTGTTTTACATTGCAGTCAGGTTTCACAGGAAAGAGGAATGTTGTATTTTTAGCTTATCGAATTATTATTAGTTACTATACAGGATCAGAATCATCGAAAACTTTGCATTCCTACCCGTTCACAGATTGAAACTGCGAAGTACCGTCATTGAAGCCTCACAGACCCAGTGGAGAGGTCTCTCCTGTATCCCCTCTATTAATAGCGACAACCAATATATCCCTTCCTTTTAAGTGACTTCATTCCCAGTAGAGGTTTCGTTTTCAGTAACAATAAACAAGGCTCAAGCACAAAGACAAAGGGGAAGAGGAAATGGACAGAGACTGTAAGGTGGCAGCTTGAATGAATGTTAATTTTGCACCTTGCATGAGATTTTATATGGCGTAACAAGTAGAAGAATATGT
This sequence comes from Schistocerca piceifrons, assembly GCF_021461385.2. Lineage (NCBI taxonomy): Eukaryota > Metazoa > Arthropoda > Insecta > Orthoptera > Acrididae > Schistocerca > Schistocerca piceifrons. The sequence continues at coordinate 773,239,937 of NC_060139.1, read as the reverse complement.
CACCTGACATACTTCGACGACAGCGAGCAGATTTGCCTATCAAAATGTACAGTATGTAATGTGAAGGGATGACACTCGATTCGAAGGTATTAACACTCTGAACCCAAATCCTGCATGTCAATGAGCAAAAGGTGAAAAAAGCTGCTGGAAGAAATGTTTTAGTTTGGGGGCAGATGCAAGTTGCACTGTCATGGTCTGTATACAGTGGAAGGATTCTAACAGGGTTGGTGACCCGCACTGAAAGAGACAAAGAACGTGCTGGGCGATACAGCGAGTGGACCTGGTAGCGGCCCAGCGCTGCTTGCGACGGAGAAATTCTTTAGAAAACTGAATTGGGGAATATCCAGATGGATACAAACAGACCAGTGACACAGCTGATCACGTGAAAGGCCCATGGGTACGCTTGTGATGTACACGTGTAACTTTTATGCTTCAGGAGTGGGCACAAAATGTCTGATTCGCTGAAATGAAATCGGAAGGAGTAAAAGGGGCGATATTTCGAAGCATCTTAAAGGTTTGCCGTTTGCGATTGGCAGGGATAGTTTCCAGACGATGAAGGGAACACTCCCATTGGTCTGAAAAATCCGTGACGTGAAGCAGAAAGGACACAGGTGGGGGACAGTTTGTTACGAAAGATACAATACCGAAAACTTTGGGGACTCTTACTTGAACCAGCGTCAAGTGTAGAACAGGGCGCAACACGCTCTGTACGAAGCCAAATGAGGAATTTCTGTGTGGACACTGCTTTCATTTTGGCTGACATTCAGCTAGAAATTATCTGAAGAGTCGTTGAGCTCCAATAGCGGAGAAACGAAACAGCCATGTAGTTAATTGTTCTTGCGAGAACTGAGAGGGTGTTGAAGTATACACGCTGCTCCATCTGTGCACGTGTATATCGCCATATTTTCCATACTAGGGATGAGTGCACGTTTTCTCGCCTAACTAGATACATAGGACAGTTTCAGCTGATAAAATCAGTAAAAATTTTCGTTAGCTTTTTATAGGATTTTCAGAGGGCAGAGCAGCCATGCAGCCAACAGCACGGCGCAGCTAAAGGTAAATGCCGCTGGCAGTGGCATAAAGTTGTTTGATCACCAGTTTGCGTCCACGGTGAAAATGAGCAACCTTGAGTACTCTTTTGCTCATCTTGTCACAAAAACTAACCATCCTCTGTAGACTTGATTATCATCTTAAATAATACCGAACTTAGAACCGGAATCGGATGATTTGTCGTAATATTTGCCATCAAGTAAGAAACATCTTGTAGAGAACCTCTGCTTAAATATAAAAGCCGGCCGTTGTGGCCGAGCGGTTCTAGGCACTTCAGTCCGGAACCGCGCAACCGCTACGGTCGCAGGTTCGAATCCTGCCTCGGGCATGGATGAGTGTGATGTCCTTAGGTTAGTTAGGTTTCAGTAGTTCTAAGTTCTAGGGGACTGATGACAACAGATGTTAAGTCCCATAGTGCTCAGAGCCATTTGAACCATTTTTAAATATAAAATTGTTGTGTTCAGTGGTATTTCTGCTAAACAGGACGTAATGAATTATATTGACAACTGTCCTGAGATTTTCATGTCAAAATCTATGTAAACTCGTCTGCTTCTTTGACAATAATAGAGAAATTAAACCAATTTTACAGCTAAACACCGATGTGCTCTATCATAGAATAAGCGGCCATTCCTAACCTCAGTCATTCATTCTAGTGACGCTAACGGACTCACAGGGTGAGTCAAAAGGAGTGGAGTGTTTGAAGACGGGGAAGGGGGGAAAATGGGTAGAGAAAAGGCTCAGCAGGAGATGGGCAGAGAGAGGGATGAGATGGAGATAGAGGGAGATTGGGTGTAAGAAAGGTGCAGGAGATAGACAGTGAGGGGGGGAGGAAAGGAGGATATGGACAAAGAGAGGGAGAGGGGAGATGGACAGAGAGAGGGGGGAGGAAAGGAGATTAGGACGAATATCCAATTCCTATACTTATTTAGCAACTGAGAAGTATTGCCAGCTTTGCTAATATGGTATCCAATAAGTGAAGGCGGTACCTACAGGTATCATTTGATATTTGACTATGACAAATTGCACCGAAAAAGATACGCCCATGACAGATCATGAACGTGCTACAGCACTACGCGGTTTATTTTTGTAGCACGCAAGTCATAATACTAAAAGCATCAAATATACGAAGACTTTAACTACTGATATATGGTTACCTGTCGTTTTATTATAACAAATCGTGCATAAAACGAGGCGTTTACAAAAGTTCTTCAGTGTACTGTTGCTTTGATGCGGCTTATGTTTATACCACGTATGTCGCAACAAAAAAAAAGCTCTAAATACGGAGTTAAGCAATATGGCGACTCGAAAATTTTGCTTGTGACGTACAACAGATTCCGCAACTCAATGGCCACGTTCCAATCGACGAGGCAACAGTATGACGTGCCAGATGCTTCATTTCACGCTTTGCAAATGTAGTGGAACGTGGAATTCCACGTTGTGACGTCACCAGCTTCTCGTCCACGTACGTTTCCATGTTCCGTGAGGGGACAGCTTAATAACTTCTAGTGGCAGGGCTTTCCATTCCTCCACCAGAATTGTTGGCAATTGCTGAACGGTCGCTAGTGCATGTGGAGCTGCTGTGCTTCGTCTAACTCATGTGCTCGCTGGGATTTAATTCGGGGAAACTGGTAGCCTGTTCCAGTCGCCGAATATACTATCGCTCCTAGAGCTCCTACATGTGCACTGTTTGATGCGGTCGCACATTGTCATGAAAAAAATGAAGTAAGTTGGCTAAGGAGTGCATCGTGATCAAAGATTTGTAGATCAGGATGCCCATGCAACATTACATCTCACACTAGGACCAACATAACGTTTAAGAGCATTACGTGTTCCCACCTCTCGCTTTATCAGGGTATGTCCATATGTCCAGAATCACTGCTCAGACCGAATCAACTCTCATCCCGGGAGAGAACGTGGTCCCACTCCAGTCTGTATGTTCTTCGCACCATCGCAAAAGGCGCCCCCGTTGTGCTAGTGTCATTGGAACATAATGTACTGCCAGTCGGGACAAGACACAACTCTAATGCAGTTGCCGTGGCCTGGGAAAAGTGATATTGCCTGCCATGTAGTCTCGTCATACGTAGTTGCCATTGCATCTACTTTTTGACATGGGTTCTTTCTTATCTTCTGCACAATGTAACGGTCATCTGTTGCTGCAGTTGATCTTAATCGACAACTTCCTCCACTTCCGGCATCAGTACCTGTTGTTCGCGACTCTCTTCATGCATGTGAAACAAAACGTGAGCAATTTCAAACTCGTGGGCTACACTCGTCCTGTTTCGTCCAAATGATTCTTCCCCACGTGAAGTCATCCAGATGTTGTCTCAGGTTGTAATGAAGGACACCATCACAGTGCACCCCAACTGCTCTTTAATTGAGACACACAGTCTTCTTCCGGTTCTTTCAGCTGCCTTGTGCAGTGGAACCAGTCCCATTTGGCGCTACAGTCACGCTGATCTCATGATGGTATGGGGCGAGATGGAACCTCTCAGTCCTCGCCTTCATACGCCCACGCCACGCGGTGTCCATCTCCGGCCAGTTTATACACTCCAACAACTTCCAACACCGTCATTCTGCTACGTGACACGGCAATACCATTTCTACGTCGACATTTTTTATCAATGTTAAAGTACAGACTTTTACAATTTTTTGCTTGTCTTTGTTAACTTTTTTTTAAAGTAGACGATCATTATTTGTTTCGAGTATTTGATCTTACTCCAGCACAAAAATTTTATAAGATAAGAGAGTATCAAATAAGAAAATAAAAAAATTCTTAATTTGATACAAGCGATTATATTATACACACTAAAGGATAACTACAAAATACAGTGTGAATTTGCGTACGTTGTATTGGCCATTGTCCCAGCGTCTCTAAATTCTCGGTATACCATCTCTGTAATACATTTTCCGTCACGCTGTTTGCGACCAACAGTTTATACACAGGTATCCTCTGAGCTGTGAAAGTATGGCTCATTCTGGGCTTTAGTAACTTCCTCCCAGATAGCCCCACGAAACAGGGAGCAATACTTGAACTCGTTAGTGTCGTGTAGTATCTGTACATATATCGTACAATCGACAGTAGTGACCACTTCTACAACGCGTTCTTGTTTGTCTCAACATAAATAAAAATCATCACGAAAAGGAGCGAGAAGCTGGAACCATGACTGTACATGTTTTTGGACAGTGCACTGACCTGATCCAGGCTAGGATCTTTCTGAATGATGTCAATTGCTCACTACAGTGCTATGTAGGATGCTAACCCTGTTAAGAAATGTGCGAACCCCTCCCCCCCCCCCCCCTCTAAAGACTCCAGAACTCACATATGTATTTCATGGACAGTGTTCTTCCAACAGGGCAAGTAAAGCATGTCTAATGCTATTACAAACAGCCTGAATTTCTTGAGATTCTCAGGTGTCAAGTAACTTACGAGAATGAGACCAGGCAACGTCCCTGTCAATCGTCGATATTTCAACATATGAACATTCCGTCATTTTTAGGCGTAAATGGGAAAAGTGGTAGTTATGAAAAACTAGACCCTCAGGGGGCGGGTCTGCGCTAATCAGGAATCGGAAGATGTAGTCACATCGTAAAAGGACTCACGCCATCTCTTAGCCCTCTGTTTTATCACTGAGGCAGGATTACAACAAAAATTTCCGTCCCTGTTCATAAAGGCCACTGCCTAGTTTAATTTTAAAAGCTTCCTTAATAACGCTGTCCCTGTGACTCGGCTTGTACGCCAGAATCTCTGTGTTGTTGTATTCCATCAGACAGTCTGTGCCAAGAGTCTGCAAGCCCAGAATTTCACGACTGCTTTAAGCGTGTGCGATGCTTAATCTCTATGCACCGACCCTCAGCTGTACAGATGGTCTGACGGATGTTGATATGCTATGGAAGATACAGTAATGACCACTTTACGCAAGCCAGGATAATCCCTTTACACAACCCAAAAGATAATGGCCGAAAATCGCATTTCACAACTTGTTTCCTCAGAATGCGATAAACTGTATTCGAAACACCAACTGCGTATACCAGGTAATCACTGAACGTTGGCCTCACTTCACTATTATCATTAGCCTCTCGATTCACGGGTGGTCTACAGTGCAACGCGCATCTGACCTGTTTCTCACAATACCTGTTCAGGCGAAAGGTTACTTCAAAATGGGCTAATCCAGCTGACTAACTTACACAGTTTCAGATGGTTTGGATCCTATGATCCAAGGTGCGAGGTACCCCTTCACTTTGATCGGCCTGAAGTTAGAAGTGAGTGTGAGCAGGCTTCCTGGAGGCGGCATATCCCAACGTACTGTCACCCTCTTCCTGATTAACACATCAAGACAGCATCCTTTTCTACTTCCATATTATGGTGAATATTCGGATAGACTCAACAGAGATGTTTTAAAAAGCTGCGCAAATTCTCATTTCCACGAGGCCAAATAGCTAAAGTATCGTCTACATATCTCAAAAAAAGTATGAAAGTTCCATGGCGAGTTCATCGAAATCATCAATAAAAAGACTGACGGCTATAGGAGACAACTGGCTTCCATCGCAATTTCATCTGTCTGCCCATAGAATTGGTTTGAGTAAAAAGTAAGTGGATGTCAACATACAGGGTTAGTCCTTGATGATTTTAAAACTTTCAGGGATAATGGAGACGGGTAGGCCCTAAATGTGTCAATTTGAGGTAAGGGAAGCTGGTCCGAAAACGACCGAGACGAAAGCTAAAAGCGAAAATCTTTCTGATACCTCTGACAGGGGGAATACAAGTATCAGTACTCTTGTTGCTAATATGTATACCTCACGAGCTATGGCCATTTGATCTTCTTCGCTAAAGTGAAACACATCTCCATTACCGAACAAGTACCTCTTAAAATATGCATTTTAGAGACCATATTTATAGGACTTTTCTTTCTTCTTTTTGTCCATACTACCATTTTTTAAAGTTGCCTGCACTACAATTTTAGCAACAACAATATCGGTAGATGTATTTCACAGTCGAAGGTATCGGAAAGAATTTCGATTACAACTTTCGACTCCGTCGTTTGCAGATCGGGGTGCCTTACCTCAAACTGGTACATTTTCCCTTCTCCACCATCCCTGAAAGTTTGTAACATCATCAAGAAATCACCCTGTATGTCGAACTCTGTATCAATAGCAAATCTGACAGTCATTCAAAAGCAATCCCTGTTATAGAAGCATTAAATCTGTTCGGTTCCTAAAGTTGCGTACACAGTGACATACCAGAAGACTGAACAGAGCAGCGAAGTGCATTGATACACAGTACGTCGCTGGAATAGGCCTGAGAGGAGTCATTTCCTTATGGATCTGCAGAAGGTCTTATAGTGTAGGAGGGTTACCAAACTAAGAGTTAAGGCTTCTGACAGTATCTTCCGACTAGGAAATTTTCTTCAGGAGGGTGTTGGTACGTTAGTATCCCTCTCAACCAATTTAGGTGGGTCAGCACTCAACTATGATATAAAAAGTCAGATAGTAAACTCTGCCTTTCATGAACATAATCCCATTTTTCCAAGACAACGGAATCATTTCCCTTGCCCGTATGTAAGACAACTATATCAGGATGCGCGAGACGGATCTTTCTGCTGTTGAAGTGTTACTCTTGGGCGAACGTGCCCCCTTTAAAACACAACATACTTCTCTCCTAGTTAAAGGTAGCTTAGAGACAATCTGTTCGACAAAACTTATAAGATCAACAACTGGGAAAAGTTTGGAAATCGGTGCATTTCCCTACCACGAAAAAGGTGGGTCTTCTAATGATTTCTCCTTGAGACTGATCATAGAAAGTCAAAACGTAATTTAACACAGGGAGGCATGGAAACGTTCAAACTTTGGCGAAAGTTGGGCTCACCTAAATTCTAGAGCAGCTCTTCCTTTCAGTCTGCGGTCTTTTGTTTCTGAACAAGATTTTGAAAATATGCGACATTGCCTTTCTCAAACATGATAAAGATGCAACAGCATTAATTCACGGATATTAACACAAGAAATTAGTACATTTCTTGAGATGCTTAAAACATGCTAAAAATACAGTTTACCTATGTTATGGCATTCAATTATATAAGTATGTGTTTCTTCACAAGGAAACCAAAATCCTAGTGTCAGGGAATTTAAAATGTGTGGTAGGTCTAACACGAATTCAGAAAAGAGAGAAAACGCTTGTGTAGAAGGATTTCTCGCATGCTCACCTTACAGACCTTCTCATATTTCTCTACGTAACTGGTATTCTGTCACTTATCTGCGGGTAATAATCATTGAACAAGAATTAATTGCGTTTTTCCACTAGTATCGAAATACGACTATGTTCATAATAATCATCATGCGATAAATAACCTTACGTGAAACTATCTCTACACCTACATCTACATCTACATTGATACTCCGCAAGCCACCCAACGGTGTGTGGCGGAGGGCACTTTACGTGCCACTGTCATTACCTCCCTTTCCTGTTCCAGTCGCGTATGGTTCGCGGGAAGAACGACTGTCTGAAAGCCTCCGTGCGCGCTCTAATCTCTCTAATTTTACATTCGTGATCTCCTCGGGAGGTATAAGTAGGGGGAAGCAATATATTCGATACCTCATCCAGAAAAGCACCCTCTCGAAACCTGGCGAGCAAGCTACACCGCGATGCAGAGCGCCTCTCTTGCAGAGTCTGCCACTTGAGTTTATTAAACATCTCCGTAACGCTATCACGGTTACCAAATAACCCTGTGACGAAACGCGCCGCTCTTCTTTGGATCTTCTCTATCTCCTCCGTCAGACCGATCTGGTACCGATCCCACACTGATGAGCAATACTCAAGTATAGATCGAACGAGTGTTTTGTAAGCCACCTCCTTTGTTGATGGACTACATTTTCTAAGCACTCTCCCAATGAATCTCAACCTGGTACCCGCCTTACCAACAATTAATTTTATATGATTATTCCACTTCAAATCGTTCCGCACGCATACTCCCAGATATTTTACAGAAGTAACTGCTACCAGTGTTTGTTCCGCTATCATATAATCATACAATAAAGGATCCTTCTTTCTATGTATTCGCAATACATTACATTTGTCTATGTTAAGGGTCAGTTGCCACTCCCTGCACCAAGTGCCTATCCGCTGCATTTCGCTACAATTTTCTAATGCTGCAACTTCTCTGTATATTACAGCATCATCCGCGAAAAGCCGCATGGAACTTCCGACACTATCTACTAGGTCATTTATATATATTGTGAAAAGCAATGGTCCCATAACACTCCCCTGTGGCACGCCAGAGGTTACTTTAACGTCTGTAGACGTCTCTCCATTGATAACAACATGCTGTGTTCTGTTTGCTAAAAACTCTTCAATCCAGCCACACAGCTGGTCTGATATTCCGTAGGCTCTTACTTTGTTAATCAGGCGACAGTGCGGAACTGTATCGAACGCCTTCCGGAAGTCAAGAAAAATAGCATCTACCTGGGAGCCTGTATCTAATATTTTCTGGGTCTCATGAACAAATAAAGCGAGTTGGGTCTCACACGATCGCTGTTTCCGGAATCCATGTTGATTCCTACATAGTAGATTCTGGGTTTCCAGAAATGACATGATACGCGAGCAAAAAACATGTTCTAAAATTCTGCAAGAGATCGACGTCAGAGATATAGGTCTGTAGTTTTGCGCATCTGCTCGACGACCCTTCTTGAAGACTGGGACTACCTGTGCTCTTTTCCAATCATTTGGAACCCTCCGTTCCTCTAGAGACTTGCGGTACACGGCTGTTAGAAGGGGGGCAAGTTCTTTCGCGTACTCTGTGTAGAATCGAATTGGTATCCCATCAGGTCCAGTGGACTTTCCTCTATTCAGTGATTCCAGTTGCTTTTCTATTCCTTGGACACTTATTTCGATGTCAGCCATTTTTCCGTTTGTGCGAGGATTTAGAGAAGGAACTGCAGTGCGGTCTTCCTCTGTGAAACAGCTTTGGAAAAAGGTGTTTAGTATTTCAGCTTCACGCGTGTCATACTCTGTTTCAATGCCATTATCATCCCGTAGTGTCTGGATATGCTGTTTCGAGCCACTTACTGATTTAACGTAAGACCAGAACTTCCTAGGATTTCTGTCAAGTCGGTACATAGAATTTTACTTTCGAATTCAATGAACGCTTCACGCATAGCCCTCCTTACGCTAACTTTGACATCGTTTAGCTTCTGTTTGTCTGAGAGGTTTTGGCTGCGTTTAAACTTGAAGTGGAGTTCTCTTTGCTTTCGCAGTAGTTTCCTAACTTTGTTGTTGTACCACGGTGGGTTTTTCCCGTCCCTCACAGCTTTACTCGGCACGTACCTGTCTAAAACGCATTTTACGATTGCCTTGAACTTTTTCCATAAACACTCAACATTGTCAGTGTCGGAACAGAAATTTTCGTTTTGATCTGTCAGGTAGTCTGAAATCTGCCTTCTATTACTCTTGCTAAACAGATAAACCTTCCTCCCTTTTTTTATATTCCTATTAACTTCCATATTCAGGGATGCTGCAACGGCCTTATGATCACTGATTCCCTGTTCTGTACATACAGAGTCGAAAAGTTCGGGTCTGTTTGTTATCAGTAGGTCCAAGATGTTATCTCCACGAGTCGGTTCTCTGTTTAATTGCTCGAGGTAATTTTCGGATAGTGCACTCAGTATAATGTCACTCGATGCTCTGTCCCTACCACCCGTCCTAAACATCTGAGTGTCCCAGTCTATATCTGGTAAATTGAAATCTCCACCTAAGACTATAACATGCTGAGAAAATTTATGTGAAATGTATTCCAAATTTTCTCTCAGTTGTTCTGCCACTAATGCTGCTGAGTCGGGAGGTCGGTAAAAGGAGCCAATTATTAACCTAGTTCGGTTGTTTAGTGTAACCTCCACCCATAATAATTCACAGGAACTATCCACTTCTACTTCACTACAGGATAAACTACTACTAACAGCGACGAACACTCCACCACCGGTTGCATGCAATCTATCCTTTCTAAACACCGTCTGTACCTTTGTGAAAATTTCGGCAGAATTTATCTCTGGCTTAAGCCAGCTTTCTGTACCTATAACGATTTCAGCTTCGGTGCTTTCTATCAGCGCTTGAAGTTCCGGTACTTTACCAACGCAGCTTCGACAGTTGACAATTACAATACCGATTGGTGCTTGGTCCCCGCATGTCCTGACTTTGCCCCGCACCCGTTGAGGCTGTTGCCCTTTCTGTACTTGCCCAAGGCCATCTAACCTAAAAAACCGCCCAGCCCACGCCACACAACCCCTGCTACCCGTGTAGCCGCTTGTTGCGTGTAGTGGACTCCTGACCTATCCAGCGGAACCCGAAACCCCACTACCCTATGGCAAAATTCTTAACTACAAAGGCGGAGCAATGTATCAGGATTAGAAACCTCATCCGGAAGTTCGTAATTGGAAGCGTACGCTCGTATAATTTAATTATCATAGAACTGCTTCCTTATTTCCACCGCAGTCCAGTATCTCGCAGATAATCTTAATGCTTAAGCGTGCAGGTGTGTAGACTGATACACAGCATATAGCTGTGAAGGAATTCTAAAGATGTATCTCAAAATGACCTTGTGATGATCCGTTGTATATCGAAATATCATGAATGGATTCCAAGGAATGAGTAACACAGTTACAAAATCATTATAAATTTTGCCAACTGCGCTACCCGGTCACACTGACGGATCCACCAAAATTTTTAGTTGCTACACGCCCGGAACCCCCTGCCCCCTCCTCCTCAAAGAGGAAAAGACGTCGTCTTAGAGTCCTATAAACCAAAAATATTTGAGAAGGTCGATTTACTAGGTTTCTTTTAATTTACTTAATTAACAAGAAGTTCATCGCAACCCGGTTCTGTATAAATGCCTCATGAACGTAGAACTCTCCGTCCAACTTCTGAATTGAAACAGATTGAACACGACATATGATGAATTGAAAAAGAATGGAGTTACGTAGAACGACATTCAGAGTTTCTTACCTAAAGGAAGTTCATAAAATTCTTAACTACAAAGGCGGAGCAATGTATCAGGATTAGAAACCTCATCCGGAAGTTCGTAATTGGAAGCGTACGCTCGTATAATTTAATTATCATAGAACTGCTTCCTTATTTCCACCGCAGTCCAGTATCTCGCAGATAATCTTAATGCTTAAGCGTGCAGGTGTGTAGACTGATACAACCCTAAAATTAAAATTAGGTCACGTAGCAGTTGTTAAGGTGGAAAGCGTTCGTCTCCTCTATGCAGCTTCTGTTTGGTGTGAAGATGACACTGAGGGATGAGTATTACAATGTACGGATGTTCTGACAATGAACCCAACGGTGAAATACAGAGATTAAAAGCTCTGAGAAACGCAAAGTGAACGCTGCGCAATCGCGGGAGCAAGTAGTAATTCATAATATTGTTGTCAATAACGCTTCCTCGATACATATATTATCGATTATGGTTTGAGAACATCACGGCTGCTTTCTTAGATATCACTGAAGAAACAACAGCAACCAGCTACACTTTCTGAATGAATGATGTGTTCCAATGCAACTAATTTGTGTGTTGGGTCATTGTCAGACAGCAGCGAAGATTTCCGATACGAATTTCACAGTCTTATCCTACAGAATAAAAAATGTCCGTGATTTTGTAGTTAACATAAACTTTTAAATTATGTGCATTGTCTGTGCATTTTATTTACTTGAGGAAAAGTTCTCCATTTTACATTACAGAATAGGCGTCTGCTTCATTGATACGTGACATACTGAACCATTAGTTAGACTAAAGATACGACGGCGGACACATGTGTTGGCATCTGATTGTGATATGAGTGTACGAAAGGACAGGATAGTACAGTAATGAAACGCTTTTGCAGTTTTGATGTCTATGACAGCAAATATTCTTGTCTTAGTCGAGGTCATCATGAAAGCTATCGCTACATTTTATTTTAAAACATAGTGGCAACATCTAATGAAGGTTTTTTATTTTATTTTTCGTTTTATTTTCTTTTTTCAATTTTTCAGGATAATGTTTTGTTTGTCTTCTTGATTAAGTAGATAAGCAAACATATTCTCTCTTTCAGTATAAAATTGTAGGAGTTGGATGAAATTTTGTAGGTGCATTTGGTTTCTTTAACTGATCAATCAAGATGTAGTCAGGTTTGTGGTGTTTCTGCATGTTTTTAGTTCTTCCGACAAATTCATAGTATTCCTTTCCCAGAAAGGTGTAGTATTTCAAATTCTCTTCAATGCTGTTCTCTGTGTACACATTTTGGCCTATGTGAGCAACAAAAATTGATTAAGCTATATAGTCTAAGTGCTCCTACTCTGCTCTATTTCCCCCGAAATGATCCTAACAGTTTTCGACTGTAAATTGTGCAAGTGTTTTGCAAGGAATCTCTTTCTACTAAAGGGAAATTTCCAACTATTCTTCCAATTACTCATACGAGTTACACACAACTGAATCCGCGAGTTCGTTCCATTTCATAACCGACATACTTTTACTTTCACGTTACTTAAAGCGGCGAATGAACCTAGGTGTAAATCTTTCGTCATATTGGCCAAAGCTACTACTTTTTGTCACTTTCATTAGCTGACAGTAAGAGCTAGTTCTCAGACCTAGCACCATACAGATATTGTATCAACGTATAAATTAATATTACTGCACACTCTGTAAGGCAATATTTCCTCGTAGATCATCACGTCATCTATGGTAGCTTGAGACTTGCATGTAAGACCATAAGGCAAGTCACTATTACATGTATTAACAGGGGGGAAGTTTTTACAGTTCCCAGGGGGCATATTCGACTTACTTCTTAGTCTGTAAAAGGTTCTCTGTGGAGGATAGTGAACCGTGTGCTCGACGAAAAGAGGTACTCACTGCTGTCACAAACTAAGCCCAGTAGATCTACTGAGGATTTCATCTTTAGAAGGCTCCGGATCGCTGCAAAACTGAGCGACTTTCGAAAATATAGAACAGTAACTTCAGTTTTTGGTTTTTATATTATCTGTTTATTTTCAAACCATATTAATTTCCATGGCGGGCGTCATTTTGTCTCCGTTATGTCATTGGGTTTGAACTGAGACGTCAGTAACAAGGGAGGGGAGTACTGTATTGCCTGTTCTCCTGACCATTTTTTTATTTTTTTAATTTTTTTTAAATTTTTTATTATTTATTTATTTATTTTGAGATGTGTGTGTTCTTCGTCTTCTTCCAATGGTTATGAGCAACTCTTCGTTGAATGCGCCTGCGGTAAATTGTGATTAAGAGTATAGTTAATTCATTTTCGAGATTATTTACAAATGTTGAAACGGACGGTTTGGGCTCGTAAGACCTTTCTAGTTTCTGGGATCTGATTCGATTTTGGACATTACTAGCTATTTCATCAACTTAATCCATGGTTAATATGGTGTGGTAATTAAATAGTGAGAGCTTTCCTTGAACCAGCTGTGTGAAGAAACTGTAAAAACTACTGAATATTCTTCATGGAGTATTTACTTTGTCTTTTCCGGTTCTATTAGGAAATGTTGTCAGGCTGACGAAACAATTTTTCAATACTATATTTCAATGACTGTCTTAGTCGATCAGGGACGGCTTCCGGCGTACTAGGTGTCCACAATGAATTGAAAAGTCATCAAAATATTGATCATTAATGTGATACTGGCAGTCGGAGTATATGTATCTTCTTTCAATATCGTCGAGGAAATTCAGGAACAATATCTAGACCCTAATTTATCTTCCACAGAGAGTTTTGGCACACGACGCAATAGTTTTCTAGAGCTTACCGTATTTGCTTTATCAAGTAAGTGTGCGTTAGTTACATGTCCGCATCTACGATCATTCTGGTCTACAAGGATCCATTAAATTATAGGTTCGTAGATATTAGTCGATAATAGAGACCTTCTTCCGATTTTGTTTCCATTTATATTGCGGATGGTCCGATGTAAATGCCCAATTAACTCTTACATTTTCGAGGAAATACATTATGCACCTTTCTCTTAGGTTTTCCTTCAGCTAAAATTTCCAAACGAGAAAACAAGGGCAACAAACTCAGTGTGTTAGATTTTCTTGTCAGTCCTAGTTGTGGGTCACCAATATGGTAATAGCGAAAAGCCATGATGCCTTGCCCCAGCGCTTCATGGCGAAGCAATAAAATAAATACTCTCGTGCCTTTAATTCAACAAAATATTTCAGTCAGAACCACTTACGTTCATAGTAACTATTCAGTTGGCAAGTATTTTTTTGCATTAGTAACTTATTTTCACATCACAGAAGATAAGTTTCCCTCGAGATCCTCAGGAGCTATGACATTGAGATACTGTGTTTTGTGATAGCGTGGCGGTACCATGTCACAAAAACGACAAATGATAGATCTGTGAACGAATGAATGAACGTACAGTCTTGTGCAGGTCAGGTGAAATCTAAATGTACTTCCTGGGAACCAAACTTGGGTTCAGTACAGAGAAAGTTAATCAATGACTAACAGTATAGCATTTCATAACCTATAATGTTGCGTTTAAGTATGTGTGTCTGTGACGAACCATACCTTAGAATAATGAGACTGCGTAATATTATTTTCATTGGGGCTCATTCACTCTGAAAAAATGTCAGCTTTTATATGGAATTCAGTGACCACTGAAAGCAGCAGCATAAGTATACAAATACATCATATTTTACAGAAACCATACAGGTTCTTCTAAGATTTTCCATACAGTGGAATCTTCACTTCATTGTATGATTCGTATTTGTGTATGACACGTGACAAATTGTGACGGTATAAAATCGGTGAACCTGTCAACCCCCGGCCACGCAAGTTTTTGGAGCCGATGTTGAAAATGTTTAATAAAAGTTGGGAATTTACACATGAAATACGCAGATGTACGTCTTTTTATTTTGACAATCGATTTCGATCACAGTCTCACCATCTTCGGTTTATCTGTGCCAGTGGAGAACAATAATATGTCACGTACATACACAAACTGAACATTGTGCCTTACAAAACATTTTTCATCAAATATACATGCAGCAGATACAGAGGTGACAGAAGTCTGGAATACCTCCTAATATCATGTCGGGCCTCCTTTTTCTCGGTATAGTGATGCAACTCGACGTGTCATGGACTCAACAAGTCGTTGGAAGTCTCCTGCAGAAATACTGAACCATGCTGCCTCTACCGTCGTCCATAACTGCGAAAATCTTGCCGCATTGTCATCCATAAAAATTCCAACGCTTTTTGGGAACATGATGTCCACGGATGGCTGAAAACGGTCTCCAGTTAGCCGAACATAACCATTTCCAGTCAACTATCGGTTCAGTTAGACCAAAGGACTCAGTCAATTTCATGTAATCACAGCCTACTTCCAGTCAACTATCGGTTCAGTTAGACCAGAGGACTCAGTCAATTTCATTTAAACACAGCCTACACCATTATGAAGTCACCACCAGCTTCCATAGTGCCTTGTTGACAATTTACGTCCATGGCTTCGTACGTTCTGCGCAAAACTCAAATTCTACCATCAGCCTTTACTAATTAAAACCACGACTCGTCTGACCAGGCAACGGTTTTCGAGTCGTCTACAGTACAACAGATATGGTCACGAGCCCAAGAGAGGCGCAACAGGCAGTGTGCTATTAGCAGAGACACTCGTGTCGGTCAATTGCTGCTATTGCCCATTACAGCCATATTTCGCTGTACTGTTCTAACAGATGCGTTAGTAGTACGTCCCACATTGATTTCTGCAGTTATTTCACGCAATGTTGCTTGTCTGTTAACACTGACAACTCTACGCAAACGCTGCTGCTGCTCTCTGTCGTTAAGTGAAGGCCATCGGGCGTTGCGTTGTTCATGGTGAGAGCTAATGCCTGACATTTGGTGTGCTCGTCACACTCTTTACATTGTGGATCTCGGAATAATGAATTCCCTAAATATTTACGAAATGGAATATACCATGCGTATAGCACCAACCACCAATCCGCGTTCGCCGGCAGTTGTGGCCGAGCGGTTCTAAGCGCTTCAGTCCAGAACTGCGCTGCTGCGACGGTCGGAGGTTCGAATCCTGCCTCGGGGATGGATGTGTCTGATGACCTTAGGTTAGTTAGGTTTAAGTACTTCTAAGTTCTAGGGGACTGATGACCTCAGATGTTAAGTCCCATAGTGCTCAGAGCCAATCCGCGTTCAAAGTCTGTTAACTCCCGTCGTGCGGCTATTATCACGTCGGAAACATTTTCGCATGAATCCCCTGAGTACAAATGACACCTCCGTTAATGCACTGCTCTTTCATACCTTGTCTACGCGATACTATCGCCATTTGTATATACGCATATCGATCGTTATTCCATGACCTATGTCACCTCAGTGTGCAAAGAGATCACTTAAGTTGACAAAGGATATACTTAAAAGTTGCTGTAATTGGATATGGACGCACAATTCACAACTGCCGGCCGGAGTGGCCGAGCGGTTCTAGGCGCCACAGTCTGGAACCGCGCGACCGCTACGGTCGCAGGTTCGAATCCTGCCTCGGGCGTGGATGTCTGTGATATCCTTAGGTTAGTTAGGTTTAAGTAGTTCTAAGTTCTAGGGGACTGATGACCACAGCAGTTAAGTCCCATAGTGCTCAGAACCATTTGAACCATTTTTAAATTCACAACTGAAATATGTAATGAAAATCTTCAAAAGCTCCATTTTGGGACCACTTGTGAATACAAAAGTACATATTTAATAATATCACAAATTATTCCTAAATGGGGCATTTAAAGAATTCGGTTTCTAATTAATATAGTTGTAAGCACTTATTATATAGATATATTGTTCACCTTCAGTACAGATGGCCTAAGGATGGAAGACTGTAACCTTCTGCACAGAGTAGTATGAAAGCGAAGAATAAAATGTTTTGAGATGTCTCGAGCCGCGAGTGGGCAGACAAAATCCCAGGGAGGGGACATCAGAACCTAAGTGAACATGCCTGTCCGGTTTATTGCTCCTATGACGGCGAGTCTCATTGCGCCTTTATCTGAAAAGTAATATAATGATGTTTAGGTATTTGTTGATGACACGAGGACAGCAGCTAAGTTAGGAAAATGGTTAGAGGAAACGCGTCTGTACATGGTTAAATTACGATTAGTGGGTGACACTAAAACGTAGGGCTGTACTATGAAACGCTTAGGAAGGCATAGACATTTCACCAGATGCTTGTAGGCCTTGTGGATTTTCGTAGAACAGTTTTTGCTACATATCCAGCAGTACCGAGAGAAGCAGCATTACCACGTTAGAGAAACAGCATAACCATGTTATGCACAATATTACAGCTACCAGTACCGTAGCGATTCTTATTGCCATTTGGGAAATCTGCTTTTTTTGAAAGCGAAAGCGGAACGACACCCAGAGCTAACCGTGCATCGGTTACCTATTGCCTGGTTTAGTAATGCGACAGAAAGTAATACGGAGTAATTAAGTCGAGTCGTAGATCCATGTGATGGTGAATAAAAGATAAGTCATCAAGGAATTAGTGTAATAGACTAAGGAATTATGCGTAAGAGACAATTCTTCGTGAAATAAGCGTTAATTGGAGGGCAAAGATACCCAGTGATGGGCGAAATAATTATGAAGATGTGAATATTGAAATCAGCAGGTGCACAAATTCGGGAGGTTTTATAAATGATGAAGAAATGTTGCACAGTGAAGAACAAAATTTTTTGAGCAGTTTGGAACGACATCCATGATAGCGTGCTGCGTGGAATGCAATCGCTGCCTAACAGATATAAACACTCGAGGAAGCCGGAGCACAAACAAGTGAGGAATACATTGTCACAGACTGTGCAACTGGGAGCATTAAAAACAGCTGATTCAGCACCATAATGCCTTTTATGGAGCCATAATTCTTTTGACAAGGCAGCGTGGAGTAACTACAATCAATGATTATGGGCGAACGCCTTTCTGGCTGCTAACTCTGTACAAAAGAATGGTCTTAAACTAAACATTAATTCAGTAAAGTACACTGACAGGCTTTGAAAGCTGGAGCACATGTGGTCACCATTATGGGGGGAGCCACTTCACTGACCACTATACAGCCGTCTCCTTTCTACTCCTCAGGGTCAGAGTTTAATATTTCCGTCTTCATAACTGGCACCAACAGAAAACCAGATCCGTAAGTTCAGATTGGTCTGGTGATATACGACGAAGCGTGGGTACGGCTTCCAGTTTGGAATTTGTTTCGAAGTGTCCACAGCTGTGAGCTGCCATTCCGTCCGGTCTGACTGAAAATGAGGACTAGACAGATCTTCTGTGGATGCGCAATAGATCTGCCTCACTATAAGCAGGGCACCGAGTGCTACTACTCCTTGGTAGTGCATGTACAGTTTTATTGGCTGTATGCTGGGACCACCCCTCGGGCTTTCACGACGCTGTTGGGACTTTCGCATCCGTGCCATCACGACAACTGTCATCAGGGGTATGCAGATTTCTGGAGCCAGGCATAAGTGCAGTAGGCTCAACGAGAACACTGAAGCTTCGGCGGATATCCACACTTAGGGTACGAGCCGACCGCCGCTCCACCCGGCAGGAGGCCACGGAACCGTCTGTGGGCAACACCAGGAGCTTCGATACCACATTCTGTGACAGATGATGACGTGCCACTGAGCACGTTCCTGCAATATGGATGTATCACAGCTGCTACTATGCTGTCATGAAAAGGAGACTGAATCACTGTAAAATCCTCGTCAATAAATGGATGTTAATTAAATGCTGTCTCGTTGCCGCCTTAGGAGTGATACAGTTCTCGCTGCTAGACCGTCATGAATCCTCGTTGCAACAGGCTTAGCCACATGACAGACAACACAGGAGACTTGTGCAGAGATTTTGATGGCGAGGATTACGTAGGTATCTAATGTTCAAATGGCTCAAATGGCTCTGAGCACTATGGGCTTTAACTTCTGAGGTCATCAGTCCCCTAGAACTTAGAGCTACTTAAACCTAAATGACCTAAGGACATCACACACATCCATGCCCGTGGCAGGATTCGAACCTGCGACCATAGCGGCCGTGCGGCTCCAGACTGTAGCGCCTAGAACCTCTCGGCCACCACGGCCGGCTATGTGATGTAGGGGAGCAGGAAACAGCCTAGATAACAACTTAGAACATAGCATTAACAGTGACCTGGAGAAAGTAGGAGCACCAACACCACAAACTCGTGTGCATTTTGTCAACGGTTTGCAGTGACATGACCAGCTGTTAGCCATGTGAACAAAGACCTGAGCGAGTTGATTTTCACTGAAACAACGTCTTGTATCTGAGCCGTGTCTGTTTCTGCGATTGGGAGATGGGGATACACTAATGATGGCATGCTTCTAAATGGGAGGAGGAAGGAAGGATTAACTGAGTATTCCGCAGAAAGTGTAAGGAGAGCACAAGCTCACAAGACAAAATTCCTGTGATTACTGGAATCAAAGTCACACTTTTTTATGTTAGAATCAGGTTACGGACAAACAGTACTGAAAGAAGTTAGAGAAATACAAGTCCATATATGTGTAACAGATTCTAGAAAAATAAAATTAATTTGTTTCATGAGATCATTAGAGAGTTGAAAAACCAGATACATGCGTTTATCGTATGCACAGAAGATGTGGAAAGTTCTGAAGGGGTAGCTGTTCTGTGCCTCTCTGAACACCATTTAACCACAGGGATGGAGAAGTTAAATATCAGGGATTATAGACTTGCATCATTTTTATGTAGAGTTAACATGGAGAAAGGTGGATCTGCAACATATGTAAGGTTGGACACATAGTCAAAAACGTGGAAACAAATATTTTTGTGTTGATCAGAACCTAGAAGTATGTGCTTGTGAGCTTTTAGTGCAGAATACTTTGTAACCGCCTACAGATCCCCTCTAGGAAACTTTCAGCTATTAATGAGAAAACTACGTACATTATTGAGCTACTTGTCAGACATGGAAAAGTTAGTAGTTCGTGGAGATTTCTGTGTACATTTTTGAAAGATACAGGCAGGAAAAGTGAAATAGAATTATTATTTGACTGTTTAATTTTAATTTCAGTGGTAAATTTTTGTGCAGCAGAATAGTAGGACACTGATTAATAACTTTTCATAGACAGTGCTCCGATCATGATGCACAATTAATGGAAGTAAACAGTCTGGCACATTACAGCCTGGACACACTCATACAAAGCAGTTAGGTTCATTAATGAGAACAGGATACAATAATTTATGATTACACTGAAAGGGATGGTAACGGTTGAAGTATCTATAGGAACAGATGCTAACGTCAAATTTATTTTTTTACATACTAAATTTGTGTCAATACTTTCCAAGTTACTTTAGAATACGTTATGGGAGTGACAGTGTGTTGTGGGTTGGCAGAAGACCCAACACCGTATTGTTAGAGGAAGCCGGAAGGCACGCGTTTTAGCTCACGCAGGCTGGCGTGAGGTCTGGAACAGGACAAGGAAATTAGAATTTAGAAAAACAGACGTAGCTGGTGGAATACTTAACTTTAATCCATTAATGATGAGCGTCGCTCTTGACGGTACATGATTACAGTATCAATAGTAACTGGTACTGGCGCCTTGCTAGGTCGTAGCAAATGACGTAGCTGAAGGCTATGCTAACTATCGTCTCGGCAAATGAGAGCGTATTTTGTCAGTGAACCATCGCTAGCAAAGTCGGTTGTACAACTGGGGCGGGTGCTAGGAAGTCCCTCTAGACCTGCCGTGTGGCGGCGCTCGGTCTGCAATCACTGATAGTGGCGACACGCGGGTCCGACGTATACTAACGGACCGCGGCCGATTTAAAGGCTACCACCAAGCAAGTGTGGTGTCTTGCGGTGACACCACACAGTGATCAATGTGTTACAAATATGTGCTATAAAAACAGTCTTGATCATGATTTATTTATTAAAGTGACCGGTTTCGATCACTACTGTGGTCATCTTCAGACCGTTGGGTATGAACTTCTTTCTGCTGGAGAATAGAGAGTTGTGATTCTCCAGCAGAAAGAAGTTCCTACTCAATGGTCTGAAGATGACCACAGTAGTGGTCGAAACCGGTCACTTTAATAAATAAATCGTGATCAAGACTGTTTTTATAGTTTAAAAAAACTTTTCAAGCTGTTTTACTAAAAAAAATATCCATTAAGAAAACAAGTAATCCTTGGATAACAAAGAGAATTAAAATATCAAGAGGGAGACAGAAACTTATGTAAAACCCCAAAAAAGTCAAGATTCAACATTACTTGCATATTACAAAAATACTTTAGTATATTAAGAAGAGTCATTAAAATGTCCAGAAGTATCCATGTCCTGCCGGAAATACACTGAAGTGCCAAAGAAACTTCTACACTTGCCTAATATCGTGTAGGGCCCCCGCAAGCATGCAGAAGTGCAGCAACACGGCTTGGCATGACTCGACCAATGTCTGAAATAGTGTTGGAGGGTATGGACACCATGAACCCTGTTGGGCTGTCCATAAATCCGTAAGAGTACGAGGGGGTGGGGATCCCTTCTAAACATCACGTTGCAAGGTATCCTAGATATGTTCAATAATGTGCATGTCTGGGGAGTCTGGTGACCAGCGGAAGTGTTTAAACTCAGAAGAGTGTTCATGGAGCCACTTTGTAGCAATTCTGGACGTTTGGAGTGTCGCACTGTCCTGCTTGAATTGCCCAAGTCTGTCGGTATGCACAATGGACATGAATGGATGCAAGTAACCAGAAAGGATGTGTCACGTGTCAGAATCGTATCTAAACGTATCAATTGTATCCTATCACTCCAACTGCACGCGCCCCACACCATTACACAGTCTTCACCAGTTTGAACAGTCATCTGCTGACATGCGAGGTGCATGGATTCATGAGGTTGTCTGCATACCCGTACACGTCCATCCGCTCGATACAATTTGAAACGAGGCTCACCCGATCTGGTAACATGTTTCCAGTCATATTTCATGAGATCATTAGAGGGTTGGAAAACCAAATACATGGGTTTATCGTATGCATGGAAAATGTGGAAAATTCCGAAGGGGTAGCTGTTCTGTTGATGAATGGAAACAATCATCAACACTTCAATGTCGGTGTTGACGGGCGCAGGCGAGGCGTAAAGCTTTGTGTCGTGCAGTCATCAATGACGTTTCATTGAATGGTTCGCACGTTGACACTTGTTGATGGCCCAGCATTGAAATCTGCAGCAATTTGCGGAAGGAGTTGCACTTCTGTTACGTTGAAAGATTGTCTTCAATCGTCGTCGGACCCGTTCTTGCAGGATCCTTTACAGGAGGCAGCGAAGTCGAAGATTTGATGTTTTACCGGATTCCTGATATTCACGACACACTCTCTAAATGGTCGTACATGCAAGTCCCACTTCATCGCTGCCTCGAATATGCTGCGTTCCAAGCGCCAGCTATAACACCACGTTCAGACCCACTTAAATCATGATAACCTGCCATTGTAGCAGCAGTAACTGATCTAACAAAAGGTTCAAATGGCTCTGAACACTATGGGACTTAACATCTGAGGTCATCAGTCCCCTAGAACTTAGAACTACTTAAACCTAACTAACCTAAGGACATCACACACATCCATGCCCGAAGCAGGATTCAAACCTGCGACCGTAGCGGTCGCACGGTTCCAGACTGAAGCGCCTAGAACCACTCGGCCACTCCGGCCGGCCACCGATCTAACAACTGTGCCAGACACTTGTTGTCTTATACACGCGTAGCCGGCCGCAGCGTCGTATTCTTCATGTTTACATATCTCTGCATTTGAATACGCATGCCTATACCACTTTCTTTGGCGCTTCATTGTAAATAACGCCAATAATAAGATTCAATCTATATAGAACATTGTCAAATCGGATACAGGACAGCCATTCAGTGTATAAGTTAAACTAAATAATAACAATTAATTTAATTGACAATGTTGTGACTCTTAATTTACAAGTTGCAAGTAATTTTAAAAATCACTTTCTAAATATATCAGCAAACATAGGATTAAATGGTTCAGTTCAAGAAGCAAGAGAATATATTAAAAAGTCATTCCAAAAAGCTTTAAGCAACTAGAAGTAACACCAACTTCCATCACTGAAATTAATAAAATCTGAAAGCAGAAGCTTTTGCATGTTTGATGGTATTCCAAATTAGAAAGTAATGTCCTTAGTGATATATGCAATGCATCATTGACACAGGGAATTTTTGCAGACAGGTTAAAACACGCAATTATTAAATGACTTCATAAGAAAATTATCAGGTTAGGCTTAAACAATTACTGTCCAGTTTCCCCAGTGACAGCTTTTTCTTAAATAGTCGAAAAAGTAATGTACTCAAGAGCGGTCGGACACTTAAGTGGAAAGAACTTACTTAGTTCATCACAGTTTGTATTCCAGAATGGTTGCTCGACTGAGGAATTTATACAAACACTCTTGAAACAGTATGAGCCTTAGTTTATAATACAGGGTGTCCCAGTTGTCTTGTCCACCAAAAATATCCCTGGAACAATAACAGCTATTGGAAAACGACTTTCACCGGTATCAATGTAGGGCTGGGGCACATGAATGTACATGTTTGGAAACATTCTAAAACGAAAGCATATGTGTTTTTTAACACAAACTTATGTTTTTTTAAATAGAACTCCTATATTTTTTCTTCAGCAGTCCATAGCATGACAAAGCACATACACAATGGCGTTGATTGCATCGCAATATTCCCATTACATCCCTATATATTAAGACGCGAATTTGACGCTTGAAACGCCCGACATGCGCTGCTAGCGCACGTCCTCAGGCTCAGGCGTGAACCCCGTGCTGCCCGTAATCGCGATGTGATTGACATGCGTAATCACACTTCCATACTACATGGTGCCTATGGGCGCGAAGGATAGCGAAAATCCTTCCAATCAGAAGGCTGAACCTGCCCATCGGGGTCTCCAAGCCATTCACGCTGTATGACTTTATTTTTATGATCCAGCTTTAAGTTCTTAGTTGATGGAATGGAACTTAAGCAGACGACAGTAAAGGTGAGCTGCCTATCAGGGTCAAATGGTTTGCAAAATTTCAATATCCATGGTGTAACACTTCCACGCCTGAACCGTGACAAAGGAAATCTCAGGAGAGAAATGAAAACTCGGATACGAGTATCAGCCGACGACGAACACCCCACCTGTCACTTATCTGGTTTTGACCAGTGTTCACCCCAGCTAATTGACTAACAGATCAACAGAGAGTTCGAAACTACCACAATAACGGATAACGCAAAGAAAGTAATAAGGCCCTGTGACTGCTGACTCAACTGTGGTGGCAGTGTTGACATTAATTGATTCAGATTTGATCCCTTTTAATTAAAAAGGGGTGCACATTGATTTTATATTCAGCTATTGAACACCAGATGCAAATGTTGAACATAAAATTAATTAAGAAAGTGACTTGGGATTTCAACTACTTGATTGAAAACAGATGCAGTCGATTAGCACAAATTTATTTTAACTCACGACCTTCAATCATCACATTACATGATTCTCCTAACAGGCAGTGGGAATAAATTGCGTTCACATGGAGTAAAGCGTGATAAATCAAAAGTAATTCCTATCGACTGACACAGGCGTAATGCGAAGTGCGAGAAGAATTCTACAATATACGGCCCACGAAACTCTCGTGGAAACTTTGCCGGCGTGATCCAACAAATTAATCAGTGACCTAACTCAAGCCGGAGCGGGCGCAATATCACCGAATTCCGCGTGGCGGGGCGGCGTCGTTGTGCGGACGTGGGCCGGCCTCGTGGTGCTGCAAGGCTGCACTCGTCTATTCACTCCAAGCTATCTTGCTCAGTACAAAGCTGAATGAAAAGTTTCTATCGCCAAGCTCAAACGTTCCGTTTGCTAAGTCCTAAACTGCAGAGATGCGCACTCTCTCGCAGGCAAGCTGAGTAAAGAGCGCCATGTCCACACTCTAGGCAAGCTGGGAACAGAACACCTCTACGGACACTTCTGCCAGTCTGCTCTTCGCCTCAGTTTCCCCTCCAGCAAAATCACTTACGCCAATTGCAGCGAAAGCCACGTTAATTATGCGTTGCTTCCTAGCGCTGACCAATGCCTGCTCTGGGAAGTGAAAAAATTCCCACAAAATTTCCCTTCCTCTCAACTTCTGCTATTTTGCTCCTCCCAGGCTACCCATCAAGGTTAGCATCTGCATAAAACACAAATGTTTCCGAAATTCTGACTCCCAGGAGAGTACTTCAAATTCCTTGGTCCTGTGTTCCCATCAGAGGCCGGCGTATTTCATTCTGTCACTCTTCACCTGTTTACTTCAGACTCTGTGGACTGTGAATTCAGCATGAAGTTGCTACAGTCACGAACACGCATATTTCAGCCTCTGTTGACTGCTCCACCGTAGCTTTGCACGGCTTTCTCACTTGTTTCACCGAAAACAGAACGACAGACATTTATCAACAGGTGTACAAGTTCTCCGTATGTTTCCCGGTACACCAGCATGGAGTCGGGGTCAACCACCCACTCACTGTCACTCATCTTAAGGCTGCTGGAGGCCGCGCCCCGTTACCACTTTCTCAGAGTTTGAGCCACCCTAAGCTGCCTATTGTCGCTTCCCTTCGCCATTCCCCGGCTGCGTGCCGCCACCCAGCTGTGGTCAACTCTGAATATGTCCCTGGGATAAACTAGCCTCCAGTAAATCGATGCGTTTCCACAAAGTTTTCATGTCGCGTGAATTACTTTAAAACCATCATCCAACATTAATTATTCCAATACGTCCATACTATACGCTCTACAAGATGCATTGTGCCTTGTCAGTGGTTTTTGTTCAGCCCTACTGTTCGCTCAACGTGATCTTTAATGACTTCATGTAAGGGGCATAGTTCTTGCCATCTTACAATGGATGCGAAATGCTCTAAAACACTTGCGGATAAGGTTTTTGTCGATGCGGTGCTGATGTGGAACTATTTTACGTTACCTGCATAGACCTCTGTTTGCAGGACTACAGGCGTTCTGTACAACATGATACGTCACTCAGCTCGAGATTCGGACGTCCTAAACCTCAGCAACTGGTCGAGCTCGGCAGTGCCCCGTCAGACACGAAGCGGCGTGCTCTACACGTGTTTGGCGCGCGGAGCTGCCGGCGGCAGCCAAGCGTGCGACACCTCCGCGGCTGCGCTGCGGCGCGCACTGCGTGTGTGTTCCGCTCTCAGGCGGCCGCAGTGTAAATACGAGCCGTCGCTAAGCGTCTGGCCGGCGTTATTAACGAGCCGTGCGGGCCCCGCCGCGCCGCGCCGCGACACGTGAGGCGGCCGGCGGGCGCAGATGGCGTATGGCAGCGGCCAGAGCGCCGCAGGGCCGCGCCGAGAAAAGCGGAGCACGGCAGAGCCAGCCAGCCGTCTTGTTAGCAAGTCCGCGCCGCGCCGTGATGTATGGACCTGACGCCAACCTGAGAAATGGATCCTCCCGCCGCGACGTGTCTAGGGTCGCTGGCTCTCCTGTCTGTCAACTCGTGGGCCCTCGACGTAAAATAAATCGTACGGAATTTCTGCCACGAGAGTTCTTCTGCCGCCTAATTTAAAATATTTCTTCTTTCGACCGCAATTACACCTTTCATTTGGAACATATAAGCTGCTGGACTTAGGTGGCGTACAACAGCACTCTTGCACTGCTGGTCATTAAAACTGCAACAAACGTCAAATTGGCATGTTCAAAAATGGTTCAAATGCCTTTTTAGCACTATGGAACTTAACTTCTGAAGCCATTAGTCCCCTATAACTTAGAACTACTTAAACCTAACTAACCTAAGGACATCACACACATCCATGCCTGAGGCAGGATTCGAACCTGCGACCGTAGCGGTCGCGCGGTTCCAGACTGAAGCGCCTAGAACCGCTCGGCCACTCAGGCCGGCAAATTGGCATGTGGTGTGCTACTTGTTGGGATAAGAAAATGATAAAAACTTCAGCGCAATTTAAGATATTTACGCAGGGGTGACGGCATCTACATTCTCTATGCAAGGAAACTGAGCTGCAGTGCGTCATCTTTCGATTAAGCTTGTGAGAGCGAGATACTTGCTCGATACGTGAATCTTCGGTAGTTGTGTGTGTGTGTGTGTGTGTGTGTGTGTGTGTGTGTGTGTGAAATCTTATGGTACTTAACTGCTAAGGTCATCAGTCCCTAAGCTTACACACTACTTAACCTAAATTATCCTAGGGACATACACGCACACACGTGCCCGAGGGAGGACTCGAACCTCCGCCGTTCGGTAGTTGTCTCCGGGGGACAGACGGAAGATGGGGAATGTAGAGGCGCGCATCCGTCCATAGCTCCTAAGGATAGTGCTCTTGGAGTTGTAAGAAGTAGCAGTGCTTTGGTCTGCAAGCTGAGTGAGTTCAGTGTTCACAGCAAGAATTCTATAGCTTGAGCCTTGTCCCGCAGTTATGCAGGGTCAGCCATCGTTAATCGTATTTGGAATGTTAATCCTTAAGGGGTGGCCGGATGCCCTTCCTGCCGCAATCCCGTACCTCCTGGGACGGAATTAGTGTACCCCAACTGTCTGCGTCGAGTGTAATCCATGGAATAGTGCGAAAGTGTTCAGATGTCTGCCAGCCTTGTAACTGAGGCGGAACATGGGGACCAGCCTGGTATTCACCTAGCGGGATGTGGAAAACCACCTAAAAATCAGACCCAGGTTGGCCGGCACAGCGGCCCTCGTTGTTAATCCGCCGGGCGGATTCGATCTGGGGCCGGCGCGCCTACCCGAGTCCCAGGAAGCAGCGCGTTAGCGTTCTTCTTCTTTTTTTTATTCTTTGTTGATCTCATTTTTGCTCTATTTTGTTCGTTGTATATGTTCGGTGCGGACGTCTCATGACATCCGAGCAAGTAGTTCGTTGATCCGTTCACTCAGTTTTTTATTACAGAGGGTAGCTAACCCTCTGACCCAACACGCTGAGTTACAGTGGCAGGTCTGTTCCACACAAGAATCCTCAGGTATATTTCCGATTTTGGTCTAATGCAGGAGAGGGCAGTTGATAGAGACTCAGTCCGCCATCAAGAAGTGTGAAATATCTCCGGGAAGGTTTGCCAGTCAGGGGCATAGCAGAGGGACTCACCTCTACAGCAGTGTATCTTGGAAGGAGCCATTGCGAGGGCAACACGACAGTTGGGCCGTATGTTTAAAGTTGCACTTGGAATCGCTATGGTTCCTACTATGATATTCGACCAACTTACTTAGAATGTATTGTGTTAGTGTTCGAATGGTGAGCCTCCGCCTTACTACGTTCTTTCAGAAAGTTTTCGATTTGTTCTAGCCAACCTACCGGTCTGTATCATCCTGGTTTAGTATCTGATGTGTTGTGGTTTACGAAAAGCTCACAGAGGGTGCAGCACAATACAGGGTGAGTTAAAATGGCTTTACAACTTCAGAATGACATAGAAATGTGTTCAGAAAACTTACAGATCAGTAAATGTGCAGTTTTGTAACAGACAAATTCAAGTTTGAATCACCAGGAGCGCAAGCGTACTGCACTGTTAAAATGGCTATTTTCACTGATGTGGAATGTGCTCACTTGAAAACTTTTTTGAATGCTCATATCGATGAAGCTTACCGAGATGAGATGGTTTACTAGCACGAACACGGTGCACCACCTTATTTCATCACAGGTCGGTGAACTGTCCATGAAAGGCCAATCGCCTGGCCACCTTTCTAATGTGCGCACTTCGTCTTGACCTTCCAGTCTTGTTGTTACCTCCTGACTGTTGTACATATTGTATATTACCCATCTTTCTCTGCGTCTTACCCCTATTTTTCTTATAACTTAGAAAATCTTACACCATTTGATATTGTCAAATGATTTTTCCATTAGATAAACGCTATGAATGTCTCTTGATTTTTCTTTAGTCTTACTTCCATTATCGACCGCAATGTCAGCATTACCTTTCTGAGCATTTATTCATGAACCCAAACTGATCGTCAGCTAACAGATCCTCAATTTTCTTTTCCATTCTTCTGTATATTATTATTGTCAGCAACTTGGATTCATGAGCTGTTAAGATGACTGTGCGATAGTTTTCGCACTTTTCAGATCTTGCAATATTCTGAATTGTATTGATGAGGTTTTTCCGACGTATATGTATATCGTCAGCCTCATACATTCTACACACTAACGGGTATAGGCGTTTCGCTACCACTTCGTGACCGAACGGTTCTAGACGCTACAGTCTGGAACCGCGCGACCGCTACGATCGCAGGTTCTAATCCTTCCTCGGGCATGGATGTGTGTGATGTCCTTAGGTTAGTTAGGTTTAAGTAGTTCTAAGTTCTAGGGGACTGATGACCACAGATGTTAAGTCCCATAGTGCTCAGAGCCATTTTTGTGCTACCACTTCCCCAATGATTTTAGATATTCTGATGGATGTTGTCTATCCCTTCTGCTTATTCGATCTTAAGTTTTCCAAAGCTCTTTTAAATTCTGATTCTAATGTTGGACACTCTATCACTTCCACATCGACTCCTGTTCCCTTTTCTATCATGTCATCAGACAAGTCGTCCCTCTCATAGAGGCCTTCAGTATACTCCTTCCACCCACACACACTCTTCATTCAACAGTTGATTTCCCATTGAGCTTTTAATGCTACCATCCTTACTCTTAATTTCACCGAAGTTTGATTTGGTTTTTTGTATGGTGAGTCACTCCTTCCAACAATAATTTCTCTTTCGATTTCTTAACATTTTTCATGCAGCCGTTTCACCTTACTTTCCCTGCACTTTCTACAAATTTCAGTGCTAAATGACTTGTTGTATTTCATTATTCCTGAATCTCCGTGAACGTTTTTGTAATTCCTTCTTTCATCGATCTGCTGATGTATTTCTTCTGTTACACATCGATTCTTTGGAGTTACCTTCTCTGCATCTATATTTTTCTCTTAAACCTCTGTTATTGCCTTTTTTTAGAGATTTCCATTAGTTTTCAACTGAACTGCCTACTTCGTTATTCCTATCACAGTATCTACAGCCTCAGAGAAATTCAAGCGTATTTGTCCATTCCTTAGTACTTCTGTGTCCACTTCTTTGCACATCTAAGTGATATCATCCCACATCTTCCGGTCTTTTCCAAGTGTACCTCCTTCTCTTGCGATTCTTGAACAGTGTTGCTTTTACTAATGAAATTTATTGCAGAACTCAATCTTTCTCCTCTTTCATTCCTAGTACCAAGCCTATATTCTCCTATAAACCTTTCTTCTACTCCTTCCCGTACAATCGCAATCCAGTCTCGTTTTACGTACTGAATTACCTGTTCAGTATCTTCATATACTTACTCTGTGTCGTCACTGAACTGTACACAGTAACTCACCCTCTGTCCTATCTTCCTATTCCTAACGAAACCTACTCCCTATTTTCTGCTGCTATTAATATTACCCTCTACTCATCTGACCAGACATCCTTGTCTTCTTGCCAATTCGCTTCACTGACCTACTATATGTGGATCGAGCGTTAGCATTTCCCTTTTCAGATTTTCTAGCTTATCTACAACGTTCAAACATGTGACATTCCATGCTCTGACTCGTAGAACGTTATCCTTTCGTTAGTTGCTCAATCTTCTGCTCATGGTCACCTCCCCCTTGGCAATGTCCTCTCAGAAACCGGGATGTGGGACTGGTCCGGAATCTTCTTCCAAGGGCGAGATAACCATGACACATTTCGATCATGGAGCACTTGTACCGTGGATACACATTACTTGCCTTTAATGCAGTCGTTTCTATTGCCTTCTGAACCTTCCTTCCGTTGATCATTGCTGGTTCTTCCATCTATAGGGGCAGTTTCCCACACCAAGAGCAAGAGAGTGCCCAGAACCTGTGTCTGCTCCTCTGCTCTCTTTGACAAGGCCGTTGGATGAATGAGGGAGACTTATGCAGAAAGTCTTTGGCCGCTATCGCTGACGATGTTTATTAAAATTTTAAGCCCTGGTGTGATTCTAGCCCAGGACTGTGAATATTTTAATTACTAATGAAAGACGCTCCCCCCCCCCCTCCGGGTTTTTTAGATCTCATTTTGATCTATATATTTCACTGAATTAGTTCGGGACGGATGTCCGATGACAACCGCTCAGGTTCTTTGTTGGATCGTTCACTCAGTATTTTATTACGTAGGAAAGCTAACCATAAGTCCGAGCACGCTGAGCTACCGTGCCGGCTTTTTTTTTTTTTTTTTTTTTTTTTTTTTTTACGGCTTCACACCGGATCCGACGGGCAGTACCCCCAGACCAAACAGTTTAGCCGACCTGAAAGACTGAATTTACCCATACGTTGCACAAGCTACGCCTGATTGTCTGCAACGAGTGTAGGAAGAAATTGATTACCAGTGGGATGTTTGCTGCATCAACCAAAATGATAGTTCTCACTTTTATGTAAAACTTGAGGTTGTTTGCTACTAACGGACACATCTACCGATTCTGTAAGTAATCTCAATAAATTTTTATATTGCTCCAAAGTTGTAACGTGCTTTCCGACTCACCCTTTATAAGGCTCGTGTAGAATATAGTATTATATCAAATAATATGTGTTCCATGGAGTTACACATAAGAAAGTGTGGTCATTTATCGAAAGTTACTGTTTAACTCTGATCCGAGTGCTGTCACTATTAGGCTACAGTAATGGTAAATCAGTACTTGTTTCCTGTGCCGTTGAAAAATTATTTCAAGTAAAGTTCTTTAATGTTGGTGGCTCATTCAGCTGCAGCTGCTGGGTAATAATTTAGAGATAGCCTTCAGGTTAAAAGTACTTTGTCTGTTGAATTTAGGAAGGGTAGTCTTATTGTATGTGTGTGTTAACTGTATTTCTGCTTACATATGTTTGGTGGGTTACAGATAGCTTTTTCGTTATAAATGTAATTTGTTGTGACGACATTGCCACTGGGTCTTTATTTTGTACATGAGAGCTAGCATGGCTGCAGGTTCTGGAAATGACTATTGTAAACCTGTAATTATTTTAAAAAAATAACATACCATCACTTGCTGTAGAATTTATATAAATTGTTTAAGTAGTAAATAGTGAGTTTAGCTTTGGTTGTAGTTGTTTTAATTAAATTCATTTTATCAAGATTATTACTTTCTATTGTCCATCGTGGACATGTCGTATAAAGTAACAGCTCAACTATGATTCCACGCTCTGAGTTTTTACATATTTTAGATAAATTTGTTTCAAGTATTACGGTTTTTATTAAAGTACAACATCTTACAGCTCCACCAACTATCTCCCTACCACTTCAGAAACATCACACAGCGGGTTTATCTTTCAGAAATTGCGTTTGAATGTTGGTTGTATGTAAGAAGATCATAATACGTCTCCTGGAAGAAAGATGAATCTCATCAGAACGTATTGATGATGGGTGGCTGAGACACTGTTATGCCCCAGTTCGCCAGTGACTATGATTCGTGTACTGTGGCATAGGGTTTTAATTGTATTATCTGTTATACAGTCCCTGTATGACGTGTTTGACACGCTGTTACCGGTATTTTTTTAAAAAAATACTGCCAACAGCAACGCTTCCTTCCCTTGCATAAACAACTGTCAGCATCGCACCGCACCGAATCCTGAGTAATGTTGATAGACGTTTCATCTTACAAGAGGCATAAAATGATCTATTCTCCAACTCGCAGC
Source organism: Schistocerca piceifrons (assembly GCF_021461385.2). NCBI lineage: Eukaryota > Metazoa > Arthropoda > Insecta > Orthoptera > Acrididae > Schistocerca > Schistocerca piceifrons. The sequence continues at coordinate 773,207,261 of NC_060139.1, read as the reverse complement.
ACTAAAATGCGATTTCTGAAAGTGAAATATGCTGCACAGCATGTTTCAAATTCTTTACATTAAACGTCTATGAGTGATACAACATGTCATGGAGAACAACTTCCGATAGACAAAAAAATTTTCATGGACACCTGTAACACTATATACATAGTAAAGACAGATTCCTGAAGGATTTCTAATCCAACTTTACGATTTAGAGTGGACATTGATCTTGCGACTTGATCCATTCATAATGTGTTTTAGTAAATTACATTTTTAGGCACTTCCTAACACCTGCATTCTAGAAATATAACTTAAGTGAAATAAGATTTTACAGATAATCGATGATTATCTTTAGTGTATACTTCAACCGAATTTGCAAATACACACTTATCCAGAAAACAGAAATTACGAAACAAGCAAACTATATGTTACATGCATGGAAATTTCTGAGTGTTAACAACCCAGAAACAGTGATTATGCTTCCAATAACAAACTAAAAGAACAAAAGAACAACTTGTATAATTATGAAAAATATACATTTTGCAACTTTATATCACTTCCAAATATTTAGGAGACAGAGGCACTTCACTTCCCAATTTTCGTAAAAAATATCTCAAACAGAAAATATTCAAATTTTAAATATGGAAACTGCCTCGTAATTTTGGATTCAGAAACACATTTAGTCCACGGAACTATTCACACCAGAATCCCTTTCATAATTTGTTAATCTTGATGTTGAATGTGAAATGGACGAAACTGCAAAACACTGGTTTGATGAACAGAATGAAGAGTACTCCCAAGTGAAATTAAGGAGACCATTATTAAAAAAACCACAGAAATTCATATCCTCATAAATGAGCATAAATAACGACAGTAAACTTTATTCACTAAATATAAATTTTGTATTCTATTAATTTTTACAAAGTTATTAACTTGCCTCACAATTTTCATACAAAAAAACTAGTACGTTAACTCTACCCTAAACCTGGGGACTTTGCAAGGTCTTTGGCTGATCAGTGTCTTGTATGCTATGAAGTAGACGCGTTTTAAGCCCACTTTGTGATCACATCATCACAACTAGATTTGAAAATGTATGTAAACTGTGAATACGAAATGGTATTGAAGTCAGAGATTAAATCATGTGTTAAAATGACATCATGGCCAAGACTATTTATTTAAAGATAAACATAAAATAGAAACCTGATACCAGAACACGATGTTACAAGCTTGCACAATAAAAACAAATCCGGGAGATTATCATCATGACTTCGATTTCATCAAGCTAAGTACAATTAAGTCAGCTTAACTCTAGTTTTGTCAAGTCCTAAAGTTTCACCACAACAGAATGAAGTGAGCTTAGACATTGTCCCATGACCAGGATTCAAATGTGCAGATATCAAGAAGTCCTGTTTCTGTTGCAGAAAATCTATTTAAAGTTTCTGTCTGCATATAATACAAAGAAAAAATGTTCAATATATATGCTTCCATGGACTGAAAAACAAGATGGATACCTGAGTCCCAAATCAACTGTTTTATAGTGACTAGGTTAAGTATACTTGTGACTTGTGTATCACAGTTTTTCTGCATTGTATTGTGACAGTGGAGACTATTATCCTTGAAAATATACTGTCATATAGGTATTTTACAAGACGTAACTAGTAATTTTTTTCCAAAATGTCAAATGTGTCAGTATCTGTGGATGAAGTTGGTTCTCATGACCAGAAATCATCGTAAAATAACGAAGTTAACGTGATTAATAACGAGTTCGGGTGAACATGTGACTGCCGTTAGCAGCAATGTGGAAAATCTAGCTGTGTATTTGGAAAGTATAGAAAAGAAGGTGAACAATTTACAAACCAGATTTGCAGGTGGAATAACTGACTTAGAAGGAAAGATGAAAGCTGAAAGAGGTCCTGCAGAAACAAAATGTAATGTTAAACTTGGAACTGTTAGTCAGAAAACTGTGGGATATTTAATATAATTTTAATGATAAAATTTTACAAGTACCTGAAGATTTTTCGGATCAAGTTCAGGCAATAGGGCAAGTAACAGACACAAATGTATCAAATTTGCATGAAAATGTCTTAATAAGTACAGAAATTACAAGAAGGGGCCTATTCCATAACATTCTTCAATACTAGGTATTCTAACTGGTTGATTAGGCCTGTGGAAAGCTTTCCTGGCGCTAAAGATTTTCAGTCTGTACATGTGATGCAGCATTGTAAAGACAACTTTATGTCTGGTATGAGTGATGTTCTCAAAATTATATTTGTGAAAAGATTCTTGGAAGGTGAGGATTTGTCTTGGCCAAACCAACTTAATTGCCATAGTTTAACTTTTGATGTGTTTGAAATAAGTTTTGTGAAAAGGTTTACATCTGAAGCAGAGCAGGCTAGAATTAAGAGTCACTTTCTGCGTGTTCCTACATTCAGAGAAAGAAAAGAGTAGTATGAAGGAAATCAGTAGGACCAAAATGAAAAAGGTAGTGCATTTGAGTCGATCATTTTTTGAATTAACTGAGATAGATGCAATAAAGGAAAAGCTACCAAAAAGGATATTGTGGGATTTGGATTATGGACCTGATGATTCTATTGATAAATTCCTGATGTACGTGGACAAGTTGTACAGAGCATTCAAAAGAACAGATGGTTATGAGAGATCTGACTAGGTAAATGGAAACTGTAATATTGCTAATAATAATAATAATAAGAAGAAGAAGAAGAAGAAGAAGAACCACGATACTATCTATCACAAAAGAGATGCAGATAATAATAATTACAGGAACTGTTATTCAGAAAGAGGACATGGAAAAGGTAAGCAAAACTATCATGATTACAGAAATAGAAATAGGGTGTTTAATGGCACAGGTAGCAGTTGTCTAAGTGCAATTAAGTACAGCAACATGTCGGACATCAGGAGGAAAAACATGAATGTTTAAACTGAGAACCCCTCAGTTGGTGGCCTGCAGTGTAAGAGCAAGTAGAAAGCTTTCACAGGGGACCAATGTTACCGATGTGCACTTAGTTCAGAATTGTGATAGCAGTAAAAATGGAATAGTTAATAATATTTTTCAAATAAATAAAAGAAGTTTCTGCTGATTAATTTTGGAGTGGTTACTGGTAAGAACATTTGGGAAGCCAAAGTAATGATGAAACATTGTAGGTGACAAGCTTTGTTTTAAAAAAGCACATTTTTACGAGTTCTTTAATCAATATCTTGCGTGTGTCTTAGAAGGAAGTTATGGTGAGGATACTGAATCTGTAGATTTATTTGAGCACAGGGATAAGTGCATTAGAAAGTAAGGTAACTCATGTTATCCAAAGGGTAATATTTTAAGTGAAAATGCTATGAAGTTAAGAGCTGATGTTGAAGATGATGAATATTTTAAGTATTTGATACATTTAAGGAGAAAAGGTGTGTTAAGAGAGATGGAAGATAAACTTTCAGACACTGTTGAGTTATCTGATGGACACAAAGATGTGCCTAATTCTGCTCAAGATTCTAGTAGTAATGGGGATCAGTGCTACACTGTTTAGAAAGGGGAAGACTGCAACAGAATTTTACAAAATCTTGGAACGACTCACAGCAGTAAATAAACAAAATAGTCTTGAGTGGCAGAGTATCTATAAGGCTGTATAATATAGATAATTTAAAGGAAAGTTTAAGCATGGAACCTCTGTTTGAAAATGATGGTCGTAAGTACACACAATTCTGAAGTAAGTATGAAACTACAGTAATTGATAAAGTGAGCAAGATTAATAATCATGATGATACTGAATGTGACTTGTTAGATGAACGTGTTGACCATAATACATCAAGTCCTTTCGTTAATATAGAACTTGGAGCATGGGAGGAAGGTGCCTAAGACACGCCAGAAGTCAAATTTTGAGTATATCAGAAACACTCAATGAAGAACATAGGAAAAACTTCAATTATCTTACATTTCCAGTGATTGTAGTAATGGTTTGAGGAGCATCACGGGAGTAAAAACCCATATTCAAAAGACTAGAATACATTTTTTAAATCTGCTATCATGTAAGTGTAAAAGGACAGATTTTCAAAACGTATTTCCTCAGGGGGTAGTCATAACCATGATTACTTTGTGTCTTGTAAAAATAAAGACCCTCAACTGTAATGTTTTCTTCCATATGTAAAGTCTTCAGCATTATACTGAAATTTTTCCCCTAAGTTTTTTCTGTGTCAGATAATTTTTATTGAAAATTTGTTTTGGAGCTTTGAGAGCACCTTTATATTTGAAGTCACTATTCTTTTAGTTATTTAAATACACTTTATAGCACTTTCATATGACAAAGTTCACTTAAATCATGTTTCTTATTAAAAGGGATTGTGACAACCAAAAACAATGTTTCAGAATTTAAGTTTTCCACTCAGCAAGTAATTTTGAATGTAGTTCTGTGGTTTTTCAGTCATTTTAAAAGCAGCTGATAATTTACTTACGTGGTTAGGGGAATGTGGATTTAGCAGTTGAAAAACACCCCAACTGTTCTAAAAAAAGAAAACCACAATTCCAGAAGAACCCAAAGAAAGAAGATACATCTGCAGATCCAGCAATGTCAACGAAGAATTAGATGCAAGAGGACGTCCAAGACTAACTACACTCAGGACCTCATGGGCCTGAACCAACTTACACCATCAACCTAAACCATAACCGAAATCAACTAATACCACGAACCTTAGGTACTTGATACTGTATCAACACATCAAGAAAAATAGTAATATTTATTGTATATTAACACATATATCTTACATATGCGCCTAACCAAAACAGATTTTAAAACCATTTTCATCGAAGACTGAATACAGCCTTAGTTTTAGCAAATATGTGAAATTTTAAAGATACTACTGCACTTCCATCCATAGTGGAATATGAATTGGGCTCTAAGGAGCTATTGTAACACTATAGACATGTGAAGGTTATCCACTGCAGATGTTTAGAAAAAACTGTGACTGTTTATTGAAAATAAATACAGAAAATTGGAACGAGTCCCATTTTTGAAATATGCATTTACTCAGTAAACCACTTTTAGAAACTATTCTGCCTCATCTTCAAATAATGCACAGAAGGTCGCATGACTATTCCAAGAGTGTAATGCTGGTTGCTGGCTCTGTGAAAAGAAGATGGAACTTTAATGCGTCGCCATGAGTATTGTTTATCTGGCCATTTCGATCCAGAAATGAGTTCTGAGCTTACTGCAGGCTGTATTTGTGGGTTTGTTGTTAATATCCATGGGTCAACTTCTATGGCGATGGACAGTTGATAATGTATCACTCACTTTTCACAGGATATGGATGTATATACACTGTAGTCAGGAAATTTTTCACCCTCCAGCATGTGTTTTATAACCGTTGCTTGTCGCAAAGATCTTCATACAAAAATACAAGATAGTCCTTCTTTGCTCAAAGACATAATCTGGTTTTGTTTTCACATGATAAAGTCGATGTATGAGCAAACACATTATCAGAACTGGAGTATGTAAAGAAACGAAATAAGTAAATAAATGGCTACAGGAACAAACTTTAAATGATCTGGTGTTTTATTTGCATTGTTACAAGAACACATAATACAGTCATTTTTTTAGGCAAATACTTGAATAAAAACTGGCATTGACATGAATGCCCAGAAGTAAAGTAATGTAAAGTTACAGTACTTCGAGAGAATGGGATCTGTTCATATGACCATTGGAAAAGAAGATGAAGAAAACTTCAAATGAACGGCTGACTTATCCCTTTTCTGACATAAACAAGATCTGGAACATTAGTAAAGATAGCTTCTGCTTATTGCAGCTAAAGATAATGCATATATAAGTACTGATTTACTTTACAAGGCGATGGCTTCCACACTTAGACTTGTAATACATGATTTATTTTGTGGTAGGATATTTAGCTTGGCGTCAATGGAGTTAGGTTGTAATGAGAGGGACAGAACGAGAGCGGGGTATCTTTGGGAGGGGCGGGGGGTTGGGGATTGGATGACTGTAAACCTGTCTTGAACTAGTAAGTCTTCGAAAAACTGAAGAAGAACTTTGTTTGTCAGTTCTGTCTGGACATTGAATAGGAAATCTGGTGTTTTAGTTGTGTTGATAAAGATTTCAGTATCATCAAGAAGGTCAAGTACCATGCCTTTTCAGCAAGATGAAGTATCTGGAGGTTCTGTTCTATGTTATTTTGGAAATGATTGTATTGGGTAAGATGTGTGGTAAAGCTGTATTTTTTAAGGTTCATGTGCTCTTCAAAACTTGTTGTAAAGCATGTGCCAGGAAGTAGTACACTTAATTCCGACTTGACAGTTGTTGCATTCTGGTTTCTTGGTGCTAAAATTTTAATGACCAGCAGTACATACTGTTTTAAACACTGTTAATCTTGTAAGCTTTCCATAAAAATTTATCTAGAAATCAAAATACTCTTTTATCATAAACTTTATCTTTGTGAAGTATTGAATTTGGAATAATGAATTAAATCCAATTAATTGCCGAAAGTAGCTGACCATATACTCAATAAAAATTATTTAACTGGAACTAGATTCTGAAGTACATTATGAAAGTTGTGTGACATTAAGTGCAAGTTCTGATTTTAAATGTGCACAAAAATCAAATATTACTCTACACAGACAAAATTACTGCTTGAGATTACCTACACTGTTCACTGTAAATTAATCTATTTATTACAACACTTGATAATTATGAGTATGAAGTGTTTCCTCATAAGAATGCAGGGTGAGATCTGCCCTAAAATGAAAACAACTTACCTCATACTGAGCATGTTGTTTTGTGTCTTGTGTGCTGACTTTCTCGAAAGCAAACAGAAAGCAGCAAATGCAGTAGCTAAAAACAAAAAAGAATTAAATTAAACGAACTACTCACTACATTTTTTTTTCTCAGGAAAAATCTGTGGCTATGTGTGGCGTAAGATGTAAAGCACACAATACAAAATACTCAGAACATGATCTGGAAGATGGAAGAGGGTTTTACTTTACTGTACAACAGAAGAAGGTACTAACAATTACAAAACTCTCTCGAGATTACTGTCAAAAAGGACTGTACAACAGAAGAAGGTACTAACAATTACGAAACTCTCTCGATACAAAAGTTACAGACTTCCAACCATCTGCGTTATTTGTGATGTAATGAAAGCAAAGAGATTAAAGTAACACTAATCAAGAATGTTATTAGGTATCTGAGGAACAAAAATTTCCTTCAATTAACATTTCTGACAGATAAATCTGTCATTCTTGTGTATGAATCGGTTGACTTGAAAACTCCCTGTAAAAAATCCTCTCCATGAATAGAAACAACAACATATGTTTACAAACAAGACTTCATCTCCACAACTAAATTTTTCTAGATAATTTCTCTCAAAAAATACAAATGTCATATTTGTTTCTCTAAAACGTCAACTGCGAGCTACTACAGCTCTGCACAAGTGACTAGCGACCAAGCGCACCACATATAAAGTTCAACATGGAATCAAGGATCTTATTACTACTCACGCAACGCGCTTATTCCTCATTGTCCCAGAAAGGTATAGGTGAATTATTTACAGTGACAGAAAACACGAAAATCTTACAGTCTCTGTTTAGCCTCGCTTCCTTCTCTTGCCAATGCCACAAGTTACTGGCTAGATCTAGCCGACACCGGTGGCACAGTCCGCGACTGGCGCGGGTGTAGCAGCTCTTAACACCCCCGGCGTAAACACGACTCGTTAGCTGGCCGCAGCGCCGCCGCCCCATAAATCGAGCCCGGCGTCGCCGTACAAATGGCGTGTATCATTTGACGTGACACCCAGCGAATTGCTTCATCAGTTACGCGCCGGTTATACGCGCCCGGGGGCGGACGCCTCGCCGCCCGCGCGGATGCTTTCCTAATAAACGGCTTTCCACATTGATGGGAAAGGCGGGCAGAAGCGAGCGGCGCCACCCCGCGCCGACAGATGGCGTCTCGCTCGCTGCCCGCCCGCTCTCGCAATAAAAGCGGCGCGCGCCGACCAGCGGCTCGCCGTAACAACGCCCATTGTCGCAGGCCACTCGCCTAACACTGGCTGGGCCGGCCTCGGCAGAGGGCGGTGTACCATTACCGTCCCCGACAACCCAGAGGCGCGCCTATCAATTCTAATATCGCTGACGCGCCCGCACTTGTCGCGTGCAGAATTTTTCTGCTGACTATTTCGTACATTTGGCCTCTGGGCCATTTACGAGAAGCGACGGTCGCCCGCGTTTCCCTCTATGTGTATGTGTGTGTGTTGGTGTGAAGCGTTTCCCTCCCGAGCCGGCAAAATTGAGTTGTTCCCTCTAGGCGGCGGGCCGCGCCGCTCTTCACACGGGTCGTGAGAGAGGGCTGTCGGGCAGTGCTGCTGCGCGCCATATGGCTGTGCAGTTCAGCGCTGGTGTCTCGCCAAATGCGTGCAACCTTCAAAACCCAAATCTCGCCGCTCCGCACAAAAAGCAAGCTCCCAACATACAGCATGCACCTTGAGGAATAAAAAATAATTTATCACAGACTGATTCGAATAAAACATTACATACGTTTCCAATTTGAGACGTGCGCATACCCGTTTTCTGGCGCACACATCGGCTACCGGGGTTAACTGAAGAAGTGGTACAGTCCTACGGCTTTGACCAATGACGTCATAGTTTACTCACAGATGTTACTCTCTTCATTTTCGAGCCACAGATAATAAATTAGTCATCTTCTGTGGCGAGGCGTCATCATTGTAAATTGATATAAATGAAACTGTTTTTAAAAGACAAGACTAGAAATTGTGTACGACTTTTGTCGCATGTATTAATTTAAATCGGATTTAATTGCGATTCATTCTGTACTTATTTTCATTCTTTGTGAGTCTGACATGTTTTGGAAGAATTGTTTTTCATTCTGGAAATGTTTACTTTTTTATTTTCGTTTGTAGGAATGGATTTATCTCTTCCAGTAAATGTGGAAGTCTTGAAGCAGGGTTCGCCAGTTGCAGTACCGAATACAAATTTTACAGTTATCGCTTTTTTTCTCCTTCGCTGGCACTAGTATTACTCCATATTTTTCAGCCGATACTAGTACTATCTAAGGCGAAAAGACCGACATAAGAAAAATTTGTATCCCGTACTGAAGAGTAGGATCCTGGTATTAGCAAAGACTAAAAAAGCGACATACGTAACGTTGGCATCCTGTACCTCAGGTGAACTACGAAGGTCAATTGTTCTTCAGTTGACTTTTATAGGCCAACTGAAGTACGGGATAGTACCGAGGGCGAAACGTAATTTCGTATCCCATACTTCAGTTGGCCTATATAGGTTAACTGAAGTATGTGGTACAAATGTTATGTATGTCGCTTTTTCTCGCGTTCGCGTAGTTCAGCAGAGGTACAAGATTCCAATGTTACGTACTTCGTTATTTTCATCTTCGCTACAATTAGTATCCTGTTCTTCAGCTGACGTATATAGATAGGCCAACAAAAATATGGGATACAAATTTTACGTATGTCGGTCTTTCCGCCTTCGCTAGTACTAGTATCAACTGAAGAACAGGATGCTATAGGATGCCTGTAGTAGCGGAGACGAAAAAAGCAACACCTGTAAAATTTGTATCCCGTCCTTCATTTGATCTACATAGGTCAACTGAAGAATAGGATAGCAGTAGTAGCGAAGCGAAAAACTCGACATACGTTACATTTTTATCCCATTCAGTAGTTAACCTATACAGATTAATACAACTCCTGTATGTCACCTCAAGTATTCCACGCTAAAGTTATTTCTCTCATTGTTTCTTTTTCCTTTCTTTTTTGCTCTAGTATCCAATTCTTCAGTTGAGCTATGTAGGTTAACTGAAGAATAGAATCCTAGAACTCAAAGAAGCGATGTGCTTAACATTACATCGGCGCGGAGTGGCCGCGCGGTTAGAGGCGCTATGTCACGAATCACGTTGCCCCTCCCGCCGGAGGTTCGAGTCCTTCCTCGGGCATGGCTGTGTGTGTTGTCCTTCTCGTAAGTTAGTTTAAGTAGTGTGTAAGACCGATGACCTCAGCAGTTTGGTTCCAATGGCTCTGAGCACTATGGGACTTAACATCTATGGTCATCAGTCCACTAGAACTTAGAACTACTTAAATCTAACTAACCTAAGGACATCACACAACACCCAGTCATCACGAGGCAGAGAAAATCCTTGACCCCGCCGGGAATCGAACCCGGGAACCCGGGCGTGGGAAGCGAAAACGCTACCGCACGCAGTTTGGTCCCTTAGTAATTCACACACGCACGCACACACAAACACACAAATACTCACTTAACGCTATGTTCAAAATACGGATGTAAGTGCTCTATGTCTACCATCTGCTTTCTCTGTACTGCATTGCTTTGTTTATCAACATTCGGCCTTGCAGTTAAATCCGTGCAATACATCATTTCTGGTAACTTGTGACGGTACTGGCCAAAGCCGATGGGTTGTATGCCATTCTTCAGTAATCTCGACTATCCATGGCTGCGACCCTGCTCTGCATGTCTTAGTAACGGGAGGTGGGGGGGGCCGTACGGGTCGTGCTTCGACGTAAGGTTCTGTGTGGCTGGTTTGGGGACGCAGTTGAGTTGACTGCCTGGAGGAATTCTGTGTTGTTACAGAGCCGCGCTGGCCGCGGTACTTCTTCCTGGCGGTGCACAGCCGAGTACGGAGAAAACAGCGGCCTGGCCTCGTTTTCGTTGCTATCAGTCAGTGATTAGATCAGCCTATTGTCGCAAGACATCCGCCTAACACTGGCTGGGCCGACCTCGGCGGCGGCCGGTGTACCATTACCGTCCCCGACAACCCAGAGGCACGCCTATCAATTCTAATATCACTGACGCGCCTGCACTTGTCGCGTCCAGAATTTTTCTGCTGACTATTTCGTACATTCAGCCGCTGGGCCATTTACGAGAAGCGCTAACGACAGTATGGAATTATCGTATTATCTAAAAATGGTGCATATGTTAATAGCAAGCGTTGGCTTTGGCATTATATGAAGGTTACTGCCTGTTCCTCAAAGTTTCTTGCTTTCCGGTTTCGTAATGTGCGTCTCGTACTATCTGACTGTGACGTGTGGCCGCTTAAGGTGTAAAATATTTGTCTACTGTACTTGTTGGAACCACGCACTGCGAGTCGTCGTGCGGCTGTGCAAGAAATTCATCAGGTTAAGCGAACCGAGTGATCAAATATCACGATTTTTTATGGTTATTTGTGTGATGTGTCCACCGGTACCAACTTGTACTCAATTACATTTAAATCTGCCCGCCCGGTTGGCCGTGCGGTCTAACGAACTGCTTTCCGGGCGGGAAGGAGCGCCGGTCCCCGGCACGAAACCGCCCGGCGAATTTGTGACGAGGTCCGTGAGCCGGCCAGTCTGTGGATGGTTTTTAGGCGGTTTTCCATGTGCCTCAGCGCATGCGGGCTGGTTCCCCCTAGTCCGCCTCAGCTACACTATGTCGGCGATTGCTGCGCAAACAATTTCTCCACGTAGGGGTACATCACCATTACTCCACCATGCAAACATAGGGGTTACACTCGTCTGGTGTGAGACGTTCCCTGGGGGTTCCACCGAGGGCCCAACCGCACAATAGCTCTTGGTTCGGTGTGGGGTGGCGGAAGGGTGAAGTGGACGGCGGTAGTCGTCGTGGGGTTGCGGACCACTGCGGTTGCGGCGGCGACGGTGCCTCTCCGTCGTTTCTAGGTCCCCGGTTAACATAACATAAGATGTTTAAATCTTCTTTAAAGTGCACAATTACCGCGATCTTTATACCTTACGGTAGGTCTGGTGTTTGGTGTGCAGCATGTGTCCTCTTTCTTGGTGTGTTGTTCTGCTGTTTAATGTCCGTCAGTAGTACGTTAGTGGGGAGCTGTGATTTCTTGTTTCAGGCTGGTATTTGCGGCATTTGCGCGTAGGACGTGTTGATGTTGTAATGTCCGCTGGTAGTGCCGTACTGCGCAGCTGTTGTATCCTATTCTAGAGGCTCCGCTCTCTTGGTACTCGGACTGGTTGCGTATGAGACATGTTGTAATGTCCAATACTGCTGTCGGTACTCGCGCGTTTCCGCGTACGATGTAGATTTTTCCTTTTCTGTTTGATGCTTCTACAGAGCAGCTCTTACGATCTGTGTCAGGTATGTCGATCACTGGTACGTGTTTATCAAAATTTCACTCGTAAAAGCTGCTTCATTTGGTTTTCTTATTTCTTACAGGCTATTATGTGACACACAAGCTTATATGGGTGGCAAGCGTATTAATGAAGCTTATTACGTTGCAGGTAATACATACAAACATTATCATTAGTCGATTGTATACCCAGTTAGTCCTATTCATGCTCACGAGACATTTTTATGTGGATGAAGGCACTGCATCGATAGTATATTTGTACACTGATTTTTGCAGAGTTAAGTAATACGTCTTATTACAATTTCGTGAGTGCTCGTTTTACCTTTTCCACCTTGATTATGTTGGTACTTGTGCTGTTAATTGTTCATGTTTATCACTTCTGTTTGCTGTTGGTGTAACCTTTTAACCGTTCTCATGTGTAACTTTGTATACTTGTTCGCCGTTAAAACTGTAGCAACAAAGTTTTACTTGTTGACTGACTAGAAGTTCTTGTAGGTGAAACCCATGTAATTCATCTATCAAATCTACGAAATGTTTCGCTATATCACTTCTAATTCTGCTATCAGCGTTTTGCGAATTTTTATTATTTGTTAGTTGTTTGTAATTATACAACACTGCTTTTCGGATTTCGTTATCCTTAATTGTGATAGCTTTGACTGATTTTTCTAATGGTGATTGAAGTGCAAATTATACAAATCCGTAATCTGACTGACTATTGTTAACATATCCACCCAAATATCTACATTAGAAGGTATTCTTTTTAATCTCGCCTCACACTTTGCACAATGTTTAAAGGGTTACGGACATAGAGCAGTCAGAATGTCACTCAAACAAACACTCAGAAAAGATTTTAACCATTTAACTGCTAGCGACGTATATAGCGGTGTATAGTCGTCGTGCACCAGAGCTAACGACCGAGGACGGAAAAAAATATAAACATCACTTGAAACGCATGCCTGAACACAAATGCAGACGCTAAGCCTGCAGGTTCCACTATCATACCTGGTCACGAACGGCACATGTAGTGTCCTCAGTGTGCTGCATCTGGCAGCTGTAGTCAGAACAGCTTTTTGTGTAGTTGTGAGTGTATTTCGTCGGAGCTAGGTGAAGTGGAACGTGGGGAAATTGTCGGTGCTCGTACGGTGTGTGCTTCCGTGACCAAGAAAGCCGAAGCATTTGGTGTTTCAGGAGTCACCGGTAGCGAAAATTTACATCGCATGTAATGAAAGCGGAAAAAAATCACCCGATAAGTCACAACGGAGACGAAATTTTGTGTCGAGTGCTCGTGACAGATGGTCACGGAAGAGGAGTGTTCGAAAACTGAGAGACACTGCAGAACTGAATGTCATACTTGCGAACCATGTCAGCACCAAAACAAAACAAAGGGAGCTCCATAAGCTGTGAATTTCAGTGCGACCTGGAATTGGAAAACCATTCAATAGTGACGCAAATGCAACTAGCAGGAAAACGTGGTGGCGAAGCCATAAAACGTGGACTGTGGAGCGATTGAAGAACGTCATTTCGTCGAACGAGGCTTGTTTCACACAGTTTCCGACTTTTCTTCGAGTTTAAGTCGCAATAGTGAAATATCCACGAGGTTTGGTGATGATTTAGGGAGCTATTTCTTTGTATTCCATGGTCCCCATGGTTATTCTGCATGTTAGCATTATTGCCAAGAATTATGTGACTATTTTGCCTGATAAGGTCCGACCCATTGAACAGTGTTTGTTACCCAAGACGACAAGGTCCATATTCATACACCTCGCATCGTCCTGGACTGCTTGTGTGGACACGAGGATGAATTGTCGCATCTCACTTGATTACCACGGTCACCAGATATCGGTATTATTGACCCTTTATGGTTTACTTTGGAGAGAAGGGAGAATGATCGCTATCCACCTCTATCATTGTTAGCTGAACTTGCCAATACTTCACATGAAGAATGGTACAATATTCCCTTGGAAACCCTATAAGATGTGCATTTCTCCATTCCGAGATGACTGGAAGCAGTTTTGAGCGGCCTTCGGTTTTCCTGTATCCTATTACGCATGGAAATGCATTGACTTCGTGGTGTTTCCATTATATATATGTATATATATATATATATATATATATATATATATATATATATATATATATATATGATAGGAAATGAGTTTGCCAGAACTGCTAGCGTCAGGTATCTACGTTTCGAGGTCTTCGAAGGAAAGGCACGCTATAAAACACATGCTTTATGTGAACAGTTGGTACACAACTCCATCTCTCTTCCACCATTTGTATGAAAGAACAAATGCAGTAAATACAGTTCGTGTGAACACGAAAGAGCGCCAAAGCTCGAAGCCTAACTGCAAAGAAGAGAAATGGATGTGCATTTTCGACTTCTCGCGGCGTAATGAATAATCCATTAAATTTCGGGCATGCAGCCGCGCAAATAAAATTTCTTCTACTTCTGAACATCTGCATCTGAAAGTAGCAGCTGTTTTATCTCCTGACTCCTGGGACTGGATCGATGGCACGACATGGGCTAAGTCTGACTGGGTTCGCGAAGTGGCCACAAAAAGGCAGATTACCAAGTATAGCCGATTGGACCAGCCTTCTCAGGTGGACTCAGTTATTCGACGCCCTGTCATAAATTTGACGGGTAAGGAATTGGACGAAGCTACGTTGTCTGTCTTATGTAAAGGGCTAAATTTTGCCCCTACTCCAAAGACTTTGCCGATATCATCTTTCATCAGTGCCATTGAAGAAGCTTTCCGACCACTATCAGAGGATTCTGCGGAAGAAATCAGACGAGAAACCTGTCAAGCAATCACGAAGCATCGTCCACAAAGAAGCAACGCTTCCAAGGAAGAAAGACGTGCGATACGAAAACTGCGTGAGGATACTGATACAGTCGTCCTGCGTGCTGATAAAGGTAATGCTACCGTCCTTTTGCCTCAGGAAGTCTACAAGGAAAAGATATGTGGTCTACTTAGTTCTGGTCCATACCGGAAGATAAACAAAGATCCTACTAACAAGGTGACAATAAGGACTGCTGCCTTGCTGAACGCTTCATCACTACCGAAGGAAGTCATAAGAAGTTTAAAAGTACGAGGTGCAGTACCACCAAGATTTTATGGTCTTCCTAAAGTTCACAAGATGGGTAAGGATGAGTGTCTAGAGGACTTGTCTATGAGACCTATAACGAGTACTATTGGTTCACCAACATATTTTTCTGCCAAATATTTAGCTTCCTTATTAAAACCATTGGTAGGAAAATGTAGTCACCACATTCGTAATTCTATGGATTTTATTCAGAGACTTAGCAATGTCAGGCTAAATAGTATGGATGTTCTTGTTAGGTTTGACGTAGTATCATTATACACCAAGGTACCTCTAAAGGACTCTTTAGCTCTTATCAGCCAACATTTTGATAAGAACATTACGGCCTTATTTGAACATGTGCTTTTATCATCTTATTTTCAGTTTGATGGTGAATTTTATGGGCAAATTGACGGTGTTGCCATGGGAAGCCCCCTCTCCCCTCTGGTAGCTAATTTATTCATGGAAGACTTCGAGGACAAGGCACTGGACTCAGCATGTTTTAAACCTACGGTCTTCTGGAGGTACGTGGACGACACATTCGTGGTATGGCCCCATGGTATGGATGAATTACATCGATTTCTTGAGGATTTGAATTCCATCCATGCTAGCATTAAATTTACTATGGAAATAGAAAAAGACGGCTGCCTCCCCTTTCTGGATGTTGTCGTTCGCCGTAAAAGTGATGGCACATTAGGACATGCCGTACATCGGAAACCAACGCACACAAATCTATACCTTCATGCCAGTAGCTGCCATCACCCTACTCAGAGCATGGATGTGCTTAAGACCTTAGTGCATCGGGCGCACTGTATATCCGATGAAGACAATTTACAAGGAGAGCTAACATACCTCGAGAGTATTTTTAAATCGAATGGATATTCTCCGCAACAAATTCGTAGAGCATTCGATGCAAAACCGAAAAAGAAGGTATGCGATGGGGAAGAAGATAGTAATTTCTTCAGATCTAGGGCGTTTCTGCCTTATGTGGGTGCTCTTTCTTCAAAGATAGGCCGTATTCTTGAGAAACACTGTGTTAAGGTGATCTTCCGGCCCCCCATGAAGATTGTGGCTTTACTCGGCTCTGTGATGGACGATTTACTGCTTCGTAAGGCGGGTGTGTACCAGATTCCTTGCGGAAATTGTGAGCAGTCATACATAGGTCAAACAACACGCACCATTCATGAGAGGTGTGTGGAGCACCGAAGATACACACGCTTATTACAACCAGACAAGTCAGCTGTGGCCGAACATTGTATTGATACGGGTCATTCCATGAATTACAGTGATGTGAAGATTTTAACATCCACCTCTTCTTTTTGGGAATCTGTATTCAAAGAAGCCATAGAAATTCGATTAGCCAACAATTTAATAAACAGAGACAATGGTTTTAATTTGGACAAAGCATGGAATCCGGCTCTTGGAGTAATTAAATTGCGGAGAAGTCGTCACCGTGTCACCGCCGCCGATCAAATATCGATAAGCACATCGAATGTCCGTACGCCTTCGCCACAGGCGGCGCACCATCTGTGACCCGCATGCGCAGTACCGCCGCGGTGGAGCATATAAGGCCGCGCTTGGCACCTTGTTGTCAGTCTTGGAACTCGCTCTGAAGATGGCTGGACGATACGCGGCCGAAATATCAGTAGAAGAAATTTTATTTGCGCGGCTGCATGCCCGAAATTTAATGGATTAAGAGAAATGGAGTTTAGGTCAACAGACACTATAATAGCTTTGAAGGGGCATGACAAAAGAGGCGGTATGTCACGACATGCCATACAGTTGCAATGAAGTCAGCTTTGAAAATGGGCCACCAAACTAGTACGAAAAATTCAGTGCAAAATGTGTATTGGATAACAACAGGTCTGTGGGTGCAGTGGACAAATATGACATTCCACTTAGCTCAACCGAATGTGTGCACGCGGTGGAATGGTAAAAGAAAGAAAAGAAAAAGTGCTCAGTTTCCAGCATATACCTGATTCAGTCCTGGCTTTCAGCAGAAACACATGGTGTTTCAAAATTAATATACGGGTTTTAAGGCTTTGTATCACAGATTACATTCACCTTACAATTATAAATAGTACACGAAATGAAAGAGAAACACAAACAGTTTTTCTTACAATTATTCAGTGTGAACACCGATCACACACCGAGTCGCCACGCGAGTTGTACAGAAACCTTGAAGTCAGGAGTAACTGTTGCAATAGCATTGCTTCTGAAGTGTCACATATCAGCTGGTATCGGAGGCAGGTACACATGATCGCTTCAGATCGTGTGTGAACGTGGAGATCATGCATAAAATGCTGTGTCAACCGGCCCCTTGCAGCCAGTCCACCCACCGGTCAGATAAACGTCGTTTAACCAGTCACGTACTGAGTTATGCCAGTGAGGCGCGCACCATCTAGCTCACAAATAAAGATATGCTGTTCGGCTCCTTCCCATCGAGGCACGGGCCATACCTGTAGCACATCAAGATAAGAAACATCAGGTACAGAAGAATTCACCGAAAAAGAAAGGGCCCATAAACTTTCCGCGGGGATATTTCTTGGGGCTAAGCGTGAAAGACACGCACTCTTTCAACACGTTCTTCAGTCATTCTTTGTCATTCCATATTCTTCCCGTGTCCGCAGCTCGTGGTCTCGCGGTAGCATTCTCGTTTCCCGATCTCGGGGTCCCGGTTTCGATTCCCGGCGGGGTCACTGATTTTCAACTGCACGAGATGACTGGGTGTTGTTGAGTCGTCTTCATCATCATTCATCCACATTACGGTCAGAGGAAGGCAATGGCAAATCACCTCCACTAGGACCTTTGTCTAGTACGACGGTGTGGGTCTCCCGCATCGTTCCGCTACGCTCTGTCAAGGAGTATGGAACTTCCTCATCATCATTCTTCCCGTTGCGCACATCTATACATACAAGACTGTTTAAGGTTCTTTTTCATTTGGTGTATTATTTACAATTGTAAGATGAACGTAATAAATGCTACAACTTCTTAAAACCGGTATGTTCGTTTTGAAACAACCCGTACTTTTATGGTGTGTGCGCCGTGCTGCCATCAGAGCTATGTGTATACTCACAGACAAGTTGCATAAAAGCACTACAAGGACTCGTAAACATACAGAGTTAGATAAAACACTACTAACTAGATTTGCGATCATTGATGTTAGATGGAAATGAGTGCATATACATGAATGTAGCGGTAATATGACGGCATGCTGGCAAGTAATGTTTCTAAATATTTATTGTGAACACCCTTAAAGAATTTCAAATAAAGGAAACGTTTTTAGCATTCTACGTCTTTATTCCTCATGTCTACCTATTTATTTCTCAACATAATCACCCTGGCGACGTACACATTTCTCCCACTGGCCGGCCGGAGTGCCCGAGCGGTTCTAGGCGCTACAGTCTGGAGTCGAGCGACCGCTACGGTCGCAGGTTCGAATCCTGCATCGAGCATGGATGTGTGTGATATCCTTAGGTTAGTTAGGTTTAAGTAGTTCTAAGTTCTATGGGACTTATGACCTCCTCAGTTGAGTCCCATAGTGCTCAGAGCCATTTCAACCATTTTTTATCTCCCACTGAGAGGACTGTTTGTTGATGTAGTCACTGCATAATGTTTGACTTCGACCGTATCCGAATCTCACCTCTGCTTTCACCGTTTCGTCACCATTAAAATGAAATCTTTGAAGGTGTTCTTTAAGTTTCGTAAACAGATGAAAATCTGATGAGGCCAAGTCTGGACTGTGTGGAGTATGATCGGTGGCAGTGAACCCTAGCCCTTGAATTGTTGCAGATGTCGCAGCGGTCGTGTGTGGTCTGGTATTGTCATGGTGAAGGAGAGGAAGCTTCGTGAGTGCACGAACACTCGACTTTCAAAGTCGATTACAGCACGCCGTTTCTCACCCACTGGCGTAGTACGTTCCACATCGTCATGATACACTCTACAATTTGGAACCTTCTAGCGGCAGATGGTTGCACATCTGTAAACATGTATAACAAAGATCTCCAAAATTATTAAAGTTCGTTTCATTTAGAAAACATTAGAAAATATTTAGAAACCTAATGTTTGTTTCGAAATGATAATGAAATCAACACCTTAAACTGTGGACAGGCGTTGATATATATGACGCGGACAGTTGAAAATGTGTGTCCCGACCAGAACTCGAACGTGGGATCTCCTGCTTACATGGAAGACGCTCTATCCATCTTTTATATCTCATTTTGTTCTATATTGTTCGATGAATTTGTTCGGGCCGGATGTCCGATGACACCCATTTAGGTTCTTCGTTTATCCGTTTGTAATGTTATGTGAGCCTCACTGCCCCCCCCCCCCTTCTTTTAAAGCTAATACTGACTATAACAATACCTGAAATTATACAATGCTACTAAATGTCTACCTACAAAATACCTCCACGCACTTTCTACTGGATCTGGATAGGTTGATGGAAAAAACACAGAATCCTTTTACATGAGAGGGCATTAATGAAGCTTCTCAATGGAAATAAAAAAGGTACTCACTCTTGCGTATCTGCAACTAATAAATAATTTTTCAAAGTACAAAATGTTCTTTTCACGGCAAAATTTATCATCCGTTCCGCTTTTTATTTACCAGCTCAGCAAATCAGTATTGTTTCCGGCATAATTTTGCCGTGCCGACGGCGGTGGCCACGCGGTTCTAGACGCTGCAGTCCGGAGCCGCGCGACTGCTACGGTCGCAGGTTCGAATCCTGCCTCGGGTATGTATGTGTGTGATGTCCTTAGGTTAGTTAGGTTTAAGTAGTTCTAAGTTCTAGGGGACTGATGACCATAGATGTTAAGTCCCATAGTGCTCAGAGCCATTTGAACCATTTTTTTAAATTTTGTCGTGGTACATGAAAATAAGTGACATCGATTAGCAACGTGAAATAGAAACATTTGTTACAAGATCTTAAATATTTCAATTCTAACAAATACAGGATAATTACAAAGGCGTTTCGAACAACAGCATGAAATGTTTCTAATTTCGCTCCATGTCACTGTTTGGGCGCCAATATAAAATGACTTTTTTTATATAGATATTTATATATGTGTTTGGAGAGAGAGAGAGAGAGAGAGAGAGAGAGAGAGAGATTGATTTTTCATTGAGATTCTTACTTAAAGTCGTAACTTGTACCTGAATTTTGGTTGCTGCCTCCTTAAATGATCAGCTTCTGCACCAGTTAGTGACTTATTACAATTTGGAGGAAGTTATACGACTCTGTTAGTTACTTGGCCGCATTGCGGATAGCTTTGAGCCCAAGTTTTCGTAGCTTTTGATACCTAAGGGACCACTGTTGTAAGCAAATAAGATCAAGCAGTAATCTGCTTTTCGTGAGAAAAGGAGATTTCTTAGCACACAAACGTCCTTCAAACTACACCTCCTGCTCCATCAAAATTGGTCAGTGGAGTTCACCACCATACTATTGTACAAGAACATAATCCAATTACTGTAATTAAGAAATTATGGGAGGTTGTTATTTATTGAATGAAAACTGTAGAGAATGCATTTCTTTTCCTGTATTTTACTGAACTTTGTAATTTTACAATTCTGTCGATTGATAGACGGCAACGACAATGAAGTTCACCTTGACTGTAGACTAAACTTAATTGGTAGGTTGTGCCACAAAACCGTCAACAAACATTCTCTCGTGGTGGGTGATCGGTAGACATAAGACCCTGCACACACTGAAGATCGTACGGTTACATTAGTTGCTCGTGAAGTATTCTCCACCCTGAACTTAGCTATGCAGCGCATACCAGGGCCACTTGTCTTGCGCTGATACCTGGCGCTCTTTCGACAGCCTGTAGAACGTGCTCTTCCTAGCCAGGTATACGAGCAACACGCCGTCTTCCTCGATCTATAGTCTGTGGTGTTACGGATCCTGCCTCGGCATATCGACGATGCACGGAAAGAAAGTTTGGATGACTCGGGTGTATTTGGTCTGCAACAGCCGACTGATACAGCGGTGTAGCATTGTACCTATTACCATCTACATGGTCGTACATAAAAGTCATGTCTGTCTACTGACGAAATGAATATCCGATTTTTGAATGGAGCACTGGCTGTAGTACATGTACACAATGGACTCGTTGAACAGAGACAAAAGACGAATGCTAATAAGTTTTTAAAAATGCGCATGCACAGTCACAGCCGAAAGAAACTTCTTATTATGTAGGTTACCGGTTTCGCTCTGTTTTAGATGGTAGACGGTGGCGGTAAACGGAGCATGCGCTACAACTCCATGAACTCTAACTACAGTTAGCTAAGAATGGCTACCACAAATGTATCTAGAATGAATAAATATACCAAGGTGAGGTTTTTCCAAGTTACAGCGCAGAATATAGCGAATTTCCTGACATACCTGTCATTTTTATCACTTAAGTCGCTGAATTACGACACCGACTTTGTTTCGCTCTAACGAAAGTATATAGCTTTTTCTGTGACGTTTGAAAGAATCTTCTCAGAAAACTTCAGTGACATAACACATATGCGCGGCTCTCTCCGTCAGAGGTTCGAATCCTGCATCGGGGATGGGTGTGTGTGATGTCCTTAGGTTAGTTAGGTTTAAGTAGTTCTAAGTTCTAGGGGACTGATGACCTTAGAAGATAAGTCCCATAGTACTCAGAGCCATTTCAACCATTTTTGTATCGAATGGGTGTAACGTTGTTGCTTTAATTTGTTTTGAAAGCGGTGCTGATTGACAATTAAAGCGGGTTAAAAGCTGTGAGCTGTCTGGGGAAGTTAACCTTGCATTATTGAGCAACTGTTTCACCAGGTATCCAATCTAGCTTACCAAATTCCCAACCAGACTAACATTAATTATAATCTTTTAATAGTCATACGACAACCGTTGATATATATATAAAAGAGAATTTAAATTAAAAAAAAATCAGTTTATATTTGGAAATTTATTTTAACATTGATCATTGAAATTTCAGCATATTAAACTCGATTCCTAACTAAACTGGTGCCTTATTTAGGATTGTGAAAATGTGAGATTGTAATCTTACGGAACACATCAAATATGGAGCCAAGATTGGGAGACTGCATATAACACTGCATTCATAAAACAACACACAAAGAACGTTGAAACATATGCAACAGAAAATTAACCACTACCAACCGATTCAATTTTCACCCAAAGAAGTTACGTTCGTAGCACAATCCTGTCCGTCATGTAATTACCACACACTGGTATACTAAATTCATATTAACTCTATGTGAAATCTTCCCGAAAAGAATATCTGAGGGCTACTTTGATGATTACACCACATGCTTCACGTGGTCAACTTGGTTTACACAAAGAGTGTAACTCCACAATAATTTTGATAATTAAAATAAATTATATCGAAAAGCAATTTACAAAAGAAAAACTTCAAACTGGTTACTATCGTCTTACTATTGACCTGAT
Source organism: Schistocerca piceifrons (assembly GCF_021461385.2). NCBI lineage: Eukaryota > Metazoa > Arthropoda > Insecta > Orthoptera > Acrididae > Schistocerca > Schistocerca piceifrons. The sequence goes on along the minus strand of NC_060139.1, from coordinate 773,184,644 downwards.
GGGTCAAACAATTGTATAAGCACGTGACACTGGTTTCACAAAGTACACCCCACGTGGGTTGAACATAAAGAAAAGTTGCTATATTGAAAATTATTGTCAAGACGAGACGTTATAATCTCACGCACATTCGCATTTAAGATTGATGAACTTAGTTAGAGTTACTGATCAACACGTGGTTCCACTTTACTCACAAAGTAGTGACAAAGCAACTACCGGAATATATTCTGAACTTCACACGAGAATTACACTGCGCTGCAATTTAAGATAACATTAGATATTTTAGAGCTAAACCTGAAATAAAGGTGATTAAATTTTCAGTTAGGCTGAACTTAAGAAATCCATTGTCCTACGGATTTAGCAGACATGCGCTTAGCCGGAGATCTTACCACTTCAGACGCTCGCCACGGACAGACTGACCTGGTCCCTTCCTGAGGGTTGGGTCCCAAATACAAACGGAAGTGGCCAGAGGGGCAGCTTCCTATACCAACATGACAAAGGACAGACAGGATCATACTAAGGATAGAAACCTCTTTGCTTTTAGAAAGCGTAGCTACCTGTTCCGACGTTGGTCCTACTGTTCTCTAGCAGACAGGCTTGTCTGCTACCCTGAGGCATGCAACTAGAAATACATTTGCTCATTCATCCTCTCACACAGAAGGGAAGGGGGTTGACAGTATCTTATCATATACAGTATATAAAAGAAAGCGGATGTAGGTTCCGTATGAGACTGTATGACATGAATTACATATAAACTGTGTTTTAAAGTGTAGTAGTGTGACAGATCGTTCTTGTTTATGTGTAAAAGTAACACGTTCCACTACTCAGTCTCCTCCCAGATAGTCAGAAACGCCACAGTAAATTTAGAAGAGGAATTTATGCCGTAAATGACAACAGATTTAAGAAATTAAACATGAAAGGAATCCAACAGAGACCTTTCATGGGCACTAAAATTTCGTTTTTAAAACCATCTTGTTTGTAACGGGAAACAAACCGTTGCTTTCCACCGACACTGGGATTCGCATGAAAAACATGATGAGCAGTTTTTGTTTTCCCTGACACCAGCTATGTATTGCAGGAACGAAACCGCAAGCACATAGAGAACACACACGGTACATATCTGTAAGTCCACGGTATTGGTGCTAAGTTGAGAAAAAGGTCCCGAAACACCTGTACTACAAAACGTCACTATTCGCTGCGCATGTACCCCGACATCAATATGGGATATGATCACCAGGCACACGTACATAGGCCGCACAACGGATTGGCATACTCTGGATCAGGTGGTCGAGCAGCTGCTGAGGAATAGCCTCCCATTCTTGCACCAGTGCCTGCAGGAGCTCCTGAAGTGTAGTAGGGGTTTGAAGACGTGCAGCGATACGACCGAGAGCATCCCAGACGTGCTCGATAGGGTTTAGGTCTGGAGAACAGGCAGGCCACTCCATTCACCTGATATCTTCTGTTTCAAGGTACTCCTCCACGATGACAGCTCGGTGGCGCCGTGCGGTATCATCCATCAGGAGGAAGGTGGGACCCACTGCACCCCTGAAAAGGAGGACATACTAGTGGAAAATGACGTCCCGATACACCTGACCTGTTACAGTTCCTTTGTCAAAGACATGGAGGAGTGTACGTGCACCAATCATAATCCCACCCCACACCATCAAACCACGACCTCCATACAGGTGCCTTTCAAGGACATTAAAGGGTTGGTATCTGGTTCCTGGTTCACGCCAGATTAAAAACCGGCGAGAATCACTGTTCAGACTAAACCTGGACTCGTCCGTGAACATAGCCTGGGACCACTGTTCCAGTGACCATGTGCTGTGTTCTTGACACCAGGCTTTACGGGGTCTTTTGAGACCAGGGGTCAGTGGAATGCACCTTGCAGGTCTCCGCGCGAATAAACCATTTCTGTTCAGTCTTCTGTAGTCTGTGTGTCTGGAGACAACTGTTCCAGTGGCTGCGGTAAGGTCCCGAGCAAGGCTACCTACAGTACTGGATTGGATTAGATTGTTTGGGGGAAGAGACCAAACAGCTAGGTCATCAGTCTCATCCGATTACGGAAGGAAGTCGGCCGTGCCCTTTCAGCGGAACGATCCCGGCATTAGCCTGGAGCGATTTAGGGAAATCACGGAAAACCTAAATCAGGATGGCCGGACGAGAGATTGAACTGTCGTTATCCCGAATGCGAGTCCAGTGTGCCAACCATTGCGCCACCTCGCTCGGTGCTACAGTACTCTGTGGCCTCTGTGGGCACTGATGGTGAGATATCGGTCTTCTTGGGGTGTTGTACACTGTGGACGTCCCGTACTGTAGCGCCTGGACACGTTTCCAGTCTTCCGGAATCGTTGCCGTAATCTAGAGATCACACTTTGTGGCACACGGAGGGCCCGTGCTACGACCTGCTGTGTTTGACCAGCCTCCAGTCGCCCTAGTATTCTACCCCTCAAAACGTCATCAATATGTGTTCTTCGTGTTCTTCGAGCCATTTTAAACACACAGCGTATGTGGACTGCTCCCAGCGCCACCGTGAGACGACTGCAGGCCAAATGCACCGCATGGTCATACCCCGATGTGATTTAACCCCGCAAACTGCCGACCAGAGGGTTGTTTCACCATGTATCGGCATTATCCCTAATTTATATATATCGTCATGCGGATGCGGTATAGAGGGGCATGGAGTCAGCACACCGTTCTCTCGGCCGTTGTCGACTTTGACCTTCGAACGGCTACCTCCTCTATGCACCGTATATATACGACAAAAAATTACTGTAAATTCATTTGCCAGTCACCATTCTTCTACAAACTGTCAGAACTCATTGTTCAAAAGGTTTCGTCATTCGCGTGAGACACTAAACCGCCACCGTTTCTTTAAAGACGTTCGTGGTTTTCATATACGTCTTTTACAGCTACAGTAATGTAATACAATGAAGTGAAGAAGATATGTAGTAATATTTAAGACTGTCTTTTTATCGTTGCTGTGAACACGGGTTCATAAAATTAGTCACAGGTTTTCAACTTGCGAAGCATAACTAACGAAGAGGACGCGTTATGGGAAGCAGATGTAGTGCGCACGCCGCAGCTGCCGGCCGTGCTCCCAAAAAACGACGAGCGGACTTATCGCGGGTACCACTCAGCGGCCGCCCGCCATGCTGCACGACGTGGCCGCCTATAAACCACTGCCGTACTTAAATACGGGGCGAAGGAGTGGGACGTTCCTGCTGTCTGTACCAGATTTGATAACGGGTCCCCTACCGTATGTGCTATTCGACGCTCTTCGCGTTTGCCTTTATTTGAACCAGAAAGAAAAATGTTCCTATCACAGCACAAATGGCTCTGAGCACTAAGGGACTTAACTGCTGCGGTCATCAGTTCCCTAGAAATTAGAACTACTTAAACCTAACCAACCTAAGGACATCACACACATCCATGCCCGAGGCAGGATTTAAACCTGCGACCGCAGCGGTCGCGCGGTTCCAGACTGTAGCGCCTAGAACCGCACGGCCACGCCGGCATCATAACACAAAAACAGCGATTGTGTCCTACGCGGTGTTACGGGTGTAAAAGGAGGGAACAAGGATTTCGACTTATCTGGCTGCTTAAAAAATTTTAAACCTAAACAACTTGAAGTATTCACGCTTTTGTACTTGTTAGCATTAGTACCCATGTTATACTCGTGTCATATAATGCACCGTTTTAAGTAAAGTAACATGATATATGATGTCGTACCTCCTGGAATAAATCCAACGCCAGAAATTTTGTCAGCTTCCCCCCCCCCCCCCCCCACCCTCCTACAGAAAAACGCTATTACGTGTATGCTCTTCAGCTGTATGATATTGTATATTGTTTACTATGGCTGTTGAATCTTCTGGATTTTGGACACAGGACCATGGAATTCGGCCTACAAATTTCAAGTAACATGTGTGCCAACACCTTGAAGCTAAGAGAGCTCACAGCGCTGGGGAACTAGGGTTAACCCGTGAGAAAGTGCGAATACGTCAAGATGTTACGAATTAAATGTGTTTCAAGTTGGCAGATAAGTCGAAAAGCTATTTTCCTTCTTTTACATCCATAACTCTGCCCCACGACAAAGTCACCTTTCTGGTGTTACGATGGGAGCATTTGTGTATGGTTTCCAAGTTTTACTCTGTCCTAAGTTTAGTATTAGACCACCACAGCCTGGCAGCAGATGTAGATTTTCGCTGACTCGGGCAACGACTGATGAGGTACATGTTTCGTTTTTCGAACCATGTTGCTTGAATCGTGGAATCGTATAAAGCTTTCACAAAACAATATGACGAAAATCAGTTACATATATTTGTCTAACGTCTCACAAAATTTGAACCGATTTCCACAAGCCCGAAACATATTAGTGGCGCGCGTAAATAAAATCAAAAATACTTGTTTTTGCACGTAAAATCCGAATGAAGCTAAACTTTTAAAAGCCAGTGCGTAATTTTATGGTAAGAATGCATTTTTATATGAATCAATTTAAACAGTTTTCGCACATTCAGGTCACGTAAGAATGATTTTTTTCTTGATACATTTAGCTCCATCGTATCTCGACAACTGATAAAGATTACTGGATGAAACAAATTTCGTCTTGAGTTTATCCGTTTATCCACCTTAGTGCAAAATTTGAACCGATTCGTACAAGTTTAAAGTATAGAAGTGGTGTGCTTCGTAAACCTCGCACAAAAATGTGTATTTTGCACCTAGCTGCATATAAAATCCGAACTGTGCACGTGTAAGTGGTGCCATTATCTCTTCATTGATTTCAGCCCAATTATCATCTTTTACAAAAGTAATTAACCGATTCGCACGATCTGCTTGGACTCCATCTGCGGTTCGTCGTTCAAACTCTGCTAAATATACTGTAACGTAGTAATGTGCGAATGGCTATACAAATGGCTGCTGGTCCACAGTATAACAAAAACGTTTTACTACATGTTTCTAGCTCAAATAAGAACCGATCACCAAGACCCCGCCCCCCTCCTCCAAACCGGCATCCTGCCTGGGGCTTTTTGAAACATATTTGTTACTGGGTTTCCACTCTATAACGTTATGATCTCGATATATTCAGCTGACATATTCCAGTCTATTATTTTAAGACGCCTAGCTCGGAGAGTGTTGTTATAAATTACACCTTTAATCGTCTTGTTGCAGCTCAGTGGTCTGATTATCTCTGTATGTATGCCAGTGGGTTGAAAATTCCATATGAGGAATATACTGGATGTGCATTTCTGTGCCCTTAGATCCAAGCCAGGAAATCCTTTGAACTGCGTAAATGTGCTTTTGCTTTTAACACGGAGACACTGGCACTTTTGGAAACATTCATTGTATCTTGAACTCCCTTCTGAAGGATTTAATTGTGTGTGAATACTAAAGCGTTCTTAAAGTACTGAACACAATAAAACATCCAACGCATATCTTGGATGCGATTTTTGGACTATGTTCGCGATAAGTGGAGGGGGCAGAGAGTCCTTTTACTGTGGGTACGTCATACGCTATGATGAGGAGATCGACGCATTAGCGAAGCAAGGTACCTATTGATATAGATGCGAAATTGACGTACACATACCTGCACGTGGTCAAGAGCCACGTAAGACGTCATTGGCAAGAGATGTGGAATGTGTTCCAACACGCAAAAGGTGGTTACTATGCGGTGTTGCAACCTAGAATTCGTACAAAATCGTGGTATACGAGGACACAGTCATATGGATCGATCAGCTGTTTTCACCATCACTGGGCTCCGCTTCGACCACGCCTTTTCTTCTCAATCTGCATCGAATCAACATTTACTGTTCTTCTGCCCATGAAAGTTATTGTGAGCCACAATCTGATTTCAAGGTCATATTGTTTTGGTGTGCCACATGTGGCTGCAAACGTTTGGGTGTTTTCACGACATTGCTTACTATGGAATAACACCTATCTCATTCACCTTTTTCTCTTTTGTTTAGTAAAGAACTTCGCCTTCTAAAGTGAGTGTTCAGAGCATTGGGTAATACATTCAACTTCTAAAGGCACGAATGTTTCATTTTTATTGGGGAAATTTCGGAAATGACATGAATTTATGAATTAAAACCGTCAAATTTACATCTAAATCTGTTTGTTAACGACGTATAAAGGACAAAATTAAGACAGTTTGAGCTCGTATAAATATCGATACATGTATCGTTCATGTAGTTCAGCAGTTCAGTCTACTCTAGAAGCCCAAATAAACAAAAAAATGAAAGAAAAGGTGTAGGGAATCCATACACAGAGCTGGAGGCGGAAGTACGAAAACTACAGATTTGCGTAGATATAAAGTTCCTACAATAATGCCTGATTCTGCACCGCCTTTTTCTTTTCTTCCACATTTTGATACCGTGCTAAGTGTCCTTAAGACATGCAGTCGTATTCGATATTTCGTTATAAAATCACCACGCTGCTAAAAGTTTCTGATTTATTATTCTGCTTCAAGTTTCGAGCTAGTGGTCATCATCTAGCAGCGGTCGTCATCTAGCAGAACCTGGATACGGAACGTAAACAAGAGCTTAAGAATAATGCGAAAATACATAAAACAATTACCATTACCATTACGAACCATTGAAACCATTAAGCACATACTTTTAAATTATTCATGGTAAATACTACAAGCTTACAGTTTTCAATAGTGATCCACGATACTTATCGCCGAGTTAATATGTATACCGATAAGAATCATAAACAAATGAATATATGCTACATACGTACCTAAACAACTACATTTACAGTGTCGTAAAATAAGTTGCATATGGTGTGACATCGTCAAGTTTGGAACTAAATAAGAGACCTACATTCATTCTGTTTACAGTTCGGAGAGGGTATCTCGAACTTCCAATGTATGTGGTAAGTAGATATACAGTCTATACCATTCAGTACATTTACTCCATGTTATATTACAGTTTTCATGTACCTTCTCACAGTACAGAAAAAAAATTATTATGATATTATCATACGAGGACCTAAACTGAAAGTGGTGTAAGTTGATTGCTTGGTGTTTGCGAATGATCTAACCAATTTCGCCAATAATATTAACTCATGTATTATAGAAATTGATCAGCTCACGGTAAACTGAGAAAGTAGTGTTACAGACGTCCTTTGAAGAAACAAAATATATGACAACTATTATCAGGGGACCAGAGCGGATGATTTTAAACTAAGGAATACATTTCATTTTGTATTACCATTTATTATTGCAGCTATGGCTGCAATTCATTTATTCTTTCTTCATCAAACAGGAAACTTCATCAGGCCAAAAGCAATACGATTGGGATGGTTTTAAGAATGTGATAAAGATATGAAATAAATCTGTAGCCCGGAGGAGAAAATCATGCATACGAATGAATTTAGAAAAATTGTGAAAAAATTCTGGGCATTTAAGCTGGGAAAAGAGCTCAAAAGACGAAGGCTCCCTCTGTAAGAAGACCAGAATGAGTCACTGAGTGATAGGTTCAAGAGATGCTGATAGCACATCAACACCGGCAGCAAACAAGAATTAACAATGGAAAATGATAATGATCGTTAACTCGTAGTCCACAATGGTTTAATTCGAATGTTAAGAAAATATCTTATAAAACTGTATGTCAAAAAATTTAAAAAAAAGAAAATTAGTTGTGAAAACTGTTACTGTGTCTAATAAATAAACTGTGGAATGATTCTATTGCATATCAGACTCTAGTGACTTGTGTTACAAATATTTGAATGAATTACATTCAAAGATATAGTATCTACCTCATGGTCAGTGCTTCAGTACATATGTGCTAACGAAACAGCTATGTGTTGCGAAATGCAGTAATTATACCAGGAATAAACCATTGGTTGATAGTATATCCATGCGTAATTTCAAATTATCTCAAAGAGAATAGGCAACACAATCCCGTTTACTAGCACGACGTGTGTAGGGATTGGTAAGAGAAAACTAATTAATGTTAACAAAAACTCGATGTTGTTTCACTAGGTTGTCTATTGAATTTTAGTAACTGGATGGTGCGAATATCGTACGAGGCTGCAAAATTCTGTACAAATTAATGTGTTGTGCACCTGAACTTATTAACTAATTCGGTAAAATGCAACTCAGTAGTCACCGTTACCAGGCTGACTCACATTCGAACACAGTTTTGTCAGGTGGAATGTGTGGTAAACAGTTCTAAATGGCATCTGAGTCTATTCGCAGTTTTGGACATGTAACAAAATGCGACAGAATGTACTTCTGAGTGTGAATACCACTGAGCTCTCGGTGATGTTCAACGACGGGAAAAACTCACAAATAGAACTGCTCTATGTAGTATCGTAGATGAGAACGACGATCAAAACATTTCTGTCTGAGGCCGTTGCTGTAGAGTGTATGCAACCTAGCGCGACCCTGATGTGGGTATCTAAGCACCGACATGTTCGCAAGGGATTAGTGTGGCATCTGTGTCCTTCTGACGTGCGTGTACTAAACATGGAAACGTGAAGTATGGTATGGCGACGTTATTACCAAATGCGTCCAAATAGCACAATGTGATGTTACTCTTTTCTTGGCTGCCGAAGGACAAACACAGGTAGACATTCATCGGTTATTAAATCATGTGTATGGCGCAGCGTGTCATCGAAAACCACCGTTGCGGAATGGTGCGAGACAAGCGATATTGTTGCTTCATGACAACGCACTTCCCCGCGTCGGAAGTACCGTAGCGCAGAAGTTCGCCAACCCAAGTGGAAGACACTCCTGATCTTCCCACATGCGATTGTCACGCCTTCGGTCCCTTGAAAAGGCTCTTGAAGGGTCGACTACTTCTGTCGGACGAAGATGATTAGCACGCAGTCACGGACTTCTTCACACATCCGGACACCTTTTTTTAATAAACGGATGTCTTCAGACTGGAGTTTCGGTGGGACGATATAATCAATGCTCACAGCGATTTTCCCCGATTGACATATCGATTCTGGATACTACGACCTTGCTAAGTCTAGACTTACGAAACAGCCAAACACGCTTGTGGAATTTGTGATATACTTACGGATTCATCCCCTTCTATACGCACAGATAAAAGCATGGGAAAAGCACACACGTAATCCATTGATTCTAACTGGAGAATTTAGATTTTATAGTCTCCATTTGCAGTATAACAAAAGCTGGTGATGATGTAGCCTTATATACAGTTCTAACAATAGCTTAGCATTGTCTGTAATTTTCTGATTGTTTTTCTGATGATGAAACATCTTAGATATGAATACGTCTTCTCGCCCAAATATATACATATAAATGCAGATTAAACTTTCTCGTTTCAAGCGTACAACAATGGATGAAAAGAATAAGAGATCCTAAGCGAAGCCGTAGGATCAGTTGACAGTGATAAGGGTAGTGCAATGCTACCTTGTTCCGGCCGGTACAGGTTTTTTAAATGATCGTTTACATTATGAACTGAAGGCTTGAGTGACGTACGTTGAAATTTGGAAACGTGGCGCCTTTTTGGTACGTCGGGTCACCAAGCCGATCACTTTCACCTAATTAACGAGCTGAAAATAAATAAGTTATTGGATTAGTGTAGCATGGTACTGATTACACTATTTCAAATAAAATATAAGACATTTTTAAGCATTTAACTATTATTTTATTAGTAATTACGGTAGCAAAAAACACAGAACCATCTCATCTGTAAACCCTAACAAGGATCAAAAATGAGTAGGAACCGCTTTTTCGCATTTTAAAACAATGGAAGAACGAAAATTCCACAGATAACTGAATATGCTCAAGAGGTAAACTTTCTACAGAACAATTAAGTCTTTGAAATATAGTTTTAGTAATTTCTTGTAGCAATAACAAAGTTTTAAAATCGTCGAGGATGTCGGTCCTTCTCTGCAAATCCATTCCTCAATGCAACACTTTTATCCCTACGAAGTACGATGTCGATCGGGACTCTGTCTGTAGGAGTCTGCGTTTTGGCTGTTCGGGAAATGTTCCATCGCGTCATTTTGACAATGCCTTCCTCGCAATGGTCTCTTAATCCGAGGAAAGACGAAGTACTCACTGGCTAATATGTTACGATAATTCGGAGGGTGAGGTAAAGTTTAATAGGCCTAAGGGAGCATGAGTAGCTTTGACCTGTGTAGAATGAAATGTCTCTGAGCACTATGGAACTTAACTTCTGAGGTCATCAGTCCCCTAGAACTTAGAACTACTTAACACACATCCATGCCCGAGGCTCCAGTCTGTAGCGCCTAGAACCACTCGGCCACTCCGGCCGGCTGTGTAGAATGACCTGGGACTTGAGTGTAGAGCAAAAACATGTCCTTGAACTCTTTTATGCAACGCTACATTCTGATAATGAACACCTAGCATCATCTTGCCCATTGATGGTTGAATCCGTGCCTTTTTCGAAGTGTTAACGTGTTTCCATCACTTTCTTCTTTGTGGGACACCCAGCACTCCTTCATCGTGACTGGGTGGCTAAACAGTGAAGTGTTCTTGACTGGCCTGACACACCTGCCTCAGGTACGTTGCCCGTTTGAATGGGTGTAAGCTGTCACGGATTCCAGTGGACGTTGACTTCTGTCTTGTTCAGAACGTAGCGCAAGATGCTGAAAACTTATCCATGAGTGATTTTTACTAGACTGTCATTCGCCGGTTTTTGAACATCAGTTAATCCACGTGTCTTGTGATTCCAGATGCTTCAGAGAGAAATTGACTTCCATTCCTCTCTACGTCACTCAAACCTTTACCACAATGGAAAGTTGTGTGCTGGCATACCAATGTGTCACATTAAAATATACTATTATGAGAGTCGGGACCGCCCGCAACCTTTAATAAAAATTCTACTAAAGGAACGCGACAAAAATTTTTCTTTGTTAAATGATTCTATTCGTTAACAGTGTAAATGCCTAGAGCGAGACTATTCTCCTGTCATTTCGCTAAGCATAACAGAATTAATATTAATTTATGTATGAGTTAGAGAACTAATCAATTTACATATGAGTTTGTACTGAAATGCAGCAACAGGAATCAAAATCAGCTCTCAGCGTCGATGTAATCGATGTTATCGTCGAAAGAAATCGTGGTATTTACGCATACCGAACTCAGATTGATGCTCTCACTTAGTCGACAAAACATGAAAACTAACAATAAAATAAGGGGCGACCATTAAGTTTTCATTCCAAGACCGTACAGTCCTGAATCGGTTTACCAATGAGCCAAACTCACTGTCAGCATCAAGCCAGTCATCCCACCGACACACCAGATTGAAAATTCGCGTTTGTTAAAACACCGTGTTCTGCTGCGTGAAGAAGACCGTAGCTGCTGCTGAACGTCCTCGTCCTGTCGGAATCGTCAACCATCCAAGTGACTGAACACATGATAAACGCATGGGGAGAGATAAGTACTATACACAGTGTGTCCAATTCCGTTAGGACTGTTGCTACGAAAAATAAAAGTCATGAATTACGTTCACAAAATCGAGTATTTATTCAAAATAGACACCCCCATAATCACAACACAGCTGAAATCATTTTCAAAGTCCTTTAAAACAATCATCGTAGTGGTGTTTTTGGAGTTGCATTAAGTAATGCAGAACAGTTTTCTTGACTGTCTTTAATTGCGTTGTAACAGTGTCCTCTCATTGCTGACTTCAATTTGGTAAAGAACCATAAGTCGACTGGGGCCAAATTCGACGAATACGGTGGATGGTCCAGGACTTTGATCCATTTGCTGGCCAAAAACTCGTGCACAGTCTTCGCTTTGTGGGCTGGAACGTCGTCATGCTGGAGCAACCAAGAACCAGTCCTCTCGGTATTCGGGTCGAATTCGACGAATTCTCGCCCACAAATGCTGGAGGTCACAAAAAACTTGATGTTGCCTCACTGCTCCACTGCCATTTTCCGTCGTGTGTTAGTAATGTTAACGTACTGCTACCTTCATCAATGCTGCAACTCGCCACGAGATAGAATTCCAGTTTGCAATTTCACACAAGCAGTCCTAACGTATTTGGAACACACTGTGTAAGGCGGGTGCTCGAGAGTCTCATAGGTGATTTGACGTAACTTCTGCGATACGAAATTTGCTATATGGAGTCGAGCGTTATCATGAAGCAGCAGCACCCTTCACAGTTTCCACAACGGTGGTTTTACACGGACATGCTGCCCCATACACATTCTTTATCCTCAAAAGGATGTTTACCGATGTTTGTCCTTCGGCAGCCAAGAAGGACTTTGGTACTGTTCCGACGTGTCTGGTAATAACGCCACCATAGCTTACGTCTCCGTATTTACGGCATGCATGTCGGAAAGATACAAACGGCACAGTAATCCGTTTCCTTCATGTCCGTGGATACATACCCACATTGGAATCGCACAACGTTGCATATACGCTGCAGCAATGTCCCCGAAACTGAAACATTTTGATTACCCTTATAATGAAGTAGGATATTAGAACAACAAAACATAATAAGTTCTATCATCATGTATTACTTTCTGATCATGTGGATGCATTATCGGTTATTCGCGAAAGTGAAACAGTAAATGATGATGAGATCAATACACCACTCGGTCCACTGAGCGGATAAAATGTCCAAGCCGGCTAGGAACGGATCCCGGGCCCGTTACAAAAACATTATCACACAGTACCGTATCATATCATTTTCTGTGAGATATTCGACAAGGATACAGTCCACAATTTACGACGCACTAGATCATTTTTCCAGCCTCCAAGTTGACTCACTTCAGTAAAATAGCACCAAGCTCCTTTCTTCCATGCCTGTCAGAACAATCCGCAGTCCTAATTTGGCCTCGATTATAAATTGACGCACAACTGGAATAAAGTTTCCGAAATTCACGCTCCCCGTTTTACTGTAGCGTTACACTCTCGCACGGCCATTTACATTCTCTTGTTTTTAACAAAGTAGTTTTTCTGCTTTAATAAAAGTTTCACTGATATGATTAATATCCCTAATGGAGCGAGAGAATTACATTAAATACAGAGTAAAGTTTTTGTATAGCATAACGCAGCCACCGCCAGCTTGTCTCGATTCCTTAGTAGAGGTGTGAAGCAGCTGTTTCCCTGGAAGATGACGTATTCGCTCACTCTCATCATCAGGATGAAGAAGGCATCGGGATTCATTAGACCATGCAACGCTCTGCCACTGCGCCAACCTCCAGTGTCGATGGTCACGTGACCATTTCAATCGTAGCTGCCGATGTCGAGATGTTAACGTTGTCACACGCGTGGCTCGTCGGCTGCGGCGGCCTATTGTTAGGAATTTTGATGCGATGTGTGTCCAGACACGCTTGTACTCTGCCCAGCATTAAAGTCTGCTGTTAGTTCCGCCACAATTCGTCGCCTGTCCTGTTTTACCAGCCTGCCGAGCTTACAAAGTCCGACATCTGCAATGAGGTGTGGCCGCCCAACCCCACGACGACTGGACGTGTCTTCATTTTGGTTTCGTCAAGTGTTGAAGATACCACATCACTCCTCGAAATCCAGACAAGTCAGCTTCTGGGCCATCACAACCTGCCCTCGGTTAAACTCAGATGGATAGCGCGCCTTCCCCATTCTTCACACGGACAGCATGTTCAGTGATACTATATGGGCCGTGAGTACGTCTGACTGGCAGATATTCCTTGCCAGGTGACTCTGCTGTCGCCTTGGAGGGTTTATATATAGTAGGTCGGTGGTCATAACGTTCGGGCTGATCAGTGTATGTTATCGACACTTCAAGAACAATATGTAATACCGTAACGTTTGCACTCCTTAGCTCATTATACTATTGAAACATTATGCGAACTAAGCAGATTGATTCTTTTTAACGCTTTTTCTATACTTTGCACAAATAACGAGCAATAAATAAGTTACATCTCGTTCGCAAAGGAAAATATGTGATAACATGGACATATCTGACGACGTCAGTGTGGTCGACAGTGAGCAGGTAAAAAAGCTTGTCGTTCTGAAGTCAGCACAGATATTTCGAGGCATTTGCCATTAGTATATTTGTAATCAACGCAACCAGTAAATAGATTAGGTCGATTCATTTACTAAGACAGTCTCGCCCGTTGAACTCACTCCTTTCCTGCAGCTTCATTAATTAGCTGTTATTTCAGTTTATGAAAGCTTGTTCCATTCCGATAAGAAGATTACATACCTTCCGTCATTGTGCGAATTTGTAATTTAACTGACATTTCTTTTCATATCATTGTTTTGGAGCACATTTCATGATGCACTACGCCATAGCAGTCAATGGAATTTTCAATCTCGCCATTTTCGTGACCATATCGTGTCATTATAACTGAGACTCTGCTCACACAGCTGTAGGATGTACACGTTTAACAGCAAGTACATGCTGTGTAGCCAGTAAGAATCTCATGTTTTCTTTTGTCTTCGCAAAGGCCTTTCAGGGTTTAAGCAGTGCTGTATAAAATAAAAACTCGAGATTAGTGAGACAAACCACCGTGTTTTCTTACAGCCGTCAGCATGAATTTAGTGAGGATTTACACAGAAGCGGCAAAGAAACTGGTATAGGCATGCGTATTCAAATACAGAGATACGAGTATGTAAACAGGCAGACAAGGCGCAGCATTCGACAACGCGTATATAAGACAAAAAGTGTCTGACGCAGTTGTTAGATCGGTTACTGCTGCTACAATGGCAGGTTATCAAGATTTAAGTGAGTCTGAACGTTGTATGATAATCCGCGCACAAGCGATGGGAAACAGCACCTCCGAGGTAGCGACACAGTGGGGATTTTCCCGTACGAACATTTCACGAGTGTACCGTGAATATCAGGAATCCGGTAAAACATCAAATTTCTGACATCGGTGCGGCCGAAAAAAGATCCTACAAGAACGTGACCAACGACAACTGAAGAGAATCGTTCAACGCGCAGAAGTGCAACCCTTACGCAACTTGCTGCAGATGGCGATGCTGGGCCAAGAAGTGTCAGTGTGCGAACCATTCAACGAAACATCATCGATATTAGCCTTCGAACCCGAAGGCCCACTCGAGTGCCCTTGATCACTGCACGACACAAAGCTTTACGCCTATCCTGGTCCTGTCAACACCGACATTGAACTGTTGATGACTGGAAACATTTTGGAGGTCGGGCGAGTCTCGTTCCAAATTGTGCCGAGCGGATGGACGTGTACGGCTACGGAGACAACCTCATGGATCCGTGGACCCTGCATATCAGCATGGGACTGTTCAAGCTGGTGGAGGCTCTGTAATGGTGTGGAGCGTGTGTAGTTCGAGAGATATGGGACCCCTCCTGATACCTCTAGATACGACTATGACAGGTGAAATGTACGTAATCATACTGACTAATTACCTGAATCGGTTCATGTCCATTATGCATTCCGACCGTCTTGGGAAATTCCAGCAGGAGAAAGTGACACCCCACACCATTACAGGGCCTCTACTAGCTTGAACAGTTCCCTGCTGACATGCAGGGTCCATGGATTCATGAGGTTGTCTCCACAGCCGTACACGTCCTTCCACTCTAATAGAAATTAGCGATTTTATGAGCAACTTGGCCGGCCGAAGTGGCCGTGCGGTTCTAGGCGCTGTAGTCTGGAACCGCGAGACTGCTACGGTCGCAGGTTCGAATCCTGCCCCGGGCATGGATGTGTGTGATGTCCTTAGGTTAGTTAGGTTTAACTAGTTCTACGTTCTAGGGGACTAACGACCTCAGAAGTTGAGTCCCATGGTGCTCAGAGCCATTTGAACCATTTTGAGCAACTTGATGGTGTAGCAATGGGTAACCCATTAGATCCTGCGATTGCTAACAATCGGCTCTGGACAAAGCAAATAAGAAACTATCTCGTTGGTATCGGTTTGTAGATGAGACATTTGTGGTTTGGTCCTATGGCAGAAAGGCTTTGGACGAATTCTTCGATCATCTAAATAAAATTAACCCAATAATCCGGTTCACGGTGCAAATGGAATATGATAACAGAACATCTTTCTTGGATGTTTTAGTTATGAGACGGTCCGATGAAAGTTTGGAATATAAAGTTTTTTCGGAAAGTAACATACGGAAGGATATCTGCATAAAAGTTCCAGTCACCATCCACAGCAAAAGAGAGGTGTAATTAAAAGTCTTGTCGATAGAGCAGAATAGATGGGAACATGGGAACACCTGGACGCTGAAATAAAACATCTGAAGTAGGCCTTCGAGAAAAATGCTACTCAGGAAAAGAGATAAAGAGAATTTTGCGGCCAAGGAGCAGAAGACCGAAGGACAAGGACGAACCAGAACGACGGAAAAATGCGTTTTCTCTCCCTTTTACTAAAACAATAATGGATCAGATCGGCAAGATATTACACAAACATGACATCAGATCGGTCTTTAGACCAACAAAGAAAATAAGTCAAATATTTCGACCTGTGAAGGATAAAAGCCCTCCTCTGTCGACCTGTGGTGTATTCAAAATTCCGTGACCATGTGGTAAAGTTTATATTGTAACTACCAAGAGGAGCGTAAATACACGGCTAAAAGAGCACAAAAGTCTTTACCGACTAGGAAAAATAGAGAAATCAGCTGTAGCAGAGCAAGCTCTTCTGTCAGGCCGCCACGAAGTGAAATTTTCTGAAACAGAAATCTTACCTACAACCTCAAATTATTATCCATGATTATGTAGAGAAGCCCTCAGACTTAGGCATGGAGTATAAAAGAGGAACTATAGCTAGAAACAAGTGTAAGTCAACTAGGACCAGAGCTTGGCGTCGTGCGGTTGCCTGGAGGCAACAGATGGGACTGTACCAAATACGGACCTAGAAACAAGCAAACTGCCGTCCCTTCATTCGTGTCACACAATTCAGCAGAGATACTTCCATATCACAAACTAAATGACGATGCATGTGTGCAAAGTGCCATAGACTGTTACGTAGTGTGATGCCATGACTAATAACAAGATATAATTTTTTCCCTTTCTATCACTACCTTGTACTTTTTCGACATAATTCTGATGACGTAGAATTTTTAATTTGGTTACGTAGTGTAGAACATGAAGTGTGACTATGTTTACTTTTCTGTTTTCCTTACGAATTCCTTATGTAAAGAATTTGATGTTTTTCTGATGATCTTTCAAATAGTTTTATTAAATGTATTGTGTGAAACGGAATGCAATAGGCAGAAGTATTGCTAAGAACTGTGGAGCGAGAGTGGTATCGATAGCTGTCAGGTCGAACAGTGTGTGGCAGGCAGTCGCGCATTGTATGTATTTGTGTTTTAATGGTGTTCGTTTTGCGCGATAATAATACCGGACTTTCGTTAGTTAGACACGGTTTGAAACTTGACTTTATGTCAGACATTCTAAACGGACGTTGCATCACGCTAACGCTGTTGGGTTTTGCAGAACTATACTTGTAGCAGTAACAACGCACTCGTGGGAAGACAATATTGTCGTTGGTTTAGAATTGAGCTGCATTATGTAAACTGTGAATTTAATATTGCTAATTTTTTTTTGACAACGAAATATGACATATGCTGAAACACTAACCGTCAATGTGGAAATTGTGAACTGTGTTGCTACGTAAGTGACTGTTTTCGCGGGAACAGTGTTATCGGGAACTATGAATATTAACAGCAGATAGACTGTCTAAATTCGCAACCGGAAAATTATAGTAAATGGAAT
Organism: Schistocerca piceifrons; assembly: GCF_021461385.2. NCBI lineage: Eukaryota > Metazoa > Arthropoda > Insecta > Orthoptera > Acrididae > Schistocerca > Schistocerca piceifrons. The sequence goes on along the minus strand of NC_060139.1, from coordinate 773,167,022 downwards.
ATTAATTTAAACATGATGTGTGGACTGTGCCAAACTATCATGTGTTGCACTAATACGATTTTCAAGTGTTGTATAAACAGTTACTTTGTTACGGCCTACGAGACGTTGATGCAACGCAGCGTATACCACCGCCAGCCAAAACAGGATGTAAGGATAGAGGGTATATATTAATGCCAAGGACACGACTGGAGGAATTTTTTAGGATTCACATCAGCAGCCGGCCGCGGTGGTCTAGCGGTTCTAGGCGCGCAGCCCGGAACCGCGCGACTGCTACGGTCGCAGGTTCGAATCCTGCCTCGGGCATGGGTGTGTGTGATGTCCTTAGGTTAGTTAGGTTTAAGTAGTTCTAAGTTCTAGGGGACTGATGACCACAGTAGTTAAGTCCCATAGTGCTCAGAGCCATATCAGCAACTTCAAACTGCTTCTATCGCTGTCGCCACATCACGCCGACCCAGAACAGATAAGAATGAAAACAATTCCTTCCTTCCAGAAACTCATAATTGCAACCAATCTAACTTCTTTCTGCTTTGTAACAGACTATCTCTCTATGTTTCTCTTCGTAAATAAAAGTAGTGTATTGTAAAGACTGTTCACCTTGAGTGTTTGTTGATCCCACCACTAACAGTAGTTTCTGCCATCACTTATTTGTGTTTGCTTTTCAGTGTATTTGTACTAGTCGTTACCTACGTTGCGTGTGGCTTTTGGAAGTGTGTGCTCCGACGTGTATATACAGTAGTTCAGGCAGGAGAATATATGTGTTGTACTGTGAAATGTGGTCAGACGTGTAAGTTGAGGCATCCGCCATTAAAGTTATTTACACCGACCAATTACAAACAAGTAGCTTGCTCGCCATTGGTTCAAACTGACGTATTAGAGGGAACTTTGAATCAAACAGCTGTCAAAGTATGCTACCTTTGTTTACAAGCCACTTAACGTCATCTTTCCATTCGTTCATGAAATTGAAAATTTGAAATCTGTGGTAAGGACTATGGGACCAAACTGCTGAAGTCATCGGTCCCTAGGCTTACGCTCTACTTAATCTAACGTAAACTAGCTAATGCTAAGGACAACACACACACCCATGCCCGAGGTAGGGCTCGAACCTCCGACGGGGGGAGGCGCGCGAACCGTGACAAGACGCCTTAGACATTAATTGATTTTCAGATGCAAGTTTATCTGGGTCTAAGTGTTACTGTAAGCAAAATTATAGTACACTGTGTCTTTATTTATGAAATTAGCTTCAGAGTGTTTTCTCTTTTCACTGTCAAAGGATTTTACTATCAGAATTTTAACAGGAGTGAGAAACTTCTCATGTAGAGGTTGGCTTTTGAAGGTTCCGCAAGTAAAACTGGTTCTTGAGGTTTATACAGCATTAATTTACTTCATTCAGTTTTTCTTTAAACATTTTCTGATTACAAATTCACAGTCATAGTAAATCTCCAGGAACCGTTTCCTTCACAGTAGCCAGACAAATCAAGGACGACATGTATGAATGGGCCATCTTTCATACCAGAATCTTACTCAGAACGGAAGAGCTTGAAGCGGATATCTTCCGTCGAGATAGTGAAAATGTACAGATACTTGTAGACACACGGAATCATCAACTGAATTCAGCACCAAAACACCGAAATTAATGAAATAGCCATACACCTGGACACACATTCACTCCGCTCTCACACTAACACATCTCAGAATAGTAATAAAACACATAGATATAACACACCCACAGCAGAGACACCGAAATTAAAGCCCCAACATGACAACAACAAAATATCGACCTTACATAAAGACCCTTCAATCTCAGGGGATCCGTCATGGACAGTCGACATCAGCTGAAATTCTCCAGTAGCTGTGTAACTAAAATGTTACTTTTTTTATTTTGACGACAATCACTTTCGGCATTCCACTACAGCATCTTCAGGCCCCGTGCGAATCTCTCAAAATAACCGATAATACCATGCAGTGCCATATATCTCTGGATTTCGTGAATCCAAACCGTTTCACAAGCCACGTTGCTACCAACTCTTCGATGATGCAAAGATACACTACTGGCCATTAAGATTGCTGCACCACGAGGATGACGTGCTACAGACGCAAAATTTCACCGACAGTAAGAAGATTCTGTGATATGCAAATGATCAGCTTTTCAGAGCATTCGCACAAGGTTGGCGCCGGTGGCGACACCTACAACGTGCTGACATGAAGAAAGTTTCCAACCGATTTCTCATACACAAAGAGCAGTTGACCGGCGTTTCCTGGTGAAATGTTGTGATGCCACGTGTAAGGAGGAGAAATGCGTGCCATCACGTTTCCGACTTTGATAAAGGTCGGATTGTAGCCTATCGCGATTGCGGTTTATCATATCGCGACATAGCTGCTCGCGTTGGTCGAGATCCAATGACTGTTAGCAGAATATGGAATCGGTGGGTTCAGGAGGGTAATACGGAACGCCGTGCTGGATCCCAACGGCCTCGTGTCACTAGCAGTCGAGATGACAGGCGTCTTATCCGCATGGCTGTAACGGATTGTGCAGCCACGTCTCGATCCCTGAGTCCTCAGATGGGGACGTTTGCAAGACAATAACCATCTGCACGAACAGTTCGACGACGTTTGCAGCAGCATGGACTATCAGCTCGGAGACCATAGCTGCGGTTACCCTCGACGCTGCATCACAGACAGGAGCGCCTGCGATGATGTACTCAACAACTAACCTGGGTGCACGAATGGTAAAACGTCATTTTTTCGGATGAATCCAGGTTCTGTTTACCGCATCATGATGGTCACATCCGTGTTTGGCGACATCGCGGTGAACGTACATTGAAAGCGTGTATTCGTCATCGCCATACTGGCGTTATCACCCGGAGTGACGGTATGGGGTGCCATTGGTTACACGTCTCGGTCACCTCTTGTTCGCATTAACGGCACTTTGAACAGTGGACGTTACATTTCAGATGTGTTACGACCCGTGGCTCTACCCTTCATTCGATCCCTGCGAAACCCTCCATTTCAGCACGATAACGCACGACTGCATGTTGCAGGTCCTGTACGGGCCGATTTGGATACAGAAAATGTCCGACTGCTGCCCTGCCCAGCACATTCTCCAGATCTCTCACCAATTGAAAACGTGTGGTCAATGCTAGCAAAGCAACTGGCTCGTCAGAATACGCAAGTCACTACTTTTGATGAACTGTGGTATCGTGTTGAAGCTGCATGTGCAGCTGTACGCCATCAAAGCTCTGTTTGACTCAATGCCCAGGCGTATCAAGGCCGTTATTACGGCCAGAGGTGGTTGTTCTGGACTGATTTATCAGGATCTATGCACCCAAATTGCGTGAAAATGTAATCACATGTCAGTTCTAGTATAAAATATTTGTCCACTGAATACCCGTTTATCATCTGCATTTCTTCTTGGTGTAGCAATTTTAATGGTCAGTAGTGTAATATTTGGGCCAGTGCTGTAGAGCCACTCGTAATGAAAGGGAAAACGAGGTGGTCACTTATTCATGTGACTTATTAGCTGTTGTATCAGTAAACGCACGAGTACACCTAGAAAACAAAACTACACAACCTCTCATAACTACAAGTAATTGGTGTAGCCAAAACAACTCAAAAGAGCTGTAAATAATATAGTATATGTATTACTCGTGGGGGTACTGAAACGGAACCCAGTTATTAAACTAGCTAAAATTAATATAAAGAGGAAACAAATAACACGATATTTAGGAATAGGTATTGACGAAAGGCTTACTTTCAATGTGCATACAATACTGGCAATTGACAAGGCGACGAAACTGATACACAAACTTGATAGGCTAAATACCAGACATTACAGACTACCTTTGAACCGCTACGAACGTATCTCACAGCTCTCTTGGAAGCCTTAGTATGCGTTACAGCAAGTGCGTGGGCGCACCTCATGTGTGTAGCGACCTATAGAAACACATTGAGGTGAGGTCGGAGGGGCTTACTACTCAGAGTGTTGGGTGCTTTTGGCACCACATCAGGAGACTTCTGTGTGGTTCTGGGGACTTGCCCTGATGACGTCACTATCCCATACAGCGCAGTGACATACTGACTAAAGAGAGGCAGAGAAGGCAAGGTCAGAGAAATCACAGGAAAAAGCGTCAATTAAACAGCTGGCGCCTTGATATATGACGACGGCAGTGGGACACTACCGACAAAGGCCGCCACGTTTTCTCCTTCTTCCCCAACACATGGAAACGACCTTCTTCCCCAACATATGGAAACGACTGAAGCTGAAGTATGCGAATCTAAGCCGTGGCATGGTTCACTTTCAGACTTGCCACGGCGTGTACCCAGCATATTTGAACTGCGTGGGCCTTAAACAAAGCGCTAGGTGCAGATGTGGGGCATATGGATCTTCTGAATAAATGACACCTGTAACAGAATATAATGAAGTAATAGAAACGTTACGGGACCCAGACAAATGGCGTGCTCTAGGTAAAATCGCTGATAAGATTTCAGGAACACTGCATGATATCTACAGACAAGAATATCCATAGGGCAGATCTCGAACAGACGTACAATGAATACGACAACAGGGTCCTTACGAGGACACAGACTCATACACAATTACAGACACTGAAGTAGATGCAGACACGGAAAATGACACAAACACAACGACAACAACAGCAGACACAGACTCATCACATAAGGTGTGTAACACCTAAATTAGATTAATAAGATAATTATTATAAAACTGGACATATCTCTTGGTTTATTCATGTATCTAAACTGCACTTTTAATATGGTAAAGTAAAGTAAAATGTTAGTATAATCAACGAGGTAATCACTACATTTAAGGAATGAGCCATACAGGGAGGCGAAGCTCGAAGTTTAAATTCCGAGGCTTCATGTAACACAAACATGCAACATAACAACACACATACAACATGTACGAGTAGATATAGTAACACAAATAGTGCAGTGAGTATGCCCTACATAGGCACTTAAAAGATATATCAAGTAGTACCAATTCTTAGCAGAGAAACGCTGAGTCACTCCTGATGAATTTCATTTAGTAACGTAAGAAGACATAATTCTGTACGCCACTCACGTGGGAGAGGCTTTATGTTTCTGCCCAGGTCCTCCCACCTGAAATAGAAACAACACGAACCATAATTTATATGTTCTATTTGTTTTAACAGCAAAAAGAAAAGTTGCAGATCGCTCCTTTCGTATATTAATTAATGATATTTATTATTTTAACCCTTCGTTTCCTACAACTAATTTAATTTTATTTGTAGCTCATTGTTTTTACTCTTGTTTTGTTGCGCAAAACAAATTTCACCAGTAACGAGGAATAATGTAATATTACATGTAAAGATGTATAATGTACGGCCTGCTTTTTAAAATATCAGGCAGCAGGTTTTTAAATATGTAATAAATGAAATGAAGTGTTATAATTATAACGAATATTTTCGTGTAGAATTATGCACGTGATTCATGTTTTACTGTGCATAGTTCCTTCTTCTGGTATTTTTCCTGTTTCTAGAAGGGATCGGCATTGGTATTTTTTAAACGAAATTTATTGGCTCGTAGCCAAACCATACTTACATAAAACAAACAGGTACTGATAGAAAAATAGCGTTGGATTGTTTGCTTGCACGCATGCACACACTGTAGACAGAATATACATACTTTCAGATAGACCAATAAGGAATAATCCGTGCAAAATCAGATGTTATGAGCCACTTTTGTGCAGTTCATTGTCAGTGATATGCTGGACTTTATTCAGATACCTGCTGCAACAGTGAATCTGTATATTGCGTCTAAAAATTTATGATCCTGCGTTGTCAACAAAGCCATCGCACAGGTCGGCAGTGACCAATGACCAACTTTACAAGTTCTTGTAAACTCATTGTAGTACTTCCATGTGGTCTGTGGTACCCAAAGAAAATTTATCTATGTCCTCTTCTTGAGGTTAAATATGGTGTGGCTATTAGAGGGGTGAGGTGCCTAGGCTCGGAATTTGCATGAGATTTCATGGAATAGGGGACAAACAGTTGAATTGCCGAGTATATCTTGCCTTCGTGCTGCGACGTTACTGTGAAATATTTGTATGCAATATTACTTCATTTTCCCGCCGTATTTCACGGTTACTTTAGTGAGATCATCATTTCATCATCATGGACAAACAGGTAGTCCAATGTGGTGTCACCTGAGAAGATTGGCAGCGCGGCGGCCGAACTTCCCCAGTTGGGGACTCCATTTCTCCAGTTGGGGACTCCCGGCCATCAATAGTATATGACAATTTCATTTTTTTCACTACAGCTGTGTGCTTGGTAAGGCAGCCTTATGCCCTCCTCCATGCAGGGATGGTGTGTTGCTGGAAACATCTCCTGGCGTCTTATGTTGGGAGAATCCCATTAGATCCTTCCTTTAAGCATGTGGAAAGTTTTCATGGAAGTCAGGTAGCGACCCGCTCCGTGCCTTTTGAAAACCTGGCTAGTGCCTGCAGCACATGTGGTCATTGAATGCCACGGCTACCCTACAGTCCCCAGAGAGTAATTGACATTTTTGCCTTTTTGTATGAACACTGAAACGTCCCCTTAGAAAAATTATAAATGACTGTGCTTACACTGACACACAATATTTTTTAGCGCAACGAAATCTGACTTTCAAAAATCCCTACAAAAGAATGGCCCTGACTGACAATAACCTATACCTTTCATGAATCACTTACCACACAAAAATCTTCGTTACTCAAACTACTGATACAGCGTGCGCCAATACTGCCAGCTGAATAAAAGATTCTAACTACTGAAAGCACTAACTACTGATAGGCATAGTTAGCAAATGAAAGATTTTGATAGAGAACAAACAATGTATTTACCTTAATAGTCTTCAAAAGTCATTATATATATATATATATATATATATATATATATATATATATATATATATATATATATATATCAGTTCATGACATCCAGTCTTACAAATTTTCTGTCTCTGATGGACACACGTCCAGATCATCCGCTCTCAAAACTCCGCCATCTCTCTCTCCACAACCACCACTGCTGGCGGCTCACCTCCAACTGCGCAACGCTACGCGCTGTTAACAGCCAACTGCCCAACACTACAATAGCAAATTCCAACAATGCAAACCAGCCACAGACTGCACACAGCACTGTCAGTGATTTTCATATAGAGCGCTACATGGCGTTACCAACGTAAAAACCTAAACAGCTTACTTACAACACGAAAGACCAAAACACATAGCAGCATCTAACCAATGTGAGAGAGTTATTTGTAATCGCTCTGAAGAATTTGGTTCAGCCAATACAACTCAGTCGTTCTAGACAGTGTTCATGGTGTGTAAGGCTTGTCAGTCATGAAGACTTTGCTTCGGCCCAGTCTCGACTTAATGTTTAGAAATGTGCGTCTTGTATGTAAGAGAACGAAGTTGAACAATATGTTGAATAATAAACTGGTTAACTTCACTGTGTAGCCGTTGTTCCTGTGCAGATTGGCCACCTTCACTCATAATTTACTTATTATTTTGTGAAAGCAACAAGCAGTGCACTAGCTTGACTGGCTAGTTTTATTTGTTGCATGACAGCAACCAGCAGTGCACTCGCCCTTCTTTTAATACTACGATTTATTATATTAACTAGGGAGATTTGAATTCATTTATCCTAGAATTATAATTTGGTCGTGGGCTGGCGTTAGTCTAATTCACAATATTACCACCGGACTGGATATTTTCAGTGTGTTCTTTCCTCCCATTCGCTTTGCCAGTCTTCTACGATACGTCCGTGTAGGACGTATCAGTAACCCGTACTTGGAATTGCAATGCATTTGGTATGCCCTGTGCTAGCAACTTCTTTGCCTATGCTGTCGACAGCCTCACTCCCAGTGATTCCACAGTGTGATTTCACCAACGCGAAATTAACAGAATGGATTGCTTCCAACATTTGATTCCAATACTTTGATAATCCTGCCTACGATGGCCTTTTCATTTAAACTGATGCTAAAAGTTTTAAGTCCTGTTAAAGAAGACATACAGTAGGAAACACAGGGATGCGGTCATCAACGAGCAAAAACCAAGTACTGTAGTGTCGCAGCAAGCTCCGTGGTCATGATGCTTGCCTCTGATGGTAATCTGAACAGCTCAGACTTCCGTACACGTGGTTTACAGTATCCACTTCCGACAGAGTAACTGGTTTTGGATCCGTCGGTTTAGACACGGTGTTTACTTAGCTGGATGTGGAAAACCACCCAAAAATCACACCCAGGCTGGCCGACGTACCGGCTTCCCCTATTAATCCACCGGGCAGACTCCGTCCGTGGTTGATATGCTTCCGTGTGTCCCAAAAGCGGGTGCTTTAACGCGCTTTTTTTTTAAAAAAAAAAAAGACCAGAGTTGAAATAAATATACATTTACGAAAAAAAGAGCAGGACTCGAAGCGCTCTACCAAATACGGAACTTGAACCCCTTTTTTAAGCTTATTCGCTTTTTCTATTTGTTTCCCTTTTTGTTAATTTTTCTGGTTATTTCCTTTCTTTTTATTTTCTTTTTCTTTAGTTCTTCTTATGGGAACATGAGCAGGAAATATAACATTTATTTGCAGAAAAAATAGTCGCGAAATGAGCAGATAACGTCAGAAAATGCAAAAGGGGAAAACTGACCGTTCCTTTTAGGCAGACTGAGGGCTGGGCACCTCTGCCTTGATGGCAGGATGGGAGGCGAAGTGGGCAGAGGTCGATCACATAAGCCCTGGTCATGGCATCCCCAACACCAAAAAGCAACCGGAAGTCGATAAGAAAGGACGGTCAAGGAAGGAGATACTTAACTTTAATAATAAAAATTCATCGTGTGGCACTGCAGTGGTAGGAAGGGGAGAGGGGAAACGGGAAACAAAGACAGTGCGGTAGCAGGTGATGCCTGCGGCTTGAAGTAACGTCGTGGGGCAGTTCGACAGCAGGCAAAACCACTCCAGGCATATTAGAGTTGAACGGGGGATTGTGCGGATGTCCACGTAGTTAATTGACGAAATCAGAGCTTTCTCTAGGAGGATCCAAAGACCAAGCCTCGATTTGATCCTGCCTCCATGAAGGTAGACGACCGTCCACCCTTTGAACCCGATTAGCGCGTGAGTCTTGGTTGCAGGGATATACACGTCCTCCAAAATAACGAAAGCGTAATGTTCGATCAGGAATGGAGGGATGGAGAAGAAACAGGCGATCACTTGCTACCCCGGTGTCCAGCCTTCACGAACAGTGACACAGATCAGGCTGTGGGTATCATCGTCGACTGAGAGACAGGTGGAGCATAAACGAGTGTCCATCAGAACAATCGTAGGCAAACGTTGGTTCGCAGGCGACGTGATACCATGTCACGCATACTGATGTCGGGAGGTACAGCTGATGAAAGTTGCACCACACTGCAAAAAAAAAAAAAAAAAAAAAAATGGCTCTGAGCACTATGGGACTTAACATCTATGGTCATCAGTCCCCTAGAACTTAGAACTACTTAAACCTAACGAATCTAAGGATATCACACAACACCCAGTCATCACGAGGCAGAGAAAATGCCTGACCCCGCCGGGAATCGAACGCGGGAACCCGGGCTCGGGAAGCGAGAACGCTATCGCACGACCACGAGCTGCGGACGCACCACATTGAAAGGCACACTGCACAGTAACTGTACGTAGAAATCCTTCCGGCATGACGGATGTGTCCATGGGCGGTAGTATTTACATAGCTAATGTAGTCGAAGGAGACAGGCAGATACGCAAACAGAGGTGTAATGTCTCCTACCGACAAAGGCGGGGAGATGGTGGCTGGCGTGTAAATGTCGAAGAGTTATCGCGTGAGTGAGTTGCATGTTACAAACCATTGTGTCCATGGTGTTCAGATTATAACGCCGCCACGTGACACCAACCTTGCCTACTAGGAGAGAATGAATGTATCATATTTGACTTTAAAATGTTAACAGACGTCAGAAAATAGCCCAGCGCGGCCTTAAGGCTGCGACCAACCACCAGCAATATTGGAAGGACCTGTGCTATATGCAGCAGCCTGGAAACTACATGAACATTGAGATATTCTACACATAGCAGTGAATCGAGTCAATTGCCGAACTGTTACGTTCCTGACTTGCAGGCCATGCTGGACGTTGACCATTGCAGTGCGAAAAGTGGCGGACGTAAAGTCGATTCGAGGTAGCGAAACCTCTGAATGCAAGGTGGAGGTGTCAATTCTCCTCACGTGAGTCAATGGGCAAATGGCATCGCCTTAGGTTTAACAGCGCTCAAAGCACTGGCGATCAGCTCCTTGTGCTTGGAGATCAGACCAAGTATGCACACCGTCTCCTCCTATGATCGTACCAGCAGCAACAGGTCACTGCATAGGCACAACAGTGGAATGTTTATTGCTGCAGGGTGAATCCTGACAAGTGCATTGTAAGGCTGAATAATCAGCTCTAGGCCGTGAGTGTAGAGGAGCATCGTTAGCAGGCATTCCTGACGTAAGAAACCGGTACCGGTCTGGTGAAATGAACGTTAGCCTGGACAAGGACATAGAGACAGCACAGGATACTGTGCCATGACAGTGAATAGGTAACCAATTCAGCAGGCAGATAGCACTTAGCCACTGGAGTAATCACATCTTAATATTCGCCAGTGGCCATCCCTGCCCTGGTGAGTCCACCCAGCGTCATTTGTTCAGTGGATATTATACTCGAAAGGAACCGACTGCTATGTATCGGCAAAATACGTATAAATATCATGTAGTCAGCACTGAGTAAGGTATGGGGGCGGTAAAGGATAAGCATCTGGCCCTGTGATGGCTTGTGAAGGGGGATGATAATGTCTTCAATGAATGCTGGTGGGACCATGGTGGCCATCGTCAACAGTTCTTGGAACATCACAGTCAACCTTGGCGCCACCAAATCCTGCAAATCCGAGTAAAATTCCACAGGGAGACTACCTACACCAGGAGACTTGTTTGGAGCGCCCTTCGCTCTCGCATCCTGGACGTCATCACAATTGAAGTTCTCTGACAGGGTTTCCACGTCGACACCTGAGATTGTATGAGTGATGTGGAACAAAACTGGCTCCAAATTTGAACTTAATGTTCACCATACTGATAAATCAGGTGGAAGTGTACCACAAAGACAGCCACAAAGTCCGTCTGATTGGTGGCCCGATGTCCCTCGCGAGTGACTAGTTTCAAGATCAGCTGTGGCTGCTAGTGCTTCCTGGCAGTTGGAAGGTGCTGCATTGAAAGGTCTTCCTGCCATGCCGTACCTTGACGGTGGGTGCTAATGACCACTCCCTGCAACCTGGCAGGTTGTGAGCCTTGATCCTGTTGCAGTCCATCTGAAATGCTCGTTGTAGATACAGGTCATGGAGTACAGCGAAGTAGTCTGTTGTATGGTGGTTCCATGCAGATATGTCCCTGCAAAATTTGATCGATACTCGCCATATTGTGGGCTTGGCGCACTCCAGCCACCAAGCCAGTCTAATGTATATGCTGAATGCCGGCGTTCACACAGCATTCAAAAACTTCACACAAGAAACCAGCAGTCGGGGTTGGTAAGGCATGTGATGTTTAATTCCATTGTACGTGACTGCCCCACACCACTTGTCGTAGAAGCAAGATGATGCTGACGTAAGCCGGCCGTGGTGGCCAAGCGGTTAAAGGCGCTACGGTCTGGAACCGCGGGTTCGAATCCTGCCTCGGGCATGGATGTGTGTGATGTCCTTAGGTTAGTTGGGTTTAACTAGTTCTAAGTTCTAGGGGACTGATGACCTTAGAAGTTAAGTCCCATAGTGCTCAGAGCCATTTGAACCATTTTGCTGACGTAAGCAAAGTGGTCCGAAAATGCCAAGGGCGTTCTGCATCTTGGATAGTACCGACGTGCCCCTGGGAGACATAAACCCTAGCCAGGAGACTTGTAGAGTGGCCCGTCTGACAGCCACGTCGAATTCCCCAAGTGTCACAAAGGGAAAACTCGCAGACAACGAAACACAGTTCCTGGTTATAGCGCTTGGCATCAGGTCTTCAGACCATTGTAAACATGAATGGCTTCAATAGAGCGAAAAACCAGTCCAAGTTGCAAATATTTTATTTTTCATTCGATGACTAGTTTCAGGTCGATACCCATTTCCAACTCAACAAAGTCGAAAATGGCATTTCTGAAGATGTCAACAAAATGTATAATGTACATACACAATGAATACAGACAACAACTGAACTTAGTTACCTGTATGCACTGCGAATGTACATTAAAAATTTTGTTGACATCTTCGGAAATGCCATTTTCGACTTTGTTATGTTGTATGAAAATGGATCTCGGCCCTAAACTAGTCATCGAATGAAAAATAAAATATTTGGAACTTAGACTGGTTTTTCATTCTATCAATCGCCAACCCAAGTTAATCCAGCATGCTCGAAGATCGTATGAATGGCTTCGTTCATATGTTCATACCACCTGAAAAAAGGGAAAAATGAAAAATTCCTTTCACAATTACTAAATTAGTATCTAGTTTAAATTAGATCTTGATTGAATTATCGTTGTGATTTATAACAATTAGGCTAGCCACGCGGAGTGGCCGCACGGTTTAAGGCGCCATGTCACGGGTTAAGCGGCGCCTCCCGCCGGAGGTTCGAGTCCCCCCTCGGGCATGGGTGTGCGTGCTGTTTTTAGCATAAGTTAGTTTAAGTAGTGTGTAAGTCTAGGTACCGAAGACCTCAGCTGTTTGGTCCCCTAGTAATTCACACACATTCACACACACACACAATAGGCTACATGAGTACTTCAATAAAGAGAAAATAACACATGTTATTTTCCGATTCACAAAGCCCCACGAAGACTGGTTCACATAGCCCCAATGCCTTATCATTTTTAAAATGTAGTCATTTGTTGAAATTTGCAACAGATATAGCTAGTTGTTCCGTTGACCGACTTGATAGATCCTACACAAGCGGTAGCGGAAATATTTATAAGTAGCACTCATGTGTTCCAACACTGGATCTTATTTCAAACTGACTTAATGTTACATGGAAGATTTATATAAACAGTACTGTCTTACCTCTTCTATTTCCTTCCGGATGATTACTGTCTGAGTTAAATATATTTGGTAAACGCTACTTACAGCTTGAGTACGACTTGTCTAGCAAAGATTCTCTAACATAATAGCGTCCTAGCTGCGCTCACAAAGTATGCAGTAGAATATTTTCCTACTTCTAACCGTATAGCTCCACGTTACCCTACACGCTGCGGCAACTCGCTCAAAAGGAAAATTTTCAATCGCTCCTTGTATAATGTTAAAACTGCCTCTTAACTTTTAATCGTTAGTAGTTATTCCTGCAGATGCATGCAGATATACTAAGCGGATTAAGTTTTTGTCAGCAAAGTAGCTATTACTGGAGATTTCGGCCGATATATTGGCGCAGAACTCTACCAGTAAGCGTCGTAAATCTGTGTACGCCCAGGGAGCGGCCACGGGCAGCCGAGCCCTGGAGCAGCGCGAGTTTCGTCGCCTCCGCCGGTAGCCGTGCCGGAGACCCAGAGGAGCTTCCGGCCGGCAGCGGGCGCCCTCCACGCCGGTAAATGAGTTTGGATTTATTGCGGGGGCGCAGCTAATTTGGAGGGCGACGCGGTCCGGCGGCAGCAGCGCCGGTGGTCCGCATCTGCAGGCTGGCGGCGCAGCGACACCAGCCGATGCTGTAAACGGCCGTAATAAGGACCACGTGTGGGAGCCGCGAGCCGCCAGGGCTGCACACGCCGCGCCGCCGCGCCTGGCGGCCCTGTCGTCACCCGGATCGCCTCAGTGCCCTTTTACTCGCCCCTTCGACGTATAGAGCCGCTAATTAAAAATGGTCTGAATGGCGATACTCTCCTCAGTGTAGTCTCTTGAAGGTCGTTTTCCTTTCATTTTTCATGTTTTCTCTGTACACTACTTGAACTGTATTTTCTTTTCTAAAAAATGACTGTTGCATTATGTTGTAACTTTCATACACTGGTTCCTGTTTGTTACCTCTAATATTTAAAAGTGTCTTTGCAATGCTTCATTTGCTCTTGTCTGTAATTCGATTACTTCTTGCTAGAGGGTCGGGTCTGTTTTGGTGTCCACCTCGTGGCTGCCTTGGCCTCTTAGCCGTTTGGTCTCATGGCAGCGGCTGTATTGATGCAGTTCTTGGCCCTCGCGGCTGCCACTGATTTCTATGGAATATTTTATTTGGCTGACAAACATATTACCTTTTCACATTTTTAATTATTATTCTTGTGACATTGTTTTATTTGACGAGAGCAATTTTGCTCAGACGGTTTTCACCCGTGGTGTGATTATATGTACACACTGTTTGTACAAATTATGGAAGTGATCCTAATAAGTATTTTATGTTTCAAGCCATGTTATTATATTTTCTAGGTAATCCTATGTAATTTATTTTATTCTGATGAAGACTGTCTCATTGCAATCGAAACCATGGTCAATTTGACAATAACGTGGTGCAACCGAGGTGGCTATACATACATCCTGTAAGTAAATAACATACAGTTGCTGGATCTCAGCCAATAAAAATGTTTAAAATTTGAATATTTAAATTTTATCTTTTAGAATACGAAACCACTTGTTTCTGAATTGCCTAGGTTATGTAATTTCTTATTCAGACTATATTGAGCTTAATGGCGTTCAGTTAGGTACAGTGACCAGTCACCTGACAAGGCAAAGTGAGCAAGTGGAGACATTATCCAAAAGTAGGTCTGCTGTGCCATTTCGAGGACGGAGTAAATTATTTCCAGAATTCAGATGACATCATCAGTCAAGCATTGTTATGCGATTACCCTCCCTCCCCTTCCCCAGCCCCTTTGGTGTAGGGCAACTTCCCTGTATAAAAAAGGGGGAAAGTAAAAAGCTGGTGAGAAATACAAAATTCTCTGAGAAATTAAAAAGTAGCCCAGTTATGGTCGTGGGTTTAGCCCCACTCCTATGACGTCACTGTGGAAGTAGGGTTCCTGTCTAAAGAAAAAAATTGATAGACAATCCATGATGGTGCAGTATCATGTTGGTGGAAGTAGGTCACTCGTGCTAGGTACAAATTCCAAGATAGCTGCTGGGGTTTCTCTTGACGTCCCTCACCTGAGACGAAGGATGTTGGTTTGCCCTGGCTATGGGCACGTCAAAGCACGAAAGCTATGAGGGGTCTTCAAAAGAAAAAGTACAAGTATTTTTTCAAAGTAAACACCAGTGGCCTGAGCACAATTGCCCCACTGTTTCACGAGCCAGAATTCCTATGGTTGTGACAGGAGCCAGTCCTCTACTGTATCCTTCAACTCGTCGTCCAAGTTGAAGCACTCCACTGTGAGATGTTTTTTAGCGGACCAAACGCATGGAAGTCGCAGGACGATGTGTCTGGGGTGTGTAGGTCTGGTGCTGAAGTAGCTCTCACTTGAACTTGGCCTTTATTCTATGTGTGACCTTTGGGACGCGTGGACATGCGTTATCGTGAAGAAGAGTCACGCCCTCCGTCACCAGTCCATGCCGTTTGCTACTCATGGACTTGCATAGGCTACGGAGTGCCTCACAGTACACGTCACTGTTACGGTTTTCTCCCTTACTCACAGACTTCAACGAGTATCGGACCTCGGACGTTGAAGAGCACGATGAGCATCACCTTGCCTCTTGAAGGCACAGCTTTGAAGTTTTAGGGGGAGGTGGCGACACTGCATTAGCGTCGCTAGATGTCTCACTACGTTACCCCAAAGCGACATATGCAAATTTCAACCGGTTTGTTTGTTACGACATTTCGGACCTTTCCATTTGAAAGCTCCTTTTCACTTGAACACTCCTTATAATCGGGCTGACACATCTTCATCGCATCGCTGCCATGACTTACGTCAGCTGTGGAGGACCACAGTGCTCTAAAGTCACCTCTTTTAAGGGTAGCAAATATTTGGTCTGTTGAGATTATATAACGGGACGACCAAAAAGTTTTCGTTCGAAGGCCGTACAGTCCAGAAATGACATGCCGATCATTCAAAAACGTCGTGAGCGTTAGAACAATCATCAACCGACGAACCGTGCTGAAGATACCCTTTTGGTAAAACAGTGTGTCCGGCTTCGTGAATAGTTCCGTAACCCTGCTGCACATCCCCGTCCGACAGATATGGTCGACCATCTGTGGCCATTATGGTCGTTTTTATGGGGCCGAAGGAGTGATAATCGCATGGGAACTGACCAGGACTGTAGGGTGGGTGTCAGAGGTGGCGTAACTTTTGCTCTATGAAATTTGCGTTATCATGAAGCTGCAGCACCCTTTGTCGCCCACCATTCGACAGACATGCTGCCCCATACACACTCTTCTTTCTCCGATAGATGTCGATCGGTGTTTGTCCTTCGGCAACCAAGAGAAGTACAGCAGTACGTTGGTCCTTTGGACACATTTGGTTATAACGTCACCATCGTTCGCATTTCAGCATTCACCGCACGCACGTCGGAAAGACACGAATGCCACAGTAATCCCTTGCCTACTGCTCCGTATCTGTACAAAGTATTGGGAAAGTCCCATAACAGACTTAAAGTACATGTAGAGTGTAGTGAGTACATAATATTTAGAACAGAAAGCCACATCCGCAAACATAGCGTTTCCGCGCTACAGCCGTTTGAAAACATGTTTGTCAGGTAGGTACGCATCAGGGTAGTCATGATGGAGGAGTACTTACGACGGATCAGCTGATGTCAGTTGATATCTGTTCTAACTCGCTGACCTGATTCGATCCTTATTTATGTTTTTCTGAGTGGTTAGAGACATGTTTGAGTAGACGTTTGCAGAATAGGCAGACATGAACCATCTGTATGGCGAAGCTCGCGGTAAAGAATTAGAAAATTGCAGCGAAATGCAGGAAGATCTGCAGCGGGTAGGCACTTGGTGGAGGGAGTGGCAACTGATCCTTAACACAGACAAATGTAATATATTGCGAATACACAGAAAGAAGGATCCTTTATTGTATGATTATATGATAGCGGAACAAACGCTGGTAGCAGTTACTTCCGTAAAATATCTGGGAGTATGCGTACGGAACGATTTGAAGTGGAATGATCATATAAAATTAATTGTTGGTAATGCGGGTGCCAGGTAGAGATTCATTGGGAGAGTCCTTAGGACGTGTAGTCCATCAACAAAGAAGGTGGCTTACAAAACACTCGTCGACCTATACTTGATCACTGCTCATCAGTGTGGGATCCGTACCAGGTCGGGTTGACAGAGGAGATAGAGAAGATCCAAAGAAGAGCGGCATGTTTCGTCATAGGGTTATTTGGTAAGTGTGATAGCGTTACGGAGATGTTTAGCAAACCCAAGTGGCAGACTCTGCAAGAGAGGCACTCTGCATCGCGGTGTAGCTTGCTGGCAAGGTTTCGAGAGGGTGCGTTTCTGCATGAAGTATCGAATATATTGCTTCCCCCTACTTATACCTCCCGAGGAGATCACGAGTGCAAAATTAGAGAGATTCGAGCTCGCACGAAGGCTTTCCGGCAGTTGTAGTTCCCGCGAACCATACGCGACTGGAACAGGACAGGGAGGAAATGATAGTGGCACATAAAGTGGCTTGCGGAGTTTAAATGTAGATGTAGATGTAGAAAGGAAAAGCTGCTCGTCGCCTTTATCAGAATCGTTATGCACAACTTCCGACTCCATCGCATACCTTTTTCACCGCAATCACGCAACAGCTTCACCGGCAGCAGACGCGATTGTGGTGCTCCAAGGATAAGCCGCACATTCAAATTCGAAAAGGCTTTATTGAATCACGTTAAAGAGAATCCGTGAAGGAGTACACGATCAATTGCGCGTACAATTGATGTTGCTCCCGGGACTACCCGGTAAGGTACATGCTAAATTACTTGTAAAAGCGGTCGCCTCATCAATAAGTTTTCAAATGGTTGAAGTACGGTAACGTACGTTTCAGGACATCGGTTCCTATTCCAGATATAATGTACTCACCCCCCTCTTCAAGTCCTAGAAGTTTGTTACGGAAATATCCGAACACACTGTATACCTCCATGCCGGCAGGAGTGGCCGAGCGGTTCTAGGCGCAACAGTCTGGAAACGCGTGAGCGCTACGGTCGCAGGTTCGAATCCTTCCTCGGGCATGGATGTGTGTGATGTCATTAGGTTAGGTAGTTTTAAGTAGTTCTAAATTCTAGGGGACTGATGACCACAGCAGTTAAGTCCCATAGTGCTCAGAGCCATTTTTCTTTTTGTGTACCTCCACGGGGTCAGCCGCGGGTGGTAGCCGCGCGGTCTAGGGGCGCCTTGCCACGGTTCGCACGGCGCCGCCGTCAGAGGTCCGAGTCTTACCTCGGGCATGGGTGTGTGTGTGTTGTCCTTAGCGTAAGTTAGATTAAGTAGTGTGTAAGCCTAGGAACCCATAGTGGAATGAGGTCAGGCTATGTTGAATACACACTGCAGCAACACCCTAAAACGGAAACATTTTGATCACCCGTTATATTTGAAATAAATAGTCTGCGATCCTTATTGGTCTTTGACTGTCTTTGTTTGTGACGAAAGTGTGGATTTAGAAAATATGAAGTAAGATGAACGTTGATACTGCGCTACCAGGACAATTATCACTTGAGGACGCGCATGTGTAGTAGTGGATGTGAAACTGTCTGAAAAAAAAAAAAAAATTATCACGCTCTCTTATTTGGTCACTGACAACGTATGACAGGGAGCTTGCCGCCGCAAAAGGCGTCTGTACCCACCCAATGTTCGGGGCGGTCTCAGTAAATGAGAAAGGCTACGGAATGCCACCGAAGACAAATTTCTCTTCAAACGCAGTCTTCACTGTTTGCATATATGATGACTTCTTTCCGTGTTTAATTAGTATGCGTAGTTCAAATAGTCCCCTCGATTGGAACTCCGGCCTTGTGGAGGGAAGGAGGAGCTTAAATTGAGGTACAAAATGAAAGAAGAGCAAGAATAAGTAATGGCTTTACTATCAGTAAGACTGCAAGGAAAGAATATCGTCTGGGTAGAACTGGCAGAGGTATGACATAGGTGTTATCTATCACCTACGCTCTTCTACGAGTTAGAAAATCATTAATGGATATGGGCTTAGAAGTACGTGGTCTGTACGAAATGATGCTGGAGATCACAGTCGACATGTTTCTCAATTGCAGTCAAATAAAGGCACCGGTCGCACATTTCAATTGTCACGATCGTTTTAGGTCCCCAAGACCATTTTCCAGTGGCTATATGTCTACCGGAGTGAGAATACACAGCCAGACTGTCAGGTAAACTGCTTTGGAAGCCGAAGTCAGTCGCGGCAATAATAAAAAATTACAACTATAAGCGCAACTGGTGCTTTTATTTGATTACTGATCAATACTACAGTTTCACTGTGTGATCCATATGTTGAACGAGTAATTTTTATGGTTATGCTAACTACGGATGCAAAAGAGACCAAAGAAATGGTACACGAGACAGAAACTACCAAAATATATGGTGGAATGAATTTTAACAAGAAAAGCAAAATAATAATAGAAAGGTATAAAAATAGGAAAACAGTGCTGAATGCAGACAAAATGGAATAAGTCCAAGACGTTAAATACCTAGAAAGTAGAACGTGTAGCACTTGGATGTTCTGCACAGAGATTGAATCGAAAACGTACCTGACAAAGTCGGCGTACTCTGAAAAGAGAAACATTTTTTGTGTCGGTACGGAAATTGAATTTAGGAAAATGTTGATGAGGCGTTTCGTCTCCAGTTTCCTACTGGGCGCTGACGAAACTTGAACCATGAATAAGGAAGACAGGGAGCGATTAGAGACTACTGAAAAGTAGACATTTCAGAGATTAAAGAAAATGAAATGGGTAGACAGAGTGAAAAAAGACGAGACGAGATGCTGAAAAAAGTGGGAGACAATTGGCGATTACTGAATATAATTGAACGGAAAAGAAAATTGATTTGGTATGAACTGATGAGACATTAAGGAACCAGACAAAATAAATTAGAAATTTATTGGTGGAGGTATGTACTGTCTATGCAACTAAATGAAGGCAGTTTGTTTGTTGCCATACGCGTTTCGCTTCATTTATTTGGGAAGCATCATCAGTGGCCTGAAATACATGTTTCTTTTTATACATACAATAAACGTACTACGTGACGAATATAATATGCTGATATATTATATTTTGTCGTGTTTCTGTCTTGCTTTTTAGGTTATAAGCAACTTTTGTAGCACAAGTTTAGTATTGTGAATGTATAGTTCGGTGTTACGATTTCCAGCGCTGTTAACACGTGTGTGTTCCTGGAAATGTGTGTATTGTTCTTCATAATCAACTGGTCGATTTCTGGCGTTGTCTCATACACACTTGTCACATCACATGTTTCACTTTCACTTCCATTTGGAGATCAACGTATGTGTGTTTTCGGTGTGCCGGCCGCGGTGGCCGAGCGGTTCTAGGCGCTACAGTCCGGAACCACGCGGCTCCTACGGTCGCAGGTTCGAATCCGTTTATCTTTTGTTTCTGTTGAGTTTGATTTTTTCATCTGTGTGTGTGTGTGTGTGTGTGTGTGTGTGTGTGTGTGTGTGTGTGTGTGTGTGTGTGTGTGCACGCGTGCGTGCGTGTGTGTATTCTGCTATATTTTATTTTTTTTACAATAAAAAATATGAGTGTGAGTGTGTGTGTGTGTAATTTTCTGTGTGCAAATATATTATTATTCTTTTCTTCTTTATATGTAAGTCTGTGTATGTGTGTGTGGGTGGGAGGGTGGGTGGGTGGGTGTGTTTGCGGGTGTGTGTGTAATTTGCTGTGTCCAAATTTTTTTTTCACACGCACACACACAACAAATGAAAAAATTAAACACAACAGAAACAAAAGACAGACAAACACACAACATGTAAATCAGTGCTATGTTTATTTGGCAAAGCCTGCGAGGAACAAGTGAGATGGGAGTGACTGTCGTCTCAGCGGGCCATGTGTCTCTATCTTGGCAGTCACCAATATCATCTGTGTTATCAGCAAGTTAGGCCGCGCGGGGTAACCGTGCGTTCTGAGGCGTCTTGTTGCGGTTCGCGCGGCTGCCCCCGTCGGAGGCTCGAGTCGTCCCTCGGGCATGGGTGTGTGTGTGTTGTCCTTAGCATAAGTTAGTTTAAGTTAGATTAAGTAGTGCAGAAGCCTAGGGACCGATGACCTCAGCAGTTAGGTCCGATAGCCCTTACCACAAATTTCCAAAAAAATTATGGTACAAGTTATTGTAAATTAAAGCAACAGTAGTGATGCATGACACATGTCACGCCATTACTTGACGAATGCATTTCAGCTGATAACTGTTCCCGAGGACCAAAACTACAGTATGCACTTGAAAAGAAACTAATGAAAAAGAAACAAATAACAACGACTGTTCCACTTGGTCACTGGCAGTTTTCAGCACGGCTTCTCATAGATCCGGTACACGTTCAAAAATCCCAAATGTGATCCGAATGGACTGACAACCATTCACAATGCGATCCATGAGTTCATCGACACTATCAGTAGGACTGGAACACACCAAAGCTTTTAAATATCCTTGCACAAAAAACCCAACGGGGTTCAAGTGAGGAGACCTGAGGCCATGGTACTGGTTAGCCAAGACAGACACACTTGCTGTCGAAACTCTGTTTACCAGTTCTTAGATACCTGGAGTGATAATAAGATCAAACACGTGCAGTTCATCGTGTCGTAATTTACGCCGCACCTGCTGTGTTTCGAAATAAACGTAGCCTTAGACATTAAGTATTGTAACGTAAGCATTATTGGACCTGTACGTACACTGCATCAGGGAAACCATTGCTTTCCGAACCTACGTTTATTAGAATTATCTGCTTGTTTTATTGTTCTCAACTCGCCCATTTCGTTTGTACCTAAAACAGTCAAGCACTCTGAACAAGTTATCAGTAATTCGAACTTTCAAAAACGAAAGGGGCTGCTGCTGATGTGATGCAACATGCCGTTTTTCTTCTCCATGAAGCGTTACTAACAGCAGTTAAAGGTTCATTAAGATCCTTAGTAAATCCTACGAGTGGTCGAACCATCAAGCCGCAGCAGCACTGTCCACCTTCATCCCATAAGTGGGCTACCTGACTGTGTACTTAGGAGGCCTGTCGAGGCACGTAAACAGCACTCAGTCGCAAGTGTGGGACAGATGGCGGCGCCCACAATGCCCCAACCTACAATTAGCGGCCACCACAATCCTTCCGTCCCTCCGTGGCGTGCTGCGTCCCCGTTACACAGCCTCTGATTTTTCACTGCTATCCCTGTATCCAGCTGGTGGGCATCTCCACTGAGGTGACAAAAGTCATGGGATACGTCCTAATACCGTGTCGGAGTTCCTTTTACCTGCGAGACATGGACTCAGCATGTCGTTTGAAGTGACCTGCAGAAATGTTGATCGATGCTACCTCTATAGTCGTTTACTGTTGCAAACGTGTTGCCGGTACAGGATTTTGTGCTCAAACTGGCCTCATGATTATGTTCCATAAATGTTCTATGGATCACCCGAATCATTCGCTCGAATTGTCCAGAATGTTCTTCAAACCAATCGCAAACAGTTGTGGCCTGGTGACTTAGTACATTGTCATCCACATTTCATCGTTATTTGGGAACCTGAAGTCCATGAATTGCTGAAAATTGACTCCAAATAGCCGAACATGAACATTTCCATCAATGATTGGTTCGTTTGGAAGTGAGAAGCCAGTCCATTCCACGCAAACACAGCCCATACCGTTATGGAGCCACCACCAGCTTGTACAGTGCCTTGTTGACTACTTGAGTCCATGGCTTCGTGGAGTTTGCGCCACACTCGACACCTACCACCAGCTCTTGCCAACTAAAATCCGGACTCATCTGACTAGGCCCTGTTTTCCAGTAGTCTAGGGTCGTCTACTGCCATAGCCCATTAATCCCAAATTTCGGAACACTGTCCTAACGGATACGTTCGTCGTGTCCCATATAAATTCTGCGGTTATTTCTCGCTGTGTTGCTTGTCAGTTAGTACTGACAACTCTACACATACGCCACTATTCTATGTCGTTAAGCCAAGGCTGTCAGCCACTGCATTGTTCCTGGTGAGAGTTAATGCCTGAAATTTTGTAATCTCGGCACACTCTTGACACTGTGGATCTCGGAATATTGACTTCCCTGACGATTTCCGAAATGGAATGTCCCATGCGTCTACCTCCAACTACACTCCGCTTTCAAATTATGATAATTCCCTCGTGCAGCCATAATCACTTCGGAAACCTGCGTGCAAATAAGAGCTCCGTCATTGCGCTGCCCTTTTATATCTCATGTACGCGTAACTACCGCCATCTTTATATGTGCATATGGCTATCCCATGATTATTGTCATCTTAGTGTATTTTACGCTGGCATCTCGCGAGAATAAGATACGCTGAGACAACGAGTTTCACAGAACAGTGTAGTCATCAACGGTCTTTTTGTAGTTGTCAAGGAAATACTGTCCAAACAAATAGTGCGTCTGTGTAATAGCACAACACAACTGCAAATATTCACAATGAGTTCTGTAGGAAATCAAACAATTTTCACTTCGTGAAACACGAAAATTGTCCAACAGAATAAAACGTAAAATATGAAATGTAGGTCGACATACTAGTTACGAAAAACCAATGGCAAAGCGTGTGTTGGTGTACGAACGTTCACAGACAGAGCAAATAATGACTGCAGATTATGAATGCGTTTAGAAATCGTTTTGGAAAGGCCCCACCTCGTAAAGCAACCCTATCTGATTGGGAGAAACGTCTTTTGTTTCAGGCAGTCTCAAAGACAGGCCGTAAGACGTAAGAAACTTCGACTGCTTTCGAGAAGAAAGTAGTTATTATATGGCAAGTTGATCCTAAGAACAGACGAGTGTTTTAATTGACAATACGCTCTGAACCCGTGTCTTTTAGGCATCAGAAGTAAACATTATCACAACAGAAAGAAACGTAGTACAGCATTAAACGAAATATGCTTGGCATGAAAAGAATGTAGACCGTAAGCAATAAAAGAAGAAACTGAAACTAATATAACTCTTCGTTCACATTATTGCAGAGAAAGACATAACGAGACCTCGAAGATAAGTAGCGCTGCCAGTGACGACGTTTGCGAATCAAAAGTATTGTTTTTTGACAAACTTCGATTCACTAGTGCCAGTACGCTGAGTCGACTGAAGTCATGGGATAGCGATAAACACATTTAGAGATGGCGGCGGTTACGCGTACACTAGGTATAAAAGGCCAGTGCTTTGACGGAGTTGTCATTTCTACTCAGGTAATTCATGTGAAAGGTTTCCGCCGTGAATATAGCTACAAGACGGGAATCAACAGACTTTGAAAGCGGAATGGTAGCTGGAGCTGGACGCATGGGACATTCCATTTCGGAAATCGTTAGTGAATTCAATATTCCGAGATGCGCAGTGTCAAAGAGTGTGGCGAGAACAGAAAATCGCAGGCATTATCTCTCACACGGACAACGCAGTGGCCAATGGCGTTCATTTAACATCCGAGAGCAGAGGCGTTCGCGTAGAATTTCCAGTGCTGACAGACAAGCAACACTGTATGAAATAGCAGTAGAAATCCATGTGGGACACACGACAAACCTTTCCGTCTCGGCGAAGTTTGGCGTTAATGGGCTATGGCAACAGAATACGGATGCTAGTTTCTGTGGTAACAGCATGGCGTCGAATGCAGCGCCTGTCCTGAGCTCGTGACCGTATCGGGTGGACCATAGACTGGAAAACCGTAGCCTGATCAGATGATTCCCGATTTCAGTTGGTAGGAGATAATGGTAGAGTTCGAGTGTGGTGTAGACCGCACGGAGCCATGGATCCAGGTTGCCATTAGAGCACATTGCTTGCTAGTAGTGGCTCCGTAATGGTATAGGGTTTGTTTACATGAAATGGACTGGATCCTCTGTTATTTCGGCCACTTGGTGACAATTTGTAGCCATTCATCGATTTCATATCCCAAACAGCTGTGAAAATTTTACGGCTACAATACACCATACAACCACGCCACAGTTGTTCGCGACTGAATGGAAGAATATTCTGGACAGTTCGAGCAACTGATTTGGACACCCAGATCACCCAACATGAACGCCATCGAACATCTGTGGGATATAATCGAGAAGTCAGTTCGTGCACATTATCGCAATTGTGGATAGCTAAGGAGGCAGAACGGCTTATTGTTTTTGCAGGGGACTTCCAACGAGCTGTTGAGTCCATGCTGCGTCGTGTTGCTGCAGTGCGCCGGCAAAAGGGAGATCCGACACGTTATTAGGTGGTGTCGTATGACTTTTGTCACATTCGTGTAGAGTAGCAACTTCTCGGAAAAAGTAATTGCTGTCTTCATCACAGTGTGCTGGTCCGTTAATTTCTGTTGTTCAAGGTCTCGTACAAATCGATAACCGTACTCGGTCATTCTCAATTAATTTACAACCAATCCACAGCTCAAGGCGTAGTGTTTAGCGTCGATGCTTGTGTATCGGAGGTCCCGGGCTAGATTCGTGGCCGGAACGGAGATTTTCTTCGCTCGCGGACTGGGTGTTTGTGTTAGCTTAAACAGTTCATGTCATCTTCATCACAAAGTCGCGCAAGTAACCGAAATGGCGTCAAATAGAAGGATTTGCATTAGGCGGCCGAATAACCCTACTGTCCTGGCCAATAATGCCATACCTCATTTAGTTTTCATTTACAAACGAATATTCGTCCTCTAATAGAAGGCATTTTCGAAGAAATGTCAGCTTTCTGCACTCTCTCGCCTGTTCAGCCATTTTTTCAACAAAATAACCAGTTTCTTATTTTGGTTTGACGGGGCGAAAATGAGACTCCCTATGGGAGTCGTATGGGCTGATTCCAGGTTTTTATTGTCAAACGAAGAGTGACAAAAGGAAAATGGTGTATGAAATTCATCAGGGTGATGCATAGGCTGGCGAAGTGGATTTATTTCCATGAAAGTGATCAGAGTAGCAGAGAAAAAAGTTCATTAATGATCTGAGGGAAAAATATTGTCCGAATATTCATAATCACATGAAGAGCGAGAATTGGACAAATGGGGCATAGAACTAACCAGAGTGAGGTCTAGTTTCGCAAAAGATATTATGATTGCTTTAAAGAAATACAGGAATGAAGAGGAACTTAATTATTAATCTGAAAGAAAATTGCAAAATGAATTTTTGCCTGAATTTTCATAGGCAAAAGAAGAGTGACAAATGGACACATGGGTTATCAAGTTGATCAGCATAAGGTCCAGTTTTGAAAAAAAAAAAAAAAAAAAATGCGCACTTGCTTGAAAGTAACCATGGTAATCAAGAAAAACTTTGTATGTGATTTGAGGGACAACTGGAATATTTCAAGAGTAGTGTCAAAAAGTTCATCTCGTCAAGGCCTAGCTGTTTCCCGTATAAAAAGTTACGTTGGTCAGATATTTAACTGTCAGAGGAGTTTGAACCACGTACTAAATTCAGGATATTACGAGAAGATGCTAGAATAGCGAATGAGGTATCAATGAAATCGTGAACAAAATACGAAATTAAAAATATTTTTGAAATAAAAGATGATCGTATAACGTTTTGTGTGCGAAAGAAAATGTTAAAGAAAATGTGTGAGCCCATCGCTCAAGCGGTGAAGCAGTCACTACTGAAATCTGTTAACAAAGGAGGAACTGAACGTCAAGTACCAAATGTAAACAATACACGACCACATAAAAAAGAAAATGGAAGGATTTTGACCGAAGTCTGTCAATAAATTACCTGACGACAACATGGACCAGCGACTAGAACGCCACCGTGTTTTGTTGGCACAGATTCCAAATGCCGCGTCTCACTCAGGATCATTATTTTCTTATGAATATGTGTTACATCGCAGTTCACACATGAGGGACGTGTTTTCTGGACTAAGAAAAATCCACGTTATGTGCAAAAGTTGGAAAGAAACCTGCCTCTTGTTACGACATGGGCCCGGAGTGTCAGCACCATACCTGTTGGGATCATATAATCTGAACAGTACATGAATGGAAATTCTTATTTGTACAAGTTGCGAACGTCCTAAGCATGCAGGCAAGGAAATAGCAGAGCAGATCGTGTATTATTACAGCAGAATTTCATGTCAGCAACCAGAAAATTTTCTCAAGAAATATGGTGTCTGATCAAAGATTTTTAGGTTTCCTAAATGGAAAAACTAGCAACTGGAAAACCCTTTACAATGGCGTCCCTCATGGATCAAAGTTGGCTCCCATATTATTAAACTTTTATGCTGACGACGTAGCAAGTACCAGCTCCAAGTAAATCCAGTGACATTACTGTGTCACAACAAAAACATCGTACTCTCAAGCGATTTTGCCATACTGAATGAGTACTTCTTCGTACGGAGAATCCAATCAAGTTCAAGTGAAACAGAGGCAACAGTCTTATATTTCTGTAATAAAGACGCTCACATGAAGTAACGCCTGTTGTATGACGTAGTCGAAATTTCTCATAACTGCATCACTCAGTATCTAGGTGTCACCCATTTAAACAGCACTGCACGAACCTTGAAACAAGCTTGGTTCAAAAGAAAAATTGGTTCCGCAAAATAGAAACTGCAGGAAAGCAAACACAGATACTCTAAGAAACGCCGAAATTTCACTTGTGTAATCAGATGCTGAATGTTGTTACCCTGTATGAGAAAACGGCACACATATAAGACAGATGTACTACTGGAAGAGGTCATGAGGTTCATTACTGGCATTATCAGATCTACTCCCAATCAGTGGGAGTACCCTATCCTATCCAATATTGCCCCTCCAGATCTCGGAAGAAAAAATGACAAGATGCAAATTCTTAGTGAACCTTTCCAAATTACGTCTGAGGTCACGCAAGTCACCTTGGGTCGATCTTCGGATGGCAGACATTGTCGGTATCACCGGGAAGAGGTAAGAACGCTGGAATGAACATCCACCCCAAAAGGTCAGCCTAATTCAAAATCCAACTACGAAGGCCCCCGCAGGGTTTAATCTTCCCCCGTATCTAATGGTCGAGCAGCATTCGAACGCGACAGTGGAAGTGTGAACACACCTTGAAGAAAAAGGAGTGCGTGTGGCTGTGGCGCCGAGGAATAGACAATAGCCGGCCGGAGAGGCCGAGCGGTTCTAGGCGCTACAGTCTGGAACCGCGCGACCGTTTCGGTCGCAGGTTCGAATCCTGCCTCGGGTATGGATGTGTGTGATGTCCTTAGGTTAGTTAGGTTTAAGTAGTTCTAAGTTCTAGGGGACTGATGACCACAGTAGTTAAGTTCCATAGTGCTCAGAGCCATTTGAACCAATAGACAATAAAACGTATTGTGGAAGACTGCTCGGTCTATGCTTTTAAAGGTGATGTGGAACAATTGCACGAAGCGACACCGAGGGCTGCGATCTGGTTGTCAAATTTAAACATTAACCAGTAATTTCATTCTAAATGTAGACTGGCAATGGCAAGGAAAGCGTTTCTGAAGAAGAGAAATTTGTTAACATCGAGTATGGATTTAAGTGTTAGAAAGTCGTTTCTGAAAGTATTTGTATGGAGTGTAGCCATGTATGGAAGTGAAACATGGACGATAAGAAAGACAAGAAGACAATAGAAGCTTTCGAAATGTGGTGCTATAGAATAATGCTGAAGATTAGATGGGTAGATCACATAACTAATGAGGAGGTATTGAATAGAAATGGTGAGAAGAGGAGACTGTGGCACAACTTGACTAGAAGACGGGACCGGTTGGTAGGACATGTTCTGAGGCATCAAGGGATCACCAATTTAGTATTGGAGGGCAGCGTGGAGGGTAAAAATCGTAGAGGGAGACCAAGAGATGAATCCACTAAGCAGATTCAGAATGATGTAGGCTGTAGTACGTACTGGGAGATGAAGCAGCTTGCACAGGATAGAGTAGCATGGAGAGCTGCATCAAACCAGTCTCAGGACTAAGACCACAACAACAACAACATGTACGTAAGAATGTTCTGTCAAACCATACGATAATAACAGCAAAATGAAGGAGCTACAGCACACTTTCCTATTCAGACGCTTGAGTCACCTGATGAAACGTTTCGAGACCACAAGGTTGGGCGCGGAACGCTAACATCTGCACACATTCAAATGAACACCCGTGAAGCCTGTACTTTACCACCCAGATAACGTATTACCAGGAATAATTCTATTTCGACACAGTATTAATGAAGAATTGCTCAAAAGTGCAGACGTCTTTCGAAGCGTAACTTCGGAGATGCTGCGCATGATATCAAATAGGACATGGAAACGCATATATCTTTGTGTATGGGACAGTGCTACGTATACAGACCCGCTGTACACATAGTTTTTATTTTATTCTTTAACATTGTCAATGGGGAGATACGCGACTTGTTGATTTAAACGCGTGTGGATAAAAATTCTGCGACAAGCTCGCAAATTATTTTGATTGATCAACGGTTCGGTTAAGAAACAAAAAATTCCATATTAAAAAGTGAACAGTACAAAATGTATGTGTGGTGTCACCGCCAGACACCACACTTGCTAGGTGGTAGCCTTTAAATCGGCCGCGGTCCGGTAGTATACGTCGGACCCGCGTGTCGCCACTATCAGTGATTGCAGACCGAGCGCCGCCACACGGCAGGTCTAGAGAGACTTCCTAGCACTCGCCCAGTTGTACAGCCGACTTTGCTAGCGATGGTTCACTGACAAATTACGCTCTCATTTGCCGAGACGATAGTTAAGCATAGCCTTCAGCTACGTCATTTGCTACGACCTAGCAAGGCGCCATTATCAATTGCTATTTATCTTGTGATGCATGTGCCGTCAGACCGATGTTCACCAATTATGTATTAAAGTTAAGTATTCCAACAGATACGTACTATTTTTGCTAGTCTCATATCCCTGACCTGTCCCAGACCTCACGCCATCCTGCGTGAGTTTAAACGCGTGCCTTTCGGCTACCCGTCATTGTGGATTGGCTGTCTTGCCAGTCCGCAACAGTATCAAGTACTTGAATTTCCATTGTGCAATACATACCAATGTAAATTTTTTTCAGTGCCATGACAATCAGCACACATCGTCCTATTCTTAGAACAAAGTCGCCCTAATTAAATAAAAACAAGTCATACGGCCATAACGGGAAAAGTATTAAAACGTGACAGAATAAATACACGCAAAAACATATGGTGAATAGTACGAAGTACCTTACCTGAATTGAAAAATCGTAGTTGGTTATGTAAACTGACAACGTTAATCAATAATGAAATATTGTTACACTCCCCATATTCCCACATATGTACACAGACGATCGATAACAATGATAGTTCCATCGACCGTTAGTGGATGTAAGAAGGACATCAATTGTGATTCAAGAACAAGGAAATGTCTGTGTAACAGCTGTCAGCGAACTGCCTGACGTATAGCGCCATGGCTACACAAAAACACTGAGTGCCAGATGGCTTTATTATGCAACAAATTTCACACAGACGTGACTCTAATAATGAATTTTGTATATAAATTTACGTTACGCAAATGCAACAAATTATATTCATAACTGTACATTTGTACTAAATAAACAATGAGAACTGCATTATCTGTTTGTTAAACAATAAAAAACAAAAAAACAGGAAGTACAGAATGTCAGGGAATTACACTATTCACCCAAAACGCTATGACCACCGACCTACTGTTGCTGTAAACCCGTCAACGCGACAGCTGCGTCACCTGGCGAGATACGACTGCTAGTCAGGCACACACGACGGTGCTCATACTGTAGTTATCAGTGAGCGTGCTGTCCGTGCGTAGAATGGGGAAGGTGCGCCATCTGAGTTTGACATAGGGCAGACTGTAATGGCGCGGAGGCTCGGCACGAGCATTTCTGAAACTGCTCGATTTTCCGGGTGTTCGAAGAGTGTTGTTGTGAGTGTCTTCAACGCGTGGCGAAACCAAGGTGAAACCACGACCAGACGTCATGGGGTTGGGTGGCCACCACTCATTACTGGTGTCGGAAGGCTGGGCAGACTGGTAAAACAGGACAGGCCGTGAACTGTGGCGGGACTAACAGTGATGCTGGGCAGAGTAAAAGTGTGTCTGAATACACAATGCATCGAACACTGCTAACGACGAGCCTCCGCAGCCGACGACCCATGCGTGCGTCAAAAAAAAAAAAAAAAAAAAAAAAAAAAAAAATGGTTCAAATGGCTCTGAGCACTATGGGACTTAACAGCTGAGGTCATCAGTCCCCTAGAACTTAGAACTACTTAAACCTAACTAACCTAAGGACATCAGACACATCCATGCCCGAGGCAGGATTCGAACCTGCGACCGTAGCGGTCTCGCGGTTCCAGACTGACGCGCCCAGAACCGCACGGCCACACCGGCCGGCATGCGTGTGTCAATTTTAATACCACGACATTGGCAAATACTACTGAAATGGGCATATGACCATCGGCACTGAACATTGAGGCAGCGTTGCATAGTCTGATGAATCCTGATACCACCTTCATCATGGCGCTGGAAGTGCGCGAATCCGTCGTCTTCCAGGGGAACTGCTCCTTGACTCCTGTACTGCGGGACGGAGACAAGTTAGCGGCGACTCCTTTATGCTCTGGGGAACATTCACATTGATGTCAATGGGTCCAATGGAGCTAGTGCAAGGCCCCATACGGTCAAGGAGTATCGTAGACTGATTGCAGACTCGTACATGACGATCATGCTTCCCGACGGAACCGGAATTTTTCAGTAAGATAATGCGCCACGTCACAAGACCAGGACTGTGATGGAGGGGTTCGAGGAACCCAGTGGCGAGTTCCAAATGATGTGCTGACTCCCTAGCTCGCCAGATCTTAAACTGATCGAACACATCTGGGATGCGATTGTACGTCGTGTCAGAGTTCATCGCCCCTCTCCGGAATTTACGGGAATTAGGTGATATATGTGTGCAGATGTGATGGCAACTCCCTCCAGTGATCTATCAAGCCCCCATAACTTCCATGCCACTTCGCGTCGCAGGTGTTATAAGTGGCAAAGTAGACATACCGGCTATTAGATAGTTAGTCATAATGTTTTGGCTGATAGGTGTACGTCGGAAGGTTTTTATACGTAGATAATCCAGCATACAATAGATATATTTGATTTGTGGGTACAGGGACTTTTTCGGACTCATTCTACTATAACAACGCGGTATGCATGTTAGACAGTAAAATTTAACCTTTAATACTTGGCGCTGTCCTTTAGCTTTCTCTTTAGTATAGGATTAAGCATATGAAGCTGGCGCAGTGCGCTCCCATAGTTCCAGCAGGGTACTTCGAACTCTAAAATAAGACAAGTTACATTGACACGCAACCATGTCTGTCTTTGCTTCATTGTTCTTGTCAGGCTGTGGAATTTAAAGCATTAGGAAATGTATTGTGAAAGTATTTGTCTGGAGTATAAAATTGTATGAAAATAAAACGTGGACGACACGATACAGACAATTATACTTTCTAAATGTGGATTACCAGAAGAATGCAGAAAATAAGATGGAGAGGTTGGATTGTAGTAAGGAATCGCGGGCCGCGCGGGATTAGCCGAATGGTCTTAGGCGCTGCAGTCATGGACTGTGAGGCTGGTCCCGGCGGAGGTTCGAGTCCTCCTTCGGGCATGGGTGTGTGTGTTTGTCATTAGGATAATTTAGGTTCAGTAATGTGTAAGCTTAGGGACTGATGACCTTAGCAGTTAAGTCCCATAAGATTTCACATACATTTGAACAAGGAATCGCGAGCAAGCGCTTTATGCTACGACTTGACTAAAAGGAGTGAGACATCAGTGAAGAGTTAATTTGATAATGAAGGAAATTATTGGGAATAAAAATAGCAATTGTGGACCAAGCCAGATTCGGATGTAGGGACGTTGCAGTAGTTATATAGAGAACAAAGACTTTAGTCATGAGAGACTACTGTGGAGAATTACTTCAAACTAACCTTCGGACAGAAGACTATAAGAACATATTGCTTTATAAAGTTTCACCAACACCAAAGTAGTGGGCGAACTATGTTGATGTAGATTTCAAATTCTTCATGTTGGGCGTGTAAAATTTCTTTAACCAAAAAAATCTTCCGTGAGTAACAAACATTAATTCCCGGTACTGTAATGTATGGGCTAGTTTTAAAAACGAGCTGTAGTATAAGATGTAAGGGCTAGTTTCTTTAAAAGTAACTGAAGTACACAATTTGACCGATCTGAACCCTTTCGCCATATTTAACAGTTGACAATTTTGTAAATGGAGGAAATGCAGCTCACAACTAAGAAAATAAACCTTATTATTTGTGATCTCTCGACATTTAGGCGTTTGAAGATGTTGAACCATAAATATACACTTCCGGACTTGTGAAACTAACGAAAATAATAATGGTAATAATAATAATGAGAAGAAGAAGAAGATCAGGAAAATTAGACGCCGATTTTTCCCTTAGCCAAAGATAAGTGCAGCTTCAAAGCTTTTGAAAAAACAGGCTGGAACTCCAGAGAATAATGTCTCGGATGCAGTACTCGTACAGTTGACGAACTCTCGAAACCATATGCTGTGTTGGCTCTTCGTCTTTACCGTAAATCCATGGTAAAGTCGGCGTTAAGGTATTACATGCTTTACATAGTTCGCACGACTAAGAAAAATCTTGGTGTCGGTTGTCCCCAATCTTAGACAGTGAGAAGCCACGGTGTGGTATACATTCGCTGTTTGGAAATTTAAAACACTGAGGACAGTCAAATGATGTGGGTTCGTCTACAGTCTTCTCCACAGTGGCATGTGATACCGACAGGCTATTCCATCTGCCCTTCGAGGCCTGTTTCCAGCATAAATTATCGATCCGTGCTTAAGTGGCGGTAATTATCGTGCGAGGAACAGCGACTTGAAAATGAATCAAAATATTAATTTCGACAAGTCATGTTTTGTAATGTACGATCGATTTCTGGCAGATGCACGCAGATACTTCCGGAAGATGTCAGTTTCGTTATTAACACACTTAAAAGAAAGTAGCATCAGATTTTAATGTTGCAGGTGTGATGATTTCCTGTTCATTAAGTCTTATTCTGTAATTGTTAGGAGAAGCCCATATAAGAAAAAAGAACAAACGAAAAGACATTAACTCGTTTTTAAATCATGCTTGTACTACTTCGGAAAGTTTTGGTGAGGTGTCTAACCTGTAAAAGGAGCAAGTGTTATTAAGTTGTTCTTTCTCTCTCCAAGTCACATCTTCATCACTTTTTTCTATTTTTTCCCTTTTTATCTACGTGAACACTTCTCGCTTGAACCTGCCTTTAGCTTCGCTGTCACCTGATCAGTTTTTCCGTCAAAACTAAGAATGATGACTGAAAACAAATTCAGCAGATTAGACTCTCTCTCCATCCGAACTGCACTCGGAAGGCCCATATCCACCGACCGTTCGCCGTGTCATCCTCCGCCGATAGGCATTATCGGATGCGGGTATGGAGGGGCATGTCGTCAGCACTTCGCGTTCCCAGCCGTTGTAAGTTTTCGTGACCGGATGGTCACCCAAGTGCTACACAAACCGGACAGCGGTTAACTTTGGTGATCCGTCGGAACTAGAGTTACCACTGCAGCAGGGCCATTATGTCAGCCAATTCGGAAACGTGACATAATTATCAATGACAAGAGCTCTTTGTATTTTGTTCGCCCGCTATATTTCAGGACTGTAATTAATCCGCTAACAAAATTCAAATTAGTCAATGAAAATCTCGTTACGCCTTCTCAATTACTTGATGCTGGCGAGATTGCAGGCACGTCAACATCAGCGGAACCGTTTGAGCTTACGTCATAGTCATTTCTAGTTGACGCCACTTAATTACGAATTCTCCAGTTAACAGGTTCACGCCGGCACTGCGATTTCTCGCTGTGGGACGGCACATATCCAAACGCCGTAGGCTACTATTTTAAAATATTGACCTATTTTTAAAATGACGAGAGATCACATAAAACAGTTTTACATTAAATTGATCAGAAATTATGTGGTACCTCCTTTGTTCAGAAAGTTATCCTGTTGAGGGGTTACACAAAATTGTATTCAGAATTTTTCGTTGCATCTGAGTGATAGCTAATACATCACACGCTATAGTAGTGCTGGTAGCACAATTCATAGAATCGGGCGTGGGCCACAGACGGTTCATACCGCCCGATGGGAAAATATAGCGTGAGCCAAAAGTGGTACACTTCAGCGTTAACGTGTTAGGTATTATAAACTGTGAAAGACGTAACGATGAAAATTGTTCGTCATGAAGAAATGATGTGTCAGCTGAAATGAGGTAGGTGTTTTCAGCCGAATAGCTGCACGGTGTTTTACTGACAAGGTCGTCTATCTATCCACATTTACACATTTATGATAACATTTTTAAAGGATATTTTAGTGATGCATGTCTACTGCATGAACTGAAATATAGCTGATACCTCTAGGCCTATCAGACAATTACCATCGAAATGTGGGGAGAACCTGTTCTCATCTCCCTTTTGATTTTTGATTTTTTGGGTCATCAGTCTCCCCAATGGTTTGAAGCGGCCTTCTACGAATTCTTCTCCTGTGCCAACCTCTTCACCCCAGACCTGTGTCCTCAGTTATTCGGTGGATGTGTTCCGGGGTCTGTCTTCCTCTACAGTTTTTGCCCTCTATAGCTCTCTAGTAGCATGGAAGTCATTCCCTGATGTCTTAACAGATGTCCTATCATCCTACCCCTTCTCCTTGAGGCGTCTTGCCACGGTTCGCGCTGCTCCCCCAGTCGGAGGTTCGAGAGCTCCCTCGGGCTTGGGTGCGTGTGTGTTGTCCTTAGCGTAAGTTAGTTAAAGTTAGATTAAGTAGTGTGTAAGCTTAGGGACCGATGGCCTCAGCAGTTTGGCCCATAGGAACTTACCACAAATTTCCAAAAATTTCCTTCTCCTTGTCAGTGTTTTCCACACATTCCTCCCTCTCCGATTCTACGCAGAACGTCCTCGTTACTTACCTTATCAGTTCACCTAATTTTCAACATTTCTCTGTAACACCACATCTCAAATACTTCGATTGTCTTCTCTTCCGGTTTTCCCACAGTCCATTTTCTCTACCATACAGTGCTCTGCTCCAATCATCTCCCGTAACCAGGCAGAAAAGCTCCTTAGGAATAAATTGCTAATTCACTTGGAAACCAATGCAAATACCTAGAGGTCTCTGAACGTAGACGCAGATCTGGTGCTTTCGCATATCTCTCCCTTCCTCCCTCCCTCTCTCTCTCTCTCTCTCTCTCTCTCTCTCTCTCTCTCTCTTCTCTCTCGTCCTCTCTTTCTCTATTTATATTTCGATTATATATTATGCAACTGTCAGACACTGCTTGATTTGGCTCTCCTTTTGGCGGGCTAAACTCCGCACATCCAAAGACCGTCGAAAGGGTCTCTTCAGTGACCTTTATATACACTTCTGTCAGATCGTTACGTGATACATTATTTGTTAAAGACAGAGTGATCACCCACACATTTTATAAGGAGACTATGTTATGAGGACAGCAGACACCCAGCCGAAACAAACCTGGACCATGCGTCAAAAATCACCTAATTCGCCACCGAACTAGCGGTTCTATGCGTAGAACTACGCGTCAAAAAGTGTTTAAGAGCAGGTCAAAGTCTCAGCATAGTAGATAATGGGCTCGGGTCACTGAAACAAACGCGGATATCCATAAGCACATTTAAGATAATACCATATACTCAGAAATCTCAAAAGCCACCTTACGTTTTTATTGATGTTACGTAAATGAGTATTTAAGTTATAGCTATTTTGTTATAAAAGTACTTGCTCGGTTGTTTTAGCCGAGTGTGACGCTGTGGTTCCTTGCACCTCTCATGTGCTGTTCTGATAGTCCTCCCCACGTAAGACATGCCACATTAGTATGGTACGCCATACACACCTGGCTTTTGGAGACCTATTTCGGCCTTAACATTACAAAGAATATTTCTTATCTTTTTTGAAGGGATCGAAATACACTGGGGGCCATGTTTCCGTAGGAGTTTACCGATCTTCTCGGATATTGGGCCATCATACGGTAGAAAAGCGCTTTTTGGCACCTCTTCCTGTGACTCAGCCACTTTCTCAGGCCCGGCCGAAAGCATTCCACATGAAGGTGGCATGTCTTACATGGGGCAGACTATCAGAACAGTCGAAGAGTGATGGAAGGACCGTCACGGACGTACCCAACAAAAACAACCAAGCAAATCAGCTGGCGAACACTGCCTTTAAAATAATCATGAAATGAAATACACTGAGACCAGTGTCGTGGTTCTAACACTAAGTTTCGGGTCCAGCATAATTAAGAAGTATATCGAAATAAAGATGGCATAAAATCTAATAAACAGGGACGGTGGTTTCAATTAAAACTTGAGTCCGGCACTCAATTTGTTAAAATCTCGTCGGTCATCACATCCACCAGTGTTAGAAAAAGCTGAGAGAATTTGATTTTTAGGGAATATCAGTGCCAGCTCTGAAAAACGAAAGAACATCAAAGGGCGTAGAAGGTGTCAGGAATCGAGCTCGACTATAAATGGGACTGCGAGGCGAACAAATAGTTCACAATCTGGTTGGAGTCAAGGCAGCGAGTATACAAAACAGCTAAACTCGCAGCACCTGAAGAAAGCGACTGGGTCGTTCGTCGAAATATTGTGCATGAAATGGAAACAACAACTCGGCAGAATACCCCGGAAGATCTCTATTAAGCATTCGCTCCGAGAAAAACCTGAGAGATGACAACTTTTTTATTTTCATCAGATAGAAATTACAACGATTTTCATTAAAAACGCCAAGGATGCGAGCGTAGTTTCAGGTAAAATGGGATACAATGTAGAGGGTCACATTCCTGCTTAATGTACGGTAGCCCTTCTAAAAAAAGAAATTAAATGCCCTAAGTAAGTCCGTGATCTCAGTTACCTTTGTCAACTGTTTCGTTTACACCGCTTTAAGATTTTTTTATTGCACTATGTCGCACTACATGTATCGCTTCTTGCCATTCTCGGACACCGTAATTAACAACAAAAGTAATACCAAACCTGAAGTACAGGGTGGGGCAAAGCAAACTGCTTGCTTCAAAATTCAGTTTTCAAAAAAATAACGTACGTATATATTTCAGTCTTTGAACAGCATCAAGTACAACATTTACATTTTATTTGTACACAGTTTTAAAGACTATATCAGGCATATGGCGTAGATTATTCTCAGTACACCGCGTTGATCGAACTCGGAAGTTTCGTTTAACTCTTCCCAGCATATCGACGGGTATGTTGGCAACTGGCTGACGATTGTTGTTCATCAGGCGAGCCAGGGTCATTGGATGACCGTTGTAAATGGTTGATTTTAGACGTCATCATAGAAAGTAGTCGCAAGGGGCTAAATAAAACGACAGTGCTGGCCAGCGCAGATCGCCCCTCGAGGAGAAGAGACGTCTTGATACCCGTAAGCGTAAATCAGTCACTCACACACGCGCTGTGCGTGCCTTGGCACCGTCCTGCTGAAACCTGCTCCTCTTTTCAGCTTCCACCGTTTCAAATGCGTGTAGCCAGTTACGTTCTTCCTCTTCCTTTGCTTGTACACTTGAAATGTGGCATCCTTTTCCACATCTGGCCATATTTCTCAGTTCATTGCAGATTCTCCGTCTGTCGGATATATAATTGTACAGCTAACAAGAGAGAGGTGAATATGTTACCTATATATCGCATCAGTCTATATATAAACTGCCGAAAAAAATCGCAGCACCAAGAGCGAGCTTTGCGACATAAATGAAAGTTAATACACGTGTTTTTACATCTGATGAGACGATGTCCATTCAGATTTCACGCCAGAACCATAAGAGTGGTGCTAGTAGCTTCACTAAAAAGATGCACATCAAGTTTGCTTTAAAAACACACTGTAACGGTCTCAAGCGTTAGTTGGTTTTGAGACTGGACATGGTGAGTTGGATAATGCTGATACATAGTCAACGCTCTGGTGCGCGGTTAGTGGGTTTAAATCACCTCGGGGTATGACCATGCGGTGCGTTTGACCTACGGTCGTCGCACGGTGGCGCTGGCAGCAGTCCACGTACGCCGAGATGTGTTGGTGCATGTCACAGTACGGAGCAGCGAGTAAGTGAGCAGACGTTTTCAGACGTGCTAATGGTGACTGTGTGTTGAAAATGGCTCAAAGAACACATGTTGATGACGTTATGAGGGGTAGAATACTAGGGTGACTGGAGGCTGGTCGAACACAGCTGGTCGTAGCATGGACCCTCCGTGTGCCACAAAGTGTGATCTCAAGATTATGGCAACGATTCACGCAGACAGGAAACGTGTCCAGGCGCTACAGTACGGGATGTCCACAGTGTACAACACCACAAGAAGACCGATAACTCACCTCAGGGCCCACAGACGGTCACGGAGTATTGCAGGTAGCCGTTCTCTGGACCTTACTGCAGCCACTGGAACAGTTGTCTTCAGACATACAGTCTACAGACGACTGAACAGACATGGTTTATTCGCCTGGAGACCTGCAACGTGCGTTCCACTGACCCCTGGTAACAGGAGAGCCCGTAAAGCCTGGTGTCAAGAACACAGTAGATGGTCACTGGAACAGCGATCCCAGGTTATGTTCACGGATGACTCCAGATATAGTCTGAACAGTGATTCTGGCCGAGTTTTCATCTGTCGTGAACCACGAACCAGATACCAACCCCTTAATGTCTTTGATAGGGACCTGTATGGAGGTCGTGGTTTGATGATGTGTGTCAGTTTGAAACTGCGCGACCGCCACTGTCGCAGGTTCGAATCGTGCCTCGGGCATGGATACGTGTGATGTCCTTGGTCTAGTCCGGCTTAAATCGTTCTAAGTTCTAGGGCACTGATGGCCTCAGATGTTAAGTCCCATACTGCTCAGAGCCATTTGAGCCAATTGATGGGTGGGATTATGATTGGTGCATGTACAGCCCTGCATGTCTTTGACAGAGAAACTTTAACAGGTCATGTGTATCGGGACATCATTTTGCACCAGTAAGCCCGTCTTTTCAGGGGTGCAGTGGGTCCCACCTTCCTCCCGATGAATGATAACGCACTATCCCACCGAGCTGCCATCGCAGAGGAGTACCTTGAAACAGAACATATCAGACGAATGGAGTGACCTGCCTGTTCTCCATACCTAAACCCCATGGAGCACGTCTGGGATGATCTCGGTCGACGTATCGCTGCACATCTTCAAACCCCTACGACACTTCAGGAGCTCCGAAGCTGCTCGACCACCTGATCCAGAGTATGCCAACCCGTGGTGCAGCCTGTGTACGTGTGCGTGGTGATCATATCCCATACTGATGTCGGAGTACATGCGCAGGAAACAGTGGCGTTTTGTAGCACATGTGTTTCTGGGCGGTTTACTCAACTTATCACCAATACCGTGGACTTACGGATCTGTGTCGTGTGTGTTCCCTACGTTCCTATGCTATTAGCGCCAGATTTGTGTAGTGCCACGTTGTGTGGCACCACATTCTGCAATTGTCCTTAATTCATTAGCATGAGTGTAGAATGCCTTTAAGGCGACAATGAGATCATTATCAGCACCTCACAGAATTTGAACCAGGTTTTGTTTGTTTGTTATGGTTTTAGGGCGCAAAACTGCTATGGTCATTAGCGCCCGGTCTGTGACAGGAAAAGCTAAAAAACGTAACTGGAAACCAGCAGCAATGGGAACAAAACTCAAAACATGGGAGAAACTAAAAACAGAAGGAAAGCTTAAAAAACCACTATATAAGGGGGTTGTTTGTCCCCAAAAAGAGCTTCAAATGACTGACGACATCTCACTG
Organism: Schistocerca piceifrons; assembly: GCF_021461385.2. Lineage (NCBI taxonomy): Eukaryota > Metazoa > Arthropoda > Insecta > Orthoptera > Acrididae > Schistocerca > Schistocerca piceifrons. The sequence goes on along the minus strand of NC_060139.1, from coordinate 773,126,200 downwards.
GCACCAAGAAACTCGAGAACGCGATCTGGTGAGCGCGTGTCATCTGCTAAAATGGAAGACATATCAGGCGACAGCAGTAGACGGGCGCGTAACGGAGTAAAATAGGGGCACTCAAGAAAAAGGTGTCTGACCGTCCACAGCTGAGAGCGGTTGGGACAGAGTGGGGGAGGATCGCCACTTAAAAGATGTCGATGGCTAAAAGGACAGTGCACTATCCGGAGTCTAGTTAAAATTACCTCCTCCCGACGACGCGTTCGGGAGGAAGAGGTCCAAGCACAGGCAAGAGCTTTCACGTCCCGCATTTTATTATTGGGAAGTGTCGACCAATGTGCGTGCCATAAAAAAGCAACACGACGACATAAAACACTCCGTAGAGCGGCGAAGGGAATCATGCGAATAGCTGGCTGAAGAAGAGAGACTGCAGCCTTGGGCGCTATATCGGCCGCCTCATTTCCACAGATACCAACGTGTCCTGGGATCCAGAGGAACGCCACAGAGACGCCCCCCAAGTGGAGCAAGTGGAGGCAGTCCTGAATCCAGTGGACCAGAGGGTGGACAGGGTAGAGAGCTTGGAGACTGAGGAGAGAGCTGAGAGAATCTGAACAGATAACACACTGTATCCGCTGATGGCGACGGATGAATTGGACAGCCTGTAGAACAGCGCAAAGCTCCGCAGTATAAACCGAACACTGGTCGGGAAGCCGAAATTGATTTGGGGTGTCGCCAACAATATAGGCACTCCCTCCACCAAACGATGTTTTTGAGCCATCAGTGTAAATAAATGTGGCTTCCTTCATTTGTGCACATAGAGCAGAAAATGCCCGACGATAAACAAGCGAAGGGGTACCATCCTTGGGAAACTGACAAAGGTCACGGAGCAGGCAGGTCCGGGGACGGAGCCAAGGCGGTGCTGTACCCCAAGTTGTCAAGAAAGTTTTAGGAAAGCGGAAGGAAAGAGAATGGAGCAGTTGACGGAAGCGGACTCCCGGTGGTAGTAGGGAGGAAGGGCGGCCTGCATACCCTAAATCCAAGGAGGCGTCGAAAAAAATGTCATGGGACGGATTTGCAGGCATGGAAGACAGATGGCTAGCATAACGACTCAGAAGGACAGCTCGCCGATTGGACAGCGGAGGCTCAGCAGTCTCAGCATAAAGGCTTTCCACAGGGCTGGTGTAAAAAGCTCCAGACACTAAACGTAATCCACGGTGGTGGATAGAGTCGAAACGACGAAGAATAGACGGCCGAGCAGAGGAGTAAATTATGCTTCCGTAGTCCAATTTCGAGCGCACTAAGGCGCGATAGAAGCGGAGAAGGACCACTCGGTCCGCTCCCCTGGAGGTACCATTCAGGACACGGAGGGTGTTGAGGGATCGCAGACAGCGAGTCGAAAGATAGGAAACGTGGGAGGACCAGCACAATTTTCTGTCAAACATAAGACCCAAGAATTTAGCGACGTCCGAAAACGGAAGGTTGACAGGTCCTAAATGTAAGGAAGGTGAAAGAAACTCCCAACGACGCCAAAAATTAACACAAACGTTCTTACTGGGAGAAAAGCGGAAGCCGGTTTCAATGCTCCAAGAGTGGAGGCGATCGAGACATCCTTGAAGACATCGTTCAAGAAGGCTGGTCCGTTGAGAGCTGTAGCAGGTCGCAAAGTCGTCCACAACGAGGGCGCCCGAGACGTCAGGAAGGAGACAATCCATAATTGGATTTATGGCAATGGAAAACAGTACAACACTTAGCACGGAGCCCTGGGGTACCCCGTTTTCTTGGGAGAAAGTACGGGAGAGAGTAGTGTTCACCCGCACTCTAAATGTGCGCTCTGCCATAAATACGCGAAGAAAAGGGGCAGCCGACCTCGAAAGCCCCAAGAGAACAGTGTGCGGAAGATGCCTGTCCTCCAATAGGTATCGTATGCTCTCTCCAGATCAAAAAATGTCGCTACTGTTTGGCGTTTCCGGAGAAAATTGTTCATGATATAAGTGGAGAGAGCAACAAGATGGTCAACTGCAGAACGATGCTTTCGGAAACGGGATTGGACAGGTGTTAAAAGACTGCGGGACTCCAGCCACCAAGCTAAACGGCAATTCACCATACGCTCCAAAACCTTACATACACTACTCGTGAGAAAAATGGGTCGATAGCTAGAGGGGAGATGTTTGTCCTTTCCAGGTTTCGGAACAGGAACGACGACAGCTTCCCGCCATCGTCTGGGAAAAGTACTGTCGGTCCAAATTCGATTATAAAGGTGAAGGAGGAAACGCAGACTATGGTATGGTAAATGCGGCAACATTTGGATGTGGATACCATCCGGTCCTGGGGCGGAAGAGCGAGAAGAGGAGAGTGCATGTTGGAGTTCCCGCATAGACAAAACAGTGTTGTAGCTTTCGCGATTTTGAAAGAAGGCAAGAGGTTGCATTTCCACTGCGCGTTTCTTCGGGAGAAACGCTGGCGGGTAATTTGAAGAGCTCGAAATCTCAGCAAAGTGTTGACCCAATGAGTTAGAAATTGCGACGGGGTCCACTAATGTATCATGCGCGACAGTGAGCCCAGAGACCGGGGAGAAACTAGGCGCGCCAGATAACCGTCGAATCCGACTCCAAACTTCCGAGGAGGGAGTGAAGTTGTTAAATGAGCTAGTAAAGAAGTCCCACCTTGCCTTCTTGCTATAGCGGATAACGCGACGGCATCGCGCACGGAACTGCTTATAGCGGATACAGTTGGCCAAAGTAGGATGATGTCTGAAAACGCGAAGAGCACGTCGCCGCTCACGTATTGCGTCACGGCATGCCTCGTTCCACCAAGGAACTGGGGGGCGCCGGGACAACTCGGAGGTGCGAGGTATTGAACGTTCCGCAGCTGTAAGAATAACTTCTGTAATATGAGTGACCTCATCGTCGACGCTAGGAATGTGACGGTCATCGAATGTCGCTAGAGAGGAAAAAAGTGTCCCATCGGCTTGGGAAAACTTCCAGTGTCTCGGGCGCATATATGGCAGTTGTGGCTGCAATCGAAGGACACATGGAAAGTGGTCACTCGAGTGAGTATCAGCAAGGGCGAACCATTCGAAGCGCCGAGCTAGTGGAACAGTACCGACCGAAAGGTCTAAATGAGAGAAATTTGTCGTGGAGGCGGATAAAAATGTAGGGTCCTCAGTGTTGAGGCAAACAAGATCCGCTTGGTGGAAGACGTCTATCAATAGTGAGCCACGCGGACAAGGATGTGGAGATCCCCAAAGCGGGTGGTGGGCATTGAAGTCCTCAACCAGCAAATATGGGAACGGAAGCTGACCAAGAAGATGGAGGAGATCAGCTTGTGCCATTGATGTGGACGATGGAATGTAGACAGTACAAAGAGAGAAGGTGTATCCAGAAAGGGAAAGACGGACAGCGACAGCTTGGAAGGAAGTGTTTAAGGGGATTGAGTGATAATGGAGAGTATCATGGAGAAGAATTATGAGTCCTCCATGTGCTGGAGTGCCTTCAACAGAGGGGAGATCAAATCGGACTGACTGAAAATGGGGGAAAACAAAGCGGTCATGGGGACGCAGCTTTGTTTCCTGAAGACAGAAGATGACCGGCGAGTAGGATCGTAAGAGGATCGACAATTCATCCCGATTGGCTCGAATGCCACGGATATTCCAATGGATAATGGACATAGGGTGGACAGAAAGTGGAAGAATGTGACCAAGGTTGCCGTCAACTCAACGACTGCTCAGAGCTTGCGACCGACAGCGTGGAACGGCATTCGGCCGAAGGCAGAAGATCCTGATCCATAGGTTGTTCAGGAGCAGCTCTTGCCACCAGGGATCGGCCGGTTGATCGGCCGCCAGCAGTGCGCCTCGGCGACACAGAAGACGGCCGAGGGTGGCTACCGCCAGGTGCTGCTGTAGATGAGACACCCCGTGGCGGAGAAGGAGAGGAACTGGGTTTCTTATTAGCCTTCTTTGAAACCGGATGTTTAGATGAAGGAGGAACCGGTGGTTGTGTAGTTGGGGTACGTAAAAAATCTTCACGAGTAGGCTCTTTTTGGGACGTCCGGGTCTCTGACTTTTGGGCTCGAGATTTAGCAGAACCCGATGAAGGGTGATCCACAGAGTGAGCAGGCGAAAGTGGGGAGGCTGAACGGGCGATCTTTGCGCTGGCCGATCTCACGACCGTGGCACTAAAGGTGAGATCACAAGTCTGCGTGGCTGCCTCCTTTGTTGGCCGAGGAGAGGCAAGAACAGAGCTGTATTTACCTGTCTGAGGCACAGTGGGCTGTCGACTGGCGAATAACTTTCGAGCAGCAAAGGTCGACACCTTTTCCTTCACTCTGATTTCCTCAATGAGCTTTCTGTCTTTAAAAATGGGGCAATCTCTGGAGGAAGCAGCGTGGTAACCCATACAGTTGATGCAACGAGGGGATGGAGGTGGACAAGCACCCTCATGGGCATCCTTGCCACACGTAACACATTTGGCCGGATTGGAACAGGACTGGCTGGTATGATTGAACCGCTGACACCGATAGCAACGCGTAGGGTTTGGGATGTAAGGGCGAACGGAAATCTCATAGCCCGCTTTTATGTTCGATGGGAGTTGAACTCTGTCAAATGTCAAGAAGAGAGTACGGGTTGGAACGATGTTCTTGTCAACCCTTTTCACAACGCGATGAACAGCCGTTACGCCCTGGTCAGACAGGTAGTTTGAATTTCCTCGTCGGACTATCCGTTGAGGGAGCGTGTATAAACGACCCCACATGAGGAATTTAAAGTGCAGTGCGCTTCCAGGGAAGGTGTGTAGCAGTGAAGTACGCAGCAATTTTTGTGCCTGGAGGGCACTGAGTGTTTCTAACGACAAGTTGCCATTTCGTAATCTGGAACAGGACTTTACAGGACCAGCAATTGCGTCGACACCTTTCTGAATAATGAAAGGGTTGACTCAGGAGAAGTCGTGATCGTCAGACCGAGAAACAACAAGGAACTGTCTGTGGCTGAGACTCATTGAACTTTCGCTTATGAGCAGACGTAGTAGAAGATGAGGAAACAATTGCGGAGGTATCCCCCATGATTACCGGCGTCTCCGATGGCGCGCTCCTCCCTTGTGGGGGCCCTCTCTGAGGACACTCCCGCCTTAGGTGATTGTTCACACCTCCCGAGAAACGGACGGAGGGACCAATCGGCACTTTCGGAGGGTATCAGCTCGGGTAATCACCCCTCCCTGGGCCTGGTCGTTACCAGGGGGTACGTACGTGTCCCACCTGTCTACCTGGGGCAGGGAATTAGGCGTTACCCCGTCACCGGCTATGCATGAAAATGCGTGGGTCGGCCTTCAGACACGCACAGGGAGGAAAAAAGAGAAAGGGAAAATCAAAGAAAGGGAAAGGGAAGAAGAGAGGTCTCAAACGCCGCAGCGGAGAAAACAGTAAAGAGAAGAGGTAAGGAAAAGAGAAGGATAAGGGAAGGATGAAGACTTGCAAGCAGAGAAAAAGAAGAATGTGTTACATTCTCGAGCGTCTGTCTCCGGACGTAGGCACAAAGCATACTTCCAGAGGGGGAGAAAGGGAAGGAAAGAGGCGGTGGTGAGGGGGGGGGGCGAAGATGGGGGATGGGGACGGATGCGTAGAAGGAAGGTATGCAGCCCGGAAAGGGAGGAGGGCCACATTAGCTCGGGGTCCCGTGCTCGCTACGCACGTATCCACAAAAGAGTTGTGGACCCCCTGGGAGGGGTTGAACGAGGTTGTGTAATAGGTCTACGGGAAGCTGTATGTTCCTTCTGCGATACTGCAGGAAGACTTGGCACGAATATAGCCACTGTATGTCATTTCTGGCAGCGGTGCTCAGGAGAATGTACCGTCGCAAAAAGACCGGGCTCTGGGCAGCCACATCGCATTACCGAGAGGGAAGACCATCTTTTTTGGCGTGTGTGTATCGTAATGCATCTGCAGCAGAAATCTGAGTAGCAGCTGGAACCACAGTCACACAACGAACTGCTATAAAACGATTACTTCTAGGACATCTCTCAGCCAGACGCCATATAACGTCCAATCCACTAACCTGAAACCACTGCCATTTGCGACATCAGTGCTGTTCAGCGAGAGCCCGTTGGAGGGAAGGGTGGAGATATGATGTGTTTTCTGGTGAAAACTGATCCTGCATCGGTGCCTGTCATGGTCGTGTGTTGGTTAGGAGGAAATTGGTTGAGGGCCTGCAACCACCCAGTCTGTAAGTTAGACACACTGTACCTACATCTGAAGTTATGGTCTGGAGTGCCATTCCGTATGACAGCAGTAACACTCTCGTGGCTGTCCCACGCACCCTGGCAACAAATGTGTACGACAGTCTTGTGATTCGACTTGTTGTCCTACCATTTGAAAACAGCACGCCTGCCCACGTACCGCTCTTGTAGTACAACATGTTCTACAGAGTGTCGATATATTGCCAGTGTCTGCTCGACCACCCGATTTGTCTTCAACCGATCATATATGGAACATCATCGGAAGACAACTCCAGCGACATCTGCAAGGAGCATTAATCGTCCTTGTATCGATTGACAGTGCAATAGGCGTGTAACTCCATCCCACAAACCGACATCCAGCACCTGTACAACTCCATACATGCAGGTTTGCTTGCTTTCATGAAATGTTCTGGTGATTACACCGTTTGTTAATGTACCAGCATTTCTCATTTGCATTGGTTTATCGCATACTTACATCAACCCGTGATCTTGCAACGTTAACCACTGAAATATGTTATCTAAGAAAAATTTCCCTGAAATTTCATTATCTACATCAAGTGCTTTTCGGTTGCGTTGCTTTTTTGATCAGTGTATTTTGTTTTTTAGACAAAACCAAATGGCGCAGTCCATTGGTGAAGCGCAGACGGGCTGCGCCATATTATTTTCGTTATTATAGGACCCTCCCACGGTAATGTCACGTGGGGATTGATATGTGTAGTGGGACTGCAGAAATCTTCCTGCAAAAAGCCAAAAATTAATTACGAAAATTTATTTTCTCCGCTTGATAATTAGAGATTTGTGACTCTTTCACATTGAATACAATTTTAATCTTGCCTACACGTACACTGGAATTTACAAACGGTGCAGATTTTATGAAGTTTTAGTATACTGTATGTACGTTGCGTGTAGTGCGGAAGCCAAGTTTGCGACCTCGAGAACCCTGTAAATTTGCAGGAGCCGAAAATCTGCGACTTTTCGGCCTATTTTTTCCGTTTTCTCTCTATTTTTCCCCCTTTCGTTCTACGTCAAAAATCACTCACACCTAATTTGTAGAGTGTACAGTTTCCTACAGTTTGCGCTCATCAAGCGTACTTTTACACCATTTGGGTACAGAGCTTCAAAATGAATAGAATATTCTCACATTAAAGAACAGAAACTTCAAATGTATATTCAAAAACTGAAAATCTCTGCGAATGAAAGAAAGAAAGATCACAGAAAATTTTTACTGCTGTGACCTCTTTGGCCCACAAGCCAAGTTGGGGTGTGAGCTACTGGGTGTATCAGCTAGAGGGTTGTCAGCTACTGGGGTGGCACTCCATGGTACAGAAGAACAGCAACTAAAGTCCTCTATATTACAGCAAAACCGTAACTAGTTGCCCCATGTTACATCTGGACTGCTACAGCAAAATTGTATCAAGTTGTCCCGTGATGCAGCGATTTCCAGTATAACCATTGTGTGTGGGATAAAGATGGATAGTTGAGATGATGACTTTCTTTCCCTCACAAATGCGTTTATGTTGATGCAGGAAAATATGACATACTTCCAGATTGCGTCTTTGCTTGTGTAAACAGAGGCAAGTTTAAGCATGACTTCATTTAAGCGTGTTGAGACTTGTTCTGGCGCACCATCTAATGCAGTAAGTTTCCCCTGTTACAGCAAAAGTTTGACAAGTTGCTCTGTGTTATAACAAAACTGTAGCAAGTTGCATGCCATGTTGTAGTTGTGTTGTAGATACTGTTGGTGATAAAGAGGGTCAGTTAAAATGATGGTTGCAGTTACACTGATCATGGTGACTGCCATAGCTTCAAATGCATGGTGACAGTGCATGAACCACTGCTTGGCAGTGAGTGACATCTACTGGTTGTCAAATAGTGTTGTAACAGCAGAACATGACAGTGTGTAAGCCATGACTTGACAGCAAGTTACGAATAGTTCCTGGTAGTTCCTACTAATTCCAACTGCTTTGGACAATTTACGTTGCCATGTTACAGCAAGTGAAATAAATGACATTTTATGTGCCATAGGTAGCAGCCACAGGATCTTTGAACTGTATTCTGAGATCAGTAACTGACAGTGTGTATGTCTAGTGGGTGACCGCTCTTGAGGGTGTGAGCTACTGTGGGTTTCAGCTGCTGTTTAGTGTCAGCTGCTCAAACTGTAACAACTTGCTGTTCCAAACTGTGAAATGCTGCCCTGAAATTGACTATTTTTATCTCACTAAATACTCACTGAGGGTAATGGTGAAAATTTTTTACACTTTCAGGTCGATTTGCTACAGTTTCTGGGCCAGTTTTTACAGTTTTGGGGCAACTTGTTACAGTTTTGAGGGCAAGTTGTGAAAGTACCTGGAGCAAACGTTACACTTTTGATGCAAGTTGATAAAGTTTTCAGCCATGTTCTTACACCAGGCCAGTTTTTTTATAGTTTCGGGGCAAGCTATTACAGTTTTGGGGCAAGTTCTTCAGTTTTGGAGCAAGTAGTTACCTTTTTGGATCAAGATGCTACAATTCTGGGGTTAGCCTACACTGCTCAGTCATTGACACTCTCAGTAACTTATTCCCACTGCACATGCACACTGTCAGTCACAGGATGTTTCAATACAGTAGCTGACACTCACTACGAATTTATCGGCCACACACTGTCAAGTCATGGTACTTACTCTAACACGAAGATGTGACTCCTTGGAACTAGCCAAAACTACACAGTACAACTTGGAATATGGTGTCACTGTATAGCACATGCATTGTCAGATTCTGCTTTCGGAATACTATTTGAGTTGCAGTAGCTAACACCCACTGTTAGGTTATGGCACATATACCATCACCATGCTTTCTAGGTAGCGGCAGACATGATGATGATTGGGGCAATGGTGGTCACCTTATCATCTACTAAAACAAGGTGGAAAATCCCAGTGGCTGATGCTCCTGGTAACTGACTTCTCCAGTAGATGAGGCCACCCCTACCCACGAGCAGGTGACACCACCAGTAGCTGACACCCACTGCACATGTGCATTGTCAGCTACTGGTGTTACAGTACGATTTTAAACTCCAGTAGCTGACACCCTCTGTAAAGCCATGCCACATACGCTAGCGCTTCGGTTTTAGGACGCTATTTCAGTTCAGAATACCTATTTGCTGTGAGTGAGCCATTTGGGTCTTAATTTATAGCAGCTATAGGATCAAAAATGGTGCCTGTTTTTCTGGGCATGTCCAAAAGAACGGACAACACACACAAACACACACACACACACACACATTATATATATATATATATATATATATATATATATATATATATATATATATATATATATATATATATAAGACAGCCAGAGATTTCTTCAGTACAGATGCACATCAGACTCGAACTCTTACGGAAATCAGTGAAAAGCTGTGAGTAATGAGGATAATGGGCAAGGGGTACTACATTTGTAGTGTGTGTATAAGTTGAGAATCTGCATCTGATGGGAAGCATACTAGGGTATTCTGTGTGGTTGCGATGACCACCATTTCCGGATGGCTCAGTGATCAGAGGCAACTATATGGGCTCCAACGGAATGCAATGCATGTTCTGCTATGTTCTCCCAAGCTAGCCACAAGGTTGTAAGGATTTCGTATGAGATGGAGTTCCGTTGCTCCAGATGGGCGGCTGACAAATGCTGAACGATCGTTTGTGGAGGGGCTGTAACACAACCTCCTAATGCATCCCACACATGCTCGATGGGATTTAAGATGGGAAAACGGCGAGCATATCTATTCGCCAAATATCCTCTTCTTCCAAGAACTCCTCCACCTTCGCTGTTTGATGCGGGTGCCTATTGTCATCCCTAAAAATGATGTCGTGGCCGAAAGCACCCCTGAAAAGACGCAGATGGGGAAAGACTAGCGTCACAATAGCGTTGGACACTGATTGTAGTGTTCTCAACGATTTGGACATGCAACGTAATGCCTCACCATACTGTAACACCTGGACCACCAAGACGATCATGTTCGACATTGTTGGATCTACAGTCATACAGCAAGATTTGAGAACACGTAATGCTGTCGAACATAACTGTCTTGATGGCCCACGCGGTATTGTGTGGGGAGGCATATGATGAATGAGCGTAATGACCTCAAAATCTGTAAGGACCATATACTCACATGTCAACGCTATTGTGGCTACTACCTCCCTAAGTGCGCCTTTTCAGGGACTGATTCGACCCTGACTTCATTTTTATGGATGACAATGCACACCCGCATTGAAGAACACAGCTGAATGGTTCTTGGAACGAGAACATATTCGGTGAATGAGCTGACCTGCCCGTTGGGGAAACGTATTGCACGACTTCGACATGCATCAAAGACCATGCAGCAGTTGTCAAACCGCACTGGTGGTGGACTGCAGTAGACTACCACAAGAATTTTTTCTCAACCTCGTGTCCAGCATAGGAGTACGTCGCAGCGCATGCACTGCCATCCTTGGTGATCGCACACCCTATTAACCATGTCCCGCATTTCTAATGACCAGGGGCCCATCATGAATCGTGGCGACTTCAGTATAATTATTGTTTTTGAATTAAAGTGTTATTTTTGTTCATGTCTTTGCGTGTTTCTCTCAGTTAAATTCTATGTAACAGTGTAGCAGTTTCTTTCTATGTATCGTCCAAGCTTATGTTACTTGGTAGTGACATAAAATGCAAAAGTTACTTTCGTCCTTAACTTTTAGACACTATTGTACTTTATGAACCCTCTTATGACTATTCGCTAGGTGCAACAAGGTTAATACTATGTTATTTTCAGACGAATAATTTAGTTGTCACGTATTCAAAAAGTTGACGAACCATCAAACAAGTCCATATTTTTTTATGCAGATCTCTGTAGTGCAGTATCCTGCTTTGCGACATCGAGAACCCTGTGCAAACTTGGAGGGAGGGGGGGGGGGGGGGCATAAAAACAGCTGTATTGAAGCATTTCTTTGTGTTTTTTCTATAACTGTTCCACCTCCGTTCCATGAGAAAAGATACTTAAACCTTTCTTGTACAGCGTTAAGTTTCCTACAGCTTGCATTGATTAAACGTCTTTTTGTACCACATACCCACCAAGATACGGAGCTTCAATGTCACGATAAATTTCTCAAATCGTCAAAACACTGTAAAACATGCATTTTTCAGTATGATAACTTCAATTTTAAAGATTTTTTTTTTAAAAACATAGGCATACCTGCCACTAACGGTTAACGTTAACCAACCCCAAGAAGCCCTTGAAAATAAACTGATAATTTCTGCTTTGGTTGGACGCCAGGTCCGGCGATGTCCTCGGAAGCCTTAATGTGGTTGGCATCCTCCACCTTCGAGATTTCTTAGTGTTGGTGGTCATATTACCGGTACCATACTATAGACTGTGTGTTTCTATACGTGTACCCTAACGAAGAAAAAAATGTTAAGTTTAGGATGTTGGTTTAGAACCTGCGTGTCGAATGTGTACGAGAAATGAGGTCATTTGAGCTATACTATAAGTGCGCATGTGCACTGCTAGGACATCTCAACCTTAAAGAACAAACGTTCCGTCAGGATTTTCCCAAATCCATGCCTGAAGGTTACTTAACTATTTGTCATACTCAAAAATCATGGCCCGGCATCTGATCAGATATTACGATGGTTCATACCCTACTGATGGCAATGAAGAGTTATGAAGGGCTGTCCGATGACCACTGCATAGCAGATAGTGTGATGCTTCGATGAATGTACGCTGTGTCTTCACCAGCGCAAAAATTCATTGAGGTATGTTCACGAACATATGAACAACACCTAGATACGAGGCCTTCCCATGTAACTAGGGTTTTCTTAACATTCACCATTCCTTGAGGATAAAGAGAGAGTCACTTAGCACAGTAACAAAAAAAATCCAAATGTGTGTGAATTCCTAAGGGCCCAAACTGCTGAGGTAACCGGTCCCTAGATTTCCACACTATGTAAACTAACTTAAACTAAATTACGCCAAGAAGAACACACATACACCCATGTCCGAGGGATGACTCGAACCTTCGGCGGGACGGGCCGCGCAGTCCGTGACATGACGGCTCAAACCGCGCGGCAGAACAGTAACAATTGGTCACGAAGAATAGCAATACGGTTCTGCATATTCTGATCCATAGTTCAAGTTTCCGCCACTATTTGGTCCTATTATTGCGGCCCTGCAGTTTATGAAAGTGGTGAGAAATTTCCAAATCCAAGATGGAAGCAGCCACCACATGCCTCCACCCCCTCAAATGGTTCAAATGGCTCTGAGCACTATGGGACTTAACTTCTGAGGTCATTAGTCCCCTAGAACTTAGAAGTACTTAAACCTAGCTAACCTAACGACATCACACACATCCATGCCCAAGGTAGGTTTCGAACCTGCGACCGTAGCGGTTGCGCGGCTCCAGATTGTAGCGCCTGGAACCGCTCGGCCACTCCGGCCGGCCCCATCCTCTCACTTATCTATCAGGTGATAAGCTTTGAACTCCTAATCTATGACACCATCATTATCGCACGTGACAGGTCACAATTTCTCTACCCTTCCCCACCTCCACCTTCCTCCCAGCTCTGTAGCCATTAACTGTGTAGTACTTAAAAGAAACAACCAATGACAGCGTGTTTTTGTGGTCTTTAAAATGAAACAGGAACCCACAACTACTCTCAGAGCAGCTATCTTGACTGCGCTCAAAAGCATCCCAACGATCTGAACTTTTTCTTTTGCAACATGTTCAAAAGTATTTATCCAAAAACAGTTACATAAAAAGTGTAACTTGCAGTACTTGCAAATTTGTCAATAAAACATGCACACATGAATCGCGGTGTTTCCAAAGCAATTACATTCTTGGAATAAAAGTGTTATTTCTGCTTGGCAGACTATACAGGACTGTAGCAGTTCTTTCTGTATGTGCACCAAGTTTCATCGAGCTGTGGAGCAACAAATTATGCGGAAGTTTTGCACACCAGTGTAGTAACCAAAGTGTTTCCGCAAGCCAGGCACAAGTTGTGAAGGTTTTGTATCTTAATTATGAGCAGCTGCTTCATTGGACTTGCTGCAATAGCGACGCTGCTCCTAAAGTTCGAACAGGGAAACAACAAATATATCAGCATGGATCTGATATACCTGAAGGACATCGTAGTTAGTGACGAGGAACAGTCAGTTCAGGCTCGTAAATGGGCAGCTGGTACGTTCATAAACAAGGGCAGTTTAATGGAGTTAAGTACGGCTTTATAAAAATGCATTATCTTCACGACGTATAGGAGCTGGTCACAGTGTAGCAATTAGTACAGCGTGCGAAGTAAAAGCTTTCAGTGGCCACATGCAGGTGCAGTGTTCCGGAGGATATCTTTGTCTTAACTCCAGATGGGCATTGTGGTGGGAGCGTCCTGTGTCTACCTGTCAAGCGCTTATTTGCAAGTCCAACAAGCGTCAGGCCTTCCCAATCACCTGTTTTAATTATCACGCATGAGTCTGCCTGTTTGTAACTAGCCCGAACGTCACTCTAATCTGATAAATTGTATTGCATGGTCTGCGACATCATAGCAACGAGCTTGTGATGCAGGCAGACGGCTAGCCATGAGTAAGCAGAAATGTCTCTTCCATTCGGGTGTAGAGCCTGCATGCAGTGGGTTATTGCAGTCAGTGAACAACTAGTGCAACAGGCCATTTTATACATATGAACCAAAAAAATATGTTTACCATAAAACTTGTTCTTTATTCAGCACTGCTCTTCACTTGCAGTTTCTCTGTTGAGGTAATTAACCCGTGACTCTGTTATTTCAGTTATGGATGCTATGAATATGTAGACGAGAAACCACTCATACGGACACGTTATAAAACCTAACACACGTCGCTTTTGTATTTTTAGACTTATTAGACAGCTAAAAAGTCACGCAAGTTCAGTCTTAGCGTCTCTGTATGCACTAAATGGTCAGGAAACTTCCAGCTCTGTTTTGGAGGTATCTGAGTATTGACGTATGATGTGACGATACGTTTTATTTATTTGAAAGGTACGACAAGGGTGACGGTGAAAAGTCGCATTAATTTAGGCGATGTTGAGGAAATTAGATCACGAAGTAGTGTATGAGTTTTGCTACTTGAACAGCAACATGACAGACGATGGACGAAGCAGAGCTGGCTTGAGTCCTTGAGCACAGTAATCTTTATGAATCAGTCCGCCTAAACCATTTAAGAATTTTCTGGTATGTTACGTCACGCTACTGTAATTAATATAAATTTGTGAATATCATCTAACAACATTATTCAGCGAGGATTCCGAAATCATGGTGCACAGTGGTTTTATTCGCTTGAGTGCGTTAGAGGAAGTGAAGGAGAAATAATCGTGCTTCCTAAAAATGACAGCCTCAGTTGGAAATGGAAACCATACTTTCAGCATACCATTCAAGCATGAATCCACTAAACCACTGATTTAAAATCTGTTGAGTCCATGATTTTGTTGGAATGGAAGGAGCGCCACACTGGATTGGAATTCACATGGCATCTTGCTCGTATTCTTCTAATAAACATTGTAATCCATCTTCCACCCTTCCTTACTGCATAGGTTTAAGTCAAAATTGTGCCTCTCAATTTTCCTACCACCTCACCCCCCCCCCCCCCTCCCACACACACACCAGCAGGTGCGTAAACATAGAAATACACACAGAGGAGAGAAAGAAGTGGGAGAGGGGGGAGGGAGAGAGAGAGAGAGAGAGAGAGAGAGAGAGAGAGAGAGAGGGAGAGAGAGGGGAAGAAGTGATAGAGGAAATGTTGGCAGCAATTGTACTCAGAAATACGATAACAAACTCCAAATAAACACCCAGTTCTGCAGTCAAAACTACCAGTTTTCGTGTTAAACAGATTAATTATTAACTAATCATTAGCAATGAAGTATTCACGCCACCTAGTACAATAAGTACAAGGTCTGTAAAAAGAAGAATAACTTCGACGAGAAAGTGCATATAATTTCCGGAAATGATGAGTTTCTATGGCGCTCAAGCTGTGGCCTCAAGTAAGAGGAAGAGAACTCGCCAAGAAAAGCAAAAAATAACTGTTCGATTTGTTTCAGTGAAATAGATACTAATGTAACTATTTTAATTCTATGATTAACATACGTAAAAAGAAACTATCTTCCGTTCAAGAACACTCACGGAAGACGCCTCTCACAGAAAATGCGAAACGCGTCTGGGAAATTAAATATCAGTCCTGAAGAACGGAAAAAGTTCTTTTTTATGAGCGAATAATTTTAAATACTGAAGATCTTGTGAGTACAGCTTACAGTTAAACTTTATTAATTTATATGACTACACGTTTTGCTAACACCGTACTGCGAAGAATTGTTAATTATTTCTGTATCAAGTACAGACTCAATACGATTTTAATTGTGATTGACTCTAAACTGAATTTCGAAATTTCCATTGTTTACAGGATACATCATTTCCTTTCGCTCAGAGTCTAAGTTTCGATCTGCAACAGTTCATTTACAGTCGGAAGTTGTATCTCTATCTAACCCTATCACTCTAGATCTAGCAAATTAAAGTGTCATTACCAGTAAATGAAGAGCTCAGCCGCTCATATAGCTTCGCGTATATGCAGTCAGTTGAGACGTGTCACATCACTCTCGGGTTAACGGTTACTACGTGAGCAGGTGATAAGTGTTACGACAATGGTAGGTGTTTGTGCAGCTACAGTGAAAATTGTGAATAACTTTAAATATGGAATTACTCAGAGGTTTTTACTGATTCGTGACGTAATGGGGCAGTCAGCGTCTTGTAGCTCTGTTATTACTGCTTGCACTGAAATTTTTCAACTGCTTTTCGAACTGAAATAGTGGAAGTGAAATAATTTTGGAAAGAGCACGTTGTACAAATACTGAAGCTTACCTGTTGTGGATGTTGTAGAAAATGCGACTATGTGATCCACATATACTATAAACATGGATAGACGTACATACGAGGTGCGACAATAAAGTAACGAGACTGATGTGAAAAAAAATGTTCTTACCGTTTTAGTCAAGTTTAGTGTTGGGTTGTCTCCTTCAAAGTAGTTCCCTTCTGATTGCACACACTTTTTCCAGAGCATCTGCCTTTGATGGTAACATTTCTGGAACTCATCTTCTGTAATATCCTCCAAGACCCTCGTCACAGGTTTTTGGACATCTTGTGTTGTTTGAAAATGGTGTCCCTTGACCCCGCTTTGACTCTTGGAAATAGATAAAAGTCGTACGCAGCGATATCTGGTGAATAAGGTGGCTGTGGTAGTACTGAAATTTGTTTTGAGGTTAAAAATTGCTGTACTGACAGAGCAGTATGGGATGGCGCATTATCATGGCTCTAAGCACTATGGGACTTAACATCTGAGGCCATCAGTCCCCTAGACTTAGAACTACTTAAACCTAACTAATCTAAGGACATCACACACATCCATGCCCGAGGCAGGATTCGAACCTGCGACCGAAGCAGCAGCGCGGTTCCGGACTGAAGCGTCTAGAACCGCTCGGCCACAACGGCCGGCCCGCAATATCATGATGCACAATCAAATTATCAGCGATGTTGTTACGAACAAGAAGAACTCTTTTATGAAGTCTTTCTAAAATTTCTTTCTAGTAATACTGGTTAACTGTTTGTACAGGAGGCGCCCACTCTTTATGAACAATTCCCTTCGAATCAAATGAACACCCAAGCATGCATTTCTCTTTTGACTTTGACATGCGAGTTTTTCTTGGTCTTGGTGATCCCTTTGAGCACCATTGCGAACTTTGGCGTTTTGTCTCTGGATCGTACGGGAGAAAAAAAAAAAAAAAAACAACTTTCATCACCAGTGATAACATGGCTCAACAATTCTGGATTGATTACTGTTTTCACTAACAGATCGGCTGCCACATTTTTTATTTTTCTGTGTTTCTCGTTGTTGTGATGTGAGATTTTTGGGGACCATTTTTGCACAAATCTTTCTCATACCAAGATCTTCAATCATTATTAGATGAACTGTTTCTCGATTGATATTCAGTTCTTCTGCAATCATTTTCACGGATAATCTTCAATCAGATCGTACGAGTTCATGCACCCTGGCCAAGTTGACATCCGTCCAGTCTTCATCTTCAACATTCGTTCTGCCTTCACTAAACATTTTATGCCAACGAAAAACTTGAGCTCTTGACATAACCTCCTCTCCTTAAACCTTCTGTAGCTTACCGTAAGTTGTCATCGCGTTTTCACCCAGTTTAATGCAAAAAGAAATGGCATACTGTTGTGCAGTATTATGCAGTTCCATTTCTGTGATGAGAGACACAAACACGTGTTAACTTATTATAGCACAACTCACGACTGAGCAGTTGCATCGATGTGCCGCTTGGTCTAGAAGCAGCTTATAGACCAAGGTCAAAGATATTGTGCCTAAGCAAGCCTACAGGGTTGCCACATCTTGCAAAGAAAATCAGTCTCATTACTTTATTGTCGCAACTCGTATGTTCCACATCTCCTCCTAAACCACTGTCTCAATTTCAATTACACTTGGTAGTCTTACCATTTACTATCTGGAAAGAAGCACTGTGGGGATAAGAACCACCTACCTCTTAAAGGCGTCGGGTGGAGGTGGAACAGGCTCCTAGCTCACGAAGTGCAAACAGCCAGACCATATCCATCCAGTATTTGAGAATAAGAGCACATGACTTGCAACGAACTTTGCATATGATGTCAAAGCCTTATGAAAATTTCTCCCCTTCACACCACCAACAAAACGATGAAAGGAAAAAGAACTGTAACTACACTTTCGACTTTCACGCAAAAAACTGCTGCTTCAGTCAAGATATTTTAATTTATTACTTCTTTAATAATAATTATAGATGCAATATATTTTGCAGATATTATTCACAAAACAACCGAATGTTCCTGCAGAAATTCATCGTTGTATGACACATTGTTCAGGAGATGTCACGTCATAAACACTGAGACGAGTGAAAAGCTGCCGCATCATGCGCGACGGTTTAATTTATTACTTCTTCTCTACTAACTCTACTCGCAAGACATTTCGCAGACAGTATATGCAAACACCACTGAAAGTAACTGAATAATTGCGTCATTGTACGACACATGGTTAAGGAGATTTTTTTTCTTTAGTTATCCATCTTCCTACCGGATTGATGCAGTCCGCCACGAATTCCTCTCCTGTGCCAACCTTTTCATATTAGAGTAGCAATTCCAACCTGCGTCCACAATTATTTGCTTGATGTATTCCAATCTCTGTCTTCCGGTACAGCCTTTTCCCTTTACAGCCCCCTCTAGCACCACGGAAGTTATTCCCTAATGTCTTGAGAGATGTCCTACCATCTTGTCCCTTCTTCTTGTCAGTGTTTTGCATAAATTTCTTTCCTTGCCGATTCTATGGACAACCTCCTCATTCCTTATCGTATCAGTACATCTAATTTTCAACTTTCGTCTGTAGCACCACATCTCAAACGCGTCGATTCTCTTCCATTCCGGTTTTCCCACAGTCCATATTTCATCATCCAATGCTGTGCTTCTAACGTACATTCTCAGTAGTGTCTTCCCCAAATTAGATTCTATGTTTGTAACCAGCTGAGTTCTCTTGGCCAGGAGTGCACTTTTTGCCTGTTCTAGTCTTCTTTTTATGTCCTTCTTGCTCCATCTATCATGGTTTATTTTGTTGCCTCGATAGCAGAATTACTCAACTTCGTCTACTTCGTGATCCCTAATTCTAATCTTAAGTTTCTCACTGTTCTCATTTCTGCTAATTCTCATTACTTTCGACTTTCTTCGATTTACTCTCAATCTATATCCTGTACTCAATAGACTGTTCATTGTGTTCAACGGATCCTGTAATTCTTCTTCACTTTCACTAAGGATAGCAATGACGTCAGCAGATCTTATCGTTGATAACCTTTCACCTTAAATTTAATCCCACTCTGGAACCTCTCTTTTATTTGCGCCTTTGCTTCTTCGATGAATAGCTTACTTCGTGCTTAGTTTTCCAGTCTCATTGTTCTTTCCTGGTTATTGTATGTATTGTATATTACTTGTCTTTCCCTACAGCTTCCCCTACTTTTCTCAGAATTTTGAACACCTTGCACCATTTGAAGTTACCGAAAGTCCAGGTCTACAAATCCTGCAAACGTGTTTTGATTTGTCTTTAGCCTTGCTTCCATTATCAACTACAACGTCAGAAAAGCCTCTCTGGCAACTTTACCTTTATTAAAGCCAAACTGATGGTCATTTGATGGGAAATCGATTGCAGTGAATAGAATATTGTTTAAACATTTTAGAAATTGTGCGGAATGTTGTTAATTTAAACAATTTGTGGAATACAAGCCGGAGTAAGGAATATAGTTTATTTGTTTATTTAAATAATTTGGCGGGAAATCGATTGCAATGTATGGAATATTGTTTAAATAATTTAGACATTGTGTGGAATATTGTTTATTTAAAAGATTTATGGGATACAAGACAGTGTTTGAAATACAGTTTATTCATTTATTTAAAGAATTTGTCGGGACATGCACTTCAGTGTATGGAGTGCTGTTTATTTAAACAATTTTCAGGCTACAAGGCAGTCTATGGAATATACTGTTTATTTAAAGAATGTGTGAGGAAATCGATTGCAGTGTGTAGGATATTTAAAAAATTGCGATGCTTTTCAATGCCCGTAACGTAATTACTCTGTCACAGATTGCTTAAGCATATCTGAAAAACCTTCTCATGTCTGGGCTTTCATGCGGGCAGCCTGGAGTCGGGGCGCGCCTCAGGGCCTTTGGTGGCCTCACCGCTGTCGACTGTTGGCGGCTCCAAAGCCCCGTGAAGTATCGCGCTAATACCTGGAAAAAAAGTATGAAATAGCGGCAACCCTTTGATATTGGTACCTGTGAAATTCAAGTACCAACTCATCTGCATGCTATGTCCTTAAACAATCTGCATAACATTTGCTTGCAATACCACTATTTGAAACAATAAATTGATCAATCGTAAATTTGATGTTGCGATTGGGTTTTTAAAGTACTATAAATCCCTTAGCCGGTTCTCTCTGCTATATTAGAAAGAAGGAGGTGAAGGAGGAAGGGTCTTCTGTGTGATAGAATAGAGAAAACAGCAAATACCACGGCCAGACAGAGTCCACTGTGATGTATTGAGAAGCACTCAACATACCATCCAATTCATAGCAGTAGTTGTCATGGCTAGATGTCGGAGATCGCTGAAACACTCACCCTTGCCACACGTTCATCTCCCGAGGTCCACAGTGCGCCAGGCCTCTCATTTGCCAAAGGAACCAACGCTGAGAAATCGGCGAAAACTACCACCGTGGCCAGAGCTGCAGTCGTGGACGCATATGTATGCCAAAGTGCACCAGTCTGTCCCCTGGCCTCCCTGCAGCTTCGTCCATGTCATCGTCCCAGTTTAATTCAGAACTGGCCAGAAGTCGGAGAGCGCTATGTCTACCGCCTTCTGCACCCTGTGGAGAAACAGGGTGAGCTGAGTTAATGCGACAGGACCGTGTTCAGACTACTCTGTGGAATAGGAACTTGTCGTAGCTTCGCCAACCGTGTACAGATGAAAGGCCAGCGCCAACGAAGCTTCCTCCTGCAACACGAGGCTTTCATAACTCAGAGTATATCCAGGTCAGCATTCGAGTGTGGACGGACCACATGTTATATCCGGAGTGATGCTGGGATGCGGATCCACAATATCCCCCATCGGGTATAGTGTTTGAAGATGGATCTGCTGCATGTTATACCCAGAGCGATGTTCAGAGGCAGATCCACAATACGCCACATCCAGGATAGGGCTCGAATCAACGACACATTATGTCCGGAGATGTTTTCTATGTTCGAAGTTGGATCTACCAGGTGGAGGACTGTCCACAATGCATGCACAAACACAGACATACAGAAAACAGAGCAGCGTACTGCAGCTGTAGAATATGTGGTTGGAGGTGGCTATGCATTCGACTACAGTGCTATAGTATGCAGTCTGATCAGAAAAACAGTCCATTTGCGCTGTATGTTCGCAACTGTTCTACATTTCCAAGCAGTATTGGAAAACTGAGCGAGATGTATCTCATGATCGTGTATGAGAGGTCTGGTGTGCACCGTGTGGACCTCGGGACATGAGTGTGAGGGATGTGCGAGTGTTTCACCGATCTCTGACGTCTAGTCCAGGCAACTACTGCTACAGATTGGATGCTGGTATAAGTGTGTCATGTACAGTGCTTCTCAATATATCACAGTGGAATCTGTCTTGCAGTGGTATTTGTTGCTTTGTTGTCTCTGTTGTATCATGCAGTAGACCCTTCCACATCCTCCTCCTTCCGAATGTAGCAAAGAGGACCAGCTTAGGAATTATATAGTGCTTTAAAAACCTAACCGCAACATCAAATTCCTGACTGATCAATTTATTGCTTTCGATAGTAGTATAGCAAGCATACACACCAGTTCAAACCCTCTGCAGATTGTTTAAGGACATAGCATGCAGCTGAGCTGAAATCTAAATTTCTCAGGTACCAGTATGAAAGAGTTGCGCTATCTGACGCTTTCGTTTAGGGATTAGCGCGATACTTCACGAGGCTGTAAATTGTTTAAGCAAATATTATTCCATACACTGCGGTCAATTGCCTGACAAATTCACTATATTCCAAACACTGCCTTGTATTATATAAATTGTTTAAATAAACAATAATCCACACAAGTTCTAAATTATTTACACTATATCTCATGCAGTGTAGTCGGCTTCCCGCCAGTTTTTTTTAAATAAATAAACTATATGCCATACAGCACATTTTATCCCATAAATTGCTTAAATCAACAATATTTCACAAAATGTCTAAATTCTTTGAACAATAATCCATACACTACTATCAATTTCCCACCAATAAGCAGAGTCTTTTTCCTGCCAATTTCCAGGTGGGGAGGAAGAGCGCATTGGGGGGTTTCCCAGAGGGGGAGGGGGTAACTAATTGATGGATTTAATTACTTAATCAATCCAGTTGATTCAAAAGTGAGCTTGTATTGGCAAATGGTGTTTGCTGAGGGGTGAGGGAGGAGAGGGGGAGGAGGATGGGGAGGGGCAAGGAAGGGGAGGGGAATGGGAGGGAGAGCGTGGGGTTTTCTTGGAGAACATTTACCCAAACACAAGGCTGAGGGCCTATCAATCAAAAGGACAGATTATCCGCAGGAGGTCATAATCCAGTTGGCTGAACAATAGGTTAAGGACCTATCAATCAGAAGAGAACTATTTGGTCCCTGAATGTATACTTTCTCCTGAACGTATATAACCTGCACTAACAAGGTGTCCTGATTTTTCCATACTACTCCTTGGTACTCCTTTCAATCCTATATCTGATATCTAAATCTATACATGACTAGTATGTAATATAGCTGGAATCCTTCCATATTTTCAAGCCTTTTCCAATTATACCTACTCCTTTTGTGATTCTTGGAGAGAGTACTCACTATTACTAGCTGAAATTTATTGGAGAACTCTCATTGAACTTTCTCACATTGAGAAGTCAAAAGGAGCAATCTGTTTTACTTGGTACAAACTTTCTACACACAACATTGTATAAATATCTCTTTATTTATAAACGACTGGTTTTGACAGACTTTGTTGTCAACTTCAAGTATACCAAATTTTTTTCAATAAAATGTGTTCATTTTGAGTTGGACCTCACAAGTTGTCAGGAAAATAAAATGTAGCACATTATACAAAAGTTTGTCATAAATAAAACATTTAAAATCAAAAAGCACCTTGTGCACGTGGCCATGGGTGCTATGTATATGGGCGTGACCATGTGCACAAGATGCTTTTCAATTTAAATGTTTTATTGAAGACAAATCTTTATATAATGAACTACATTTTATCTACCATTTTATCTACATGACTACTTGACATGAGGAACAACTCAAAATGAATACATTTTATGACAATAATTTTTTAAGTCCTGAAGATGACTGTGAAGTTTGTTGAAAATGAATGCTTGTAAAAAAGAAAAGAAACATTTATGTGAAGTCAGCTTTAGAAAGTTTTATCAGTTAGTCTTTTGCTCTCTCATTCCTAACGGCAAGCCCATATTCTTCTGTAACTATTTCTTCTACTTTTTCCCCTACAACCACTTTCCTATCCCCCATGAATATCAGATTTTCGTCTCCAGTTGCGTACTGAATTACTCATTCAGTTTCCTCATATTCTTTCTCCATTTCTACATCTTTTGCTTCCGACATCGGCATGTATACCTGAACTATTGTAGACAGTGATGGTTTATGTCGAATCTGATGAGAAAAACTCTGTCTCTGAACCGTTCACGTTCACTCACTCTCTGCCCTACCATGCTATTCATAAAGCATCCTACTCATGTTATTCCATTCTCTGCTGCTGGTACTGCCCTATACTCATCTGACCAGAAATTTTTCTCTTCTATCCCTTTCACATTAGGAGATATGGTATCACAAACATTGAGCTACCTGGAAACGGAACTCCAGGCCTAAATTCCATAGAGGTACATGTGAAATATGGGTACAAATATGTGTGAAATATATTAATATATTTGAAATAAATGTGACATATGCGTACGCAGACAATGTCGGCAGTGAAAAGGTCTTTCTAAATCCCTGGATCGATATCAACCGAACTTGAGCACAAATAACTTTATATGTGACAAAAACTACTGTGCGGGCAAGAACAAGCAACCTCCTATTGGTGTGGGGATGATAACGTGGAAAAGGGATAACGGAGGAGGAGATGAACAGATAGGCAGAGAAAAGGAAAAGGTGGATTTGGACAGTGAGAAGGAAGAGAGGGAGACCAAGACAGTAAGGAGAAAATAGACAGAGGAAGGGAAGAGGAGATGGACACAGAGAGAGAGGAGGAGATGGACAGAGAAAGAGGAGATTGACAGAGAGAAGGGGAGGAGTAGACGGGCAAAGAGAGACAGAGGATGAGCAGGTAGACAGAGAGACAGTGGGGAGTATGAACAGAGAGATGGGCTGAAGGAGATGGACAGGATGAGTGGGAAGGAGCAGATGAACTAATAGAATTGGAATAAATACACACCTGGTCAATGCGGGGTATTTAGCTAATAATTAAATACAAAGTTAACTGAGTGCAGTCAGTTGTGAAATATTTGCCTATATTCTTAAACTAGTTTTCGAACATCCTCAAGCTTATTTCCAAATGGGCATTCAGAAGTTACGTATTTATTGTTGTAGAGTGGCGCTGGGTGCTGACTTTGTGAATAGAAGATAGGAAACACTTAATGTGTCACATGA
Source organism: Schistocerca piceifrons (assembly GCF_021461385.2). Lineage (NCBI taxonomy): Eukaryota > Metazoa > Arthropoda > Insecta > Orthoptera > Acrididae > Schistocerca > Schistocerca piceifrons. Next base: position 773,101,719 of record NC_060139.1, on the reverse strand, counting down.
ATGACAGTTGCATGGAAAGTTGCGAATATCGACGGCGTCGATTACATTTTCCTTGAACACTGCCGATTGAGTCAATAACTATTTACTAAAGACACTGTCACCATAAATCCGCCAGTACGCAGCATGTGCTGTAAAACTTACGTATGTTACGAAGATCCTTTCTCAAAGACATAAAATTTTTCGTTTATAAACAGCTCTTCGTTTTCGATTTGAACATAAAATAGATGTTAAGTGGTCAAATACTTTGGTCTTGACTTGTGTTAAAATGAATGTTGAATAAAACAGTAATGAGAGAGTCTGATGTTTTCTAAATTCTTTTCACAGATCCAGTACATCTACATATACATCTACATCCATACTCCGCAAGCCACCTGACGGTGTGTGGCGGAGGGTACCTTGAGTACCTCTATCGGTTCTCCCTTCTATTCCATTCTCGTATTGTTCGTGGAAAGAAGGATTGCGGTATGCCTCTGTGTGGGCTCTAATCTCTCTGATTTTATCCTCATGGTCTCTTCGCGAGATATACGTAGGAGGGAGCAATATACTGCTTGACTCTTCGGTGAAGGTATGTTCTCGAAACTTTGACAAAAGCCCGTACCGAGCTACTGAGCGTCTCTCCTGCAGAGTCTTCCACTGGAGTTTATCTATCATCTTCGTAACGCTTTCGCGATTACTAAATGATCCTGTAACGAAGCGCGCTGCTCTCCGTTGGATCTTCTCTATATCTTCTATCAACCCTACCTGGTACGGATCCCACACTGCTGAGCAGTATTCAAGCAGTGGGCGAACAAGCGTACTGTAACCTACTTCCTTTGTTTTCGGATTGCATTTCCTTAGGATTCTTCCAATGAATCTCAGTCTGTCATCTGCTTTACCGACGATCAACATTATATGATAATTCCATTTTAAATCACTCCTAATGCGTACTCCCAGATAATTTATGGTATTAACTGCTTCCAGTTGCTGACCTGCTATTTTGTAGCTAAATGATAAAGGATCTATCTTTCTGTGTATTCGCAGCACATTACACTTGTCTACATTGAGATTCAATTGCCATTCCCTGCACCATGCGTCAATTCGCTGCAGATCCTTCTGCATTTCAATACAATTTTCCATTGTTACAACCTCTCGATACACCACAGCATCATCCGCAAAAAGCCTCAGTGAACTTCCGATGTCATCCACAAGGTCATTTATGTATATTGTGAATAGCAACGGTCCTATGACACCCCCCTGCGGCACACCTGAAATCACTCTTACTTCGGAAGACTTCTCTCCATTGAGAATGACATGCTGCGTCCTGTTATCTAGGAACTCCTCAATCCAATCACACAATTGGTCTGATAGTCCATATGCTCTTACTTTGTTCATTAAACGACTGTGGGGAACTGTATCGAACGCCTTGCGGAAGTCAAGAAACACGGCATCTACCTGTGAACCCGTATCTATGGCCCTCTGAGTCTCGTGGACGAATAGCGCTAGCTGGGTTTCACATGACCGTCTTTTTCGAAACCCATGCTAATTCCTACAGAGTAGATTTCTAGTCTTCAGAAAAGTCATTATACTCGAACACAATACGTGTTCCAAAATTCTACAACTGATTGACGTTAGAGATATAGGTCTATAGTTCTGCACATCTGCTCGACGTCCCTTCTTGAAAACGGGGATGACCTGTGCCCTTTTCCAATCCTTTGGAACGCTACGCTCTTCTAGAGACCTACGGTACACTGCTGCAAGAAGGGGGGCAAGTTCCTTCGCGTACTCTGTGTAAAATTGAACTGGTATCCCATCAGGTCCAGAGGCCTTTCCTCTTTTGAGCGATTTTAATTGTTTCTCTATCCCTCTGTCGTCAACTTCGATATCTACCATTTTGTCATCTGTGCGACAATCTAGAGAAGGAACTACAGTGCAATCTTCCTCTGTGAAACAACTTTGGAAAAAGACATTTAGTATTTCGGCCTTTAGTCTGTCATCCTCTGTTTCAGTACCATTTTGGTCACAGAGTGTCTGGACATTTTGTTTTGATCCACCTACCGCTTTGACATAAGACCAAAATTTCTTAGGATTTTCTGCCAAGTCAGTACATAGAACTTTACTTTCGAATTCATTGAACGCCTCTCGCATAGCCCTCCTCACACTACATTTCGCTTCACGTAATTTTTGTTTGTCTGCAAGGCTTTGGCTATGTTTATGTTTGCTGTGAAGTTCCCTTTGCTTCCGCAGCAGTTTTCTAACTCGGTTGTTGTACCACGGTGGAAAAATCTCCTACGATCTTGCTTGGCACATACTCATCTAACGCATTATGTACGACGGTTTTGAACTTTGTCCACTGATCCTCAACACTATCTGTACTTGAGACAAAACTTTTGTGTTGAGCCAACAGGTACTCTGAAATCTGCTTTTTGTCACTTTTTCTAAACAGAAAAAACTTCCTACCCTTTTTAATATTCCTATTTACGGCTGAAATCATCGATGCCGTAACCGCTTTATGATCGCTGATTCCCTGTTCTGCGTTAACTTTTTCAAATAGTTCGGGTCTGTTTGTCACCAGAAGGTCTAATATGTTATCGCCACGAGTCGGTTCTCTGTTTAACTGCTCAACGTAGTTTTCAGATAAAGCGCTTAAAAAAATTTCACTGGATTCTTTGTCCCTGCCACCCGTTATGAACGTCTGAGTCTCCTAGTCTATATCCGGCAAATTAAAATCTCCACCCAGATCTATAACATGGTGGGGAAATCTACTCGAAATATTTTCCAAATTATCCTTCAGGTGCTCAGCCACAACAGCTGCTGAGCCAGGGGGCCTACAAAGACATCCAATTACCATGTCTGAGCCTGCTTTAACGGTGACCTTCACCCAAATCATTTCACATTTCGGATCTCCGTCAATTTCCTTCGATACTATTGCCCTTCTTATCGCTATAAACACGCCTCCCCCTTCACTGTCCAGCCTGTCTCTGCGGTATACATTCCAATCTGAGTTTAGGATTTCATTACTATTTACATCTGGTTTCAGCCAACTTTCTGTCCCTAGTACTATATGGGCGTTGTGACCGTTTATTAATGAGAGCAGTTCTGGGACCTTTCTGTAGACGCTCCTGCAGTTTACTATTAGCACATTAATATTGTTATTCCCTGTTGCATTTTGCCTACTCCTACCTCGCTGCGTCTCAGGAGGCGTCTTGTCGGGCCTAGGGAGGGGATTCTCTAACCTAAAAAACCCCCATGTGCACTCCACACGTACTCCGCTACCCTTGTAGCCGCTTCCGGCGTGTAGTGCACGCCTGACCTAGACTCACTCTACGAAAACAAATAAGTAAATTCTCAATGCCCCATGAGAAGATGAGCCTGAAAAGACTCCAAAAGTAGTCTGTGGAAATAGAAAAATATTTTACAACTGAATGGTTGCATTTAAAATTATTTGTTCACTATAAGTAGCGTTACCAAGGTATTTATTTTTAGCTGTGCATTCACGCCCATACCACGCAGTGGTTGGCCTTGTGATTAATATTTATGACGTCATATCTCCTGAACTACGTGTCATACAGTGACATAATGTTGTAGATTCATTCAACGGCATATTCCGAAAAATGTGTGACGAATACAGCTGGTAGTAAACAAGAAATTTAGTGTCATAACTCATGCGGTACTCTTACTACATGAAGAGCCGAAAAGTAGAAAGCGAAAACTTTTTTCCTTTCGTTATTTTGTAGTGGTTGACAGCAGGGAAAAATTTCGTGATTGCTCAAAATTATGTGTATGTGAAGTCTTACGGGACTTAACTGCTAAGGTCATTAGTCCCTAACCTTACACACTACTTAACCTAAATTATCCTAAGGACAAACACACACACACACACATGCCCGAGGGAGGACTCGAATCTCGCCGGGACCAGCCGCACAGTCCATGACTGCAGCGCCCTAGACCGCTCGGCTAATCCCGCGCGGCTCAAAATTATGTGAAAAGTTTGTTGCAAGTCACTAAGTGTTCTCTCTCTGAAATTCTGGACGCCTGAAGTCTGGGAATCCACACATCGCTGGTTACGCTTCTTTTTCACATCAACCCCTACCCCTTTGACAGGTAGGTTGTTCTCGACCCGCACAAAGATTGTTGCCTGACGGCAAGGTATATGTGTAACAAGTTTGGTTGAAATCGGGCCAGTGGTTTAGGAGATGTGAAACATGCATTGAAACACGCATACACATACTCTGATGGAAAAAAAAATCGCAACACCAAAATATAATTATGTAGAGTAATCAAATTTCAGGCATATGTATTGAAGTGATTAACATTCCAAGATCACAGGTTAATGACAGCGCGAGATAAGCCGTTGCAAATGTGGAATGATGGTACGTTAATAGCCAGTGCAACCACCAGAATGTTGAGTGCAAGCACGTAAACGTATTCCATGCCTGATGCACTTGGTCGGTCAATACAGGGACGGTTAATACTGTTTATGGATGACGCTGAAGTTGACATCCGCTGATGCCCCTTATCAGATCTAGTGATTGAGCAGGCTAAGGCAACAAGTAAACAGACTGTAGAGCCTGCTGGGTTAGCGATATGTGGTCGAGCGATATCCTGTTGAAAAACACACTACAGCGTTCTGTTCATGAGGGGCAGCACAACAGGTCGAATGACAAGATTCGCTTACATATTTGCAGTCATGATGATGTCATAGATTCCGTGTATCTATCACGCAGACAGGTTGGTTGAGGCACTCAACTGACCTTCTTCTAAACAACACACAACCGTAACTGGAATCGAGACAGAACTAGTTTTCATCTGATAACACAGCAGACCGCCCCCTTGCCTTCCAATGAGCTCTCGCTTGACACCACTGAAGTTGCAAGTAGCGGAAGTTTGGGGTAAGTGAAATGTACGCTACAGGGCGCCTGTATCGGATGTTTTCTTGAAGTGACCAATCTACAACAGTTCGTTGTGTCACTGTGGTGAAACTGCTCTTCAAATTGCTTCTGAACATGCATTATACGTTCCAGAGCCATACACCAAAGACGATGGTCCTCCCTCTCGGTAGCGTCACATAGCCGTCCGGGGCCCAGTCTTCTTGCGACCGTACGTTGTTGTGACCAACGCTGCCAGAAACATTCCTGCGATGCTTTCTGCACCATTGCAGAAGGAACAGCCAGCTTGTCGTAGCCCTGTTACACGACTTCCTTCTGAGGTGTTGATAATGGTGTCTTTCTTGCCTAACTTCAACTCACAATGTCCAGTCTCGAAGGTAACTACCATTCACGACTGTTACAGTGTGTATTTAAAGCAGATCTGATTTTTTTCCTGTTAGTGACGCTAACTCTTATGTAGAAACATGAACATCAACTTTCCTTCCCCTCCCGTCGGAAGTTCGAGTCCTCCATCCGGCTTGGGTGTGTGTGTTGTTCTTAGCATAGTTTAAGTAGTGTCTACGTCTAGGGACCGATGACCTCAGCAGTTGGGTTCCATAGGAACTCACACACAACCTAACCTAACCTAACCTAACCTAACCTAACCTAACCTAACCTAACCTACTTTCCTTAATATCTCACAACTCCTACTTGCTGTCGCAAATTTTTTTTTTTTTAAAAATGGCTCTAAGCACTACCAGACTTAACGTCTGAGGTCATCAGTCCCCTAGACCTAGAAATACTTAAACCTAACTAACCTAAGGACATCACACACATCCATGCCCGAGGCAGGATTCGAACCTGCGACCGTAGCAGCAGCGCGGTTCCGGACTGAAGCGCCTAGAACCACTCGGCCACAGCGGTCGGCCAAATTTTTTCCCTTCGGTATAAAGACAGACTGATATTATTTATAGGTAACGTATTTCTGTCTCTTGTTGGTTGTAACAAAGGCTTTACTAGTGGTCACAGCGGTTCTCGTCAGATCACCGAACGTAAGCGCTGTAGGGCTTGGAGGGCACTTGGATGGGTCACCGACCGCGTCTGCCGAGTGCTGTTGGCAAGCGGGATGCACTCAGGCCTTGCGAAGCCAATTGAGGAGCTACTTGATTGAAAAGTAGCAGTTTCGGTCACGAAAACAGACACCGGTCGAGAGAGCGGTGTGCTGACCACAGGCCTCTCCTATCCGCATCCGGTGATCCCTTAAGGGCCGAGGATGACACGGCGACCGGTCAGAACCGTTGAGCCTTCAAGGCCTGTTCGGGCGGTGTTTGTTTCTTCTTGTTTCGGCGGATGAAGATTCTGCTATGGACTGAGAATCCTGGCAGATGTTGAAAAGAATGACACATTTCAAGTGAATTAGAAAGGAATAAGGAAGAACTTACCTGGTTACAAGCGTCCGAAATGGGAGCTCAAGACAAAAGCGTGACCAAGAGCCGTCCGTAGGATGGCGACTTGAGCGTCTGCACGCATCGCATGGGCTGGAGCGAGTCTGGGCGACCCCAGCAGGTCGCGGCGGGCAATCGCGACCGTAAAGAGCAGCTGACGATAGCTGCCGGCAGCTGATACAGGCCGCCAACTTAACGGCGGCGCAATTAGGCGGCGCGACGGCGCGGCCGGGCCGCACTTTGCATATTAACAGGCCTCCGGCGGCAGCCTGCACGGGCCTCAGCTTCCGGGAGCGGCCATTCGAGCGCTCTGCCCGCGCGCCCCTGCCTACTGATCGCCTAATTTGGCCGCACTCTCAGGTAATGCCGCTAACGACTGCAACCCTTTACCGCGTTTCTACGTGTAGTGGAAACCGTTCGTACTGCATCAGCGACATCTCCTCTGCCGACTAAAACTATGTGCGTCTTCGCGATACAGCACCCTGCCACGTTCCCCGCCATTCCCCCCTCACGAACACACACGCAAGTGCAAGCAGACCTGTGACTGCAGACGAAACACTTTCGTCGCTAGTGATCACAGGTTACACGACGGGAAATCCACACCTGGCAGTGGTGTGCCCTGACAAGCAGACAAGGCTATGACGACCGAGTTTAACAATAGCAAAGAGGAAATTCTGTCCCCCGCTGTCTTATGTGAATTGCGAGTTGGCAGCCCCATGACCATTCTCACCTTCGATATGCACTTAGGGACTCAATAAACGTACTTGCAGTAAATCTAGCCTCGGAAACAGTACGAATTAGCGTGATACGACATGGGCAAGCAACAGGAACAAGAGAAAATGATTAACTGAAGATAGGAAAGTTACCACTTGGAACGACGGGAATTGTTCTTAAGGAAGTTTGGTACGTTACTAGCAGGTCTCAAGACTTTAATTTTCAGAGTTCTTCTACAGCTCAACGTTTCAAAGTTTTTGTCTCAACTGCTTGTAGTTCATATTTCACACCTTACAAGTACATATGCCAGACAAGTACTTTATATTACATGTTAACAAATTTTTATTTTTCAAAAGTGCTTCTCATGCATTATCAGTTTGCATTTTATGTCCTTCCTACTTTGGCCATCGCCCGTTATTATGCTTTTAAAATAGCAAAACTCATTTACTACTTTTAGTGTTTCCTTTCTAAATCTATTTCCATCAGCATCGTCTGATGTAACTCTGCTACGTTCCATTACCCTCGTTTTACTTTGACTGTTGCTAACCTTTCTCGGAGACACTATTCATACCGTTCAACTGCTCTTCCGAGTCCTCAGCCGCCTCTGAGAGAATTACAATATCTTCGTAAAATCGCAAAGTTTTTGTTTCTTCTTTTGAACTTCAATTTCCTTTCTCAATTACCTCTATATTTCCCCCAAACTTCCTCAATACATAGATTGAATGGCATCGGAAATATATTAGGGAAGCGAAATGTATGTTGTTTTCAGTAGAATCGTTCTGCATTCACCTTCAAATGCCGGTTTTCTCAATAGGATTCCTTGAAAAGGACATCATCTTCCATCCAGGGATTCCCATGTGAGTTCCTGAAGGATCTCCTAGAAATTTATCGGTAAGAAATGTGCGGTTCCCTTCCGCCTCCACGCACTGTTTATTTACCACCAGCGCTTCTTTTTCTTTTCTTCCTTTCCCCGTCGTTCCGCCTGCTTCCCAATATTCAGCTTCAGTCTTCCCATTCTGTTTCAATAACTTCCTCAGATTTAGCTCGATTACTTCTTAATTTGTCTGGCTATCTTCATGCGTCCAGTTGGTCTGTAATCCAGAGGCACGCCATTTCTGAAAGGTAGTGATCCAGTTACATTTTCCTCCTGATCTTGATACTGATGATCTCTTTAGTGTCTGTTCCTCTTATTGTTACAAATTTCTCAAGGCGAGTGCATGGGCTTTCACATGTTTCTCTCTTATTCAGTTTTGCCACTAACGTATGTTGCCATCAGTCCCATATTGTGTTCTCGACGCCAATTAAGCTTTTTTCGTTTTTCTCTGTCGTCTGGTTTACTAGGCACTCACCTGTTAATCCCTTATGACTCTACTATGGTTCTCCCTTCCAATCTGCGAATTATAATTGCCTATCGGTATATTCACCAGTCTGTGTAATATGCTTTCCGAAGTATCATGTAACTCGTCCCAGAAATTGATACTACTCTTGTCATTAGTTGGAGGGTGTCCATTTACTGTTGTATACTTTTTGTTCGTTGCTCAGATTATCATCGTTGGTATCTATCTTGATCTACTTTTCATTTCGCTTATGTCATCCATGCATCTAGTGGCTACTATGAAACCCATACCAAAGCTCGTAGGTGTGTGTCACTGCTTTCCCACTGTGACTCCTGTTCTTCCTTTCAGTACTATATGCTTTCCCAAAATTTCCATGCGTAGTTTGTTACTTCACAGCTCCTCCGACAATGCTTTGTATTGGTATTCTACTCTAATTAAGGTGTATGCATTAGCCTTGGGTGAACTTTGGTTTGCGTAGGAGGAGAAGTTTATCAACAAGTAAAGACGTTCCTTACGGAAAACGCCTGGAATGGATACAAACTGTACGGGCATTTGAAGTACTACATCAGGAATACACAGATCATGAAACGCATGCGGCCCACAGTTGATCCGATAGCGGCCTACCCCTCACGTTCGTTCTTGTAAATTTTTTTTCACTGATCTTTCCTTCCGTCCATGAAAGGAGAGAGCGGGCCTTTGTAGAATATTTTACCAGAGAAAAAACGCCACACATCATTAAGTTTTCAGAAGTTATTTTATTTAGACGACCGGTTTCAGCATCTCATTAATGCCATCTTCAGACCCATATGCACTCCATGTATAGACATTCAGTTATATTGATACTTGCATAACCGGAGAAAAAACGCCCAACAGCAGTAAGTTTTCAGAAGGTATTTTATTTAGACGACTAGTTTCAGCATCTCATTAATGCCATCTTCTGGCCCACATGCACTCCATGTATAGACATTCAGTTACATTGGTACTTGCATAACCGGAGCCATCAATATCTGTATTCCTGAATTCGTTTTTGGCGTGTTTACTTCGAAGACTTGACAACACTTACGTAAAACTTAGTTATTTTAAGAATACATTGTTGCAGCTATATTTGTTAAATAAAGTTGAAATTTTTTGTATTTTGTATTGTTATTGTATGTTGTAAACTGGAATAGTTTTCTGTTCTTAAACTTTCGTGTATGTCTGTGTTGAAAGTGAACTTGAGCAATGCAAGTGGTGTGATTACGTAAACTATATCTGATAAAAAGAGTCTACAGGACCAACTGAAACTACATTACCTTACTATGAGGGTGATTCAAATAGAAACCTTAAATTTTTTTAAAATATTATTTATTGTGCAGAAGTGGTACAAAGCTGTATCACTTTTCAACATAATCTCCCCCACGCTCAATGCAAGTCTTCCAGCGCTTGCAAAGTGCATAAATTCCCTTAGAAAAACATTCTTTTAGTTGTCCGCGCAACAACTCGTGCTCCGCGTGGCGTACCACTTCACGAGGACGGAACTGCTTTCCTCCCATTGCGTCTTTGAGTGATCCAAGCATATGGAAACCACTTGGGGCAAGGCCTGGTGAGTGTGGTGGATGAGGAAGATACTCAAAATGCAGGTCTGCGATTGTTGCAACTGTTGTACGGGCAGTGTGGGGCCTTGCATTGTCATGTTGCAAAAGGACGCCTGCTGACAGCAACTCACGTCGCTTTCATTTGATTGCAGGCCGCAGATGATTTTTAGGAGATCTGTGTATGATGCACTGGTGACAGTGGTTCCTCTTGGAATGTAATGCTCCAAAATGACGCCTTTTTCGTCCCAGAAGAGAATCAGCATAACCTTCCCTGCTGATGGTTCTGTTCGAAACTTCTTTGGTTTTGGTGATGAGGAATCGTACAAGGATTGGTGCCATTCCTCATCACCATTCCTTGCTCGCTCTCTTCGTTTCCGGTTGTTGGAAGTGAACCCAGGCTTCATCTTGCAAGGAAGCACCTTCTCGTTCAAAGCGCCGAAGAAGTTCTTCACAAGCATCAACACATCGTTCTCTCATTTCAGGAGTCAGCTGCCGTGGCACGCATCTTGCAGACACTTTGTGAAACTGGAGCATATTATGCACAATGTGGTGTGCTGACCCATGACTAATCTGTAAACATACTGCAATGTCATTCATTGTCACACGGCGGTTTTCCTTCTCAATGGCTTCAACTGCTGCAGTGTTCTGTGGAGTCACAACTCGTTGTGCCTGACCTGGACGAGGAGCATCTTACGCTGAAGTCACACCATTTGCGAAACTTCCTACTCCATTCGTAGACCTGCTGCTGTGACAAACATGCATCACCGTACTGAACCTTCATTCGTCGATGAATGTCAATAGGTTTCCCACCTTCACTACGCAAAAACCGAATAACAGAACGTTGTTCTTCCGAGGTGCAAGTCGCAAGTGCGGCGGCCATCACTGATACTGAAACGGAATGTGTGTATCTGCACTATGCTGCCACCTATAGGCCATTCTGCATGCTATTTGTAGCACGATTACCAACTTACAGGATAACGCCGCGAAAATGTAATCTGAACTTAACTTTACCTAAACTGAACCCGAAACAATTTTGAAATGTGATGCTTTACTGATTGATGTTAAACTGGCCCAAATTTTCATGACTTACCTTGTGGCAAAGGGAAATTGGTACTGCTCGAAAGTGATGAGTTTTAAAATACAGCATAGCTGCAAGCCAGCTAAAGGAATGAAAGAGACTTGTCCAAGTGGAATGTAAGGAAAAATAGCTACACTAAGCACACCATGCTTCACTTCGGGAGACTGTGTTGCATTCAGTGCAATGAAGGGACACATAATTACAAAACATAATTTGCGCGAGGAAACATTGGTAGAAACTCGACCTAATCAATGACGGAAGACAAGACAAGCATTCAAAACCCGTATAATGAACCTGATTCCTTAACAGTTACAATCATCCCTACAAAAATCGCTTCTTATTAAAAAAATACACTCCCGGAAATGCAAAAAAGAACACATTGACACCGGTGTGTCAGACCCACCATACTAGCTACGGACACTGCGAGAGGGCTGTACAAGCAATGATCACACGCACGGCACAGCGGACACACCAGGAACTGCGGTGTTGGCCGTCGAATGGCGCTAGCTGCGCAGCATTTGTGCACCGCCGCCATCAGTGTCAGCCAGTTTGCCGTGGCATACGGAGCTCCATCGCAGTCTTTAACACTGGCAGCATGCCGCGACAGCGTGGACGTGAACCGTATGTGCAGTTGACGGACTTTGAGCGAGGGCGTATAGTGGGCATGCGGGAGGCCGGGTGGACGTACCGCCGAATTGCTCAACACGTGGGGCGTGAGGTCTCCACAGTACATCGATGTTGTCGCCAGTGGTCGGCGGAAGGTGCACGTGCCCGTCGACCTGGGACCGGACCGCAGCGACGCACGGATGCACGCCAAGACCGTAGGATCCTACGCAGTGCCGTACGGGACCGCACCGCCACTTCCCAGCAAATTAGGGACACTGTTGCTCCTGGGGTATCGGCGAGGACCATTCGCAACCGTCTCCATGAAGCTGGGCTACGGTCCCGCACACCGTTAGGCCGTCTTCCGCTCACGCCCCAACATCGTGCAGCCCGCCTCCAGTGGTGTCGCGACAGGCGTGAATGGAGGGACGAATGGAGACGTGTCGTCTTCAGCGATGAGAGTCGCTTCTGCATTGGTGCCAGTGATGGTCGTATGCGTGTTTGGCGCCGTGCAGGTGAGCGCCACAATCACGACTGCATACGACCGAGACACACAGGGCCAACACCCGGCATCATGGTGTGGGGAGCGATCTCCTACACTGGCCGTACACCACTGGTGATCGTCGAGGGGACACTGAATAGTGCACGGTACATCCAAACCGTCATCGAACCCATCGTTCTACCATTCCTAGACCGGCAAGGGAACTTGCTGTTCCAACAGGTCAATGCACGTCCGCATGTATCCCGTGCCACCCAACGTGCTCTAGAAGGTGTAAGTCAACTACCCTGGCCAGCAAGATCTCCGGATCTGTCCCCCATTGAGCATGTTTGGGACTGGATGAAGCGTCGTCTCACGCGGTCTGCACGTCCAGCACGAACGCTGGTCCAACTGAGGCGCCAGGTGGAAATGGCATGGCAAGCCGTTCCACAGGACTACATCCAGCATCTCTACGACCGTCTCCATGGGAGAATAGCAGCCTGCATTGCTGCGAAAGGTGGATATACACTGTACTAGTGCCGACATTGTGCACGCTCTGTTGCCTGTGTCTATGTGCCTGTGGTTCTGTCAGTGTGATCATGTGATGTATCTGACCCCAGGAATGTGTCAATAAAGTTTCCCCTTCCTGGGACAATGAATTCATGGTGTTCTTATTTCAATTTCCAGGAGTGTATTACTCTGCCATATAATACGCTACTGAAATGGTAAAGGAGTTGTGAAACTACAACTGTCAGTGCGAGCTAGGTGAACAGATTATTTTATTCTATTACGTCTGGATAATCGAACTAATTGACCCGAACCAATAAAATGAAAAATGTTAAGTATGTGTCTTCGTCAAACTCATGATAAATTACACACAAGCAAGGAATGTAGCGGTAACATTACTTGAAAAATCTTCACATTTTTCGAATCAATCTTTACCAAATCAAACTTCCAAAAAGCAACGTGCTCTGCTTCTGTGTCTCTGTGTTTTGCTAGTTGTTTCGAGACGCACAGCAATGTGACCCACACCCGAATCCCTCACTTAGATTTTCACTGAATGCTACTGGTAAAGACAAAGCAACTGACAACCAAAGATCACACTGCCAGCACTCAGACGCTCTGTAGAGAACATGTAGAGTATTAAAGGCTTCTGTATCAAAATTATCCAAGGCACAAATATGAAGTATGACACATCGAATGATAATAGACTTCACTTTCACTGAACACAATGTGAATATTTCTGAAACAAATTACGTGAATTAAAGTTTTTCTTTTATTCAGGCTCTCACACGGTCACAGTGCGGAGTTTGCGGCCAGCGCTAGTAACAAGTCTTTATACGCCTGTACTAAATGATAGATTTGCTTTCATTATAAGTTATACTCTCTCTCCCTCAGTCTCTCTCTCTGTTCCTCTTTTTAAACGCCAGTGAGATTAGCTAGTGTCTCCAGCTAATGAAATATCTTGTCTGGGCTCAGTGGGAAGTTTTTTATTTCAGATCCTCATTAAGTTACGAAGTACTTCGTTGTCTGTTACCAGATGCAGAAGTAACATATCTGACAATAATCAATAATCTTAAACTGGAGCGTTTCACCTCGAGGAGACGGTCAGTTGTCACTATCAGTGTTTCCTGTATTAATCGACATGAACCAACAATCAGCGAGAATTACTTCACGTGCTTCAAAGTATCTCTTCTTATTATTAATGTTATTTTTAAAAAAGTGATCGTTGAAAATCATATAGCCTACTTTCAATAAGTGTAGTTGAGACCTAACTATTTTGCAATCTAAATTCAAATGTAGTTATTCATTTTTCATTAGTATGCATTCCATTAGGGAGTAAAATAACTGATGATGGTCGAAGTAGAGAGGATATAAAATGTAGACTGGCAATGGCAAGGAAATCGTTTCTGAAGAAGAGAAATTTGTTAACATCGAGTATAGATTTAAGTGTCAGGAAGTCGTTTCTGAAAGTATTTGTATGGAGTGTAGCCATGTATGGAAGCGAAACATGGACGATAACCAGTTTGGGCAAGAAGAGAATAGAAGCTTTCGAAATGTGGTGCTACAGAAGAATGCTGAAGATAAGGTGGGTAGATCACGTAACTAATGAGGAGGTATTGAATAGGATTGGGGAGAAGAGAAGTTTGTGGCACAACTTGACTAGAAGAAGGGATCGGTTGGTAGGACATGTTCTGAGGCATCAAGGGATCACAAATTTAGCATTGGAGGGCAGCGTGGAGGGTAAAAATCGTAGAGGGAGACCAAGAGATGAATACACTATATACATTCAGAAAGATGTAGGTTGCAATAGGTACTGGGAGATGAAGAAGCTTGCACAGGATAGAGTAGCATGGAGAGCTGCATCAAACCAGTCTCAGGACTGAAGTCCACAACAACAATGCATTCCAAAAACACATATAAAACCTTATATATATATATATATATATATATATATATATATATATATATATATATATATATATATTGTAGTTCAATTCTTCACCCATGTAGGACAAATACAGTAAACGCCTGAGATAGGAATACGATCCTTTATCCTTACTTTACGAAGCAAAGTTTATACTTTGAGACCACATAAGGAGGCTATGTTACATAATTATAAGAGGTGTAAATATTACACTTGAGCATGTGTAATTCACAATTTGAAGATTAAAAATTCCGTAAAAATTAGCTTCCTCGAAATGATAAATGTTTCGAAAGCTCCACACAGGAATGTATGAGCTATCATCAACATAATAGTTCAAAACTTTCATGTTGTTTTCAAAATTTGTTTCATGGAGAGGAAGATCTGGAATACTTCAGATTATTGTCTTCGCAACTGAAGGTAATGCGTGAGAAACTGAGAGAAACGTTTTGCAACATTTCGCGTCCTTTTACGGTGTCTTTCCTCACCGAAAACCACGAGAGGATGTTTTTAGTGAAAGAAGGGTGTAAGACGCTGAAACCAACAGCGCCCTTTTCAAAGGAACCGTTCCAGCATTTGGTTAGGCGAGTTCAACATCCTTACTGCAGGATGTAGGGTTCCACCTCGCTCGGTTAGTTGGGTGATTCAGTTTCAAACGGAATTTTCATGTCTCAAAACAGAGTGGAAAACTGATAGAGCCAAACCTTGGGGAAGATCAGTTTGGGTTCCGCAGCAATATAGGGACACACAAGGCAATACTGACCCTAAGACTTGTCTTATGAAAATAGCCAAAGAAAGCAAGCCAGCTTTTATAGCGTTTGTAGATTTAATACGATGGTTAGAACTTTAACAGTGGCAACTATTTATTTACAGCTCGCACAAAACAGATACGTGTTTCAAAGTAATCACCAGCCTTATCTAAAACCCGTTGGCAGCGATGTGGAAGTCGTAGGATACTCTTAGCAGTGCCAGTTCGAGCGGCGTGGTCCATTGCCCGACGAATTTGTAGAAGTTCTGAAGCGAATGCCGTGAAGTGTTTCCTTCAGTTTAGAAATCGAGTTGAACTCACGAGGGCTTAAGTCAGGAGAGTGCAGCAGATGGTATAGCACTCAGCAGCCCCATCAGTCGAACAAATCAGTAACAGCTTGCACTGTACGTGCTTGAGAATTGTCCTGCAAAATGATGGTCAGGTCCTGCAGAAAGTGTCATCACTTCTGTCTCCAAGCTGAAAGTAGGTTGTGTTCCAGTTCACACACCGTGCTTTCATGTGTTCAAGTAGGCATTTAAGGTATCTTATTTTATGATTACAATGTCATCAACGTTTGCTCATTACTAGTAATATGCTATATGTCTTGCGATTTTTGATGTACAGAGGCCTGTAGATGACACTAATACAGTGTCGAAACTGATCGCATAATTTATATATTTTATAAAAAGTACGGTAATTCATATTCCATATATCTACAAATGTAACATTTCAAGTGGCGCTTCGATGAAGCGCTTTGTTGGGACATCGTCTGTAGGCTGTTTGATGATTCTTCAGGGAATCAGGCCGGGATTGAAGACTTTTAAATTAACTTTCATACCACTTTGGATGGACTGACACGAAACCTGACAGTTTATACACTCGTCTCTCATTTCTTGAGACCAAATCATAATCGTCACCCTCATCAACTATTTGGCATCCACTTCTTTATAAAGTTCTTATCTAAACTTTTCTTTAGATTAAGATTTTCCCCTACACACAGCAATATTGCACTTACTTGTTTCCTAACATCTACTTAGGTCGTCTTCACGGTGTTTTCATAACCATAGCTATCATCAGTGCCTACATGTCTCATACTTCTCCATAACTTTGTCTGTCATCCAAGCCTGTATCTCTCACACGCCTCATTTCATAATTATATCTTCCACGCAGCCTGTCCCATGATCCATTTATTTGCTGTCTAGTATCTGCATTACATGCAGAGCAACACTCAGATTTTTGATGCTATTCGCTACATATGACAAAGTCTTGTAAGTGAAAACTGACAGTGCACATTCACCGTAAACATTTCTTTACGGGCACATAGAAAATATGATTTCGAAACTCCAATTTTGTTTACAAAAAGCACTCCAGCATAGTTTTACTACTCTGTTTATACTTCCTCTACCATCCAGTAGTCGTCTTCAGCATCTAAATACAAACACTCATCTACAGTTGAAAGATTTGGAAGCTTCGTCGAGGACTGCTGATGACATACTATTTCGTTTTTTGGCTTATCTTTCACTACTGCGTTTATTACAATGAAATCTAGCGGAAGCTGTTGTATTTCCCTGTATAGCCTTCAATACACTAACATATATTCAACGAATCACTTATTTCTCAAAGGCTGTTAAACGAATTTTATTGAAAGTGAGTCAAAAATATTCCCAAAATCTGTTTTTCCAGACAGCAATTACCAACACTCAATAATTTCGTTCACAGCTTTCAAATAGTCCACTATGATACAACCCCTACTGAAGCCAGCTTATATCTTAATCTACCTGAAATCCAATGGTTTTTTTCTACGTAGTTGGTTATAATTTTAATGTTTCATACATTATGGAGGCGGAATTAATATTTGTGCTGTATCCTTTCCTCTTGAAATACAATAGTTATAGCACTGATCCAGCTTTTGAAAACCGTCTTCTTTCGCCAATATTTTAAAAACATATCACAAGTAATATTCATGTAAATTTCCCTCCAGTTTTATCCGTTTCCATTGAAAATTCACTACCTTCCGGCACATTCCCTTTCTTCATGCCTCGAATTACTGTACCTTATCTGACATTAGTTCCGGAATGCCATGATTTACATTACTTCTAATGTGTTTTCCTGCTTTATCTCTTGACTTACAGAAGCACTTACAGAGACCTTGAAACGCTTTTACAATTTGCTTTTTATTATAAGTTACTAAATATGTTTCATGACAGTGTTTTAAGACTCCCATATCTATTTTATAACGAGACAGACGTTCAAAGGAACATCTACTTGTGATTGTGGTTTCATTTTCAGACTCAACAGGGAAGATTCAACTAATAATCGAGTTAGTGAAAATATGTTTTTATTTCATCAGGACCTTTAATGAAGAGAACCATCAATTTTTCGCTTTCGGCATGATGATAGATAGTTGATCATTTTTATTATGTTATATATCTCGGGCTTCGTAAAGTATTACGCATTAGCTTCCAGCATAATGAGACCGTGAAATTCTTTTGCACATCCTAGAGTACCATCGAACAAATGTTGATACCTGTCACAGACTTGTTGAGTTGCAGCGTGGGGAATTTTTTTGTGCGTTAGACCGCACGGCTAACCGGGCGGATTAAAGAAAGAATATGCTGTTGCCCATATATTAAAAGACAACTGATAAATTACTGCTTATGTACATATACTATAAACAATATGCAGCCTGTCGTTGGGGAAAGGAGCCTCGGAATAAAAGTTCTTCGAACGTTCTCCTACGCCGGCCGGGGTGGCCGAGCGGTTCTAGCTCTTACAGTCTGGAACCGCGCGACCGCTACGGTCGCAGGTTCGAATCCTGCCTCGGGCATGGATGTGTGTAATGTCCTTAGGTTAGTCACGTTTAAGTACTTCTAAGTTCTAGGGGACTGATGACCACAGGAGCTAAGTCCATAGTGCTCAGAGCCATTTGTGCTGTGATAGGGTCTTAGTATGTGGTGTCGCTACTCGTATCGATGCTTTGTTTTATTTTTGTTACTGCGTATTGTGTTGTTCATGACTGTGTTATGGCATGGAGTGTCATGTGTTGAAGTCTTCTGAGTCTTGTTCATTTACTGTGTTACTTCCTTCCTCGGTTTTGGAATCTGTGGTCGAGTTTGTGTCCTCCGACGTTGTTTGTTGTGCTGTTGTGGTTGCCTACGCCTCTTTCTATACTGGTTTTAGTGCTTGCACTCTTCGTGCAGTGTGTTTGATGCAGTATCGGCTACGCTATTTGTTATATTCCAATCATCGGAATTAAAGTATTATTCTGGCGATGTGACTATCATTCTCTATTGTCTCACATGTTACATAGTAGTGTGACATGTTCTGGTGTCATAGTTTCTCCGCAAATGCATATTTCACTCGTAGTTAGTCCCATGTGGTTTAAGCGTACCAGGTACAGCCCGTGGCCGGTCAGGAAATGGACCATTCGCCTGCTTGGGTCGACATGTTTAGTGTCATCTTTTGCATACGCCAGGGAATATTCCCACTCTCCCTGTTATGTTTGAATCCGCCATTGTTTCATTTGTGTTTTATTTACAATGTTGGTTCCTGTAATCTCAATGACTTTATCGAGCCTGTCCCTCTTAAACTAGTAAAGTGCAGGTCTATAACGTATTGTTATGTCAAGTGGACAAGTTCCCATCAAAACGCAAAGTGCCTCTAGCGATGCAGTTTTGGAGGCTTTGCTCGTTCTCACCAGTACATTACGTTGACCTCGTCTTGCTATTGTCTTGTTAGTCTGTCTGTTCAATCTGTGTGCCCAGGCACCTCCGAAGAAGCATGTGATGGATTCAGATAACGCAATGTGGAAGACCATTATCGTCTTAACATGTAATTTGTACTGAGCTATGTCGAGGCTTGCTAGTTTGTGCATAATTTTGGAGGCTTTGTGAAATGTCAGTTTGATACACTACGTGATCAAAAGTATCCGGACATCCTCAAAAACATACGTTTTTCATATTAGGTGCACTGCGCTGCCACCTACGGCCAGGTACCCCATATCAGCGACCTCAGTAGTCATTAGACATCATGAGAGAGCAGAATAGGCGTTCCACGGAACTCACGGACGTCGAAAGTGGTCGGGTGATTGGGTGTTACTTGTCATACATCTGTACGCGAGATTTCCACAGTCCTAAACACCCCTAGGTGCACTGTTTCCGATCTGATACTGAAATGGAAGCGTGAAGGGACACTTACAGCGCAAAAGCTTACAGGCCGACCTCGTCTGTTGACTGACAGAGACATGGGACAGTTGAAGAGGGTCGTAAAATGTGATTGGCAGACAGCTATCCAGACCACCACACAGGAATGCCAAACTGCATCAGTATCCACTGCAAGTACTATGACAGTTAAGCGGGAAACGAGAAAACTTGGATTTCATGGTCGAACGGCTGCTCATAAGCGACACATCACAACGGCGGAGCGTAAACATTGGACGACTGAGCAATGGAAAAACGTTGTGTGGACTGACGAATCACGGTACACAATGTGGCGATCCGAATGCCGGTGAACGTCATCTGCCAACCTTTTTATTGCCAACAGTAAAATTTGGAGGCGGTGGTGATATAGTGTGGTCGTGTTATTCCTGGAGGGGCTTGCAGCCCTTATTGTTTTGCGTGAACTATCACATAACAGGCCTACATTGTTGTTTTAAGCACTTTCTCTCTTCCCATTGTTGAAGAGCAATTCGGGAATAGCGATTGCATACTTCGACACGATCGACCACCTTTAGGTAATGCATGGCCTGTGGCGAAGTGGTTGCCATTCCCGAAAAAAGCTTATAGCACCTGATTGAACGTATGCCTGCGAGAGTGAACGCTGTCATCAAGGCTAGGGGTGAGCCAATACCATATTAAATTCCAGCATTACTGATGAAGGGCGTCACGAACTTGAAAGTCATTTTCATCCAGGTGTCAGGATACTTTTGATCACATAGTGTATGTTCGTCGAAAGTCTTCTTTCGTAAAGATGCAGTCCTAGATAGCGTGTAGCCTACTTCCACTATATGTTAGTATTGTCAATTTTAGAATTACGTTTCTCCGTAGTGTCCCTCTGAGCAGTAAATATACAGTTTTGTTAGGTGCTACTTTAGTTGTTGTTGGGTTTTTTTTCACCAGTTGTTAATTTTCTGAAGAAGTTGAGTGCCTTTTGCCTCTAGTGCTGCTCTCCAGCTGGCTGACACCACTACGAGCAGGTCATCTGCGTACGTCACCACACTTCTTACTCTGTTGTCACCATGCAGGGTGTTGTTGAGCAAGGGCTCGATTGCAGTATCCCAGAATATTGGCCCGCAGGTCGAGCCCTGTAGAGATCCCCTTTGTTATTCTCTTGACAACCTTGCGCGTACCAGCCCTTCTCACCGCCTCTGCAGTTGTCGAGGAGGCTTTTGTACAAGGAAACTGATAGAGGCATTTCCGTTAACCTGGCTAAGAGGGAGGCCAGCACAGCTTGTTAAAGCAACAGCTATGTCGATTAGTATAACGGCCACATATTTATCGCTGATGCTGTTTGTTACTGTCAGTGCCTCGTTGATGGCGTCTTCTATTGGTGAAGCTCCCTGAAGCCGAATTGATGGGTGTTAAGCCATTGACAGGTTTCAGATAGATTATATAATGATAAGACAGAGATTTATGAACAAGGTTTTAAATTGTAAGACATTTCCAGGGGCAGATGTTATGAACTGTAGATTAAAACTGAAGAAATTGCAAAAAGGTGGGAATTTAAGGAGATGGGACCTGGATAAACTGAAAGAACCAGAGGTTGTACAGAGTTTCAGGGAGAGCGTAAGGGAACAATTGACAGGAATGGGGGAAAGAAATACGGTAGAAGAACAATGGGTAGCTTTGAGAGATAAAGTAGTGAAGACAGCAGAGGATCAAGTAGATAAAAAGATGAGGGCTAGTAGAAATCCTTGGGTAACAGAAGAAATAATGAATTTAATTGTTGAAAGGAGAAAATATAAAAATGCAGTAAATGAAACAGACTAAAACCAATACAAACGTATCAAAAATGAAATCGACAGGAAGTGCAAAATGGCTAAGCAGACATGGCTAGAGAACAAATGTAAGGATGCAGAGGCTGATCTCACTGGGGTAAGATAGATACTGCCTACAGGAAACTTAAAGAGACCTTTGGAGAAAAGAAAACCACTTGTATGAATATCAAGAGCTCAGATGGAAACCCAGTTCTAAGCAAAGAAGGGAAAACAGAAAGGTGGAAGGAGTATATAGAGGGTCTATACAAGGGTGATGTACTTGAGGACAATATTATGGAAATGGAAGAGAATGTAGATGAAGATGAAATGGGAGATATGATTCTGCGTGAAGAGTTTGACAGAGCACTGAAAGACCTGAGTCGAAACAAGGCCTCGGGAGTAGACAACATTCCCTTAGAACTACTGACAGCCTTGGGAGAGCCAGTCCTGACCATCTGTTGAGCAAGACGTATGAGACAGGTGAAATACCCTCACACTTCAAGAAGAATGTAATAATTCCAATCCCAAAGCAAGCAGGTGTTGACAGATGTGAAAATTACCGAACTATCAGTTTAATAAGCCACTACTGCAAAATATTAACGCGAATTCTTTACAGACGAATAGAAAAACTAGTAGAAGCCGACCTCGGGGAAGATTAGTTTGGATTCCGTAAAAATATTGGAACACGTGAGGCAATACTGACCCTACGACGTATCTTAGAAGGTAGATTAAGGAAAAGCAAACCTATGTTTCTAGCATTTGTAGACTTATAGAAAGCTTTTGACAATGTTGACTGGAATACTCTCTTTCAAATTCTGAAGGTGGCAGAGGTAAAATACAGGGAGCGATAGGCTATTTACAATTTGTACAGAAAGCAGATCCCCCCCCCATGAACCATGGACTTTGCCGTTGGTGGGGAGGCTTGCGTGCCTCAGCGATACAGATAGCCGTACCGTAGGTGCAACCACAACGGAGGGGTATCTGTCGAGAGGCCAGACAAACGTGTGGTTCCTGAAGAGGGGCAGCAGCCTTTTCAGTAGTTGCAAGGGCAACAGTCTGGATGATTGACTGATCTGGCCTTGTAACAATAACCAAAACGGCCTTGCTGTGCTGGTACTGCGAACGGCTGAAAGCAAGGGGAAACTACAGCCGTAATTTTTCCCGAGGGCATGCAGCTTTACTGTATGATTACATGATGATGGTGTCCTCTTGGGTAAAATATTCCGAAGGTAAAACAGTCCCCCATTCGGATCTCCGGGCGGGGACTACTCAAGAGGATGTCGTTATCAGGAGAAAGAAAACTGGCGTTCTACGGATCGGAGCGTGGAATGTCAGATCCCTTAATCGGGCAGGTAGGTTAGAAAATTTAAAAAGGGAAATGGATAGGTTGAAGTTAGATATAGTGGGAATTAGTGAAATACGGTGGCAGGAGGAACAAGACTTCTGGTCAGATGACTACAGGGTTATAAACACAAAATCAAATAGGGGTAATGCAGGAGTAGGTTTAATAATGAATAGGAAAATAGGAATGCGGGTAAGCTACTACAAACAGCATAGTGAACGCATTATTGTGGCCAAGATAGATACGAAGCCCACACCTACTACAGTAGTACAAGTTTATATGCCAACTAGCTCTGCAGATGACGAAGAAATTGAAGAAATGTATGATGAAATAAAAGAAATTATTCAGATTGTGAAGGGAGACGAAAATTTAATAGTCATGGGTGACTGGAATTCGAGTGTAGGAAAAGGGAGAGAAGGAAACATAGTAGGTGAATATGGATTGGGGGACAGAAATGAAAGAGGAAGCCGCCTGGTAGAATTTTGCACAGAGCACAACATAATCATAACTAACACTTGGTTTAAGAATCATGAAAGAAGGTTGTATACATGGAAGAACCCTGGAGATACTAAAAGGTATCAGATAGATTATATAATGGTAACACAGAGATTTAGGAACCAGGTTTTAAATTGTAAGACATTTCCAGGGGCAGATGTGGACTCTGACCACAATCTATTGGTTATGACCTGTAGATTAAAACTGAAGAAACTGCAAAAAGGTGGGAATTTAAGGAGATGGGACCTGGATAAACTGAAAGAACCAGAGGTTGTACAGAGATTCAGGGAGAGCATAAGGGAGCAATTGACAGGAATAGGGGAAAGAAATACAGTAGAAGAAGAATGGGTAGCTTTGAGGGATGAAGTAGTGAAGGCAGCAGAGGATCAAGTAGGTAAAAAGACGAGGGCTAGTAGAAATCCTTGGGTAACAGTAGAAATATTGAATTTAATTGATGAAAGGAGAAAATATAAAAATGCGGTAAGTGAAACAGGCAAAAAGGAATACAAACGTCTCAAAAATGAGATCGACAGGAAGTGCAAAATGGCTAAACAGGGATGGCTAGAGGACAAATGTAAGGATGTAGAGGCCTATCTCACTAGGGGTAAGATAGATACCGCCTACAGGAAAATTAAAGAGACCTTTGGAGATAAGAGAACGACTTGTATGAATATCAAGAGCTCAGATGGAAACTCAGTTCTAAGCAAAGAAGGGAAAGCAGAAAGGTGGAAGGAGTATATAGAGGGTCTATACAAGGGCGATGTACTTGAGGACAATATTATGGAAATGGAAGAGGATGTAGATGAAGATGAAATGGGAGATACGATACTGCGTGAAGAGTTTGACAGAGCACTGAAAGACCTGAGTCGAAACAAGGCCCCCGGAGTAGACAATATTCCATTGGAACTACTGACGGCCGTGGGATAGCCAGTCCTGACAAAACTCTACCATCTGGTGAGCAAGATGTATGAAACAGGCGAAATACCCTCAGACTTCAAGAAGAATATAATAATTCCAATCCCAAAGAAAGCAGGTGTTGACAGATGTGAAAATTACCGAACTATCAGCTTAATAAGTCACAGCTGCAAAATACTAACACGAATTCTTTACAGACGAATGGAAAAACTAGTAGAAGCCAACCTCGGGGAAGATCAGTTTGGATTCCGTAGAAACACTGGAACACGTGAGGCAATACTGACCTTACGACTTATCTTAGAAGAAAGATTAAGGAAAGGCAAACCTACGTTTCTAGCATTTGTAGACTTAGAGAAAGCTTTTGACAATGTTGACTGGAATACTCTCTTTCAAATTCTGAAGGTGGCAGGGGTAAAATACAGGGAGCGAAAGGCTATTTACAATTTGTACAGAAACCAGATGGCAGTTATACGAGTCGAGGGACATGAAAGGGAAGCAGTGGTTGGGAAGGGAGTAAGACAGGGTTGTAGCCTCTCCCCGATGTTGTTCAATCTGTATATTGAGCAAGCAGTAAAGGAAACAAAAGAAAAATTCGGGGTAGGTATTAAAATTCATGGAGAAGAAATAAAAACTTTGAGGTTCGCCGATGACATTGTAATTCTGTCAGAGACAGCAAAGGACTTGGAAGAGCAGTTGAATGGAATGGACAGTGTCTTGAAAGGAGGATATAAGATGAACATCAACAAAAGCAAAACAAGGATAATGGAATGTAGTCTAATTAAGTCGGGTGATGCTGAGGGAACTAGATTAGGAAATGAGGCACTTAAAGTAGTAAAGGAGTTTTGCTATTTGGGGAGCAAAATAACTGATGATGGTCGAAGTAGAGAGGATATAAAATGTAGGCTGGCAATGGCAAGGAAAGCGTTTCTGAAGAAGAGAAATTTGTTAACATCCAGTATTGATTTAAGTGTCAGGAAGTCGTTTCTGAAAGTATTCGTATGGAGTGTAGCCATGTATGGAAGTGAAACATGGACGATAAATAGTTTGGACAAGAAGAGAATAGAAGCTTTCGAAATGTGGTGCTACAGAAGAATGCTGAAGATTAGATGGGTAGATCACATAACTAATGAGGGAGAATTGAATAGGATTGGGGAGAAGAGGAGTTTGTGGCACAACTTGACAAGAAGAAGGGATCGATTGGTAGGGCATGTTCTGAGGCATCAAGGGATCACCAATTTAGTATTGGAGGGCAGCGTGGAGGGTAAAAATCGTAGAGGGAGACCAAGAGATGAATACACTAAGCAGATTCAGAAGGATGTAGGTTGCAATAGGTACTGGGAGATGAAAAAGCTTGCACAGGATAGAGTAGCATGGAGAGCTGCATCACACCAGTCTCAGGACTGAAGACCACAACAACAACACAGAAAGCAGATGGCAGTTGTAAGAGTCGAGGGACATGAAAGGGAAGCAGTGGTTGGGAAGGGAGTGAGACAGGATTGTAGCCTCTCCCCGATGTTACTCAATCTGTATATTGAGCAAGCAGTGAAGGAAACAAAAGAAAAATTCGGAGTAGGAATTAAAATCCATGGAGAAGAAATAAAAACTTTGAGGTTCGCCGATGACATTGTAATTCTGTCAGAGACAGCAAAGGACTTGGAAGAGCAGTTGAACGGAATGGGTAGTGTCTTGAAGGGAGGATATAAGATGAACATCAACAAAAGCAAAACGAGGATAATGGATTGTAGTTGAATTAAGTCAGGTGATGCTGAGGGAATTAGATTAGGAAATGAGACACATCCTCATGTTAACATCGAGTATAGATTTAAGTGTCAGTAAGTCGTTTCTGAAAGTATTTGTATGGAGTGTAGCCATGTATGGAAGTGAAGAATGGACGATAAATAGTTTAGACAAGAAGAGAATAGAAGCTTTCGAAATGTGGTCCTACAGAATAATGCTGAAGATTAGATGGGTAAATCACATAACTAATGAGGAGGTATTGAATAGGATTGGGGAGAAGAGAAGTTTGTGGCACAACTTGACTAGAAGAAGGGATCGGTTGGTAGGACATGTTCTGAGGCATCAAGGGACCACCAATTTAGTATTGGAGGGCAACGTGGAGGGTAAAAATCGTAGAGGGAGACCAAGAGATGAATACACCAAGCAGATTCAGAAGGATGTAGGTTGCAGTAGGTACTGGGAGATGAAGAAGCTTGCACAGGATAGAGTAGCATGGAGAGCTGCATCAAACCAGTCTCAGGACTGAAGAGTACGACAACAACAACAAGCCATTGTAGGCGGTCACACAATAGAGTGAAGGCTGTTTATTGACGACGTGACCCACCAACCACTTTCAGGGATTTACGCCGAATCGCCGTTGAGGAGTGGAACAATGTGGACCAACAGGGCCTTGATGAACTTGTGATAGTATGCCACGACGAATACAGGCATGCATCAATGCTACTGGGTATTGGAGGTTAAGATGTGTACAGCAATCTGGACCACCACCTCTGAATGTCTCGCTGTATAGTGGTACAACACGCAATATGTGGTTTTCATGAGCAATAAAAAGGGCGGAAATGATGTTTATGTTGATCTCTATTCCAATTTTCTGTAGATGTAGCGGAGCTATCGGAACCGAGGTGATGCAAAACATTTTTTGATGTGTGTATTTGTTGCGTTGTGGTCCCTCTAATGCCATCCACGTGGCTGGGCCCTCGTGCTGCAGTGACAGCTGCAGAAAACGCGGAGGCGTAACTGGCGGCGTTTGTATTTTCAAGTGCGGGCGGCCTTATAGCGGCCGGTACCGCATTGACAGCTGTGGATTACGTGGACTTTATTGCTGACAAATGTCAACCCTTCATGCTTGGTATCTTTTCCGACGTTGGTGGCATCTTCCAGCAGAATAACTGTCCTTGTTACTCGTGTTACAGTGGTTTGAGAAGCATGGCAGTAAATGTACATAGACGTCTTGGCCATCAATTTCTCCTGATCTTAACTAACTGAAACATATCTGGGATGCTGTCGGGAGTCAGCTCCAGGTCGACCAACCACTAATTCACAATCAACCGGAATTGCGGACCTGTGTGTGGACAGCTTGTGTCACACACCTCCGCAAACGCACCAAGGTCTTGCTTTCCAGCATTGGTTAGAACGATTTGGCTCATCGGTGTATATACAAGGTAGCCAATCTGACAAGCTTTTACGGGTTTTTCGGGGTAATCTGTGATTAGAAATAACTGTTAAGAAAAAATTCTATACATTGCGCTATCTCCGAGTTAATTACCATTTAAGTTGGCCAATCAGTCTTTGCGCGCACAAATTCAAGCGGCCTGGCAGATACAATTAGTGAAGGTGTTATCATAGTGTGGGTGATAGCACACGACATCGTTCAGCTTCGACTTGGGTTGGGTGCGTACTAGCGACCCATGTCCCATTTTTGTGTCGCTCGCTTGTTCGGTTTCCATGAAAACAAACGAAGAAAATGTTTAGCGACACCGTCTCTCACGGGCCACTTCAAATTGCGAGCTCAACAACGTGATTGGCTAACTTCAGTGATAATTAACTCGGATGTTTCGAACTTTTTCTTAACAATTATTTCTCGGCGCAACCTACGTTGGAATACGCCTACAACCTTTCCGGACAGTTTCTGACCACCCTCTATAACGAGGCCAATATGAGAATAGCAGCTGAAGACGTGTTTTACCCAATATGATCATTAAATTTTCATCACATATACCCCACTTTTTACTCTAGGACTCATGCCGAAACTTAAAATACGAGTAATTTACTTCATATTACAGTACTTACACCAGAATACGATTTCTTTCGATACTGTAATCGAAAGTAAGTGAAATAAAGAAACTGTAGTATTTCTTTTCATTTACCTATTTAAAATGTTTGGATGGCTAAGAATGAGGTTATGAACATTCGCGAAGAATCCTCAGCAACGGCATCACGTAGAAGACAGTCATATAACTCCAGTCAAAAAATCTACGAGACTTCCAGCATCAGTGATAACTTGTTCATTGCGTGTATAGCAATAAGCTAGATATTAGCTGTTAAACTGGTCGTGCACTGATCACAGGTTTGTTACAACGTCGTGAAGGAACTCGTTTCTTAGAACATTGAAATTACATTAAATTGTAGGCAGTGCAGTATGTCAAGTCAGGGTCAATAAAATTAATGATTGTTTTTGCCCATATTTCCTCAACACTCGGTGGGCAGCAGGAGCAAGAGAACGCCACATATTCTCCCCGTTTCCTATCTACCTTTTTTTTTTTTTTGCCTGTATGACAATGTCCAAAAGAAGGTTTGTTAATTTCGTACTGAGAATCACTTTTTTTGTCTCTTTGCCGTCTTCTTCACAAATCTGGTCTTAGACATATTTCTTTATCTTTTACACTCAGTGTTTCCTTCATTTGTAAGCTTCGCCTACTGTTCCTATGAAATACATCTTGCAACATTCGTTTTTAGATTTGATTAGATTTTGGCTGTGTTTTCCGATTTCAATAACAATATTTATCAAATGACTCACTTTTTTTACAGTCAGCTACAACATTCTTTATGATTCAGTTTATACTTTCACATTTAATGTTCTCCGTCTGCTCACACTCCAAGCGGAATCAGACACTGGTAGCATTTTCTTTCCTTTTACTTTCTGTGCTTTATTTCAAGTCTATTAATACCTGACAACTGTTTCTCACAAGTGTGAAATCTTTTGTTTGAGACTCCCGCTGGACTCAGGCATATAAACTTGTTCTTTTGCTACTCCCTTTAACAAAAATTTTAACAAAAATACTGTTAATTCTATATACTATACATGTGCGTTGTCTTATGCAAGGCGTTTTAAGAACGTTTTACTTCGGCAAACAGTCAAACGAATTTAGCCTCTGCTGGTAACTTTTCTTGAGGACATGTCATGTTACACCGACGCGCGAAATTATATTTAGTATTATATTTCAGTTTTATCAAGGGGACTCGGTTATCCAAGTTGTTGACTTCTTTGTAAATCTATTAACTGTTGTTGATTAAGAAACTGACGTAATCAACATACCCTTTACTGCCTCTTGTTTTACCATTAACTTCTGTTGCATCTTTCAGAATGGATGTTCGTTAAAACCGAAAGAAACGATTGTGCATAACCCAAGTAGACAACCTGCCATCACATATGTAACACACTCATTGTTTGTAATGATCATCTTACAACGTGGACACAGGTACCCGCAACAGAACTGAGAGGGATTTAGTATCTCGTCGGTACGAACTATACTGAGGTAACGAAGTCATAGGATAACGATATGCACATCTATTGGTGGCGGTAGTGCTGCGTACACAAGGTATAAAAGGGCAGTACATTGGCGGAGCTGTCTTTGTACTCAGGTGATTCATGTGCAAAGGTTTCCAGCGTTCTTACTGTCGCACTACGGGAATTAACAGACTTTGAATGCAGAATGGTGGTTGGAGCAAGATGCATGAGACATTCCATTTCAAAAATGGTTTAGGACTTCAGTAGTACGAGATTCGCAAACTCAAGAATACGCCGAGAATACTAAATTTTAGGTATTACCTCTCACCACGGAAAACACATTGGCCAAAATAACACCCGACAGCGGCGGTGTTTGGGTAGAGTTGTCAGAGCTAACAGACACGCAACACTGCGGGACATAATCGTAGAAATCAATGTGGGACGTACGACGAAAGTACCTGTTAGGAGAATGCGGGGAAATTTGGCGTCAATGGGCTATGGCAGCAGACGACCGACGCGAGTGCTTTTTCTAATAGCACGACATCGCCTGCAGAGCTCCTGCTGGGCTCATGACTATACCTGTTGCGCCCTAGACGACCGGAAAACAGTGGATTGGCGAGATGAGACCCGATTTCAGTTGATAAAAGCTGATGCAATGTTTCGAGTGTGGCGCCTACGAAGCCATGGATCCATTTTGTCAATAAGGCACTGTGCAAGGTGGTGGCGGCTCCATAATGGTGTGGTCTGTGTTTACATTGGATGTACTGTGTTCTCAGGTCCAACTGAACCAATCATTGACTGAAATGGTTACGTTCGTCTACTTGGAGACCATTTTTAGCCGTCGTGGACTCATGTTCCGCAATAACGATGGAATGTTGATGGATGACAACGTGGTATGTCACCGAGATATAACTGTTAGCAATTGCTGCGAAGAACGTTCTGGACAGTTGGAGCAAATCATTTGGCCACCCATCGAACATTTGTAGGACACAATCGAGAGGTCAGTTATTGCACAAAATCGTCCACCGACAACACTTTTGCAATTACGGACGGCTATAGAAGCAGCAAGCCTCAGTATTTCTGCAGGAGATTTACAACGACTTGTTGAGTCCACGCCACGACGAGTTTCTGCTCTACCCCGGGAAAAACACGTCAGACACCATATTACCGTTCCAAGACTTTCGTCACATCATTGTATATTAATGAACACTCCTCTCTATAGCTAATAAGGGGCGATCAAAAAGTTTTCGTTCGAAAGCCGTGCAATCCTGAATCGGTAAGCTAATCAGGGAAGATCGACGGAAACACTGAAGCGATCAGCCCAACGACTCACCAGGTTGAAGATACCGGATTGGTAAAATGCCGTATCCTACCACGTGAAAAAGTCAACAACTGTCTGTTGTACATACTTGTCCAACAGGAACCGTCGCCGTTCATTGTATTTTTTAAGAGACCGAAGGGTTGATAATCGCTTGGAGGGGACATCAGGTATCTAGGTGGGATGCTCGAATATCTCCCACTTCAGTTAGCGTAACTTCTGCATTACGAAATTTGCGACAAGGGAATCTAAGTTGTCATGAAGCAGCAGCACGGGAATTGACCCACCATTCCTTAGCGGCGGTTTCCGTCAGACATACTGCCCCATACACATTCTTCATTCCCCATGGATGTGTACTGGTGTTTGTCCTTCGGGAGGCAAGAAAAGAGTAACAACACGTTGGTCCTCTTTAGGCGTAATTGGTAATAACATCACAATAGTGCACGTTTCCCTACTCTTACCGCACGCACGTTCGAAAGACACGAATGCCAGACTGATCCCTTGTTTACGTAGCAATGCTTATGTACCGGCATCGGAGTAGCGCTACGTTGGGTATACGCTGCAGTAACGTCCTTTAACGGGAACTTTTCGATCATCCCTTACAGTCAAAAAATGGTTCAAATGGCTCTGAGCACTATGGGACTTAACATCTGAGGTCATCAGTCCCCTAGACTTAGAACTACTTAAACCTAACTAACCTAAGGACATCACACACACCATGCCCGAGGCAGGATTCCTGGTGACGTAGTCCGCAGGAAGACGTAAAGATTCGTGTCATTGCGTGAACGCTTGCTCTTTGGGTGTGTGAAAACGTTTCTCTTCATGAAGTGTACGTGTTCTTGCGTTCGTTCTTGAAGCAACAGCTGCACAGTAAAGTGTATATCTTGTTGCGCTTACTTGAAACTTAATAGCGTACTATTACAATTTTCTCTTTACATTAAAATTACTGCACGAAGACAGAAACGGAGAACAACGGCGGGTACAATTGCATGCAACGTGAAACGACATTTGCAGGAGATCAATCGATAAAACACAGGCGAAGCTTACCGCTAGCGAATATATCATGCTGCACGCTAGCGATTATCCTCGGAGTTAATCTGAACACAGCTACAAGGTACTGACACGTGGAGGTTTTACCCACACACGTAATACTCTGCTTGCCTAACGGAATGACTTCGCCAATCTTACAAACATGGATGTAACAACTTTTAGGAAAACTCTGCAGATGAATTCAGATTGCGACAGTTAAATGATCATTAATTCATCTCTAATTTGACCCTTTGAATATTCATGGGATAGCCAGTGCTCAGTTACTGTGAATGGCTGCAGAAAATTTGTGGCTGTATATCGAGGCGCTCGAGAATTCGGGAGCACTGCTGAAGGATCTGTTGTCTTCGAACAGCCCTGGTAGAAGAGAGTTCCTGACGACATTTATTCGTATCGGCGGCCAAGGCCCACGAGAAGACAAGGCCATTGCTAGAGCACCGTATACTACAAGCTGAACATTTTGAATCCCAGGTCGAAGGCGCTCGTCTAAAATCCACAGAACCCTTACACTTTTTAAAATGCTCTTAAGGCCATCTAATGTACATTCATTGCTCAGACAATATCACAGCGTTGTAAATGCATTGGCTTACTCTTGACTTTAAGAGGAAAGCTAGATAAAGTAGGTGATTAGACGAGTATTTCGAGATGTGATACATCAACTTACGTTCTGTGTATGTCAAGCTTTTCTAAATATCGAGCAAATACAAATATTAAAAAAAAGTTTTGCATCACCTCGGTTGCCAGAACTCCTGAAGACAGACATTGAGGTGTGGATATTGTATCATATTCACTGTTCAGAGATGCCACTAAGCCCGCCCAAAGATGTAAACAACCACGCACGAGCAGCACCTATTAGACGGAGGGGGTCCGACAGCCGATCAGTTCCAGGAAGGAAGTACCCGGCTCGTTTTGTCCGTAGTTCAACCATGCCTAGACGGTCAATACCGCCGTTCGATCGCATCTGCATTGTTACTTTTCTCCAGGAATGGCTCTCAGCAAGGGAAGTGTCCAGGTCTCTCGGGCTGAACCAAAGTGGTGATGTTTGGACATGGAGGAGATACGGAAAGCCAGGAACTTCCGATGACGTGCCTCGCTCAGGCCGCCCAAGGGCTACTACTGCAGTGGATGACCTCTACCTACGGATTACGCCTCGGAGGAACCCTGACAGCAACGCCACCATGTTGAATAATGCTTTTCGTGCAGCCACAGGACGTCCTGTTACGACGAAAACTGTGCGCAATAGGCTGCATGATGCGCAACTACACTCCCAACGTCCATGGCAAGGTCCATCTCTGCAACCACAACACCACGCAGCGCGGTACAGATGGGCCCAAAAACATGCCGCAAGGACCACATAGGATTGGCATCGTGTTCTCTTCACCGATGAGTGTCACATATGCTTTCAACCAGACAATCGTCGGAGACGTGTTTGGAGGCAACCCGGTCAGGCTAAACGCCTTAGACTCACCGTCCAGTGAGTGCAGCAAGGTGCAGGTTCCCTGCTGTTTTAGGGTGGAATTATGTGGGGTCGACGTACGCCGCTGGTGATCATGGAAGGCACCGTAACGGCTATACGATACGTGAATGCCATCCTCCGACCGCGACAATTCGCGCCCCCAACGTGCACATGTTGTGAATGGCTTCCTTCAGGTTAACGACATCGGTCGACTAGAGTGGCCAGCATGTTCTCCACACATAAAGTCTATCTAACATGCCTGGGATAGATTGAAAAGGGCTGTTTATGGACGACGTCACCCACCAACCACTCTGAGGGGCCTACGCCGAATCGGCGTTGAGAAGTAGGACAATCTGGACCAACATGTCTTGATGAACTTGTGGATAGTATGCCACGACGAATACAGGCGTGCGTCAGTGTAAGAGAACGTGCTACTCAATATTAGAGGTAACGGTGTGTATAGCAATCTGGATCACCACCTCTGAAGGTCTCACTGTATGGTGGTACAACATGCAATGTGTGGTTTTCATGAGCAATAAAATGGGTAGAAATGATGTTTATGTTGATCTCTATTTCAATTTTCTGTACAGGTTCCCGAGCTCTCTGAACCGAGGTGATGCAAAACTTTTTTGATGTGTGTATTTGGTACATCGACTTAAGTTTACGATAAGTTAGAGTTGCATGCGTAAACATTTACGGGATAATGTAAAAATGGAGCACAACGTGCGTAAATATTTCATGCCTGCACAAGAAGGAATTGCATGAGTACTCGAAGTATAATACTGATCCCAATTTTAATTATTTCAAAAGCTTCAAAACAAATATATCAAAAATTATTTAAAAAATAAATATAATCTGCAGGGACATTAAAATAAACGCACTTCTTACCTATATAATTTCATTATCGTCGTTCTGTGAGCACACCTATTTCTAAAACAAAGACAAAAAGCTTTCTTACCTACATCAAACAGGTATTTGCTCTATTTTGGTGTCTTTGCGCTTTGAATTTACAAGCCACCTTTGACGCACATCTATATCTGAACGAAACCAATAAAAGATTTAGCGACGTTGTCTGCTATTATTTGAACAGTTTGAAGCTGCACAACCAACCATATGACACTGTGGAAAAGTAAAGTTAAGCAAAAATCGCGAAATCACTTTCCTACGCCACGCGAAACATGCAACGCTGTTCTCGGATTGGGATTCAAAACGGTGGATGCTACAGCTCGGTGTATCCAGTGCTTTAGCCGTGACGCGTATGTCACAGCGACACAACAGGTCTTGCGAATGCCAGCGGCTGTCTCCAGCGTGGAGCGAGTAACTATTTGAGACGGTGAATGGTGGGCTCCATCTAATTCCCAAGTCGTGCAGCGACCGTAAACCATAAAATTACCAAATATGCAGCAACCAGTTGAAATCTATTTGCAAAAGTGAATAAATAAAACATGATTTTGCGACTGGTTGCTGCATACTTGGTAATTTTATTTGAGACGAGTTTAGCCATTCTTGATTGGGCGTTTAAATGCACCCAAGCTTCTGACAGCACACGGCATAGTTAAGGGCTTTAGTGGGTACCTTTCAGTTACATATTGATTTTCCTTGCCCCGTGCATGGAGCCGAGAGTTCGCGAAGCGTAGCGGACAAGCCGACTAGTGTGACGCCACAAGTTCGTTTCAAGGCCGATATTTCTCGATGGCTCCGATCAGAGGCGATATGAGGCACCGTAAACCACCGATCGCTTCGCAGGGTTTTACAGAGGTGACGAGACGTCCGTTCGTCACACACTTGTTGTCTTTCTGTGCAGCGTTTTACGCTTGTGGAATCATTATCACTGCAATACGGAAGAAAAACCCTAAAGACTGTTGACCCCTGACACCGAAATTCCTGGGTAAAGTTTGATACGATGTTGCTAACCTCAATCCGGCAAATCATATGAATTACAATACTTAAGGATTATTCCGTTGGAGCAGCTATGAGCCAACCTCGGGGAGGAAGCGTTGCCTCAATATTTGAGAAGCGCTAATGGCCAGCACCGACCAAGTGGCGCCTGGGAACAGGGAGGAACGTGCCCCGCAATGCCAGTCCACGCCAGGGGAAATTTCCCCACCTCACCTTATATGGAAATGGGAGTATACTGAATACGTAACTAGCCTCGCGTAGTGCGTCACAGATGGTCCTAGAAGCCGCCCTGTGACGCCAGGAGCAGTATAAATAAGGGCTCATGAGGACCCAGTAGTAGTCGACATCTGAGGTGTTTAACGACGCAGACTCTATGCCGTACTTCGCCAGACACGCAACTTACAACTATTCCTAGCCTCAGCTACGTAGTACTTATAGAGATCGATTCGATAGATGGGTATTTGACTGATAGTGGGGATAAGTAGCAGTGCCAGTAAGATTCTTCATTTTTTTAGATGAGAGGGAACTTACCATTTATACCCTGGTTCCCTAACCGATACTCACAGACTTCCGTTCTCTGCACCACCACCTCATAGCTTGATTCTTCCACCTGGCAAAGTTTCGGAGGCTACCCACGTCTATTTCCACTCGTCGAGAAGATCGACAGTGGTGAGACCCCTGAATTGTAGCAAGGTGTCTACCTCACTCCCTCTCGGGACACAACGAGTCTTCCACCAGTAATAATTCTACCTTCGATGTTGGTCAACTCGCGACGTGCTGTCATGTTCAGTACACGGCTGTCTGTCACAGTCCGACCGTATCGTCATCCCCCCCCCCTTCCCATGGAGCACTATATGAACATATACCTTCTGCGCTGGCGCTCGTAATTTGGTTTGAGGTGACCCATAGTCCAGGGGTGCCAGCACGGTAGCTCAGCGTGTTCGGTCTGTGATCTGGCTGTCCTCTGTAATTAAAAAAAAAAAGCTGAGAAAATGAATTAACGATGTACTTCAAGAGCTGTCAAGCGACGTGCGCCCGGAACAAATGCTACGAACAATCACCAACAAAAAAAAAAAACAGGATTGCGTCTTTGATTAGTAAACGAAACGTTATCGGTCCCGGGTTTGAAGCTCTCCACCGCTTAAATTTTTGCCGGTCGAAAACTTCCGGCACAAGGGCCTCCCTCGTTCTGCCAACGGCCTTTTCAGAGGGTGGAGGAGCAGACAGAGGTTCAGGGCACTCTCTTGTCCTTGGAATGGGAAACTGCCCCTAAAGGCGGAAGAATCACCAATGATCAGCGGCATGAGGATGGAGCAGGCAATGGAAACCACTACATTAAAGACACATAACGTGTATCCACACGACATGTGGCCTGTAACTGAAAAAGTGTCATAATGATCTCTCCACTGGAAAAAGATCCCGGAGTAGTCCCCCATTCGGATCTCCGGGACGGGACTGCCAAGGGACAGGTGACTATGATAAAAGGATTCAATAACCAACGAAAGGCTAACGTTGTACGAGTCGGGGCGTGGAATGTCAGAAGCTTGAACGTAGTACTGAGGCTATACAATCTGAAAAGGGAAATGCAATGGCTCAAGCTAAACATGGTAGGGGTCAGAGAAGTAAAATGGAAAGAGGGCAAGGATTTCTGGTCAGATGAGTATAGGGTAATATCAACAGTAGCAGAAAATGCTATAACGGGAGCAGGATGTGTTATGAATAGGAAGGTAGGGCAGAGAGTGTGTTACTTTGAACAGTTCAGTGATACGGTTGTTCTCATCAGGATCGACAGCAAACCAACATCGACAACGTTAGTTCAGATGTATATGACGACGTCGCAAGCTAAAGATCAGGAGATAGTCTATATTAGGATACTGAAAGGGTAATACAGTACGTAAAGAGGGAACAAAATCTAATAGTCATGGGGGACTGGACTGCAATTGTAGGGGAAGGAGTAGAAGGAAAGGTTACAGGAACATATGGGCTTGGAACAAGGAATGAAGAGGAGAAAGACTAATTGAGTTCTGTAACTAATTTAAGTTAATAACAGCGAATACTCTGTTCAAGAATCACAAGAGGAGGAAGTATACTTGCACAAGGTCGGGTGATATGGGTAGATTTCCGTTAGATTATATCATGATCAGACAGAGATTCCGAAATCAGCTACTGGATTGTAAGGCTTACCCATGAGCAGATAAAGACTCAGACCACAATGAAGTAGTGAGATGAGTAGGCTGAAGTATAAGAGATTACACAGGAAGAATCAAGTAAGATACAGAAGTATTAAGGAATGATTAGATACCCTTCAAGTTCTCTAAGGCTATAGTTACAGAAATAACGAACAGCACAGTAGGCAGTACTTGAAGAGGAATGGATATCTCTAAAAAGATCAATCACAGAAGTTGAAAAGAAAAACGTAGGTACAAAGAAGGTAACTGCGAACAAACTGTGAGTTACAGAAGAAATACTTTAGTTGATCGACGAAAGAAGAAAGTACAAAACTGTTCAGTGGAATTCAGGGATACAGAAAGACAAGTCGCTGAGGATTGAAATAGATAGAAAGTGCATGGAAGCTAAGACAAAATGGCTGCATGAAAAATGTGAAGAAATCGAAAAGGAAGTGCTTGTCGGAAGGACTGACTCGGCACATAAGAAAGTCAAAACAACCTTCGGCGAATTTAAAAGCAAGGATGGTAACATTAAGAGTGCAACAGGAATTCCGCTGTTAAATGCAGAGGGGAAAGGGGATAGGTGGAAAAAGTACAGGGTGATTCAAAAAGAATACCACAACTTTAAAAATGTGTATTTAATGAAAGAAACATAATATAACCTTCTGTTATACATCATTACAAAGAGTATTTAAAAAGGTTTTTTTTCACTCAAAAACAAATTCAGAGATGTTCAATATGGCCCCCTCCAGACACTCGAGTAATATCAACTCGATACTCCAACTCGTTCCACATTCTCTGTAGCATATCAGGCGTAACAGTTTGGATAGCTGCTGTTATTTCTCGTTTCAAATCATCAATGGTGGCTGGGAGAGGTGGCCGAAACACCATATCCTTAACATACCCCCATAAGAAAAAATCGCAGGGGGTAAGATCAGGGCTTCTTGGAGGCCAGTGATGAAGTGCTCTGTCACGGGCTGCCTGGCGACCGATCCATCGCCTTAGGTAGTTGACGTTCAGGTTTCATAACTAACCTTTTTCGTAGGACTCTCCATACAGTTGATTGTGGAATTTGCAGCTCTCTGCCAGCTCTGTGAGTCGATTTTCCTGGGCTGCGAACAAACGCTTGCTGGATGCGTGCTACATTTTCATAACTCGTTCTCGGCCATCCAGAACTTTTTCCTTTGCACGAACACCCATTCTCTGTAAACTGTTTATACCAACGTTTAATACACCACCTATCAGGAGGTTTAACACCATACTTCGTTCGAAATGCACGCTGAACAACTGTCGTCGATTCACTTCTGCCGTACTCAATAACACAAAAAGCTTTCTGTTGAGTGGTCGCCATCTTAGCATCAACTGGCGCTGACGCCTTGTCAACAGCGCCTCAAGCGAACAAATGTACAACTAAATGAAACTTTATAGCTCCCTTAATTCGCCGACAGATAGTGCTTAGCTCTGCCTTTTGTCGTTGCAGAGTTTTAAATTCCTAAAGTTGTGGTATTCTTTTTGAATCACCCTGTATATTGAAAGCCTCTATGAGGGATAAGATTTATCTGATGTGACAGAAGGAGAAGCAGAAGTCGATTTAGAAGCGGTGGGGAAGCTAGTATTGGAATCAGAATTTAAGAGAGCTTTGGAAGACTTAAAATCAAATAAGGCAGAAGGTATAGAAGACACCTCATCAGAATTTCTAACATCATTCGGGGTAGTGGTAACAGAATAACTATTCATGTCGGTGAGCAGAATGTACAAGTCTGGCGACATACCATCTCACTTTCGGAAAAATATCATCCACACAATTTCCAAGGCTGCAAGAGCTGACAAGTGCGACAATTATCGCACAATCAGCTTAACAGCTCATGTATCCAACTTTCTGACAAGAATAGTATACAGAAGAATGAAAGGCACCAGAGATTCAATTCCAACGTTGCGGTTGGTAATGGAAGCAACACTAAGGAAAATCAAGACCCGTTCATAGGATTTGTCGCCTGGAAAAGGCGTTCGACAATGTCAAATGGAGCAAGATGTTTGAAATTCTGAGAAAAACAAGGCTAAGCTACTGGTAGGGATGGGTAATATACAATATGTACAAGAGACAAGAGGGAATAATAAGAGTGGACAACCAAGAACGAAGTGTTCGGATTAAAAAGGGTGTAAGGTTGGGATGTAGTCTTTCACCCCTATTGTTCAATCTTTACATCGAAGAAGTGATGATAGAAGTAAAAGAAAGATTCATGAGTGGAATTAAGATTCAAGGAAATAGGATATCAATGATACGATTCGCTGATGACATATCTCTCCTGGGTGAAAGTGAAGAAGAATTACACGATCTGCTGTATGGAATGAACAATTTAATGAGTACAGAATATGGATTGAAAGTAAATCGAAGAAAGACGAAAGTAATGAGATATAGCAGAAATGAGAACAGCGAGAAACTTAACATCAGGATTGATGGTCTAGAAGTAGATGAAGTAAAGGAATTCTACTACCTAGGCAGCAAAATAACCATTGACGGAAGGAGCAAGGAGGCCATAAAAATCAGACTAGCACAGGCAAAAAGCGCATTTCTGGCCAAGAGACGTCTGCTCGTATCAAACACAGATCTTAATTTGAGGAAAAAATTTCGGAGAATATATCTTTAGACCACAGTGAAACATCGACTGTGGGAAAACCGGAACAGAACAGCCATATTTGTAATTTTTCCTTTAGGGACGGCCAGTTTTCTAAACGACTAAAGTACTCAGTAGTAAAGCCGCTTTATAAAAAGGAAGAAAGAGATAACTTAGATAATTTTAGACCTGTTTCTATGCCATCAGTGTTTGCTATTGTTACTGAAAAGGCTGTGTATATATGGATAATTGATCGTTTTATATCACACGATTTGCTATCAAATGTACAGTTCGGCTTTAGAAGTCGTTTAACATCTGAAAATGCTATATTCTCATTTCTCTACGAGGTACTGGATGGGTGAACCAAAAGGTTTCGAACAGTAGGCATATTTTTTATTCAACTAAGGCGTTTGATTGTGTTGATCAGAAAATATCGTTCCAGAAGTTGGACAATTACGGAATACAGGGAGTAGCTCACAATTGGTTTACCTCTTACGTTAGCAACAGACAGCAAAAGGTCATTATTCGCAATGTTGAGAATGGCTGTGATGTGAGGTATGAGTGGGGTACAGTCAAAAGGGGGGAGGGGGGTGCCCCAGGGGTCAATGTTGGGGCCACTCCTGTTGCTTATTTACATACATCATATGCCCTCTAGTATTACGAGTAACTATAAAATATTTCTGTTTGCTGACGACACCAGCTTGGTAGTAAAGTAAAGGATGTTGTGTGCAACAATGGCCCAGTTTCAAATAGGGCATTTCATGACTTAAGTTCATGGCTTGTAGAAAATAAACTAATGCTAAATCACAGTAAGACTCAGTTTTCAAATCGAAACTGAAGAGTTTCCTCATACATAATTCCTTCTATTCTGTCGAGGAGTTCCTTGAAATATTAAGCCGATTCTTGTTGTATTGTCTTTGCGCTTACTTAAACTTATGGACTGACTTTTTTCGGGTTCATAAACATTTTATTTTTATCTGTTATTACTTTTATGTTTTAATTACATGTACTGACACGTTCCATGACCTTGGAGATTCGCTCCTCAATTTCGTCGTACGGAACTTGACGTGCCAAAAAAAAAAAAAGTAGAGGGAATCGAATGTTGAAAATTAGGTGCAGTGATAATGTATGGAACGAGGAGGTTCTGCGCAGAATCGGAGAGGAATATGTGGGAGACACTGACAAGGAGAAGGGGACATAGGTTGCAAGTGCTACTCTGAGAGGAAGTTGGGATAGGAGAGGAATTCATGGTGGGCGGGCGGGCCAAAAAACATCTCGCCGAAGCAGGTCATTGTCACCAGCACCGACACGAGTAGGTCATCGGGTGCTGGAAACCACGTAAGCAACTAGACGGTGCCGTATCGCAATATGAAGCTCGTTTGGCAGAAAGTGGCAAAGCTTCTAGAGATGTTTTATTGCAATGTGCTATGAGTATTGTGAAGAATCGGACATATATATTTTTGAGGAAGTGTACTGTATCTGCCAATAAATGGAAAATGTTGATGCGCCCAGTGTTTATATACACCCGAATATGAATTGTTATCGATATATTTGTGACTGTAGCACTGAGAAACGCCAGTAACATTACGAAACTGAGCTCTGCTTCTTGGTCTACAGCTTTAGATAAAGCGTTTGGAAACTGTGGCTGGATTAGAATGCTTGAAATAATGAAACTGTCAGGGATAAAATACAGAGCGTGGAAGATAATCCCACAACCTCTACAGAACGTAGACTATAGTGCCAAAAATCCGAGAACATGAACAGGAGACATTGAATAGAGTATGAAAATTGTAGCCTATTCTCGCGTTATTTAATTCGCACATTAAATTATCAGAAAAGCAAACCATGGAGTACTTTGAATACAGAATTAATAAGAAGAGGAAGCAAAAACTTTTAGATTTTCCCAGTGACATCGTAATTCTGTCAAGAACCGCAAAAAATGTTTTATTATCAGTTCAGCGGAACAGATACAGCTTGAAAAAATGATTTGAGAAGGAAATGAATAAAACGAAAACAAGAACAATGAAGAGCAGAGGAAGAAAGTCAGGTGATGCCAAGGACATTAAATAAGGCAATTTGTGTTAAAAAGTCTTCGATGAATATCAAAATAAAAGAATATGTGGTCATGCCAGGTGAATTAACCAATAGGTCATTATACATTTTCCTTTACGCAGCAAAAACTGTCCTGCTATAAGCGATACGCGATAAATGTAATGACGACCGGGGTAGCCGTGCACTCTATGACGCCTTGCCACGGTTCGCGCGGCTTCCCCCGTCGGAGGTTCGAGTCCTCCCTCGGGCATGGGTGTGTGTGTTGTCCTTAGCGTAAGTTAGTTTAAGTTAGATTTAGTAATGTGTAAGTTGAGGGACCGATGACCTCGGCAGTTTGGTCCCACAGAACTTACACAAATTTCCAATTTCTAAACGAACAATTCCGTAACCATATTTTTTTTAATGTTTCGCAGGCCACCCGAATGTCAGTAATAAGTCTGTATGCTTAAATGCTTTCCTTCCTAGTAGATAAAAACTGTAGAAATTTACATATATACATTTATATATATTGCTGTAAATTTGGATAGGCTTGGTTTAGAAACGAGATACTAGCTATAGACAATGTAATTATTAAGCAACAGGGAACAGAGAAAAACTGAGAATATAACTTGGATGCTAGAGCAATAAATCGAATCACGTCAAAATCTAATAAATAAAAGAGTTTGACTACGGTGTCGAAATCTAACGTATTCCATTTTCATTAGCTACACTAAAGCCTAAGTGCAAAATTGAAATTAACGTGTTTACGAAAGTATCAATAACTAATGTTTTAAAAATTTGACTTTTTAGAGAGTACGCCAAATACTCAAATAAAAATATGGGTTATAATGTGCAGTTCATCATGTGAATCATCTATGTAGATAGTATTTTACTGATGTGCGTAAAACTGAAGGGAAGGCTTTCTAGGCCAAATATCTGTTCGAAAACAGAACACTACGGACAACACAACATTAGAACAAATTATATGGTTCTACTGTTTAGGCAGCCAAACTCGCCTACATAATAATGATAATCATCTAGCTGTAAAACCCACTTGCTTTGGAATCAGTTGGCCCCATCCACAACATTTTAAAATACAAAAATAGGCAAGATACAAAGGTAAACTTTAATAAAACACTTCTATTCCTGCACTTCTTGTCCGTTGTGAAGTGTGAACACCTGCAGATGAAACATTAGGTCCATTAAATTTTTCAGAGCGAAATTCCTGAGATGAACGAAAGATTACTCAATAACAAACCACTTAAGATACGTAATAGGGTGAGAAGAAGCAGAACCTGTTACCACCGAGTCCAGATGACACAGAAAACACTCTTTCCCAAATTAGCATAAGAAGCTATACCTGCAACTGGAAGGAATGTGCAGTCCCTTTTAAAGTGGCGGGACTTTGACAGCCAGCGGGTTGAGCAGCTGCAGCCAGCAATACCCTATTGGGACTCTGCTCCTGTCAGCGGCCGCTGTGTGCCCACTTCTGCTTTTACACATTTCTTCAGAAGATAGGGCCAAAAAAACTCATACCTGTTAAATTGAATACTGAACAAATTGCCAAGAAACACTGTACGCCGGTTTTCTTTTTTTTGTTTTTTTCTTTTTTTCCGGGCTGGTCTGATCATGTTGTCCGCCACGAATTCCTCTGCTGCCCCACCCTCACATCAGAGTAGCACCTGTTGCACACAACTTCCTCAATTATTTGTTAGGTGTATTTCAATCTATGTCTTCGTCTGCAGTTTTCACCCTTTACAATTCCTCTAGTACCACGGAAGTTATTCCCTGATGTCTTAATGGATGTCCTATCTTCCTGTTCCTTCTTCTTGTGAGTGTTTTCCATATTCTCCTTTCTCCGCCAATTCTACGCAGAGCCTCTTCATTTCCTATCAGCACACTTAATTGTAAATATCCTTCTGTAGCACCACATGTCAAACGTTTCGATTCTCTTCTTTCCCAGTTTTCCCACAGTTCATGAAT
Organism: Schistocerca piceifrons; assembly: GCF_021461385.2. Classification (NCBI taxonomy): domain Eukaryota; kingdom Metazoa; phylum Arthropoda; class Insecta; order Orthoptera; family Acrididae; genus Schistocerca; species Schistocerca piceifrons. Next base: position 773,057,985 of record NC_060139.1, on the reverse strand, counting down.
GACATTGAAGAAGTGTTCTAGACATACCTTTCTAGAATTTTCTCCCTCAAACCGAGACCAATATTTTATACTAGCATACTTCTTTTGCCCGGTAAAAAACTTTCTACGTGAGGTTGTAATCTTTTCATGTCCTCCTTCTTTCTATTGTACACAGAAAACGTAATGCGGTACGAAACTTAGGAATGATCTGTTGCCGATCGAAGATATTTCAATGCTCGATAAAAAAGATGTATTTTAGTGAGTTCAGTAGTTTTCAAGATACGGCGTGATAAGTCTGAAACTACTTCATGAACGGAAAAAATTCAGACGTCCGAAAACTTATCATATCTCAGATTGTAATTAAAGCTGAGACTGATATACTGAGAGACGCTGTAGAGAACTATACCTTATGTGAATGTAAGATTTTTCACGTCTTTTTGTAGGAGACATAGAGCTTAAAACAATCTTCTATAACTATAAATAGCGGAGCACTTTGGTGGCTACTGCAGATAGCACTAGTCACGACGGCGTTGCAAGTTCAGTACTTTAAGTCAGATGTCCTCTAATTTAAGTCAGACAACTGAAAACTCTGATAAGAAATAAGCAACTGGTCCTTAGTTATTTTCTGGATGTATTCCAATCTGTTTTCCGCCAGAGTTTTACCCTATACACCTCCCTCTAGTACAGTGGTCCCCAATCTCTCTTAGACCGTTACTCCTGAGTGCAATCAGACATCAGCTATTAGTTAGTGCCTCTCCCCTCCCCTTGCACACATTATCACCAATTTTAACACCAAAGCAAACTGTAGAATGAAAGACTTTTCTTGGAACACTTATATCGAAAGGGTGCAGTACCGCCCGACATTGAAAACAGGTCAACATTCTTCGTTATTCTTGTCAGTACAACATCTTTTCTCTAATAATAACTCAATTTCAATTAATACAGCGAAGCCGGGTACCAGTGTGGGAAAGAATGACAATTTATTTATTTACTTGATCACATGTGCACTCACACAAAATAAATCCCTACATCCAGTTTGGTGAGATCTGTGAAATGAATAAATGTATGGTCGTCTGCTAACCACAGATAGTGAATGTGCAGTATATGATCATCTTTGAGACGGTACTTGGGTCACCTTTGGTGGGACCAAAGAGATGAAATTTACCAGAGCTCTGAGCGCCTGAAATGTGGCTGACCAATACGGTAGCAAGGTGCCCCACCCCCCGCCTCACTTCGGCACAGGTGCGAGAGGACCTGAAGGGCGGCCATGTTTTCAACACTCTGCCGGTGGATCTCATGTTGGTAACACCTGTCTTAGGTGTGCTCCGTAAAGACAAAAGAGTGGAGACATGGTATGCATGTGAAATACTTAAGAGTAGTTTGGAATAATAATTTCTCTATCACAGGAACTTTTGTGGGGAGAATTAAATGTCAGGCAGGTAATATTAAGAGGGTCGTAGTAATCTTCGGAAGTGACCAACGGTCACAATGAAACCACGTGTAGCAATAAGTTGAAATACTTCCGAGTGCTTAAGTTAAGCTGAATTACTAGCGTGTGTACTATAAGTTGGAAATATTTAAGAAATGGCGTGTGCAGGACTTGAAATTAGAGACGAGTACTTCCACGTGGTGAGTACTGTGTGAGTCTCAATCTGTGTATGAGACAAAGGATAAAGAGAAGTACTCGCCGATGGTATCAGTTGAGGACTCGCATGTGTGATGAATATGTTCTTAATATTACTTTGCGTGTTATGCTTCCGTATGACGCTTGATTCAAACTATAATACTCTGAGAGAGAAGCAAGGTGAGTTAGCTGTCTATCCAGCAACGCCACTTGGCTTGCATTGCACAGGAAGACGTGCATATATCCTCCAGAGTTCATAGTAGGAAAGAAAAATTACGAAGTGGGGCAGTGTCGTGTGAAACTGGGATAAATACTAATTGAAGTGGGAAAGCTGAAAGTGATGTGATTATAACGTTGCGACTATTCTTTGTATTGTATGTTGCCAGTGTGATGTATTTCATGAAATTTAAGTATGTGTGGTTGGCATGGGAGAGAACAAGATAGTTTCAGAGGCAGTGGGTTATGCATGTTCCTTTTTGTACCGCTCGGTCTGGAGGAAATTTTCGTGATGATGGGTGTGAGAGTCGAAGTGTGAGATATAGAAAAAGATCCACCATCCTATCCAGAAAGTGCACTGTAGCGTTAAATAATTACGAGACCATAAGATAGAGAATCACCAATGTAAAGCCATGCCCACTGGGCGGAATTTCTCATGTGTTATTGTTGTAGCTTATAGAATTTCTGTGTTTAGGTTGTAGAATTTATCGGAATAAATAAGTTAGTGAAAAGAAAAAGATTGGTGGCCTTTTCCTTCGAATTGTATGTTGTCATGATATCCAGAATTTATAATGTGTGCGCCATTCATATTCAGTGTGATGGTCACGTGCGCATCAAAGCCGTTAAATAAGAAAGAAAATGTGGTATTGCCAGTGTGTAGTGAACAGTCAGAGTTATGTAAATTACTAATAGTCAGATGTGCGTTTCCGTTGCGTAATATTCAACCAGGAGAATAACATGTAACTTAATTGTGAGTACTAGAGTTCATGTTACTCAATAAATAAGAGTGAGTTGGCAGACCACTCATCTTTCAGGCCTGACTGATAGCGCTAAGAAGTAAAATTTTGTTTTTTGGAATTTCTTTCTCGATTGGTGAGGATCTTTTATTTTTTTATGTAATTAATTGCTATATCGTCCAAGGCTGGAAGATTGTTGTATAAAATTTTTTTTTGTATAATGTCCATAGTAACTAGGTCACAGTCGAAAAGTGTAGTCACCATGGAGGAGAGTGATTCTGGGGTGAACGTAGCTGTGGAACAGGAAGTAGGTGTCGACCTTGGGTTAATGAGCGAGAACAGCAAACACTCGGAAGGGGCTGAATTGGTCAGCGGACTGCGGCTAGGTGATCCTTGAGGCAGCGGGCTTCGTCCACAATTGGGGGCTTTTCCCAATGATGCGGGCGAGCCGGGACTAGGTCTGGTATGCAGTGAAAGTGTAGCTACCCTTAGCGAAGCTACGGTTTCTCAGGCGAACGAGGTGAGCGCACCAAAAGTAGCAAATGACAATGTGCTACTGCAATTTTTACAGGGGATGGACAGAGATAATAAGGAAAGATTGGAAGCGATGGATAAAGATAATAAGGAGAGAGATAGGGAGACTAAGGAAAGATTGGAAGCGATGGATAAAGATAGTAAGAAAAGATTGGAGGCAATGGATAAGGGAAATAAAGAGGCAATGAGGAAGCTACACACAATTATCGATGAGCGACTGCCGGCAGTTAATAATCGGTTAGATGAGGGGGAGAAGAATCTGGGTGCGTTCAAGCAAGTATGTGACGCTGTGAAAGAAAAAGCCAATAATTTGGAGGTACAAATATTTGCAATAGAGAGTGATACTACAGAACGTAGGGACGTGTTGCCGGATGAGCGAATCAAAGAGGTAGTGGTCAGAATAAATACCATAAGTGCAGATGTAGAAAAGATCAGTATAAGAGGAGAGAGAGGCTCTGACAGTACGCAGCGAGAGGTTTATGCCGACCAGGAGGAGATACAATCACTATTACAGCTTAAAGAGGTGCAATTAGAAATAAGTAGGAAACATAAGGAAGAACTAGCACAGTTGCAATTAGCGTGCAGTAGCGAAGGTGACACACCACCAGGTATATTGCAGACGGACAGTGAGATAAATTCAAAAAAGGAAAATAGGCAGAAAGAGGAAGACGTATTCAGAGAGTCAGAAGAACGGTTGTGTCGGATAAAACAGGTGGCAAACCCAACTGGGTATAGTCCAAGGCTGTCTCAATTTCAAGATCCATTATCTTCATCGTGGGGACCGCTCCTCAAAAAGAAGTTTGTGTGTAATCATTTGAGGGACGACGCTAGAGCGAAAATGCAGGAAGTTATTAAAGACTGTAGTAGCTACAAGATATTTTGTGACAAGTTTTTAAATGAATTCTGGTCGAAAAGTAAGCAGGACCAGGTTACGCAAAGCATATTGATGATGCCAAATTGTAACGAAGGTGGTATGAGAGATCCAGTGGCGTGCTATCAGGAAATGCTGAGATGAAATAGGTATTTGGATGTGCCATACGAAACTGGGGAGCTCATTAGGATCTGTATAACGAAGTTGCCAGTGAGATTGCGCAGAGATATAACGACAGCAGGCAGAGGCTTAGACGATTCTGCATCATTTCAGCACTTGTTACAAGAATTGGGTAATGAGAGCAACATCGTGAACGGAGACACGACTCATAGCTCAGACAGAGTCGAGGATAGGAACGGCAGAAACTATCAGAATGACAGAAGAGCATGGAATCCTGGCATTTCATTCTTGTCATAATGGATTGAAGGATAGGAGAAACTAATACAGCATATCATTCCTTAGCATATTGCCTTAAAACACATGCCGCTGGCACTGAAAATTGTCTATGTAGCAGACATACTCTACTGATATGTAGGAATGCAAATACCATACTTCTGATCATAGAATAAAACCCCAGTAATGGCATCTGTTAGGCTGGTCTCTCAGAGCAAAAAGACATTAAGCAGAGATGAAAAAAAATCTTATGTAATAATGCCAATGAGTCCAGTTTAATTAGTGCGATTTGACTATTGCAGGTACTTAACATGTAATAAAAAAAAGTCAACATTGTGATCTGTATGGCATGGGGTACATTTATACTGCTGTTTCAGGTAACATCAGTAATGTGATCGAAGTTTTTAAATTAGATGCCATCTGATCTATAGTATGTCATTGTCATAGTGACAGTTATAATGAGGTGCTGCGTATGGTTGTTCGGAATCTGGTGTTAGGGAAAGAGGCCACTAGCACCAAAGTTTCTAACACTTGGGCTGTACCATTTCTCCCAGCTCGTATATTCTCTGCACACATTTAAATTTCATGTAAGCTCAGATTCCTAACTAGCAAATTCTTTACTGTGTATAGTGGACCGTTCAGAGTGGGGCGGATTGTCCATGAAAATGTTGTACTGATTGAGACGATCAAAGGAAAACAATCATGTGGATTTCATCACATTTCTAACATCAAGTTATGGAAAAGTTAAGGATAGATTGAAAGTAGGCAAGTTATGGTAGATAGTCAGTGTATTTATTTGTGGTGTGTAACGTTGTGCAGGGTCAAATCGAACATAAGAATTTTCAGGCGGGATGTCAGGAAGTATGACTGAATAGACAGGTCGAATGAGTCTGAACAGGAGTCGACAGAGTGGTGTATGTACGTATTTTTTGTCATATGAATAAGGATCAAGCAGAAACGACGTGATGAGTAATGAGAGGATAAAGATGGTAGATAGTGAGAGAAGCGACGTGATAAATAGTAGTTGATAAAGGTGATATTTAAGGGGAGAAGCGACGTGAAACAGTGATTAATAAAGAGAGATTCGACGTGATGAAACAGTGGTAAACAAAGGTGAGTAGAATTAATAATGTGGAGATGTCTTAGATGTATGATACAGAGAGGACTGTGTATACTGCAATCGAGATTGATGCCAATGGCGAAGAAAGACCAGGAAATGATGGAGTAATGGACGGACGGAGAGCCGAAATACGGATGAAGAGAGGACAACTGCACAACGTGAAAGGACATAAAGGGAGTATGAGAGCCAGATGGTGAACGTTGTGGAATACGGACGAAAGATGTAATATAAGTGTAAATCTAATTCTTACCGTAACATTTGCAATATGGCAAAAATAATATTTATTTGTTGTTGTTGAAGCCTAGTACGAGTATAACTAATCAAAACGGTCCCAAGAATGTTTACAGTTATTTTGCAGGATGAGTAATTTGTGTTTTTTTTTGTTCTTAGATGAAATGTCGCAATTCTAAGTTGACATTTAGCAGGATGAATAATCGATAAAGTGAATGCAGAGGTAAGCCGATGGAGAGAGGTGCCAGAGTGAAAGGACGAATTCGGAGACTGGAATGCTATCTCCAAAACAACTTTATGTGTTATGTGGTTGAGTACAAGGGAGCAAAGGTATGGTATGTTGTCGTGAGTGTGGTGGTTTTATGAGTATAGCAAAGGTATGGTATGTTGTCGTGAGTGTGGTGGTGTTAAGGTTAGCTGACTTCTGGACCTATTCTGTTAGTGTATTAATGGATTGAATGAGAAGGAGAATGTGATTTCTGGTGAGTGAGAATCGTAGAGTAGTGTGATCAATGCGCACACTCCTGTAAAGGGGATGCTACCAATCCATAACTAAAACATTGTTGTGCTTTATCGTTTGATATGGATGAACCTCGATGGCAGGTCAGGATATGACGTCATGTGGATGGTACATACACGTCCTAAAAATGTTGTTATATATAATAAAAGGTAAAATATGTAAAGAGATACTAATTTCTGTCTTGTCACGAGCACAAAGGTGCATTGTATGTTGTAGATTTAGAGTCATCAGTTTCTAAAATGTTTATTGTGTTAGGATGTTAAAGTAGTTTACTATTTAACATTATGTGGTAGGTAATCATGAGCTGTATAAATTGTTTCTTATTTTTTGTTAGAACACTTTCAAGGGGTATTAATTTCAGTCTGTCACAAGCACAAAGGAGCGTTGTATAATGTAGTTTTAGAATCAAGAGTCTCTAATATGTTCACTGTGATAGGATGTTAAAGTAGTCTACTATTTGATATTGTAATTATGAGGTGTATAGATTGTTTCTTATTCCTTTTTTTTAACACTTTCATGTTTTGTATGAGGGACGACAGGTACAATCAACAGCACAAGTGTGGGCTGTATATAGAAAAGGGATAAATGTTGATGTTGTATGTGTAGAAAACTAGGGTGTATGAATTTATGTTTTTTAGAACAAAGATTCTTTTATTACCAAGGTATCTAATAGATCATATATGTAATCAATGAGTATTTACATACTGTAAGAATATCCTTTTGTCTGTAATGTTGCGAGATGCACAGAAGGGTCTGACTGATTGGTTGCCGTAGCGCTGAGGTGCCCACGCAGAACGCGCCCGTACCTACACAAAAACAAAGTGGGAGGCCAAGCTGACATCGCCATGGGAGAGGCGACAGAGCCACTGCGCTCCCCACTCCACTGCCGGTCGAGGTACACTCCACGCGCCCACTACAGCAGGTCAACGGCCTGGGGCGACACGCACCTACCACTGGCTGCCTTTCATAAGTTGCAGCACCCTTACGACTGGAGACAGTATTCCACGGAGGCAACAGCGGGTGGTTTTTTCTGTTCAACGGCTCGCGCGGCGGCGGAGCTACGGCAGAATGAACGACGCGCGGCAGAGTCCGGCGGGCATTTTTTTTTAACAGCAACTATTAACTAGCACTGGACTGTGGAGCCGTGAAACAAGATGACTGCTCGTATGTCTCCATAAGGTGGAAAGTGAAGGACTGGTGTTTCCACGTTGTGAGTGGTAGAAAAGATTTTGTCTTTAGCAGGCAGGACGATTGTTTTGTTTTGTATTGACCTCTGAATGGTGGGATCCATAAACTTTTGGCAGTGACTTGTTAAGTGTGCTTTGTAAATTGCATGTGGGATGCTTGTTATACTTAAAGGGGACAGTTGTCGTATGGTGACTAATTATTGTCTGAACGCAAGAAACTAAAGTGGGACATTGACATTTGCATTTGTAGTAGGGGACATTTCTTTAATTGGTGCGGGAATAAGTGCTGTTTGTTGGAACTTACGACTTTTACTTACACCATGAACTGAACTGAAAGGACAGAACCGTGGGTAATAGTAGTTGTAGGGCGACCAGATTCGTGTGGATGGTACTCTGAGAGTGACTATTACATTTGTGTTAATGTGTTCAAAATGCCGATTTGAGTGACTTAAAGACTTTCGTCCGGGTAACCATGGGAGAGCTTTGACACCGAGACAGTGTTTCTAGGAAAACTATCAGCAACTTTTTGACCCCAAGGAAATCACAGAATGAAATGATTCCGTGTGACTCACAAGATAGCGAATAATGTATTTGCACTTGTACTTGTGTAAATTTTTTTATATGTTTCATTCCTGAAGGGACAGCAAGTGTAACTGTATTTCATTAACATTTGTGTTTAGAATAGTTAGTGTTTTTTTTGTTTGCTCTGGGTTATCAAGTTCACGTAGCATGTTTATTAGAATATTTGGTACAATGATGTTTTAATTATTAGCCAGTGGCGTAATACTAACGTTGCGGCTCTTGTTGCATAGGTCAGTAAGGTTGTCACAGGGGACAAGAGTTTGCATGGCACAACAAATATCGGAATTAACTGATGCATTTTGATGTCGTGGACAGTAATGATCTTGTTGGTGTGTTGACTGAAGCCACTTATTTGCATTATCACAGTGGTGATATTTCACATTGAAGTGTAACGAAGGCTAGTCGAAATGCAAGTTCTTGTTGTCCAAATGTGTAACAACAGAGAAATGAGCAGTAGAGTAAGATACGAGAGCTACTGGTGGATTCAAGCACTTATTGCTAACTATTTACTGCGTGTATTGATCAAAGTTGATGGACTGACTAGCTCAGCAGCAGGTATTTGTACTGGTGGACAAGGATAAGGTTAAACTCACAGTCGAGTAGTGGTGGCAATTGCTTAAGTGATGATAGTTAATGAGGTATGACATGATGTCTATATTACATAACCAGTATGTAACTTGTGGTATATTTCATTGTTTTTCTTCTCAGTTTTATTTCTCTGTAGGTTCGATGTATATTTTAGAGTACTGATATGGAGCCTGACTTCTACATGTAACTAGTGTATGCAATGTTTTTCTTCTGTTGATATTGTTTTCTATTTAGACTTTGCTGTGTAAAGCTTTTACCCCGCAATTTATGAATGTCAGATTACTTGCTCTGTGTTTGGACGGTGAGCTATTTAAAATTTCATGAGTACAATTCGTATTTTTTTTATTTGTTATAGAATTAGTGAAGTTTAGATTACTCATAAAAATAACGAAGATCCCAGTAACTAAGCAAATTTTTATCTCAACATTATTTTTTATTTGTATGCTGTAATGTTTTATTTGTCATGTGGATTGTCGTAAATTTGTATGTACATGTTACTCCGGATTGTGGAGAGTACAATAATGCAGTAACTGGGTCCATAATTTGGTAAAGTAACAGCATTTGGTCGTGTATTTGAGGTCACCAGGGGCTCAGGTCTCCTCCTGGTTATTATGATGACTTGCTACGTTTGTTCGAATCCAGTTTTCTTAAAAAAATGTTCGGAACTACTCTCGCATTGCAAGGATAGTACCGTGCCATTTTTTTTCTGCATGGTTAGCCAGTGGTGAAAGGGTACAGTACCGCCCGACATTGAAAATAGGTCAACATTCTTCGTTATTCTTGTCAGTACAACATATTTTTTCTAATAATAACTCAATTTCAATTAATACAGCGAAGCCGGATACCAGTGTGGGAAAGAATGACAATTCATTTATTTAATCGGCCGGCCGCGGTGGTCTAGCGGTTCTAGGCGCGCAGTCCGGAACCGCGCGACTGCTACGGTCGCAGGTTCGAATCCTGCCTCGGGCATGGATGTGTGTGATGCCCTTAGGTTAGTTAGGCTTAGGTAGTTCTAAGTTCTAGGGGACTGATGACCACAGATGTTAAGTCCCATAGTGCTCAGAACCATTTGACCCATTTGAACCATTTATTTAATTGATCACATGTGCACTCCCACAAAATAAATCCCTACATTCAGTTTGGTGAGATATGTGAAATGAATGAATGTATGGTCGTCTGCTAACTGCAGATAGTGAATGTGAATATATGATCATCTTTGAGACGATCTTTTGGTCACCTTTGGTGGAACCAAAGAGATGAAATTTACCGGAGCTTTGAGCGCCTGAAATGTGGCTGACCAATGGGTATCATGGTCTTCCCCCACCTCGACGGAGGTGCGAGATGAACTGAAGAATGGCCATGTTTCAGCACTCTGCCACTGGATCTAGAGTTGGTAAGACCTGCCTTAGGTGTGCTCCGTAAAGACAAAAGAGTGGAGACATGGTATTCATGTGAAATACTTAAGAGTAGTTTGGAATAATAATTTCTCTATCACAGGAACTTTTGTGGGGAGAATTAAATGTCAGGCAGGGGTAATATTAAGGGGATCGTAGTAATCTTCGGAAGTGACCAACGGTCACAATGAAACCACGTGTAGCAATAAGTTGAAATACTTCCGAGTGCTTAAGTTAAGCTGAATTACTAGCGTGTGTACTATAAGTTGGATATCCAGAATTTATAATGTGTGCGCCATTCATATTCAGTGCGATGGCCACGTGCGGACCAAAGCCTTTAAATAAGAAAGAAAATGTGGTATTGCCAGTGTGTAGTGAACAGTCAGAGTTATGTAAATTACTAATAGTCAGATGTGAGTTTCCGTTGCGTAATATTCAAACAGGAGAATAACTTGTAACTTAATTGTGAGTACTAGAGTTCATGTTAAATAAGAATGAGTTGGCAGACCACTCATCTTTCAGGCCTGACTGCTTGACGCCACAGTATGAGCAAGGCATGTGGGTGCCTCTCAATACTTTTAAAATGATGAAAGATGAATGATACTTTGTGTGTGTGTGTGTGTGTGTGTGTGTGTGTGTGTGTGTGTGTGTGCGTGTGTGTGTGCGTGTGTCTTATGATGGATAACGGAAAAATTCGGGATGCATCGCAAGTGGTACCACAATACTACTCAGAAAAGAAAGCTAACTATCCCCAGTGAGGGTACACACTTGTTACAAAAGATTCTTCCCCTGCCTTATTCCTCTGCATTCCCGCACATGCTTGACCTGCACACAGCAAGCCCATTTAAAATAAAACACGTTCAGATGTGTGCACTATACTTACTGCTCGTTCATCACTTCACTGCTCTGCTGCACTTCTGAACTGGCAAAAATTGGAGGACATCAGGCCGTTAATACTTTGTGTCTGACCATAGCCACTCGTAATAATATTAGTAATAATAATAATAATATTGTGTGCAGTACTATAGTAGCCCTTATGTAGTTACTGCTGTGTCGCGCTGTCAGTTCATTTGTTTCGAAGTGAGAAATGAAGCAATTTCTAGACTACTGCAGGAACTATCTACAACTTGGAGAAGACATTTTCTTGAGGTGTTTAGCATTTGTTGCCTGTATGTCCCACTTTCATCAACAGCGATGTATGGGGCAAAGCGCAACATATGTGTGTACTAGGTGGACTATGTGAACAACTTGTAACCTCCATCGCATTAATGCTACTAATTGAGAAAAAGTAATTATTCCTAACTTACATAGTAAATACAGTCTTACAAAATTGTGATGGTAGTAAAGAACTTTTGAAAATAATTTACTTTCGTGACTGAAGCAGAATTGAATCGTTTAGTTTCTGCCCCTCAGAAAATTTCATTTTACTCCTCAGGGGGTCATTACCCCAGGTTGGGAATCATTGCTCTAGTACCAAACGGTAGTCCACCAGGCGCTTTGCCATTTCTAAGGAAACTTAATAATTTTTTCTGATTGTTAATTTTATAGATACGTATTCGACTCTCATACCAAAGATTCATTTGAAAAGTGTTTAACACTGACGAACAAAAGAAGATTTACCCTCTTCGTTAATTAGTTTTAGTAATAGTTACCTTTCGTTGTTCTCATGTCCTGGTGATAAGACGTGTAAACGAAGTGCTCTGTAATTTCAAGCAAGTTCTGAAACAATACGATTTTCTCTGTTACAATAACGTGGATCCCAGCTGCTTTAAGTCGGGAAGATAGTTACTATTTTAATTTTGTGCGAAGAATTTGGATGGAGGCGACGATCTTCACGACGGCGCTGCTTAAATGTAAAGGAATGTGTTCATCTCTTTCCCTTCGTGGCCGCCAACGTCGATTTCAATATCTAGGTCATTTTGCCGCGACATTCAGAACCTGCAATCTTACTTTTCATTTAATTACAAAGTTTGATTGTTTTCTTTCTCAGATGAATCAAATTTTAACCACGATTTTTTTTATTTTTTTTACCGAGACCACGGGAAATGATAGTACTTTTGAACGTACATGCCTCTATCCCGATCGTACGTTCGCATACAATGAGTGTGTACCGGTGTAATTATACTTAAGACACATCTCGGTTACAGTATTATTTCTTATTTTGAACCGTTCACTAGCAAATGTAAGCGCCCTCATCTTGTGTAGTTAGTCGGGTGTGTTCCTTAATAATGTCGCTTTTAATAGTCAGTGGCTAAGTTTTCACAATGGACCTTTGCCTCTGTCTTTACGGCGCTTCACGCGAAATATTTATTACGCGACATTCATACTAACTCTCATTTCAAAATTACAACACCAGCTGACAAGAGTTTTTAACAATTTAACAGGATGGCTACAATGGCGACCGAGTGCCATGACCTCTTTTTAGAAAAAATAGGACAAATTTTATGTTGAAATACTTAGGTAATTTTTTCCATCCATTATTGTGACTCCAACAAATAGTTTCTTTTCCATATTAGGCCAAATGCGTACCAGACAAGAAAATTATTGCCGAAATCAGTCCATAAAATTGACAATTATTTATTCTAAAATGTGGAAAAAGGTAAGTTTTGGAACATTAAACCTACTATTAAGAAAACTGACCGCCAAAAGAAGATACGCATTTTTTTCAAAATTTCTTTTCCAGATATTTTTGTAGATTTTTGTAAGTATATTATACGTGAATGTATCACAAGATGGCGGAAAATATTTAGTAGTTGCGTGCGGAATTCTGGATCGCCAGTCTATTGTTTGAGCAGAGACATTTTACTGCGTTAATTTAAACGAACAGCGCTACGTCATATGTGATTCGTTTACGTGTGATAAAAATTACTGCAATCGTAAAGCTTGGTTATACATTGTCTAACGAGTACAGGTAATGATGGTGAAACTTAGGTCTCTAACTAACACAATGGATAGCTCATCGGACTAAAAATCTACCGCTCAGCCTTTAATAAATCCTGAGGCAGAAAATGTACACGATAGCGATACCACGGTCGCAGTGATTAATGGTACTGTGTCGCATGCGGCAGGCGATAATACGCCTTCGCTAGAAATCGTACCAGACTCTGCACTTACTCAGGTTGCAGCAGAGCCAAAGTTATTAAACTTGTTCAAAACTAAGCAAACTGACCTGTTGACACAGTGTGCAAAACGGATAACCACACAAATGACTGGACGGATGTGCAGTTTACAAACTAACGTCAATACACAGATGAGCAGTTTATAAACTGATGTAAAGTATCTTAATAAATGCAAAACAACCTGACAACACAAATAACACACTTAAAAACCGAAGTGGCTGATCAGATGATTGAAGTAATACGGGATATTTTAAATAATATGAATCAGGGCACTGACAAATTAAAAACAACGATGAAATATGTACCTGACCAAATAAGAAAACTAACTGAAGACTTTAATGCTTTGCACTTAACAACGAAAAACACTTAACACAAAAATGCTGCAAGCTGTCACTCAAGCTAAAAAGGTAACTAAAAGAAAGGAGTGGCAGTTTGATGAATTTTTGCAAGAGGAAGATGTTCATATCAACTGCACTTAAGAAACAGAATTACAGGAAGCTATAAATAACACAATGGAAAAATTTTACACTAAACAGAACACATCTGTTACAAAATTACAGAGGGACACAGAGCAAATGAACAGGCAACTCCATGACATTAAGGCGCAACGTAGAGACGCAGGAGAAGAGGAAGAACCTGAAAAGATACCTACAGGTAAGGACGACAGCGCACGTAGTGACTATCTCAGTACCAATGCTAATAGGTATTCGCCTAACTAAGAGGGGTATGGCAATCAACGATACCAGAATGCGAATAGGAAACAAACAGTAGAACCAACTTTGTCGACTGTATTGCTCGGAGTAAGTCTTACACAACATCGGCAGTTTCACATGTTTAGCCCTGAACGCAAGTCAGTATATCCTGTTATTTTTACCAACTCATTCAGGAATGTGTTGCCCAAGGCATGGTCCGAACAGCAAAAGATTCAGTCTGTTACCGGATACATTCAAGGCGATGCTGCGCTGTGGGCGTCCGAAATGTCTGAAACTTGCCAAACATTAGAGCAATTCGAAAGAGCTTTTCTTTCTAAGTACTGGTCGCGTTGTGTACAGGAACGGTTGAGGAAATCGGTGTTCTCTTCTGAAAAATACGATCCAAAATCTAGATCTTTAAGAAAATATTTCAAAAAGTATCTAAATAAAACGCTTTTCTGGGATGAACCAGTTTCACATACTGATGTTATACGCATTTTGAAAGCCAACCTGGCCATTAACATTAGATAGAAACTTGTACAGGTACCTGACAGCAGTTTGTAGTACTTCTTATCAACCTTAGTTTCCATAGATTTGATCTATGAAGACTAGAGGCGCTCCGGTAACAGCCAAAATAGTTATCGTAACGGTAGCGGAAATCAGTCTCCGCTGCACCAAGAACAACACGGCGTCAACAATGCCGAGTGCGCGGCTGCGCCATGACCAGTTTTTGTCAAATGGCTCTGAGCACTATGGGACTCAACCGCTGAGGTCATTAGTCCCCTAGAACTTAGAACTAGTTAAACCTAACTAACCTAAGGACATCACAAACATCCATGCCCGAGGCAGGATTCGAATCTGCGACCGTAGCGGTCTTGCGGTTCCAGACTGCAGCGCCTTTAACCGCACGGCCACTTCGGCCCAGTTTTTTTCGCTCCAGCTTCTACAGTGCAAATACAAAACCCGAATTCGAGAGGCAATTTTAATCCCAATTACAGTTCTAATTACCATCAAGGCTTTAAAACAAAGAGAATAGTGGTGATATGAATTATTCTGACAACGTAAATCGAAACTGCAATAGACAGGATGGTAGAAATCAGTGGGGAAACGCTCATAACCAGTGGCAACCACAGCATCATAGCAATAACAATTTAGCCGGTCCCAGAAATACGCAATGGCAGTATGCTCAAAGGAGTCAACCGTTTCAGTTTCAGGACCAAATAATGACAGAGCTGCGCAACGTATAAATAACGCACCGACCGTAAACATTATCGAAGTGACGAATGAGAAACCAATCGGCGATAATGTGGCGTTGAACTAAACATGGCCACCTTATGCCCTCCAATGTTGTCCATAGCACGACGATTTATTGAGATACCAAAATGAAGATGACATACGTGATGGGTTGACTAACTATGAAATACCCTGTTTGTACGAGAAGTGTACGAGGAGGACAGCATAGTTCAAGCAAGTGCACAGGCGCTAGTAGGAAAAATACCGACCAATATCTTGCTAGAACACCAGTGCTAAGATTAGTGCGATATCGAAACCCCTTTTCAAAGAGATTGGCACTCACAAGGCCCTAACAACCTACCCAGTAAAAAATTATAGGATACTAGGTGCCATAGGTGGCAAATCCGAGCTGATTAAAGTGCAAACCATGATGTAAGTGCAGATCGAGGATATCGTATTCTAGTCGATTTTCCTGGTAGTCAGGAAGGGTTGACAGGACGATGTATTTTCGAACTAGATTTCCTGAGGGAAATTTGTGCAAAAATTGATTTAGAATCTGGGGAATGTCATCTGTTCATCAGATTTAATAAAGATTAAAGGTAGGATTGGTAAGCCTTTTAAAAACATACAAATTCAAATTTTGAAGGTCAACGCGTTTCACTGCCATGACTGAACAAAACAGTGGTGCCAACAATTGGAGCGTGATGAAATCGAAAATATGGTAGAAGAGTACACAGAGGTTTCTCCGCAACAAAATGAAGATCATCATCATCATCATCATCATCATATAAGACTGGTTATGCCTTTCAGCGTTCAGTCTGGAGCATAGTCCCCCTTATAAAATTCCTCCATGATCCCCTATTCAGTGCTAACATCGGAGCCTCTTCTGATGTTAGGCCTATTACTTTAAAATCGTTCTTAACCGAATCCAGGTACCTTCTCCTTGGTCTACCCCGACTCCTCCTACCCTCTACTGCTGAACCCATGGGTCTCTTGGGTAACCTTGCTTCTCCCAAGCGTGTAACATGACCCCACCATCTAAGCCTGTTCGTCCTGACTGTTACATATGTAGGGTTCATTCCCAGTTTTTCTTTGATTTCGTCATTGTGCACACCCTCCTGCCATTGTTCCCATCTACTAGTACCTGCAATCGTCCTAGCCACTTTCATATCCGTAACCTCAACCTTATTGATAAGGTAACCTCCCATACAACAAAGTTGGTAGAAAGATTGAACGGTGCACAGATATCTTAGTCTTGGTACTGACTTCCTTCTTGAAGAAGAGAGTAGATCGTAGCTGAGCGCTCACTGCATTAGCTTTGCTACAACTCGCTTCCAGTTCTTTCACTATGTTGCCGTCCTGTGAGAATATGCATCCTAAGTACTTGAAACCGTCCACCTGTTCTAACTTGGTTCCTCCTATTTGGCACTCAATCCGTTTATATCTCTTTATATGAAGAACTTATAAGTTTATTGTTTGAATATGTGCGTGTGTTCGATAAAAGACCCGGAGTTATTAGAATGTATCAGTACCACATGTATATTCGGCCCCACGACATGCTTAGGAAGAACGCATATTCCATACCATGGTCGCAAGAAGAGGCGGTAGCTAAGGAGATAAAAAGGATGTTGTCTTGAAATATTATTGAGAACTCGTTATCACCATACTTCACCCCGCTACTCACTATGAAAAAGCCAGTTAACACAATGAGGCTCGTTCTCGACGCCCAGAGAGTTAACAAAATTATTGCCCCAGTAACCATCCGGCCTGAAAATTTAGAGGAACAATTACAACGGTTTTATCGTGGGCAGTATCGGCCCAGTGTTGACCTTCGGAGTTCTTACTGCCAGATCGCACTGTCACTTAAAAGCAGAAAGTACACAGCCTTTATTTTTGCAGGTAGGTTCTACCAGTACTGCGTTTTACCCGTTGGGTTCAATGTTAGTGCTGGTGTCTTTATAACTGCACTTGACACTGTATTTGGCCCTGACCTCCTAGGCAGGTTTACTGTGTACATTGATGATGTATTAATCGCAACATCTACCTGGGATCATAATTTAGAATTATCAGAAATAACGCTACAGAGATTTTCGGCTACTGGGGTTACGACGAATCTTGAGAAATCAAAGTTTGTTAGGAAAAACATTAAATTTTTATGTCACATAATTTCACCTGCTGAAATAAGGCCTGATCCTGAAAAACTGCTGGCGATTAAGATTTTTCCTGTACCTTGGGAAAAACTGCAGCTAAAAGCGTTCTTGGGTTTGTGTTCTTTTTTCCACCGTTTTGTACCTAATCACCTGCTAAATATTACCGCCTTGTTAGGATTGATAAAGAAGGGCAGGGCGACGTCGAGGACATAAAACTCTAACTTCTTGGCCACACCACCCAGACATAAGCCAAAACTTTTGTGTCGCTACCGATGCATCATTTTCAGGTGTAGGTGCCTCGCTCTTTCAGGTGACCGAAGGTGGGGGCCCTGAAGATTTGAAAGTGATCAGTTCCGCTAGCAGAACCCTTACTGACTGTGAAGGCACATCAACAGAGTTGGAGGTTCTCTCTATTGTGTGGGCATTTAACAAAGTCTATTATTAGCTGTTTTGTAAGTATGTGCGAGTATACAGCGATAATCAAGCACAAAGTTTTCTACTCACTTGTAGATTGTTGCACAATCGGCTTGCAAGATGGACACGGTTCTTAAAAGCCTCCAATTTTGAAATTATACATGTGGACGATGAAGATAACGTAATTGCTGATGCCTTATCACGATTGCCTGAACGTTTACCTGAATTCCAGAAATTGGTAGAACAGGATACTGAGTTTAAGATGATGCTTATAAAGGACATTAAGTTCAGAAAATGTATTTTGGTTATGTGTAATAACGTGGTAAAACTGCAAGAGGAGGAACGGCGCTGAAAAAAATGAAGGTTCCAATTATGTAACAATCCACAGGTACCAGTGCGGCAGCACTACCAACTGTTATCACGATGTGTTATTTTGTAGAAGAAACCCAGACAGCGATTTGTGATGTGTTTGTATTCCCGAAGAGTGTGAAGAGAATTTAATTTGGCACACTCATTTCACTTGGGGACACTACGGTGCTCGTATGTGCTGTAAGAAGTTTAATGTTTAGGCCTACTACTATTTTCCTAATGCGCTCAGACACACCCAGCAAGTTTCGAAAACTTGTATTGTTTGCCAGAAGAGTAGGCCTCCCGACCAGAACTGTGAAACAGTACTACATCCTAAACTGCCTAAGAATGCACTAGAACAAGTTTCATAATAGGCGTATATGACGTATTTTCCAAATGTGTGAAACTCTGTGCCACAAAATCTATCATCAAACGTATGCTAAATGACTACTTTCTCTCTGTTGGGAAACCTCAAGTGATTTTATCTGACAATGCAAATAATTATACCTGCCAGGTTTTGAAACAATTTTTACAGGTAGTAGCAGATCCAGCAAATTTTGGTACCAAATTATAGCCCGCAAATCGAATTCCTCTGAAAGAATGTTCGAAGAAGGAGGAGTGGGTAAATCCCATCTCATCTGGTCCAAGAGAACAAGTAAATTTAGATGATAAGGTGAGACAAGTGCCAGTTTCTATTACACAGAATGCCAATCGTAGGAAGAAACATTTTGACAGGAAATTACGTGGTACGCCCAGATTTGTTATTGGGGAGAAGATCTTACTTAAAACTCATGTTAATTCACGTTTATTAGCTAAGAGAAATGCTACGTGGCAAATTAAATATACTGGCCCTTACACGATTGTACATATTCCACTCGACGGATGTTACCTAATCAAAGGACTTAACGCAGCCGAGACTTAAGAAGTTTTACCATGTTTAGAATCACACGCTACGCTTATTTATGCACATAACTACACTATGTACTCTTATGATAAGAGAAAAAAAATATGGTCAAGGCAAGTTAAGTTTATACTATGTAGCAAAGCGAACTAACAGAGCAATACCAATTTTATTTTCACCGCAAGTGAATGTGGACATGATAAGAAGCTAAACTAGGACACATAGACAGGAATTAGTCACAGAACGTACTTGTAAGGTTTTGATTGAGTGATTTTTTTGATCACGGTGGTCTTAGTTTTAAGTTTAAGAATACAGGCACCTGGAGCGAACAATTAGCACAGACCTAGTATTCAAATAAAGTAGTTATAAGTTATTTTTTTCACCACTTGTGTATCAGGACAATAAGCTTCTGGGTAAGTTACGTAAAAAATTCGGACTCCCTAAGACACGGTATTAGTATATAGTTACACAAGTACATGCCTGGTGCATAGAAACTTTAAAGACGTAAGAAATTTCGACACAACTTTGATTAGAACTGAATTAATTATAATATGTTTTACGAGGATCAATTGATTTCGAGCTGCTGAAGAAAGTCTCTCGCGCCGTCTATTTACTCTACAACCTAGGCTAAGTTATGTGTCTCAAGAAATAATACTTATGATAGAGAATTAGTGTGAACTGGCAAGGATACATTTATCTTTATCTGTATATGTGGGAGGATAACTAAGCTAATGAGGTACGATTTGTAAACATGAAATAAGGTTAATACGACACCGTCTACAAATAAGTACAAGGCAAGTTACAAACGCAAATCTGGGGAGAAATACTAGCTAACACCGAGTCATACACAATTGTTTACGGGTGGTGCGCGTCAAAATTCTACAAGATTGCATCCGGCGACAAAAAGCATTAGTTATACAGACGTCACAACTATTTCAGGCAATGTTGTAAATCTTATCACGGGCATTGGCTACACATCATGCCGCCCAGTAACGCCAGTGGAAACATGAGTTTTACGTTACGAGAACATGGTAAGATCACTATTATAAACAAACACGCAATATGTAAATACTTTGAATTTTGTTATATCTATAATATTTTACTCGACGAATGTGAGAGATATTTCATGTGTGATGAGAGTTGAGAGGCGACAGAGGTCACGATGATTATTAATCCGTTCACATGCCAGTGCAGCCGAAGAACCAAACAAAATGTGAAACAGGTACAGTACACTGACACACATTCATAAGCAGTCTAGCGCACAGCGACCAAGCTTCATTATTACTAATGTTATTTGTATTACTTGTCAGGTTATTCTTGTTTGTTTTATATTTAAATGTGATTTTAGATATAGAGATCTGCTCTGTTTGTGTGTCATTTATTATTTTCTTTCATTGGTGCTTGTATCATGCATTGTTACGTAGGTTTGGATGACGTAAACTTGAGATTCTTCTCCCCCCCCCCCCCCCCCACCAGTAACTCGCGGGTAGTTAAAGCACAGATTTTGCCTCATTTGAAGATAATTTCTATGAGCACTTTTGTTTGGTTTATTCATTTTTTGTGTAGTCGCTTCGATATATAAGTGCATTTGTAGCATGATCCTAAGTTAGGTAAGTGCTGCTGTTCTCAAAAATGTGTTCTCTTATGCTCTGTGAGATGTAAGATAGTATCGCGATCGCGAACGTTGTACTAGAGGCTCGTATATGCTGAGAGCACGTTCACCTACTGACTTGTGCAATGAAATATTTTGAGCAGTGTGTACACAGATAAAAGTTTTGCAAGAGGATACAAGAGCAAATAACGAACGTGGGTGTAAACTAGCTATTGGTCTCATGAGCTACAATTTTTTAAATGGTAAAAATGAACAGAACAGTGTATAGTTACTCAATGACAGTAAGTTATTCAGTGGCAGTGATTTATTCAGTGACGCGTAAGTTATACGTTTAGAGGCAAGTGAGAACAAGTTTTATACCACGAGCCTTCTACTTTGCAATAAATGAGACTTCGTGAATCGAGAAAGCCTGTTACAGTACGGGTGTTTGTGCACTAGGGCAGTGTGCCGTTAGCAAATATAGTGCAGCACATACCTTCGAGCAGTGAACGTAGGAAATGCCCTATGGTCCCTTCTCACAGCCAAGGTGTGCGACGAATTGGAACAGGAGCAGTAGTTTCGTAAATGCTGCGAAAGACGCACAGAACACTTCATAAAGGCGTATAGATCGGCACGCGCGGTATCGCTACCCGACAGTGGGTGCGCGGCCAGTGGACTTCAAACGGTGCGAAGCGTGCTCCCAGACTAATTGTTGTGTGTGAGGCTAGTTGTAACTGACGCATTATTGACTGACGGAGACATGCAGGAGGACAATTTGAATGGAAAGCAAAATCTACCTTCAAATGGACACTCGCTATGGTTCAAAGAGATGTAGAGACACGATTTCCTAGCCCATTAAATATGGTCTTATCATTACAGCTCACGATCTCCGTACCATGTTACGAAATAAAAATGACATCCGTGTTAATTGAACAGCACCTATATTAATGCATATGTTGGTGTTAACCTTTAACACGGAACATCTCTAAAATGTGCGTAACTAGAAACATGCGGTCTCTCGGACCACCTAGTATTTTATATGACTGAACTCCACGTAAGTCGACAGAAATCCAGTAAAGAGGCAGTTAATTCATGTTGTGTAGTGACGTAACAAGACTGTTACGCCACTTGAAGTAGCCGAAAGAAAGGCACGCGTACACACACGCCGACGGGCGTCAAGTCTGGAACAGGATAACTATTGAATGGTAGCAAGAAAAGTACGTAGCTGCTTTATACTTAACTTTAATGATCCTTGTGATACATCTCTCTTGACTATACAAATGCGACTCGTAAGATACATGCACTGTTACAATTGGCGCCTTGCTAGGTCGTAGCCATGGACTTAGCAGAAGGCTATTCTGTCTCTCGGCAAATGAGAGGAAGGCTTCGTCCGTATTGTCGCTAGCAATGTCGTCGTACAACTGAGGCGAGTGCTCTATCGTATCTCGAGACCTGCCTTGTGGTGGCGCTAGGTCTGCGATCACACAGTGGCGACACGCGGGTCCGACATGTACTAAATGGACCGCGGCCGATTTAAGCTACCACCTAGCAAGTGTGGTGTCTGGCGGTGACACCACATGTTGTAAGTAAATTTAATACTTTTCAGCCCATATGAACACTTTGTTGTTTAAATTATATAAAACAAACACGAAATATCACAAGTACGTGCAGTCATCCAGTGTCAGATTTCATATGATTTTCACCACTGTTTTACCAAACAATATATTCCTAAATATAAATAAAATATTTCAGAAAATGTAAAAAAAATGATAATGAACTAAACTGAAATGAAATATTAAATCACATCTCTTTCGCAAAGTCGACACACATCTTTCTGCTGCATACCAGGAAAACTGGGTGATCACATTTGATGCACTTATACACCGTTTTCCTCTTCTTGGACGCAGGACACTTCATATACGTCTTCCTTTTGTCCATTCTATCACTTAGTATGCCTTCGCTTGATTGTTGAGTGTCTCCCAGAACTTTGTGGATGATTTCCTTGGTGTTTCTAGGTAAATTTTGAATTTCCAGGCGTCTTCTTAGACGTGGCTCTCAGCTCCATGGCCAGACTTTTGGTGAATTTGAGACGAGTTACAACTATTCCTAGCCTCAGCTACGTAGTACTTATAGAGATCGATTCGATAGATGGGTATTTGACTGATAGTGGGGATAAGTAGCAGTGCCAGTAAGATTCTTCATTTTTTTAGATGAGAGGGAACTTACCATTTATACCCTGGTTCCCTAACCGATACTCACAGACTTCCGTTCTCTGCACCACCACCTCATAGCTTGATTCTTCCACCTGGCAAAGTTTCGGAGGCTACCCACGTCTATTTCCACTCGTCGAGAAGATCGACAGTGGTGAGACCCCTGAATTGTAGCAAGGTGTCTACCTCACTCCCTCTCGGGACACAACGAGTCTTCCACCAGTAATAATTCTACCTTCGATGTTGGTCAACTCGCGACGTGCTGTCATGTTCAGTACACGGCTGTCTGTCACAGTCCGACCGTATCGTCATCCCCCCCCCCTTCCCATGGAGCACTATATGAACATATACCTTCTGCGCTGGCGCTCGTAATTTGGTTTGAGGTGACCCATAGTCCAGGGGTGCCAGCACGGTAGCTCAGCGTGTTCGGTCTGTGATCTGGCTGTCCTCTGTAATTAAAAAAAAAAAAGCTGAGAAAATGAATTAACGATGTACTTCAAGAGCTGTCAAGCGACGTGCGCCCGGAACAAATGCTACGAACAATCACCAACAAAAAAAAAAAACAGGATTGCGTCTTTGATTAGTAAACGAAACGTTATCGGTCCCGGGTTTGAAGCTCTCCACCGCTTAAATTTTTGCCGGTCGAAAACTTCCGGCACAAGGGCCTCCCTCGTTCTGCCAACGGCCTTTTCAGAGGGTGGAGGAGCAGAGGTTCAGGGCACTCTCTTGTCCTTGGAATGGGAAACTGCCCCTAAAGGCGGAAGAATCACCAATGATCAGCGGCATGAGGATGGAGCAGGCAATGGAAACCACTACATTAAAGACACATA
The DNA here is from genome assembly GCF_021461385.2 of Schistocerca piceifrons. Lineage (NCBI taxonomy): Eukaryota > Metazoa > Arthropoda > Insecta > Orthoptera > Acrididae > Schistocerca > Schistocerca piceifrons. The sequence goes on along the minus strand of NC_060139.1, from coordinate 773,034,521 downwards.
ACGTGTATCCACACGACATGTGGCCTGTAACTGAAAAAGTGTCATAATGATCTCTCCACTGGAAAAAGATCCCGGAGTAGTCCCCCATTCGGATCTCCGGGACGGGACTGCCAAGGGACAGGTGACTATGATAAAAGGATTCAATAACCAACGAAAGGCTAACGTTGTACGAGTCGGGGCGTGGAATGTCAGAAGCTTGAACGTAGTACTGAGGCTATACAATCTGAAAAGGGAAATGCAATGGCTCAAGCTAAACATGGTAGGGGTCAGAGAAGTAAAATGGAAAGAGGGCAAGGATTTCTGGTCAGATGAGTATAGGGTAATATCAACAGTAGCAGAAAATGCTATAACGGGAGCAGGATGTGTTATGAATAGGAAGGTAGGGCAGAGAGTGTGTTACTTTGAACAGTTCAGTGATACGGTTGTTCTCATCAGGATCGACAGCAAACCAACATCGACAACGTTAGTTCAGATGTATATGACGACGTCGCAAGCTAAAGATCAGGAGATAGTCTATATTAGGATACTGAAAGGGTAATACAGTACGTAAAGAGGGAACAAAATCTAATAGTCATGGGGGACTGGACTGCAATTGTAGGGGAAGGAGTAGAAGGAAAGGTTACAGGAACATATGGGCTTGGAACAAGGAATGAAGAGGAGAAAGACTAATTGAGTTCTGTAACTAATTTAAGTTAATAACAGCGAATACTCTGTTCAAGAATCACAAGAGGAGGAAGTATACTTGCACAAGGTCGGGTGATATGGGTAGATTTCCGTTAGATTATATCATGATCAGACAGAGATTCCGAAATCAGCTACTGGATTGTAAGGCTTACCCATGAGCAGATAAAGACTCAGACCACAATGAAGTAGTGAGATGAGTAGGCTGAAGTATAAGAGATTACACAGGAAGAATCAAGTAAGATACAGAAGTATTAAGGAATGATTAGATACCCTTCAAGTTCTCTAAGGCTATAGTTACAGAAATAACGAACAGCACAGTAGGCAGTACTTGAAGAGGAATGGATATCTCTAAAAAGATCAATCACAGAAGTTGAAAAGAAAAACGTAGGTACAAAGAAGGTAACTGCGAACAAACTGTGAGTTACAGAAGAAATACTTTAGTTGATCGACGAAAGAAGAAAGTACAAAACTGTTCAGTGGAATTCAGGGATACAGAAAGACAAGTCGCTGAGGATTGAAATAGATAGAAAGTGCATGGAAGCTAAGACAAAATGGCTGCATGAAAAATGTGAAGAAATCGAAAAGGAAGTGCTTGTCGGAAGGACTGACTCGGCACATAAGAAAGTCAAAACAACCTTCGGCGAATTTAAAAGCAAGGATGGTAACATTAAGAGTGCAACAGGAATTCCGCTGTTAAATGCAGAGGGGAAAGGGGATAGGTGGAAAAAGTACAGGGTGATTCAAAAAGAATACCACAACTTTAAAAATGTGTATTTAATGAAAGAAACATAATATAACCTTCTGTTATACATCATTACAAAGAGTATTTAAAAAGGTTTTTTTTCACTCAAAAACAAATTCAGAGATGTTCAATATGGCCCCCTCCAGACACTCGAGTAATATCAACTCGATACTCCAACTCGTTCCACACTCTCTGTAGCATATCAGGCGTAACAGTTTGGATAGCTGCTGTTATTTCTCGTTTCAAATCATCAATGGTGGCTGGGAGAGGTGGCCGAAACACCATATCCTTAACATACCCCCATAAGAAAAAATCGCAGGGGGTAAGATCAGGGCTTCTTGGAGGCCAGTGATGAAGTGCTCTGTCACGGGCTGCCTGGCGACCGATCCATCGCCTTAGGTAGTTGACGTTCAGGTTTCATAACTAACCTTTTTCGTAGGACTCTCCATACAGTTGATTGTGGAATTTGCAGCTCTCTGCCAGCTCTGTGAGTCGATTTTCCTGGGCTGCGAACAAACGCTTGCTGGATGCGTGCTACATTTTCATAACTCGTTCTCGGCCATCCAGAACTTTTTCCTTTGCACGAACACCCATTCTCTGTAAACTGTTTATACCAACGTTTAATACACCACCTATCAGGAGGTTTAACACCATACTTCGTTCGAAATGCACGCTGAACAACTGTCGTCGATTCACTTCTGCCGTACTCAATAACACAAAAAGCTTTCTGTTGAGTGGTCGCCATCTTAGCATCAACTGGCGCTGACGCCTTGTCAACAGCGCCTCAAGCGAACAAATGTACAACTAAATGAAACTTTATAGCTCCCTTAATTCGCCGACAGATAGTGCTTAGCTCTGCCTTTTGTCGTTGCAGAGTTTTAAATTCCTAAAGTTGTGGTATTCTTTTTGAATCACCCTGTATATTGAAAGCCTCTATGAGGGATAAGATTTATCTGATGTGACAGAAGGAGAAGCAGAAGTCGATTTAGAAGCGGTGGGGAAGCTAGTATTGGAATCAGAATTTAAGAGAGCTTTGGAAGACTTAAAATCAAATAAGGCAGAAGGTATAGAAGACACCTCATCAGAATTTCTAACATCATTCGGGGTAGTGGTAACAGAATAACTATTCATGTCGGTGAGCAGAATGTACAAGTCTGGCGACATACCATCTCACTTTCGGAAAAATATCATCCACACAATTTCCAAGGCTGCAAGAGCTGACAAGTGCGACAATTATCGCACAATCAGCTTAACAGCTCATGTATCCAACTTTCTGACAAGAATAGTATACAGAAGAATGAAAGGCACCAGAGATTCAATTCCAACGTTGCGGTTGGTAATGGAAGCAACACTAAGGAAAATCAAGACCCGTTCATAGGATTTGTCGCCTGGAAAAGGCGTTCGACAATGTCAAATGGAGCAAGATGTTTGAAATTCTGAGAAAAACAAGGCTAAGCTACTGGTAGGGATGGGTAATATACAATATGTACAAGAGACAAGAGGGAATAATAAGAGTGGACAACCAAGAACGAAGTGTTCGGATTAAAAAGGGTGTAAGGTTGGGATGTAGTCTTTCACCCCTATTGTTCAATCTTTACATCGAAGAAGTGATGATAGAAGTAAAAGAAAGATTCATGAGTGGAATTAAGATTCAAGGAAATAGGATATCAATGATACGATTCGCTGATGACATATCTCTCCTGGGTGAAAGTGAAGAAGAATTACACGATCTGCTGTATGGAATGAACAATTTAATGAGTACAGAATATGGATTGAAAGTAAATCGAAGAAAGACGAAAGTAATGAGATATAGCAGAAATGAGAACAGCGAGAAACTTAACATCAGGATTGATGGTCTAGAAGTAGATGAAGTAAAGGAATTCTACTACCTAGGCAGCAAAATAACCATTGACGGAAGGAGCAAGGAGGCCATAAAAATCAGACTAGCACAGGCAAAAAGCGCATTTCTGGCCAAGAGACGTCTGCTCGTATCAAACACAGATCTTAATTTGAGGAAAAAATTTCGGAGAATATATCTTTAGACCACAGTGAAACATCGACTGTGGGAAAACCGGAACAGAACAGCCATATTTGTAATTTTTCCTTTAGGGACGGCCAGTTTTCTAAACGACTAAAGTACTCAGTAGTAAAGCCGCTTTATAAAAAGGAAGAAAGAGATAACTTAGATAATTTTAGACCTGTTTCTATGCCATCAGTGTTTGCTATTGTTACTGAAAAGGCTGTGTATATATGGATAATTGATCGTTTTATATCACACGATTTGCTATCAAATGTACAGTTCGGCTTTAGAAGTCGTTTAACATCTGAAAATGCTATATTCTCATTTCTCTACGAGGTACTGGATGGGTGAACCAAAAGGTTTCGAACAGTAGGCATATTTTTTATTCAACTAAGGCGTTTGATTGTGTTGATCAGAAAATATCGTTCCAGAAGTTGGACAATTACGGAATACAGGGAGTAGCTCACAATTGGTTTACCTCTTACGTTAGCAACAGACAGCAAAAGGTCATTATTCGCAATGTTGAGAATGGCTGTGATGTGAGGTATGAGTGGGGTACAGTCAAAAGGGGGGAGGGGGGTGCCCCAGGGGTCAATGTTGGGGCCACTCCTGTTGCTTATTTACATACATCATATGCCCTCTAGTATTACGAGTAACTATAAAATATTTCTGTTTGCTGACGACACCAGCTTGGTAGTAAAGTAAAGGATGTTGTGTGCAACAATGGCCCAGTTTCAAATAGGGCATTTCATGACTTAAGTTCATGGCTTGTAGAAAATAAACTAATGCTAAATCACAGTAAGACTCAGTTTTCAAATCGAAACTGAAGAGTTTCCTCATACATAATTCCTTCTATTCTGTCGAGGAGTTCCTTGAAATATTAAGCCGATTCTTGTTGTATTGTCTTTGCGCTTACTTAAACTTATGGACTGACTTTTTTCGGGTTCATAAACATTTTATTTTTATCTGTTATTACTTTTATGTTTTAATTACATGTACTGACACGTTCCATGACCTTGGAGATTCGCTCCTCAATTTCGTCGTACGGAACTTGACGTGCCAAAAAAAAAAAAGTAGAGGGAATCGAATGTTGAAAATTAGGTGCAGTGATAATGTATGGAACGAGGAGGTTCTGCGCAGAATCGGAGAGGAATATGTGGGAGACACTGACAAGGAGAAGGGGACATAGGTTGCAAGTGCTACTCTGAGAGGAAGTTGGGATAGGAGAGGAATTCATGGTGGGCGGGCGGGCCAAAAAACATCTCGCCGAAGCAGGTCATTGTCACCAGCACCGACACGAGTAGGTCATCGGGTGCTGGAAACCACGTAAGCAACTAGACGGTGCCGTATCGCAATATGAAGCTCGTTTGGCAGAAAGTGGCAAAGCTTCTAGAGATGTTTTATTGCAATGTGCTATGAGTATTGTGAAGAATCGGACATATATATTTTTGAGGAAGTGTACTGTATCTGCCAATAAATGGAAAATGTTGATGCGCCCAGTGTTTATATACACCCGAATATGAATTGTTATCGATATATTTGTGACTGTAGCACTGAGAAACGCCAGTAACATTACGAAACTGAGCTCTGCTTCTTGGTCTACAGCTTTAGATAAAGCGTTTGGAAACTGTGGCTGGATTAGAATGCTTGAAATAATGAAACTGTCAGGGATAAAATACAGAGCGTGGAAGATAATCCCACAACCTCTACAGAACGTAGACTATAGTGCCAAAAATCCGAGAACATGAACAGGAGACATTGAATAGAGTATGAAAATTGTAGCCTATTCTCGCGTTATTTAATTCGCACATTAAATTATCAGAAAAGCAAACCATGGAGTACTTTGAATACAGAATTAATAAGAAGAGGAAGCAAAAACTTTTAGATTTTCCCAGTGACATCGTAATTCTGTCAAGAACCGCAAAAAATGTTTTATTATCAGTTCAGCGGAACAGATACAGCTTGAAAAAATGATTTGAGAAGGAAATGAATAAAACGAAAACAAGAACAATGAAGAGCAGAGGAAGAAAGTCAGGTGATGCCAAGGACATTAAATAAGGCAATTTGTGTTAAAAAGTCTTCGATGAATATCAAAATAAAAGAATATGTGGTCATGCCAGGTGAATTAACCAATAGGTCATTATACATTTTCCTTTACGCAGCAAAAACTGTCCTGCTATAAGCGATACGCGATAAATGTAATGACGACCGGGGTAGCCGTGCACTCTATGACGCCTTGCCACGGTTCGCGCGGCTTCCCCCGTCGGAGGTTCGAGTCCTCCCTCGGGCATGGGTGTGTGTGTTGTCCTTAGCGTAAGTTAGTTTAAGTTAGATTTAGTAATGTGTAAGTTGAGGGACCGATGACCTCGGCAGTTTGGTCCCACAGAACTTACACAAATTTCCAATTTCTAAACGAACAATTCCGTAACCATATTTTTTTTAATGTTTCGCAGGCCACCCGAATGTCAGTAATAAGTCTGTATGCTTAAATGCTTTCCTTCCTAGTAGATAAAAACTGTAGAAATTTACATATATACATTTATATATATTGCTGTAAATTTGGATAGGCTTGGTTTAGAAACGAGATACTAGCTATAGACAATGTAATTATTAAGCAACAGGGAACAGAGAAAAACTGAGAATATAACTTGGATGCTAGAGCAATAAATCGAATCACGTCAAAATCTAATAAATAAAAGAGTTTGACTACGGTGTCGAAATCTAACGTATTCCATTTTCATTAGCTACACTAAAGCCTAAGTGCAAAATTGAAATTAACGTGTTTACGAAAGTATCAATAACTAATGTTTTAAAAATTTGACTTTTTAGAGAGTACGCCAAATACTCAAATAAAAATATGGGTTATAATGTGCAGTTCATCATGTGAATCATCTATGTAGATAGTATTTTACTGATGTGCGTAAAACTGAAGGGAAGGCTTTCTAGGCCAAATATCTGTTCGAAAACAGAACACTACGGACAACACAACATTAGAACAAATTATATGGTTCTACTGTTTAGGCAGCCAAACTCGCCTACATAATAATGATAATCATCTAGCTGTAAAACCCACTTGCTTTGGAATCAGTTGGCCCCATCCACAACATTTTAAAATACAAAAATAGGCAAGATACAAAGGTAAACTTTAATAAAACACTTCTATTCCTGCACTTCTTGTCCGTTGTGAAGTGTGAACACCTGCAGATGAAACATTAGGTCCATTAAATTTTTCAGAGCGAAATTCCTGAGATGAACGAAAGATTACTCAATAACAAACCACTTAAGATACGTAATAGGGTGAGAAGAAGCAGAACCTGTTACGACCGAGTCCAGATGACACAGAAAACACTCTTTCCCAAATTAGCATAAGAAGCTATACCTGCAACTGGAAGGAATGTGCAGTCCCTTTTAAAGTGGCGGGACTTTGACAGCCAGCGGGTTGAGCAGCTGCAGCCAGCAATACCCTATTGGGACTCTGCTCCTGTCAGCGGCCGCTGTGTGCCCACTTCTGCTTTTACACATTTCTTCAGAAGATAGGGCCAAAAAAACTCATACCTGTTAAATTGAATACTGAACAAATTGCCAAGAAACACTGTACGCCGGTTTTCTTTTTTTTGTTTTTTTCTTTTTTTCCGGGCTGGTCTGATCATGTTGTCCGCCACGAATTCCTCTGCTGCCCCACCCTCACATCAGAGTAGCACCTGTTGCACACAACTTCCTCAATTATTTGTTAGGTGTATTTCAATCTATGTCTTCGTCTGCAGTTTTCACCCTTTACAATTCCTCTAGTACCACGGAAGTTATTCCCTGATGTCTTAATGGATGTCCTATCTTCCTGTTCCTTCTTCTTGTGAGTGTTTTCCATATTCTCCTTTCTCCGCCAATTCTACGCAGAGCCTCTTCATTTCCTATCAGCACACTTAATTGTAAATATCCTTCTGTAGCACCACATGTCAAACGTTTCGATTCTCTTCTTTCCCAGTTTTCCCACAGTTCATGAATGACATTGAAGAAGTGTTCTAGACATACCTTTCTAGAATTTTCTCCCTCAAACCGAGACCAATATTTTATACTAGCATACTTCTTTTGCCCGGTAAAAAACTTTCTACGTGAGGTTGTAATCTTTTCATGTCCTCCTTCTTTCTATTGTACACAGAAAACGTAATGCGGTACGAAACTTAGGAATGATCTGTTGCCGATCGAAGATATTTCAATGCTCGATAAAAAAGATGTATTTTAGTGAGTTCAGTAGTTTTCAAGATACGGCGTGATAAGTCTGAAACTACTTCATGAACGGAAAAAATTCAGACGTCCGAAAACTTATCATATCTCAGATTGTAATTAAAGCTGAGACTGATATACTGAGAGACGCTGTAGAGAACTATACCTTATGTGAATGTAAGATTTTTCACGTCTTTTTGTAGGAGACATAGAGCTTAAAACAATCTTCTATAACTATAAATAGCGGAGCACTTTGGTGGCTACTGCAGATAGCACTAGTCACGACGGCGTTGCAAGTTCAGTACTTTAAGTCAGATGTCCTCTAATTTAAGTCAGACAACTGAAAACTCTGATAAGAAATAAGCAACTGGTCCTTAGTTATTTTCTGGATGTATTCCAATCTGTTTTCCGCCAGAGTTTTACCCTATACACCTCCCTCTAGTACAGTGGTCCCCAATCTCTCTTAGACCGTTACTCCTGAGTGCAATCAGACATCAGCTATTAGTTAGTGCCTCTCCCCTCCCCTTGCACACATTATCACCAATTTTAACACCAAAGCAAACTGTAGAATGAAAGACTTTTCTTGGAACACTTATATCGAAAGGGTGCAGTACCGCCCGACATTGAAAACAGGTCAACATTCTTCGTTATTCTTGTCAGTACAACATCTTTTCTCTAATAATAACTCAATTTCAATTAATACAGCGAAGCCGGGTACCAGTGTGGGAAAGAATGACAATTTATTTATTTACTTGATCACATGTGCACTCACACAAAATAAATCCCTACATCCAGTTTGGTGAGATCTGTGAAATGAATAAATGTATGGTCGTCTGCTAACCACAGATAGTGAATGTGCAGTATATGATCATCTTTGAGACGGTACTTGGGTCACCTTTGGTGGGACCAAAGAGATGAAATTTACCAGAGCTCTGAGCGCCTGAAATGTGGCTGACCAATACGGTAGCAAGGTGCCCCACCCCCCGCCTCACTTCGGCACAGGTGCGAGAGGACCTGAAGGGCGGCCATGTTTTCAACACTCTGCCGGTGGATCTCATGTTGGTAACACCTGTCTTAGGTGTGCTCCGTAAAGACAAAAGAGTGGAGACATGGTATGCATGTGAAATACTTAAGAGTAGTTTGGAATAATAATTTCTCTATCACAGGAACTTTTGTGGGGAGAATTAAATGTCAGGCAGGTAATATTAAGAGGGTCGTAGTAATCTTCGGAAGTGACCAACGGTCACAATGAAACCACGTGTAGCAATAAGTTGAAATACTTCCGAGTGCTTAAGTTAAGCTGAATTACTAGCGTGTGTACTATAAGTTGGAAATATTTAAGAAATGGCGTGTGCAGGACTTGAAATTAGAGACGAGTACTTCCACGTGGTGAGTACTGTGTGAGTCTCAATCTGTGTATGAGACAAAGGATAAAGAGAAGTACTCGCCGATGGTATCAGTTGAGGACTCGCATGTGTGATGAATATGTTCTTAATATTACTTTGCGTGTTATGCTTCCGTATGACGCTTGATTCAAACTATAATACTCTGAGAGAGAAGCAAGGTGAGTTAGCTGTCTATCCAGCAACGCCACTTGGCTTGCATTGCACAGGAAGACGTGCATATATCCTCCAGAGTTCATAGTAGGAAAGAAAAATTACGAAGTGGGGCAGTGTCGTGTGAAACTGGGATAAATACTAATTGAAGTGGGAAAGCTGAAAGTGATGTGATTATAACGTTGCGACTATTCTTTGTATTGTATGTTGCCAGTGTGATGTATTTCATGAAATTTAAGTATGTGTGGTTGGCATGGGAGAGAACAAGATAGTTTCAGAGGCAGTGGGTTATGCATGTTCCTTTTTGTACCGCTCGGTCTGGAGGAAATTTTCGTGATGATGGGTGTGAGAGTCGAAGTGTGAGATATAGAAAAAGATCCACCATCCTATCCAGAAAGTGCACTGTAGCGTTAAATAATTACGAGACCATAAGATAGAGAATCACCAATGTAAAGCCATGCCCACTGGGCGGAATTTCTCATGTGTTATTGTTGTAGCTTATAGAATTTCTGTGTTTAGGTTGTAGAATTTATCGGAATAAATAAGTTAGTGAAAAGAAAAAGATTGGTGGCCTTTTCCTTCGAATTGTATGTTGTCATGATATCCAGAATTTATAATGTGTGCGCCATTCATATTCAGTGTGATGGTCACGTGCGCATCAAAGCCGTTAAATAAGAAAGAAAATGTGGTATTGCCAGTGTGTAGTGAACAGTCAGAGTTATGTAAATTACTAATAGTCAGATGTGCGTTTCCGTTGCGTAATATTCAACCAGGAGAATAACATGTAACTTAATTGTGAGTACTAGAGTTCATGTTACTCAATAAATAAGAGTGAGTTGGCAGACCACTCATCTTTCAGGCCTGACTGATAGCGCTAAGAAGTAAAATTTTGTTTTTTGGAATTTCTTTCTCGATTGGTGAGGATCTTTTATTTTTTTATGTAATTAATTGCTATATCGTCCAAGGCTGGAAGATTGTTGTATAAAATTTTTTTTTGTATAATGTCCATAGTAACTAGGTCACAGTCGAAAAGTGTAGTCACCATGGAGGAGAGTGATTCTGGGGTGAACGTAGCTGTGGAACAGGAAGTAGGTGTCGACCTTGGGTTAATGAGCGAGAACAGCAAACACTCGGAAGGGGCTGAATTGGTCAGCGGACTGCGGCTAGGTGATCCTTGAGGCAGCGGGCTTCGTCCACAATTGGGGGCTTTTCCCAATGATGCGGGCGAGCCGGGACTAGGTCTGGTATGCAGTGAAAGTGTAGCTACCCTTAGCGAAGCTACGGTTTCTCAGGCGAACGAGGTGAGCGCACCAAAAGTAGCAAATGACAATGTGCTACTGCAATTTTTACAGGGGATGGACAGAGATAATAAGGAAAGATTGGAAGCGATGGATAAAGATAATAAGGAGAGAGATAGGGAGACTAAGGAAAGATTGGAAGCGATGGATAAAGATAGTAAGAAAAGATTGGAGGCAATGGATAAGGGAAATAAAGAGGCAATGAGGAAGCTACACACAATTATCGATGAGCGACTGCCGGCAGTTAATAATCGGTTAGATGAGGGGGAGAAGAATCTGGGTGCGTTCAAGCAAGTATGTGACGCTGTGAAAGAAAAAGCCAATAATTTGGAGGTACAAATATTTGCAATAGAGAGTGATACTACAGAACGTAGGGACGTGTTGCCGGATGAGCGAATCAAAGAGGTAGTGGTCAGAATAAATACCATAAGTGCAGATGTAGAAAAGATCAGTATAAGAGGAGAGAGAGGCTCTGACAGTACGCAGCGAGAGGTTTATGCCGACCAGGAGGAGATACAATCACTATTACAGCTTAAAGAGGTGCAATTAGAAATAAGTAGGAAACATAAGGAAGAACTAGCACAGTTGCAATTAGCGTGCAGTAGCGAAGGTGACACACCACCAGGTATATTGCAGACGGACAGTGAGATAAATTCAAAAAAGGAAAATAGGCAGAAAGAGGAAGACGTATTCAGAGAGTCAGAAGAACGGTTGTGTCGGATAAAACAGGTGGCAAACCCAACTGGGTATAGTCCAAGGCTGTCTCAATTTCAAGATCCATTATCTTCATCGTGGGGACCGCTCCTCAAAAAGAAGTTTGTGTGTAATCATTTGAGGGACGACGCTAGAGCGAAAATGCAGGAAGTTATTAAAGACTGTAGTAGCTACAAGATATTTTGTGACAAGTTTTTAAATGAATTCTGGTCGAAAAGTAAGCAGGACCAGGTTACGCAAAGCATATTGATGATGCCAAATTGTAACGAAGGTGGTATGAGAGATCCAGTGGCGTGCTATCAGGAAATGCTGAGATGAAATAGGTATTTGGATGTGCCATACGAAACTGGGGAGCTCATTAGGATCTGTATAACGAAGTTGCCAGTGAGATTGCGCAGAGATATAACGACAGCAGGCAGAGGCTTAGACGATTCTGCATCATTTCAGCACTTGTTACAAGAATTGGGTAATGAGAGCAACATCGTGAACGGAGACACGACTCATAGCTCAGACAGAGTCGAGGATAGGAACGGCAGAAACTATCAGAATGACAGAAGAGCATGGAATCCTGGCATTTCATTCTTGTCATAATGGATTGAAGGATAGGAGAAACTAATACAGCATATCATTCCTTAGCATATTGCCTTAAAACACATGCCGCTGGCACTGAAAATTGTCTATGTAGCAGACATACTCTACTGATATGTAGGAATGCAAATACCATACTTCTGATCATAGAATAAAACCCCAGTAATGGCATCTGTTAGGCTGGTCTCTCAGAGCAAAAAGACATTAAGCAGAGATGAAAAAAAATCTTATGTAATAATGCCAATGAGTCCAGTTTAATTAGTGCGATTTGACTATTGCAGGTACTTAACATGTAATAAAAAAAAGTCAACATTGTGATCTGTATGGCATGGGGTACATTTATACTGCTGTTTCAGGTAACATCAGTAATGTGATCGAAGTTTTTAAATTAGATGCCATCTGATCTATAGTATGTCATTGTCATAGTGACAGTTATAATGAGGTGCTGCGTATGGTTGTTCGGAATCTGGTGTTAGGGAAAGAGGCCACTAGCACCAAAGTTTCTAACACTTGGGCTGTACCATTTCTCCCAGCTCGTATATTCTCTGCACACATTTAAATTTCATGTAAGCTCAGATTCCTAACTAGCAAATTCTTTACTGTGTATAGTGGACCGTTCAGAGTGGGGCGGATTGTCCATGAAAATGTTGTACTGATTGAGACGATCAAAGGAAAACAATCATGTGGATTTCATCACATTTCTAACATCAAGTTATGGAAAAGTTAAGGATAGATTGAAAGTAGGCAAGTTATGGTAGATAGTCAGTGTATTTATTTGTGGTGTGTAACGTTGTGCAGGGTCAAATCGAACATAAGAATTTTCAGGCGGGATGTCAGGAAGTATGACTGAATAGACAGGTCGAATGAGTCTGAACAGGAGTCGACAGAGTGGTGTATGTACGTATTTTTTGTCATATGAATAAGGATCAAGCAGAAACGACGTGATGAGTAATGAGAGGATAAAGATGGTAGATAGTGAGAGAAGCGACGTGATAAATAGTAGTTGATAAAGGTGATATTTAAGGGGAGAAGCGACGTGAAACAGTGATTAATAAAGAGAGATTCGACGTGATGAAACAGTGGTAAACAAAGGTGAGTAGAATTAATAATGTGGAGATGTCTTAGATGTATGATACAGAGAGGACTGTGTATACTGCAATCGAGATTGATGCCAATGGCGAAGAAAGACCAGGAAATGATGGAGTAATGGACGGACGGAGAGCCGAAATACGGATGAAGAGAGGACAACTGCACAACGTGAAAGGACATAAAGGGAGTATGAGAGCCAGATGGTGAACGTTGTGGAATACGGACGAAAGATGTAATATAAGTGTAAATCTAATTCTTACCGTAACATTTGCAATATGGCAAAAATAATATTTATTTGTTGTTGTTGAAGCCTAGTACGAGTATAACTAATCAAAACGGTCCCAAGAATGTTTACAGTTATTTTGCAGGATGAGTAATTTGTGTTTTTTTTTGTTCTTAGATGAAATGTCGCAATTCTAAGTTGACATTTAGCAGGATGAATAATCGATAAAGTGAATGCAGAGGTAAGCCGATGGAGAGAGGTGCCAGAGTGAAAGGACGAATTCGGAGACTGGAATGCTATCTCCAAAACAACTTTATGTGTTATGTGGTTGAGTACAAGGGAGCAAAGGTATGGTATGTTGTCGTGAGTGTGGTGGTTTTATGAGTATAGCAAAGGTATGGTATGTTGTCGTGAGTGTGGTGGTGTTAAGGTTAGCTGACTTCTGGACCTATTCTGTTAGTGTATTAATGGATTGAATGAGAAGGAGAATGTGATTTCTGGTGAGTGAGAATCGTAGAGTAGTGTGATCAATGCGCACACTCCTGTAAAGGGGATGCTACCAATCCATAACTAAAACATTGTTGTGCTTTATCGTTTGATATGGATGAACCTCGATGGCAGGTCAGGATATGACGTCATGTGGATGGTACATACACGTCCTAAAAATGTTGTTATATATAATAAAAGGTAAAATATGTAAAGAGATACTAATTTCTGTCTTGTCACGAGCACAAAGGTGCATTGTATGTTGTAGATTTAGAGTCATCAGTTTCTAAAATGTTTATTGTGTTAGGATGTTAAAGTAGTTTACTATTTAACATTATGTGGTAGGTAATCATGAGCTGTATAAATTGTTTCTTATTTTTTGTTAGAACACTTTCAAGGGGTATTAATTTCAGTCTGTCACAAGCACAAAGGAGCGTTGTATAATGTAGTTTTAGAATCAAGAGTCTCTAATATGTTCACTGTGATAGGATGTTAAAGTAGTCTACTATTTGATATTGTAATTATGAGGTGTATAGATTGTTTCTTATTCCTTTTTTTTAACACTTTCATGTTTTGTATGAGGGACGACAGGTACAATCAACAGCACAAGTGTGGGCTGTATATAGAAAAGGGATAAATGTTGATGTTGTATGTGTAGAAAACTAGGGTGTATGAATTTATGTTTTTTAGAACAAAGATTCTTTTATTACCAAGGTATCTAATAGATCATATATGTAATCAATGAGTATTTACATACTGTAAGAATATCCTTTTGTCTGTAATGTTGCGAGATGCACAGAAGGGTCTGACTGATTGGTTGCCGTAGCGCTGAGGTGCCCACGCAGAACGCGCCCGTACCTACACAAAAACAAAGTGGGAGGCCAAGCTGACATCGCCATGGGAGAGGCGACAGAGCCACTGCGCTCCCCACTCCACTGCCGGTCGAGGTACACTCCACGCGCCCACTACAGCAGGTCAACGGCCTGGGGCGACACGCACCTACCACTGGCTGCCTTTCATAAGTTGCAGCACCCTTACGACTGGAGACAGTATTCCACGGAGGCAACAGCGGGTGGTTTTTTCTGTTCAACGGCTCGCGCGGCGGCGGAGCTACGGCAGAATGAACGACGCGCGGCAGAGTCCGGCGGGCATTTTTTTTTAACAGCAACTATTAACTAGCACTGGACTGTGGAGCCGTGAAACAAGATGACTGCTCGTATGTCTCCATAAGGTGGAAAGTGAAGGACTGGTGTTTCCACGTTGTGAGTGGTAGAAAAGATTTTGTCTTTAGCAGGCAGGACGATTGTTTTGTTTTGTATTGACCTCTGAATGGTGGGATCCATAAACTTTTGGCAGTGACTTGTTAAGTGTGCTTTGTAAATTGCATGTGGGATGCTTGTTATACTTAAAGGGGACAGTTGTCGTATGGTGACTAATTATTGTCTGAACGCAAGAAACTAAAGTGGGACATTGACATTTGCATTTGTAGTAGGGGACATTTCTTTAATTGGTGCGGGAATAAGTGCTGTTTGTTGGAACTTACGACTTTTACTTACACCATGAACTGAACTGAAAGGACAGAACCGTGGGTAATAGTAGTTGTAGGGCGACCAGATTCGTGTGGATGGTACTCTGAGAGTGACTATTACATTTGTGTTAATGTGTTCAAAATGCCGATTTGAGTGACTTAAAGACTTTCGTCCGGGTAACCATGGGAGAGCTTTGACACCGAGACAGTGTTTCTAGGAAAACTATCAGCAACTTTTTGACCCCAAGGAAATCACAGAATGAAATGATTCCGTGTGACTCACAAGATAGCGAATAATGTATTTGCACTTGTACTTGTGTAAATTTTTTTATATGTTTCATTCCTGAAGGGACAGCAAGTGTAACTGTATTTCATTAACATTTGTGTTTAGAATAGTTAGTGTTTTTTTTGTTTGCTCTGGGTTATCAAGTTCACGTAGCATGTTTATTAGAATATTTGGTACAATGATGTTTTAATTATTAGCCAGTGGCGTAATACTAACGTTGCGGCTCTTGTTGCATAGGTCAGTAAGGTTGTCACAGGGGACAAGAGTTTGCATGGCACAACAAATATCGGAATTAACTGATGCATTTTGATGTCGTGGACAGTAATGATCTTGTTGGTGTGTTGACTGAAGCCACTTATTTGCATTATCACAGTGGTGATATTTCACATTGAAGTGTAACGAAGGCTAGTCGAAATGCAAGTTCTTGTTGTCCAAATGTGTAACAACAGAGAAATGAGCAGTAGAGTAAGATACGAGAGCTACTGGTGGATTCAAGCACTTATTGCTAACTATTTACTGCGTGTATTGATCAAAGTTGATGGACTGACTAGCTCAGCAGCAGGTATTTGTACTGGTGGACAAGGATAAGGTTAAACTCACAGTCGAGTAGTGGTGGCAATTGCTTAAGTGATGATAGTTAATGAGGTATGACATGATGTCTATATTACATAACCAGTATGTAACTTGTGGTATATTTCATTGTTTTTCTTCTCAGTTTTATTTCTCTGTAGGTTCGATGTATATTTTAGAGTACTGATATGGAGCCTGACTTCTACATGTAACTAGTGTATGCAATGTTTTTCTTCTGTTGATATTGTTTTCTATTTAGACTTTGCTGTGTAAAGCTTTTACCCCGCAATTTATGAATGTCAGATTACTTGCTCTGTGTTTGGACGGTGAGCTATTTAAAATTTCATGAGTACAATTCGTATTTTTTTTATTTGTTATAGAATTAGTGAAGTTTAGATTACTCATAAAAATAACGAAGATCCCAGTAACTAAGCAAATTTTTATCTCAACATTATTTTTTATTTGTATGCTGTAATGTTTTATTTGTCATGTGGATTGTCGTAAATTTGTATGTACATGTTACTCCGGATTGTGGAGAGTACAATAATGCAGTAACTGGGTCCATAATTTGGTAAAGTAACAGCATTTGGTCGTGTATTTGAGGTCACCAGGGGCTCAGGTCTCCTCCTGGTTATTATGATGACTTGCTACGTTTGTTCGAATCCAGTTTTCTTAAAAAAATGTTCGGAACTACTCTCGCATTGCAAGGATAGTACCGTGCCATTTTTTTTCTGCATGGTTAGCCAGTGGTGAAAGGGTACAGTACCGCCCGACATTGAAAATAGGTCAACATTCTTCGTTATTCTTGTCAGTACAACATATTTTTTCTAATAATAACTCAATTTCAATTAATACAGCGAAGCCGGATACCAGTGTGGGAAAGAATGACAATTCATTTATTTAATCGGCCGGCCGCGGTGGTCTAGCGGTTCTAGGCGCGCAGTCCGGAACCGCGCGACTGCTACGGTCGCAGGTTCGAATCCTGCCTCGGGCATGGATGTGTGTGATGCCCTTAGGTTAGTTAGGCTTAGGTAGTTCTAAGTTCTAGGGGACTGATGACCACAGATGTTAAGTCCCATAGTGCTCAGAACCATTTGACCCATTTGAACCATTTATTTAATTGATCACATGTGCACTCCCACAAAATAAATCCCTACATTCAGTTTGGTGAGATATGTGAAATGAATGAATGTATGGTCGTCTGCTAACTGCAGATAGTGAATGTGAATATATGATCATCTTTGAGACGATCTTTTGGTCACCTTTGGTGGAACCAAAGAGATGAAATTTACCGGAGCTTTGAGCGCCTGAAATGTGGCTGACCAATGGGTATCATGGTCTTCCCCCACCTCGACGGAGGTGCGAGATGAACTGAAGAATGGCCATGTTTCAGCACTCTGCCACTGGATCTAGAGTTGGTAAGACCTGCCTTAGGTGTGCTCCGTAAAGACAAAAGAGTGGAGACATGGTATTCATGTGAAATACTTAAGAGTAGTTTGGAATAATAATTTCTCTATCACAGGAACTTTTGTGGGGAGAATTAAATGTCAGGCAGGGGTAATATTAAGGGGATCGTAGTAATCTTCGGAAGTGACCAACGGTCACAATGAAACCACGTGTAGCAATAAGTTGAAATACTTCCGAGTGCTTAAGTTAAGCTGAATTACTAGCGTGTGTACTATAAGTTGGATATCCAGAATTTATAATGTGTGCGCCATTCATATTCAGTGCGATGGCCACGTGCGGACCAAAGCCTTTAAATAAGAAAGAAAATGTGGTATTGCCAGTGTGTAGTGAACAGTCAGAGTTATGTAAATTACTAATAGTCAGATGTGAGTTTCCGTTGCGTAATATTCAAACAGGAGAATAACTTATAACTTAATTGTGAGTACTAGAGTTCATGTTAAATAAGAATGAGTTGGCAGACCACTCATCTTTCAGGCCTGACTGCTTGACGCCACAGTATGAGCAAGGCATGTGGGTGCCTCTCAATACTTTTAAAATGATGAAAGATGAATGATACTTTGTGTGTGTGTGTGTGTGTGTGTGTGTGTGTGTGTGTGTGCGTGTGTGTGTGCGTGTGTCTTATGATGGATAACGGAAAAATTCGGGATGCATCGCAAGTGGTACCACAATACTACTCAGAAAAGAAAGCTAACTATCCCCAGTGAGGGTACACACTTGTTACAAAAGATTCTTCCCCTGCCTTATTCCTCTGCATTCCCGCACATGCTTGACCTGCACACAGCAAGCCCATTTAAAATAAAACACGTTCAGATGTGTGCACTATACTTACTGCTCGTTCATCACTTCACTGCTCTGCTGCACTTCTGAACTGGCAAAAATTGGAGGACATCAGGCCGTTAATACTTTGTGTCTGACCATAGCCACTCGTAATAATATTAGTAATAATAATAATAATATTGTGTGCAGTACTATAGTAGCCCTTATGTAGTTACTGCTGTGTCGCGCTGTCAGTTCATTTGTTTCGAAGTGAGAAATGAAGCAATTTCTAGACTACTGCAGGAACTATCTACAACTTGGAGAAGACATTTTCTTGAGGTGTTTAGCATTTGTTGCCTGTATGTCCCACTTTCATCAACAGCGATGTATGGGGCAAAGCGCAACATATGTGTGTACTAGGTGGACTATGTGAACAACTTGTAACCTCCATCGCATTAATGCTACTAATTGAGAAAAAGTAATTATTCCTAACTTACATAGTAAATACAGTCTTACAAAATTGTGATGGTAGTAAAGAACTTTTGAAAATAATTTACTTTCGTGACTGAAGCAGAATTGAATCGTTTAGTTTCTGCCCCTCAGAAAATTTCATTTTACTCCTCAGGGGGTCATTACCCCAGGTTGGGAATCATTGCTCTAGTACCAAACGGTAGTCCACCAGGCGCTTTGCCATTTCTAAGGAAACTTAATAATTTTTTCTGATTGTTAATTTTATAGATACGTATTCGACTCTCATACCAAAGATTCATTTGAAAAGTGTTTAACACTGACGAACAAAAGAAGATTTACCCTCTTCGTTAATTAGTTTTAGTAATAGTTACCTTTCGTTGTTCTCATGTCCTGGTGATAAGACGTGTAAACGAAGTGCTCTGTAATTTCAAGCAAGTTCTGAAACAATACGATTTTCTCTGTTACAATAACGTGGATCCCAGCTGCTTTAAGTCGGGAAGATAGTTACTATTTTAATTTTGTGCGAAGAATTTGGATGGAGGCGACGATCTTCACGACGGCGCTGCTTAAATGTAAAGGAATGTGTTCATCTCTTTCCCTTCGTGGCCGCCAACGTCGATTTCAATATCTAGGTCATTTTGCCGCGACATTCAGAACCTGCAATCTTACTTTTCATTTAATTACAAAGTTTGATTGTTTTCTTTCTCAGATGAATCAAATTTTAACCACGATTTTTTTTATTTTTTTTACCGAGACCACGGGAAATGATAGTACTTTTGAACGTACATGCCTCTATCCCGATCGTACGTTCGCATACAATGAGTGTGTACCGGTGTAATTATACTTAAGACACATCTCGGTTACAGTATTATTTCTTATTTTGAACCGTTCACTAGCAAATGTAAGCGCCCTCATCTTGTGTAGTTAGTCGGGTGTGTTCCTTAATAATGTCGCTTTTAATAGTCAGTGGCTAAGTTTTCACAATGGACCTTTGCCTCTGTCTTTACGGCGCTTCACGCGAAATATTTATTACGCGACATTCATACTAACTCTCATTTCAAAATTACAACACCAGCTGACAAGAGTTTTTAACAATTTAACAGGATGGCTACAATGGCGACCGAGTGCCATGACCTCTTTTTAGAAAAAATAGGACAAATTTTATGTTGAAATACTTAGGTAATTTTTTCCATCCATTATTGTGACTCCAACAAATAGTTTCTTTTCCATATTAGGCCAAATGCGTACCAGACAAGAAAATTATTGCCGAAATCAGTCCATAAAATTGACAATTATTTATTCTAAAATGTGGAAAAAGGTAAGTTTTGGAACATTAAACCTACTATTAAGAAAACTGACCGCCAAAAGAAGATACGCATTTTTTTCAAAATTTCTTTTCCAGATATTTTTGTAGATTTTTGTAAGTATATTATACGTGAATGTATCACAAGATGGCGGAAAATATTTAGTAGTTGCGTGCGGAATTCTGGATCGCCAGTCTATTGTTTGAGCAGAGACATTTTACTGCGTTAATTTAAACGAACAGCGCTACGTCATATGTGATTCGTTTACGTGTGATAAAAATTACTGCAATCGTAAAGCTTGGTTATACATTGTCTAACGAGTACAGGTAATGATGGTGAAACTTAGGTCTCTAACTAACACAATGGATAGCTCATCGGACTAAAAATCTACCGCTCAGCCTTTAATAAATCCTGAGGCAGAAAATGTACACGATAGCGATACCACGGTCGCAGTGATTAATGGTACTGTGTCGCATGCGGCAGGCGATAATACGCCTTCGCTAGAAATCGTACCAGACTCTGCACTTACTCAGGTTGCAGCAGAGCCAAAGTTATTAAACTTGTTCAAAACTAAGCAAACTGACCTGTTGACACAGTGTGCAAAACGGATAACCACACAAATGACTGGACGGATGTGCAGTTTACAAACTAACGTCAATACACAGATGAGCAGTTTATAAACTGATGTAAAGTATCTTAATAAATGCAAAACAACCTGACAACACAAATAACACACTTAAAAACCGAAGTGGCTGATCAGATGATTGAAGTAATACGGGATATTTTAAATAATATGAATCAGGGCACTGACAAATTAAAAACAACGATGAAATATGTACCTGACCAAATAAGAAAACTAACTGAAGACTTTAATGCTTTGCACTTAACAACGAAAAACACTTAACACAAAAATGCTGCAAGCTGTCACTCAAGCTAAAAAGGTAACTAAAAGAAAGGAGTGGCAGTTTGATGAATTTTTGCAAGAGGAAGATGTTCATATCAACTGCACTTAAGAAACAGAATTACAGGAAGCTATAAATAACACAATGGAAAAATTTTACACTAAACAGAACACATCTGTTACAAAATTACAGAGGGACACAGAGCAAATGAACAGGCAACTCCATGACATTAAGGCGCAACGTAGAGACGCAGGAGAAGAGGAAGAACCTGAAAAGATACCTACAGGTAAGGACGACAGCGCACGTAGTGACTATCTCAGTACCAATGCTAATAGGTATTCGCCTAACTAAGAGGGGTATGGCAATCAACGATACCAGAATGCGAATAGGAAACAAACAGTAGAACCAACTTTGTCGACTGTATTGCTCGGAGTAAGTCTTACACAACATCGGCAGTTTCACATGTTTAGCCCTGAACGCAAGTCAGTATATCCTGTTATTTTTACCAACTCATTCAGGAATGTGTTGCCCAAGGCATGGTCCGAACAGCAAAAGATTCAGTCTGTTACCGGATACATTCAAGGCGATGCTGCGCTGTGGGCGTCCGAAATGTCTGAAACTTGCCAAACATTAGAGCAATTCGAAAGAGCTTTTCTTTCTAAGTACTGGTCGCGTTGTGTACAGGAACGGTTGAGGAAATCGGTGTTCTCTTCTGAAAAATACGATCCAAAATCTAGATCTTTAAGAAAATATTTCAAAAAGTATCTAAATAAAACGCTTTTCTGGGATGAACCAGTTTCACATACTGATGTTATACGCATTTTGAAAGCCAACCTGGCCATTAACATTAGATAGAAACTTGTACAGGTACCTGACAGCAGTTTGTAGTACTTCTTATCAACCTTAGTTTCCATAGATTTGATCTATGAAGACTAGAGGCGCTCCGGTAACAGCCAAAATAGTTATCGTAACGGTAGCGGAAATCAGTCTCCGCTGCACCAAGAACAACACGGCGTCAACAATGCCGAGTGCGCGGCTGCGCCATGACCAGTTTTTGTCAAATGGCTCTGAGCACTATGGGACTCAACCGCTGAGGTCATTAGTCCCCTAGAACTTAGAACTAGTTAAACCTAACTAACCTAAGGACATCACAAACATCCATGCCCGAGGCAGGATTCGAATCTGCGACCGTAGCGGTCTTGCGGTTCCAGACTGCAGCGCCTTTAACCGCACGGCCACTTCGGCCCAGTTTTTTTCGCTCCAGCTTCTACAGTGCAAATACAAAACCCGAATTCGAGAGGCAATTTTAATCCCAATTACAGTTCTAATTACCATCAAGGCTTTAAAACAAAGAGAATAGTGGTGATATGAATTATTCTGACAACGTAAATCGAAACTGCAATAGACAGGATGGTAGAAATCAGTGGGGAAACGCTCATAACCAGTGGCAACCACAGCATCATAGCAATAACAATTTAGCCGGTCCCAGAAATACGCAATGGCAGTATGCTCAAAGGAGTCAACCGTTTCAGTTTCAGGACCAAATAATGACAGAGCTGCGCAACGTATAAATAACGCACCGACCGTAAACATTATCGAAGTGACGAATGAGAAACCAATCGGCGATAATGTGGCGTTGAACTAAACATGGCCACCTTATGCCCTCCAATGTTGTCCATAGCACGACGATTTATTGAGATACCAAAATGAAGATGACATACGTGATGGGTTGACTAACTATGAAATACCCTGTTTGTACGAGAAGTGTACGAGGAGGACAGCATAGTTCAAGCAAGTGCACAGGCGCTAGTAGGAAAAATACCGACCAATATCTTGCTAGAACACCAGTGCTAAGATTAGTGCGATATCGAAACCCCTTTTCAAAGAGATTGGCACTCACAAGGCCCTAACAACCTACCCAGTAAAAAATTATAGGATACTAGGTGCCATAGGTGGCAAATCCGAGCTGATTAAAGTGCAAACCATGATGTAAGTGCAGATCGAGGATATCGTATTCTAGTCGATTTTCCTGGTAGTCAGGAAGGGTTGACAGGACGATGTATTTTCGAACTAGATTTCCTGAGGGAAATTTGTGCAAAAATTGATTTAGAATCTGGGGAATGTCATCTGTTCATCAGATTTAATAAAGATTAAAGGTAGGATTGGTAAGCCTTTTAAAAACATACAAATTCAAATTTTGAAGGTCAACGCGTTTCACTGCCATGACTGAACAAAACAGTGGTGCCAACAATTGGAGCGTGATGAAATCGAAAATATGGTAGAAGAGTACACAGAGGTTTCTCCGCAACAAAATGAAGATCATCATCATCATCATCATCATATAAGACTGGTTATGCCTTTCAGCGTTCAGTCTGGAGCATAGTCCCCCTTATAAAATTCCTCCATGATCCCCTATTCAGTGCTAACATCGGAGCCTCTTCTGATGTTAGGCCTATTACTTTAAAATCGTTCTTAACCGAATCCAGGTACCTTCTCCTTGGTCTACCCCGACTCCTCCTACCCTCTACTGCTGAACCCATGGGTCTCTTGGGTAACCTTGCTTCTCCCAAGCGTGTAACATGACCCCACCATCTAAGCCTGTTCGTCCTGACTGTTACATATGTAGGGTTCATTCCCAGTTTTTCTTTGATTTCGTCATTGTGCACACCCTCCTGCCATTGTTCCCATCTACTAGTACCTGCAATCGTCCTAGCCACTTTCATATCCGTAACCTCAACCTTATTGATAAGGTAACCTCCCATACAACAAAGTTGGTAGAAAGATTGAACGGTGCACAGATATCTTAGTCTTGGTACTGACTTCCTTCTTGAAGAAGAGAGTAGATCGTAGCTGAGCGCTCACTGCATTAGCTTTGCTACAACTCGCTTCCAGTTCTTTCACTATGTTGCCGTCCTGTGAGAATATGCATCCTAAGTACTTGAAACCGTCCACCTGTTCTAACTTGGTTCCTCCTATTTGGCACTCAATCCGTTTATATCTCTTTATATGAAGAACTTATAAGTTTATTGTTTGAATATGTGCGTGTGTTCGATAAAAGACCCGGAGTTATTAGAATGTATCAGTACCACATGTATATTCGGCCCCACGACATGCTTAGGAAGAACGCATATTCCATACCATGGTCGCAAGAAGAGGCGGTAGCTAAGGAGATAAAAAGGATGTTGTCTTGAAATATTATTGAGAACTCGTTATCACCATACTTCACCCCGCTACTCACTATGAAAAAGCCAGTTAACACAATGAGGCTCGTTCTCGACGCCCAGAGAGTTAACAAAATTATTGCCCCAGTAACCATCCGGCCTGAAAATTTAGAGGAACAATTACAACGGTTTTATCGTGGGCAGTATCGGCCCAGTGTTGACCTTCGGAGTTCTTACTGCCAGATCGCACTGTCACTTAAAAGCAGAAAGTACACAGCCTTTATTTTTGCAGGTAGGTTCTACCAGTACTGCGTTTTACCCGTTGGGTTCAATGTTAGTGCTGGTGTCTTTATAACTGCACTTGACACTGTATTTGGCCCTGACCTCCTAGGCAGGTTTACTGTGTACATTGATGATGTATTAATCGCAACATCTACCTGGGATCATAATTTAGAATTATCAGAAATAACGCTACAGAGATTTTCGGCTACTGGGGTTACGACGAATCTTGAGAAATCAAAGTTTGTTAGGAAAAACATTAAATTTTTATGTCACATAATTTCACTTGCTGAAATAAGGCCTGATCCTGAAAAACTGCTGGCGATTAAGATTTTTCCTGTACCTTGGGAAAAACTGCAGCTAAAAGCGTTCTTGGGTTTGTGTTCTTTTTTCCACCGTTTTGTACCTAATCACCTGCTAAATATTACCGCCTTGTTAGGATTGATAAAGAAGGGCAGGGCGACGTCGAGGACATAAAACTCTAACTTCTTGGCCACACCACCCAGACATAAGCCAAAACTTTTGTGTCGCTACCGATGCATCATTTTCAGGTGTAGGTGCCTCGCTCTTTCAGGTGACCGAAGGTGGGGGCCCTGAAGATTTGAAAGTGATCAGTTCCGCTAGCAGAACCCTTACTGACTGTGAAGGCACATCAACAGAGTTGGAGGTTCTCTCTATTGTGTGGGCATTTAACAAAGTCTATTATTAGCTGTTTTGTAAGTATGTGCGAGTATACAGCGATAATCAAGCACAAAGTTTTCTACTCACTTGTAGATTGTTGCACAATCGGCTTGCAAGATGGACACGGTTCTTAAAAGCCTCCAATTTTGAAATTATACATGTGGACGATGAAGATAACGTAATTGCTGATGCCTTATCACGATTGCCTGAACGTTTACCTGAATTCCAGAAATTGGTAGAACAGGATACTGAGTTTAAGATGATGCTTATAAAGGACATTAAGTTCAGAAAATGTATTTTGGTTATGTGTAATAACGTGGTAAAACTGCAAGAGGAGGAACGGCGCTGAAAAAAATGAAGGTTCCAATTATGTAACAATCCACAGGTACCAGTGCGGCAGCACTACCAACTGTTATCACGATGTGTTATTTTGTAGAAGAAACCCAGACAGCGATTTGTGATGTGTTTGTATTCCCGAAGAGTGTGAAGAGAATTTAATTTGGCACACTCATTTCACTTGGGGACACTACGGTGCTCGTATGTGCTGTAAGAAGTTTAATGTTTAGGCCTACTACTATTTTCCTAATGCGCTCAGACACACCCAGCAAGTTTCGAAAACTTGTATTGTTTGCCAGAAGAGTAGGCCTCCCGACCAGAACTGTGAAACAGTACTACATCCTAAACTGCCTAAGAATGCACTAGAACAAGTTTCATAATAGGCGTATATGACGTATTTTCCAAATGTGTGAAACTCTGTGCCACAAAATCTATCATCAAACGTATGCTAAATGACTACTTTCTCTCTGTTGGGAAACCTCAAGTGATTTTATCTGACAATGCAAATAATTATACCTGCCAGGTTTTGAAACAATTTTTACAGGTAGTAGCAGATCCAGCAAATTTTGGTACCAAATTATAGCCCGCAAATCGAATTCCTCTGAAAGAATGTTCGAAGAAGGAGGAGTGGGTAAATCCCATCTCATCTGGTCCAAGAGAACAAGTAAATTTAGATGATAAGGTGAGACAAGTGCCAGTTTCTATTACACAGAATGCCAATCGTAGGAAGAAACATTTTGACAGGAAATTACGTGGTACGCCCAGATTTGTTATTGGGGAGAAGATCTTACTTAAAACTCATGTTAATTCACGTTTATTAGCTAAGAGAAATGCTACGTGGCAAATTAAATATACTGGCCCTTACACGATTGTACATATTCCACTCGACGGATGTTACCTAATCAAAGGACTTAACGCAGCCGAGACTTAAGAAGTTTTACCATGTTTAGAATCACACGCTACGCTTATTTATGCACATAACTACACTATGTACTCTTATGATAAGAGAAAAAAAATATGGTCAAGGCAAGTTAAGTTTATACTATGTAGCAAAGCGAACTAACAGAGCAATACCAATTTTATTTTCACCGCAAGTGAATGTGGACATGATAAGAAGCTAAACTAGGACACATAGACAGGAATTAGTCACAGAACGTACTTGTAAGGTTTTGATTGAGTGATTTTTTTGATCACGGTGGTCTTAGTTTTAAGTTTAAGAATACAGGCACCTGGAGCGAACAATTAGCACAGACCTAGTATTCAAATAAAGTAGTTATAAGTTATTTTTTTCACCACTTGTGTATCAGGACAATAAGCTTCTGGGTAAGTTACGTAAAAAATTCGGACTCCCTAAGACACGGTATTAGTATATAGTTACACAAGTACATGCCTGGTGCATAGAAACTTTAAAGACGTAAGAAATTTCGACACAACTTTGATTAGAACTGAATTAATTATAATATGTTTTACGAGGATCAATTGATTTCGAGCTGCTGAAGAAAGTCTCTCGCGCCGTCTATTTACTCTACAACCTAGGCTAAGTTATGTGTCTCAAGAAATAATACTTATGATAGAGAATTAGTGTGAACTGGCAAGGATACATTTATCTTTATCTGTATATGTGGGAGGATAACTAAGCTAATGAGGTACGATTTGTAAACATGAAATAAGGTTAATACGACACCGTCTACAAATAAGTACAAGGCAAGTTACAAACGCAAATCTGGGGAGAAATACTAGCTAACACCGAGTCATACACAATTGTTTACGGGTGGTGCGCGTCAAAATTCTACAAGATTGCATCCGGCGACAAAAAGCATTAGTTATACAGACGTCACAACTATTTCAGGCAATGTTGTAAATCTTATCACGGGCATTGGCTACACATCATGCCGCCCAGTAACGCCAGTGGAAACATGAGTTTTACGTTACGAGAACATGGTAAGATCACTATTATAAACAAACACGCAATATGTAAATACTTTGAATTTTGTTATATCTATAATATTTTACTCGACGAATGTGAGAGATATTTCATGTGTGATGAGAGTTGAGAGGCGACAGAGGTCACGATGATTATTAATCCGTTCACATGCCAGTGCAGCCGAAGAACCAAACAAAATGTGAAACAGGTACAGTACACTGACACACATTCATAAGCAGTCTAGCGCACAGCGACCAAGCTTCATTATTACTAATGTTATTTGTATTACTTGTCAGGTTATTCTTGTTTGTTTTATATTTAAATGTGATTTTAGATATAGAGATCTGCTCTGTTTGTGTGTCATTTATTATTTTCTTTCATTGGTGCTTGTATCATGCATTGTTACGTAGGTTTGGATGACGTAAACTTGAGATTCTTCTCCCCCCCCCCCCCCCCCCACCAGTAACTCGCGGGTAGTTAAAGCACAGATTTTGCCTCATTTGAAGATAATTTCTATGAGCACTTTTGTTTGGTTTATTCATTTTTTGTGTAGTCGCTTCGATATATAAGTGCATTTGTAGCATGATCCTAAGTTAGGTAAGTGCTGCTGTTCTCAAAAATGTGTTCTCTTATGCTCTGTGAGATGTAAGATAGTATCGCGATCGCGAACGTTGTACTAGAGGCTCGTATATGCTGAGAGCACGTTCACCTACTGACTTGTGCAATGAAATATTTTGAGCAGTGTGTACACAGATAAAAGTTTTGCAAGAGGATACAAGAGCAAATAACGAACGTGGGTGTAAACTAGCTATTGGTCTCATGAGCTACAATTTTTTAAATGGTAAAAATGAACAGAACAGTGTATAGTTACTCAATGACAGTAAGTTATTCAGTGGCAGTGATTTATTCAGTGACGCGTAAGTTATACGTTTAGAGGCAAGTGAGAACAAGTTTTATACCACGAGCCTTCTACTTTGCAATAAATGAGACTTCGTGAATCGAGAAAGCCTGTTACAGTACGGGTGTTTGTGCACTAGGGCAGTGTGCCGTTAGCAAATATAGTGCAGCACATACCTTCGAGCAGTGAACGTAGGAAATGCCCTATGGTCCCTTCTCACAGCCAAGGTGTGCGACGAATTGGAACAGGAGCAGTAGTTTCGTAAATGCTGCGAAAGACGCACAGAACACTTCATAAAGGCGTATAGATCGGCACGCGCGGTATCGCTACCCGACAGTGGGTGCGCGGCCAGTGGACTTCAAACGGTGCGAAGCGTGCTCCCAGACTAATTGTTGTGTGTGAGGCTAG
The DNA here is from genome assembly GCF_021461385.2 of Schistocerca piceifrons. Lineage (NCBI taxonomy): Eukaryota > Metazoa > Arthropoda > Insecta > Orthoptera > Acrididae > Schistocerca > Schistocerca piceifrons. The sequence continues at coordinate 773,005,929 of NC_060139.1, read as the reverse complement.
TTGTAACTGACGCATTATTGACTGACGGAGACATGCAGGAGGACAATTTGAATGGAAAGCAAAATCTACCTTCAAATGGACACTCGCTATGGTTCAAAGAGATGTAGAGACACGATTTCCTAGCCCATTAAATATGGTCTTATCATTACAGCTCACGATCTCCGTACCATGTTACGAAATAAAAATGACATCCGTGTTAATTGAACAGCACCTATATTAATGCATATGTTGGTGTTAACCTTTAACACGGAACATCTCTAAAATGTGCGTAACTAGAAACATGCGGTCTCTCGGACCACCTAGTATTTTATATGACTGAACTCCACGTAAGTCGACAGAAATCCAGTAAAGAGGCAGTTAATTCATGTTGTGTAGTGACGTAACAAGACTGTTACGCCACTTGAAGTAGCCGAAAGAAAGGCACGCGTACACACACGCCGACGGGCGTCAAGTCTGGAACAGGATAACTATTGAATGGTAGCAAGAAAAGTACGTAGCTGCTTTATACTTAACTTTAATGATCCTTGTGATACATCTCTCTTGACTATACAAATGCGACTCGTAAGATACATGCACTGTTACAATTGGCGCCTTGCTAGGTCGTAGCCATGGACTTAGCAGAAGGCTATTCTGTCTCTCGGCAAATGAGAGGAAGGCTTCGTCCGTATTGTCGCTAGCAATGTCGTCGTACAACTGAGGCGAGTGCTCTATCGTATCTCGAGACCTGCCTTGTGGTGGCGCTAGGTCTGCGATCACACAGTGGCGACACGCGGGTCCGACATGTACTAAATGGACCGCGGCCGATTTAAGCTACCACCTAGCAAGTGTGGTGTCTGGCGGTGACACCACATGTTGTAAGTAAATTTAATACTTTTCAGCCCATATGAACACTTTGTTGTTTAAATTATATAAAACAAACACGAAATATCACAAGTACGTGCAGTCATCCAGTGTCAGATTTCATATGATTTTCACCACTGTTTTACCAAACAATATATTCCTAAATATAAATAAAATATTTCAGAAAATGTAAAAAAAATGATAATGAACTAAACTGAAATGAAATATTAAATCACATCTCTTTCGCAAAGTCGACACACATCTTTCTGCTGCATACCAGGAAAACTGGGTGATCACATTTGATGCACTTATACACCGTTTTCCTCTTCTTGGACGCAGGACACTTCATATACGTCTTCCTTTTGTCCATTCTATCACTTAGTATGCCTTCGCTTGATTGTTGAGTGTCTCCCAGAACTTTGTGGATGATTTCCTTGGTGTTTCTAGGTAAATTTTGAATTTCCAGGCGTCTTCTTAGACGTGGCTCTCAGCTCCATGGCCAGACTTTTGGTGAATTTGAGACGAGTTAGCATGGGGTTTCCTCAGTAGCACAAATAAAGAACAAAACTGTACAACCAACTGATGTTTATAAGCGTGTAAAATATTGCCATTGGACAGCGTCTTGTACATCTGTTTGACGAACAATTGGCACATTTCATGCCGAGCAAATCTAGTCCAGATTTCGTTGCATTGTAGTAACAAATAATTTCTGGATTATTTTCTATGGTATCATTTTCACTGGAATGATGCATTGAAGACACAAGAATTACTACCTTGTTTGTCTTAGGAACAAATGAAACCAGTGTTGTGTTCTCAGAGAATCCATGTAATGCTGATCCAACTGGCCTACTTTTATCAGCCAAAAACTGTCGGGGAATTTCGTGTTTGTTCTTTCTGACCATTCCTACGTATGTTAGTCCCCTCTTTCTCACCTCACGAATGCGTTCTAAGGCCGGCCGGTGTGACTGTGCGGTTCTAGGCGCTTCAGTCTGGAACCGCGTGACCGCTACGGTCGCAGGTTCGAATCCTGCCTCGGGGATGGATGTGTGTGACGTCCTTAGGTTAGTTAGGTTTAAGTAGTTCTAAGTTCTAGGGGACTGATGACCACAAATGTTAAGTCCCATAGTGCTCAGAGCCATTTGAACCATTTGAGTTCTAAAGATGTAAACCAGTTGCACGCAATAATGTTTCTGTTACTTCCTTCTATTGGTCTGCACAGACGTAAAACAGCCTGAGTTGGTTTGGCACGCTTTTTCTCTTCTTATGTCAGGCCACATCCATCACTATCTTTCCCTGAATATATGTAGGCATTGAAGAGGTAAGCGCTTCCAGAGTCTGCGAGGCACATAATTTTTATGCCGTATTTGACTGGTTTGTTAGCCATATAAACGCGGAAAGGACATATTCGCCTGAATGGTAGTAATATTTCATCCACTGTAACGTTGCCTTTTACCCTTCTGTCGGGCGCGGCTGTTCAAATTGATACACCTCGAAGTTTACTGTAAATTATTTTTCAACGAGTGGCAGCACTGACGCCTACTCGCTAGTAGCTAGCCTTTTCCGAACGCTTGTCATTGTTGTGTGCTTCTGTGTCGATGCGACTGCTCTGTTGTTGATATATGTGTTGACTGATCAGTTTGATACACTGCGCCCGTTCGTGTTGCATTTCAACAATTTATTTCTTTGGTTATCAACATAACTTAGTAAGTAGTACAATGTTAATATGCAATGTGTAATGCACTTATTTTCTTTTTGGACCGTTTAATCGTCAGTTAAGAATGTTTGAGTATCAGGTATAAAACTGATACACTGCGCCTGACTGCGTTATTTTATAGGAGTTTTATCATTTTAGGTGTGAGACACTTGATCATGGCAGGCTACCGTAAGACGTACAACCTCCTTGACCCAAATGATGTTGCAGAAATACAAAAAATGTTGTTCGAAGAGAATAAAGGTGAAGTTCAAGAGGATTTTGAAGATGAAGTAGACACAGATTGTGATGACGCAGTTGAAGTTCGGCAGGAAGATCCAGAAACAGAGGAAAACGACAGTACTTGAAGAAAGCCACAATTATTATACTGGAAGGGACAAAGAGACAAAATGGAATAATGTTCCACCATCGCAGAGGGTACGTTTGAGGGCCCACAATATTATTCGAAAGTTACCTGGTCCTATAGGTGCGGCGAAAGCATTGAGAACGCCTTTGGAATGTTGGAATTGCCTCATAGATGACGACATTCTGTCGATTATAGTTCTGTATACCAATCAGTATATTGTGAGCATCAAAGCTTCTTTTTAGCGAGAGAGAGACGTAAAACCTATAGATATTATTGAATTAAAAGCTTTCATTGGTCTTCTGTTTTTAGCTGGTGTTAACAAAAGTAACAGACAAAGCTTACAAGATCTGTGGGGAAGTGTTGCGGATGGAATTGAAAAATTTTGTCTCATTATGAACATAAAACGTTTCAAATTCATCATGCGGTGCCTTAGAATTGACAATCGTGTGACTCGCGATGAAAGGAGAAAATTACACAAGATAACAGCGATTCGGGAAATATTTTCTCTGTTTGTACAGAATTGCCAGAAATCCTACACCCTCGGAGAAAACCTTACAGTAGATGAGAAAGTTGAAGGATTCTGTGGAAGGTGCAGTTTTCGCCAATACATACCTAGCAAACCAAACACATATGGAATTAAGATATATGCTCTTGTGGATTCCCACGTATTTTATCTCTATAATCTGGAAATATACGCTGCACTGCAGCCAGAATGATTGTACCACGTTAGCAATAAACCTTCAGATGTTGTTCTGCGACTATGTGAGCCAATTTATCAGTCAGGTCGAAACGTAACAGCAGACAATTGGTTTACTAGTATTGGTTTGCTAGAAGAGCTAAGAAGAAAAAATCTTTCTTTTGTTGGGATGATGAAGAAAAACAAGCGTGAGATTCTTCCGGAGTTCGCTACCAGTAAAGGCAGCGCTGTCCGTAGTTCACTTTTTGGCTTCAAGAAAGGCTGTACTCTAGTTTCCTACGTTCCTAAAAAGGGGAAGTGTGTTATCTTGGCATTAAGTTTGCATGAAGATAATTCAGTAGATGCTGACACTGGAGATAAACAGAAGCCATCCATTGTAACATTTTACAATAACATCAAAGGTGGAGTCGACACTACAGATAAGTTGACCGCTTCATACAATGGAGCAAGGAATGTGTGCCGTTGGCCCATGGTCATATTTTTTGTAATGATCAATATGAGTGGAATCAATTCACAAGTAATATACTATGGCAACAACGAGAATTTTATCCGAAGAAAAGGATTCCTGAAGCAACTCTCACATGCGTTACTTCTACCTCATTTGGTTCGTAGATGCTTGGGCACCTCAGGAATTCACAGAGATCTTCAACTGCGGCTACAACAATATAGGCCAACGTGTGAAGAAGAAGCAGAAGACACAAGCAGAAACGAAGAACAAGGGACTGGGATCAAGAGGAAAAGGTGTAATACCTGCACAGAAAAAAAAGACTCAGAAAATATTGTTGCAAAATGTGTCAGAATCCTATCTATTTAATAGACATTGAACCTTTTTGCTCTGAATGCGGAAAAATTCCGCATTTGTTACCACAGTCAAAAAGTGACGATGAAACAAATGAATGGGTTGTAATATCATTGTTGTTCTGCTCCAGTGTCATAATAGCCTTTCTGCAGAGATAATTGTCATTTGTAAGGTGTTTTATTAGGGAAATAAAATAAAGAAGCAAATGAAAAAGCGACGTTTTTATAATTTTTTACTAAAACCCAACATTGACGATAAGAAATCTGAATGATGAATATTTCAACTGCAGTTGCGCTCGTATGTCATCTTTGTTTTTCTTCAAATATATTTGGCACTTATAATATGTTTTGTGAACAGAATTTAATAAATGATCACGTGAATAAACGGTGTGATCAATTTGATACACCGCGCCCGATCTCGCTTTGGCAAACACCGCGCCCGACAGAAGGTTACACAGTACAATTGCTGAGAATTGAAAATGAATTTCTCAAAAATGTTTGCTATTGCAGCTGCGCGATCTGACTTTTGGCTTTCGTCTCTGGTAGTCGCATCGTCAAGTCTCATGTTGCTTAGATGTATTTCAAAGGGCTTTGCCGACGTTTTCACCACAGATATAGGACTACCGGTCAGATCCTTTTCGAAAAGAGACAACGTACCTTCATGAGACGAAGTGAATATTGATGTCATCACCGGAAGGCCTATGGAAGCTTTGATTTCAACGTTGTCAGTATCTCTGTAATTGGACGGATTAGTTGTTTCCTGCAACTATTCCCTTATTGTATTCAGCTTCACGTTTGTATGTAAAACTATTTGCTCTATCATGTCTTCAACAAATTCTCCCATATTTGGGACTTAGTAGGATTTTGTCCCAAACTTCGACTTTTGGCTGTTAGGCCAGGCATTCCTCCTTTCATGATGTTGTGCTCTGGTGTTCTTCTCGTTTTAGCAGGCTCAGAACGTTCCCACTGGGAATTATTTTTGCCATAAAAGTACTGTGTTTTCTGTGAGGTATTATTTGTAGTATAGACCGCTCCAGGCTCTTATTCCAATAAAACAAATTCTTCACTAGTATCACTCTCTGTTTCATGGTGACTATCACCTATCACGAAATCTGGATCATCAGAATCGTCAAACGTGTCGTCATTGATCCCATTTTCCTCTTCATCTAAATCCCGTAACCGTACTTGCACCTAAGCTTCCGAATCTGAATTAGCTGCAGATATGTTACTCTTCTTAGAAAGTCAATCCATGTTATATCTGAAATAGTACATAAATTCACGCATATAAGACGACCCTATAAAATAGCAGCCACTGAAAGTAGAATAATATCGTAATGAGAAACATGCGGTCTATTGGACCTACCAAATTCTTGTACGTAATACGAAACATGCGGTATCTCAGCCACATGAAAGAAGGTTGTATACATGGAAGAACCCGGCAGACACTAAAAGGTATCAGATAGATTATATAATGGTAACACAGAGATTTAGGAACCAGGTTTTAAATTGTAAGACATTTCCAGGGGCAGATGTGGCCTCTGACCACAATCTATTGGTTATGAACTGTAGATTAAAACATAAGAAACTGCAAAAAGGTGGGAATTTAAGGACATGGGACCTGGATAAACTGAAAGAACCAAAGGTTTTACAGAGTCTCAGGCAGAGCATAAGGGAATAATTGACAGGAATGGGGGAAAGAAATACAGTAGAAGAAGAATGGGTAGCTTTGAGGGATGAAATAGTGAACGCAGCTGAGGATCAAATAGTTAAAAAGGCGAGGGCTAGTAGAAATCCCTGGGTAACAGAAGAAATATTGAATTTAATTGATGAAAGGAGAAAATATAAAAATGCAGTAAATGAAGCAGGCAAAAAGGAACAAAAATGTCTCATAAATGATATCGACAGGAAGTGCAAAATGGCTAAGCAGGGATGGATAGAGGATAAATGTAAGGACGCAGAGGCTTATCTCACTAGGGGTAAGATAGATACTGCCTACAGGATAATTAAAGAGACCTTTGGAGAAAGGAGAACCACTTGCGTGAATATCAAGAGCTCAGATGGAAACCCAGTTCTAAGCAAAGAAGGGAAGACAGAGAGGTGGAAGGAGTATATAGAGGGTTTATACAAGGGCGATGTACTTGAGGACAATATTATGGAAATGGAAGAGGATGTAGATGAAGATGAATGGGGAGATATGATACTGCGTGAAGAGTCTGACAGAGCACTGAAAGATCTGAGTCGAAACAAGGCCCCCGGAGTAGACAAATTCCGTTAGAACTACTGACAACCTTGGGAGAGCCAGTCCTGACAAAACTCTACCATCTGGTAAGCAAGATGTATGAGACGGGCGAAATACTCTCAGACTTCAAGAAGAATATAATAATTCCAATACCAAAGAAAGCAGGTGTTGACAGATGTGAAAATTATCGAACTGTCAGTTTAATAAGTCACAGCTGCTGAATACTAACGCGAATTCTTTACAGACGAATGGAAAAACTGATAGAAGCCGACCTCGGGGAAGATCAGTTAGGATTCCGTATAAATGTTGGAACACGTGAGGCAATACTGATCCTACGACTTATCATAGAAGAAAGATTAAGCAAAGGCAAACCTACGTTTCTAGCATTTGTAGACTGAGAGAAAGCTTTTGACAATGTTGATTGGAATACTGTCTTTCAAATTCTAAGGATAGCAGGGGTAAAATACAGGGAGCGAAAGGCTATTTACAATATGTACAGAAACCAAATGGCAGTTATAAGAGTCGAGGTTCATGAAAGGGAAGCAGCGGTGGGGAAGGGAGTGAGAAAGGGTTGTAGCCTATCCCCGATGTTATTCAATCTGTATATTGAGCAAGCAATAAAGGAAACAAAAGAAAAGTTCGGAGTAGGTATTAAAATCCATGGAGAAGAAATAAAAACTTTGAGGTTCGCCGATGACATTGTAATTCTGTCAGAGACAGCAAAGGACTTGGAAGAGCAGTTGAACGGAATGGACAGTGTCTTGAAAGGAGGGTATAAGATGAACATCAACAAAAACAAAACGAGGATAATGGAATGTAGTCGTATTAAGTCGGGTGATGGTGAGGGAATTAGATTAAGAAATGAGACACTTAAAGTAGTAAAGGAGTTTTGCTATTTGGGGAGCAAAATAACTGATGATGGTCGAAGTATAGAGGATATAAAATGTAGACTGGCAATGGCAAGGAAAGCGTTTCTGAAGAAGAAAAATTTGTTAACATTGAGTATAGATTTAAGTGTCAGGAAGTCGTTTCTGAAAGTATTTGTATGGAGTGTAGCCATGTATGGAAGTGTAACGTGGACGATAAGTAGTTTAGACAAGAAGAGAATAGAAGCTTTCGAAATGTGGTGTTATAGAAGAATGCTGAAGATTAGATGGGTAGATCACATAACCAATGAGGAGGTATTGAATAGAATTGGGGAGGAGTTTGTGGCACAACTTGACTAGAAGACGGGATCGGTTGGTAGGACATGTCCTGAGACATCGAGGGATCACCAATTCAGCATTGGAGGGCAGCGTGGAGGGTAAAAATCGTAGAAGGAGACCAAGAGATGAATACACAAAGCAGATTCAGAAGGATGTAGGTTGCAGTAGGTACTGGGAGATGAAGAAGCTTGCACAGGATAGAGTGGCATGGAGGGCTGCATCACACCAGTCTCAGGACTGAAGACCACAACAATAACAACCAATACTCTGTATGTCTTCACTGACGAAGTAAAACTGATTGTTGACCGGTGCTTTATACGCTGGAAGTATCGCGGCGAAGGTTCTGGGAAAATGAAGCCGGGCTTTTTTTGCAGTGCTGCCGCACTCGACATTTAAAATAAAGGAGAGGTCTGAGAGACCGATGTTTCGGGTTAAGGGCTAAGTTAGACGAAGTACTAATCTTTGAGAATTTAGTTGTTACCTGTTTATCTTCCCCATGATGAGACAACCGTAAAATCCAGAAAGGAGAGGCAGTGGAGAGCATAAGCTACTATAAGGAAGAATTTACCACACTTACCACTCCAGATACCTTTGCTAAACATACAGCCTGGATCGGCACACCAAAATATACCACGTTGTTGTAAATATATTTTTTTTATTTTCAGGAAAATGTGATTGTAGAATCAAAGGAAAGACTTGTGAAATGTGATTTTGTTGTCAACGTGCAACTGAATGTTATTTGTTCGCAGGAACAATGACGCTACAAACCAATCATAAAGCACAGAACAATGGACTTGTATAAAATGTAACGCAGACCCTAATCTTCATGTATTTGATGTAAAAAGCGATGCAGTAATTTTTGTGTATAATACGTAAGATTACGTTTTTTTTCTGTGCCCTAGTGTACACATTTCCACTTTTAAAAAACCGTAAATGTACGGTATACGAGAATAACAAATGTTACAACAAGGCCAGGACCGGCACCAGAAGTATATACGCAAAGTTATGATGAGACATCCCTTAATAGACACGAACAGTGCAATTCAAGTACGTGTGTAAAGGAGTGAAAGAGCTACCAGTGTGTAAAGTGGTTAGGCTCATTACCTGGAATTTGACATTTCTGCGGACAATTCGCCCAAGGGGGCAATGTAAAGAAACTTAATAATTGTTCAAAAAAATGTTCAAATGTGTGTGAAATCTTATGGGACTTAAATATCAAGGCCGGCCGAAGTGGCCGCGCGGTTCTGGCGCTGCAGTCTCGAACCGCGAGACCGCTACGGTCGCAGGTTCGAGTCCTGCCTCGGGCATGGATGTGTGTGATGTCCTTAGGTTAGTTAGGTTTAACTAGTTCTAAGTTCTAGGGGACTAATGACCTCAGCAGTTGAGTCCCATAGTGCTCAGAACCATTTGAACCATTTTTTTTAAATGTCAAGGTCAGAAGTCCCTAAGCTTACACACTACTTATCCTAAATTATCCTAACGACAAACACACACACCCATGGACTGTGCGGCTGGTCCCGGCGGAGGTTCGAGTCCTCCCTCGGGCATGGGTGTGTGTGTGTGTTTCTCCTTAGGTTAATTTTGGTTAAGTAGTGTGTAAGCTTAGGGACTGCTGACCTTAGCAATTAAGTCCCATAAGATTTCACACACATTTGAACATTTTTTTGAGAACTTAGGGCGTGAACGGGACGGATACCCAAGAATTTTACGAGCTATAAATACGCCGAGAAGGCATCAGACAGTACATGTAATGGCTTGTTTGCACTGACGGTGCAGCGAACTAACAGCAACTGTAGTTCGTCTAGAAATTTGTTCCGATATCTTCATCAATTTCAAAAGTATTTTGGGTTAAGTGCGTAGGTAACCTATTGAGTATAATGATGAGCATACATAGTTCCACCTACCAGGAGCAAAAAATACTGAAGTAATGATGGCTTATGTACTTATGCGGAAGTAAGAACACTTCTAATTTAAGCGAGACGTTGAGAACGCATCGTGACGTGTGACAAGCAATAAAACATTCGGAAGATTTGTTATAATTGGCGGCGGTCACAATAAAGCACTCTTCCTCTAAAATACATAGAAATGTCTCACGATACTAACAAACACCTTCCGACTTCGTAAATTATGTTAATCAGGTCCTACACGGTAATAACTGTCGTAAACTTGAGTTATTCTGGTCATTAGGAAATTTCCAGTTTGTCGATCTACAGCTGCGCAGTGGTCGCTCAGCGGACGGCAGACGAAAAGGAGTACAATGTAAGGAGAGCACCAGTTAGCGAGAAACAGCGGCAGTGAGGCAGCAAAACGGCGCATCGACCCCGTCCGGGAACAAAGCTAGCAGCCGCCCCTAATGGTCCCCCGCGCTGCGCCCCTGCGCGGCGCAGCCACGCGCCGTGGCTATCTTAATTTAGTGCGCCCGTTTTAAAAGCAGCCCTACCGCCGCCCCTTGGCCGATACACACACACACACACAGAGAGACACCGCGGGCGCGATAAGCGGCCTCGCCGGGACCCTCTCGCCGGCTCTGCTCTGCTCTCCAGAACCGGCCGGCGGCAGCGGCGCGGGCGCATGCGCAGTAAAAAGCCCGTTTATTACGGGAAAACGCCGGCCGGCTTGTTCGACAAGCGGCGCCTTATCTGCGGCCCATCTCCTCGCGCCGAGCCGCCTTCGAATTTACATCGCAGCCAGTCGCGGCCGCAGTCGGACAAATTCGTTTCAGGTGGCCGGCCCGGCCCTCGCAGCTGCAGGCCCAGCCGCCGCTGCACCTGTTGGTGGTGGTCCAGGCCTCCTTATACTGACGGACGGCTCACTCGTTAGGACGCCACGGTGATGAGTGCGCTGACTGGACACAAGGGCTCCGTCAGCTTCGTAACAAAATAGGTGCTGCCCTACCTGTTCTCCTGTAGAAGCGACGCTACTTCGTGAGGTGGAGATCGCAACGTCGACTCCCACCACTTCGGCATAGGTTTGGATGTGAGTCTGCTGTTGCTGTGTTTATTGCCTCAGTCATTGGCGGAACAACGTTTCAGAAACAATCATACATGTGCATACGATGACATGATGTATTATTAGGAGGGACATAAGCCAGAGTGAAAGAACAACAAATTTCATTTTTCGAAATACGCCCTAAGAAAAAAGTAAAAAGATGAAAAGAAAAACACAAGGCATTACGTAGGTATTACTCGAATGGAACGGAAATCGGCACATGTGATGTACATGTACTAGCAAACAAATGATTCCAATTTCAGGGAAACTGGATGATTAATTCAAAAGAAAGATCTTCAGACAATGAGCAATGCAGTAATGATTTGATCCATCTCTGGCCCTCATGCAAGCAATTACACTACTGGCCATTAAAATTGCTACACCACGAAGATGACGTGCTACAGACGCGAAATTTCATCGACATGAAGAAGATGCTGTCATATGCAAATGATTACCTTTTCAGAGCATTCACAGAAGGTTGGCGCCGGTGGCGACATCTGCAACGTGCTGACATGAGGAAAGTTTCCAACCGATTTCTCATACACAAACAGCAGTTGACTGGCGTTGCCTGGTGAAACGTTGTTGTGATGCCTCGTGTACGGAGGAAAAATGCGTACCATCACGTTCCCGACTTTGATAAAGGTCGGATTGTAGCCTATCGCGATTGCCGTTTATCGTATCGCGACATTGCTGCTCGCGTTGGTCGAGATCCAATGACTGTTAGCAGAATACGGAATCAGTGCCTTCAGGAGGGCTATACGGAACGCCGTGTAGCGGATCGTACAGCAACGTCTCGATCCCTGAGTCAACAGATGGGGACGTTTGCAAGACAACAACCATCTTCACGAACAGTTCGTCGACGTTTGCAGCAGCATGGACTATCAGCTCGGAGACCATGGCTGCGGTTACCCTTGACGCTGCAACACAGACAGGGGCGCCTGCGATGGTGTACTCAACGACGAACGTGAGTGCACGAATGGCAAAACGTCATTTTTTCGGATGACTCCAGGTTCTGTTTACACCATGATGGTCGCATCCGTGTTTGGCGACATCGTGGTGAACGCACAGTGGAATCGTGTATTCCTCATCGCCATACTGGCGTATCATCCGGCGTGATAGCATGGGGTGCCATTGGTTACACGTCTCGGTCACGTCTTGTTCGCATTGACGGCACTTTGAACAGTGGGCGTTACATTCCAGATGTATTACGACCCGTGGCTCTACCCTTCATTCGATCCCTGCGAAACCCTACATTTCAGCAGGATAATGCACGACCGCATGTTGTAGGCCCTATACGGGCCTTTCTGGATACAGAAAATGTTCGACATTGTAGCCAGCACATTCTCCAGATCTCTCACCAACTGAAAACGTCTGGTCAATGGTGGCCGAGCAACTGGTTCGTCACAATTCGCCAGTCACTACTCTTGATGGACTGTGGTACTGTGTTGAAGCTGCATGGGCAGCTGTACCTGTACACGCCATCCAAGCTCTGTTTGACTCAATGCCCAGGAGTATGAAGGCCGTAATTACGGCCAGAGGTGGCTGTTCTGGGTACTGATTTCTCAGGATCTATGCACCCAAATTGCGTGAAAATGTAATCACATGTCAGTTCTAGTATAATATATTTGTCCGATGAATACCCTTTTATCATCTGTATTTCTTCTTGGTGTAGCGATTTTAATGGCCAGTAGTGTGTTGGGCTTAAGATAGATTGATTCAGTTGTTGGACGTGCTCCTGAGAGATATCTTGCCAAATTCTCTCCAGTCGTCAAAACCCTGAAATGCATGGAGGGCCCCGTTCATAATACTCCAAATATTCCCAATTGGGGAGAGATCCGGCGACCTTGCTGACCATAGTGTTTCTTGGCAAGCACAAAGACACACAGCAGAAACTCACACTGTACACAGATGTGCATTATTTCGCTGAAAAGTTACTCCAGGATGACATGTCATAAAGAGCAACAAAAGAAGTAGGGTAATGTTGGTACTGGCGCTCTTTTGATATCAAATTGATATCCAAATTTATTAAATTGTGACAGCTGATTGATTTTTGACTTTAACTTATGACAACCTGAGGGTCGATTAATGGCCCTCTGGGGATAATCCATCCTTATGAGAAATCCCCCACCTGATTCCCCTCTCCATCCTCCTCCCCCAACAGTGTGGGAAATACCCAGCCCTAACCCCTCCCCCTCAGCGATACAAGCACACTTTTGATGTCAAATTAACTGACTAATTATTTAAACTGATCAATTAATTAACCCTTCTCTTCGGGAAAAACCCCAGACACCTCTCCCACTCCCCTCCCCCGCCTGGAAACTAGCAGGAAAAAGACACCGTTTGTGCTGGAGAGGAAGAGGTTGGCACAGGAGAGGAATTTGTGGAGAGCTGCATCAAAACAATGAAAAAAATAGTGAAATTTAACAATAGCATCACATTTTCATAATGCACACTGTCAAGTGAGGAAGAGGTATTTTGTGCCTGTCCTATAAAAGGTTTTAAGAACTTTGTTAATTGTTGTTGATTTACATTAATAACATACTTTGAAAGGAAGTCTGATAAGTAAGTGGATCCAGAACCTGAAAATGTCTTCTGGCACTCTGTTAGCAATCAATAGCAATGCGTTTTCAATAACGTGTACTGCCAAGCTAGGGGTACTTGATGACCACTACAAAAAAATTTAAAAAATGCTAATTTCATTAATTGTTGTTGGCTTCTACTCACAAGAGATTTTTAAAGACATCTGTAAGGAAGGTCCTAACATTGAAAATATTGTGGAAAGTGACATCTTCTACCCGGACTTAAATTTTTGGCTGAAGTTAAACTTATATATACACTCCTGGAAATGGAAAAAAGAACACATTGACACCGGTGTGTCAGACCCACCATACTTGCTCCGGACACTGCGAGAGGGCTGTACAAGCAATGATCACACGCACGGCACAGCGGGCACACCAGGAACCGCGGTGTTGGCCGTCGAATGGCGCTAGCTGCGCAGCATTTGTGCACCGCCGCCGTCAGTGTCAGCCAGTTTGCCGTGGCATACGGAGCTCCATCGCAGTCTTTAACACTGGTAGCATGCCGCGACAGCGTCGACGTGAACCGTATGTGCAGTTGACGGACTTTGAGCGAGGGCGTATAGTGGGCATGCGGGAGGCCGGGTGGATGTACCGCCGAATTGCTCAACACGTGGGGCGTGAGGTCTCCACAGTACATCGATGTTGTCGCCAGTGGTCGGCGGAAGGTGCACGTGCCCGTCGACCTGGGACCGGACCGCAGCGACGCACGGATGCACGCCAAGACCGTAGGATCCTACGCAGTGCCATAGGGGACCGCACCGCCACTTCCCAGCAAATTAGGGACACTGTTGCTCCTGGGGTATCGGCGAGGACCATTCGCAACCGTCTCCATGAAGCTGGGCTACGGTCCCGCACACCGTTAGGTCGTCTTCCGCTCACGCCCCAACATCGTGCAGCCCGCCTCCAGTGGTGTCGCGACAGGCGTGAATGGAGGGACGAATGGAGACGTGTCGTCTTCAGCGATGAGAGTCGCTTCTGCCTTGGTGCCAATGATGGTCGTATGCGTGTTTGGCGCCGTGCAGGTGAGCGCCACAATCAGGACTGCATACGACCGAGGCACACAGGGCCAACACCCGGCATTATGGTGTGGGGAGCGATCTCCTACACTGGCCGTACACCACTGGTGATCGTCGAGGGGACACTGAATAGTGCACGGTACATCCAAACCGTCATCGAACCCATCGTTCTACCATTCCTAGACCGGCAAGGGAACTTGCTGTTCCAACAGGACAATGCACGTCCGCATGTATCCCGTGCCACCCAACGTGCTCTAGAAGGTGTAAGTCAACTACCCTGGCCAGCAAGATCTCCGGATCTGTCCCCCATTGAGCATGTTTGGGACTGGATGAAGCGTCGTCTCACGCGGTCTGCACGTCCAGCACGAACGCTGGTCCAACTGAGGCGCCAGGTGGAAATGGCATGGCAAGCCGTTCCACAGGACTACATCCAGCATCTCTACGATCGTCTCCATGGGAGAATAGCAGCCTGCATTGCTGCGAAAGGTGGATATACACTGTACTAGTGCCGACATTGTGCATGCTCTGTTGCCTGTGTCTATGTGCCTGTGGTTCTGTCAGTGTGATCATGTGATGTATCTGACCCCAGGAATGTGTCAATAAAGTTTCCCCTTCCTGGGACAATGAATTCACGGTGTTCTTATTTCAATTTCCAGGAGTGTATATATATATATATATATATATATATATATATATATATATATATATATATATATATATATAATATCATTTACGGAATCCAGTAGAAGAATTGCTTAAAAACAACAAAAATTTCCAAAATTTTAAAATACTAATAACTGGCTAGATTACAATATTTTCAAAAGGTGGAGAAAATGTACGTCCTCCCCCTTGGCACTGCTAGGATTAAGCCCATTTCAATTCAGACTTCATCGAAAAGATTACATTTCAAACACATTTCTACTAATTACATTTCATACACCGAAGGAGAGCCGTAACAGTTGGCGGTGCTGTCTCCAGTTCTCAACAGCGAAGCGCAGGTGGCTGCTGGCGGAAAAGCGTTCGCTTATAGAACAGCGACAATACTGAGGCGCTCTCATAGAGACGCGTACGCTCACTGGAACGTTTTTGCTTTCACTGACATATTCTTTCATCAGAGTCTGTGTGCGTTCCCTGTAGGTCACAGCACACACATGTGTGATTATTTGCTGTGACATTTGATGGAACACTGCAGTGGTAACGACAATTCTAGATGAACTAGAATTACTATTTGTTCTGGTAAATGTATCAACATCTACTACACCTGCATCTTTGAAGGCATGTTGTAGTGTGAAGAACGGTGTTTAGTTACATCAGAGATGTGAGTATTTTTTGAGTAAGCCTCATTTTGTGTGTGCCTGTCCGTATTTTCCCACAGAGTACATTCCCTTTCTATCATCGGTTTTGCCACAGCAGAACCACAGATCCCCGTCAGATTTCTGAAATTAAGCACTGTCAGGCTAGGCTAGTACGTAGGTGATGGGAGGCCGTCCAGGTCTGCATAGCGCTGTTGGTAAGAGGGGTGCACTCAGCCCGTCTTACGCCAATTGAGAAGCTGCTTAGCTGAAAAGTAGCGCCTCCAGTCACGAAAGCTGACAACGGTCGAGAGAGGTGTGCTGACCACATTCACCTCCTTTTCATATCCAGCGACGCCTATTGGCTGAGGATGACACGGCGGTCGGTCGGTACAGTAGGGATTTGAAAACCCTGTTAGGTTGGATTTCATTACACATTTCCTTGCTGGAGGTTGAGTGTGGTACGTCTTCTAAGCAACCATCATCTGAGAGTGAGGAGATAAGAGGAAGAATGCATGACAAGTTGACCCTTTGATATGGTAGTGGGGGAGTGCTTGCAAGGCATACGTTGTAACTCATTGTCCATAAAATGGCGTATTCCCAGGCTCGAATCTCAGTGTGGCACAGTTTTAACTTGTCATATACAATCACCCATCTACTATTAACATAAGGTCTTCAGTGAACTAAAACAGATTTCGCTTTCTGTATTTTCGCATTTAAGGTGTTAATATGAAACTAGCTCTGGCGAAAAGTGGGTAGTCCGTCATTTAACAATTTAAATAACTCAATGCTCCCCCTGACGAAAGTTTGTAGGCAAATACAATGCATATATAAAAGATTATTTTTCTTAGTCCAGTTTCTTTCTCGGGTCTATTTTCATGTGTTTGATCCAGCAGATGTGTAGTATTCGCGAGTCGGTGTTTTATTCTTTAATAAGAATCTTTGCCTTCCGGAAAAACCGAGCAGTAACGTTTTCGATTTCAACAATCTACGCCGGCCGGAGTGGCCGAGCGGTTCTAGGCGCTTCAGGCTGGAACCGCGCGACGGCTACGGTCGCAGGTTCGAATCCTGCCTCGGGCATGGATGTGTGTGATGTCGTTAGGTTAGTTAGGTTCATGTAGTTCTTAGTTCTAGGGGACTGATGACCTCAGAAGTTAAGTCCCATAGTGCTCAGAGCCATTTGAACCATTTTGAACCAACAATCTACAAACCCTACTCGATGTAGGAACAGCAGCCTCCACTCATTCCCTTTACTGCTGTTTTGTTTCTGTTACGAAGTACCGGAGACGCGTCATACCTATAGTAATAATTCGGCGAACAAAATCAGAGGCATTGGGTTTTAAACAGTAAACGTTGTTTGCAAATTTGCTTTTGCATTCGCTCTTGGTCAGTGTTGGACAAATAAGCCACCCATCCTGACCAAGAGCTTTCTAGAAGTCAGTTCTTCACGCAACTTGAGTAATTGTCTTTTTGTGTGGCTAAGGCTGTAGCTATGTAACGCAAAATTAACAGTCGATCGTTCGTTACCATATTATGCAGCTCTCACACACCTTGTGTATACACTGCTGGTCATTAAGATTGCAAAGGTACGAAGGCAAACTAGTATAAAGCGCCCGGCATACTCGGATACGCAAATGATTAGCATTTCAGCGCTTCCCCACAAAGCGGTTATTACTAACGTCAAGATTATACGGTAGGTTCCTGATTGACAAATCGCATTTAAATGTTGGCTGATTGTGATAAGATCGTGTTATGCCACATCTGCTATTCAACCACGATATAACTGCACTTGGCCTTTATTTGCTCTTGGCCTATATCGGAAAAATGCCCTGAAGTTACGGTAAACAAGAACATCGGTGAGTAACGAAAATGCGTCGCAATATCACTGCTTTCAGGTCAGTTGTGCATATACTATCAACACGATTACGTGCTGACTTAAGATGAGCGCACAGAATCGCCATTATTCCAAGCTGCAGTAATATTGTGGTGAGCCGGTAAGAAGTTGAAACGCCTAACAGCAAGTGTCGCAACGCGACAGCATTGGGTTAGTGACCTCTCGAAACTAGCTTATCACAACATGGCATTGCTGTTCGAATTGACAGGTACCGCACGACCGCCACGCAGAGATGAAATCGGTGGTTTCAGGAGGTCCATGCTCAACACCATTCAGAATCTCTAAGGCTCTACACAGCTAGTGCCTGAGGGGATGCACCTACTGTTCACTCCGCTATATAAGACCATAACAGACAACAGGCGTAACTTTAGTCAGGAATTTGAAGAAATGCATCTCTGATCTCTGAGCCATCAGCCGTACAAATACACCTTTATTCTCTACCGGTTTCGATTAAATAATCATCTACACAGGAGGAAACGTTGTAAAGTGGTGAGTCACGAATACGTTATCTTCAAACCAACTCAAAGCGGCTTGTTTGCAGCAAGACAATTGTCTGCAAGGACAGTGCGACGATGCGTGGAGTAGCACGGGCTGTATGCACGGCGAGCACTAACGTGACTTCCCTTGACGTGGCTACATGGAGAGAAACGTGGACAGTCCAAATTAGCAGCTGTACCAGCTGCAAGTGATCAAGTTGTTTATCTAATGGCTTTTCGTGCCATCATACGCACTGCTGAGCTCATATGACGATGATTACATCAATCTGATAACAGATGTTCCCCTTGGCGCCTTCACGAATGGATACGTCCATTTGGATGCTGTATGCAGAACCAAGTCTCGTCTGAAAAGATGTTGTGGTGCCACTCTTGTGTCGAGTGTTGTCACTGGTCGCCCCACTGTCCATGTTTCTCTCGCATGTATTACTTAGGGTGTAATGAGTATTAGTGCAGATACTTTTATGTGTGGTACCTTAATATGTATGAACAATAGTGCATTGTTTCGATTTTTCTCTGCATCGAACAGTCTTCCTGTAAAGACATGACATAATTTACTACCTGATATTTGTTGCACGGTCGTAACTGCATCACTAAGTAGACTACGCCTGCAATATAGACTAAATGTTTTTCATAAATGCATCCACCCTCCAACATCTATATGCTACCCAGGGGAAAATAAGCATTACTGTTTTGCTCTTGTCACACATACTTTGTTGTACTAATGAATCTAAAAACATACTACTCCTAATAGCTATAGTCATTAGTCTGAAATGACGTAAACACTGAAGTAATGTAGTTCAGTATACTGTGCTGAGTCACCAGTAAAAATATCTGCACTTATACCTGTTACAGCATGTATTTCTGATATGCTAAGGCCAGAGACTGCCGGCCATTGTGGTCGAGCGGTTCTAGGCGCGTCAGTCCGGAACTGCGCTACTGTTACGGTCGCAGGTTCGAATCCCGCCTCGGGCATGGATGTGTGTGATGTCCTTAGGTTAGTTAGATTTAAGTAGTTCTAAGTCTAGGGGACTGATGACCTCAGATTTTAAGTCCCATAGTGCTTAGTGCCATTTTTTTCCTTCTTTTTTTTTGCCAGTGACTGGGAGAGCGGTATGCTGACGACACGCCCCTCCTATCCGCATCCTCAACTGAGGATGACAAGGCGGTCGGATGGTCCCGATGGGCCACTTGTGGCCTGAAGACGGAGTGCGAAAGCCAGTGACTGCCCTATTTTTGAGGTATGTGTGACATTGTCTTTCAACAAGATAAAGCAAGGCCACGTGTCGCTCATGCACTCCTGACCTATCTCGATACAGACACCCATTCATAATGTTTGGTACTGAATTGCTGCCACTATTCTCCAGCCACTACAACTGATGAACTGTGGCACAGAAGTGAAGCAACATAGAAACACGTACCCAAATCTCTTAACCAAGCACGTTTCGACTTCACACATGGTTGGGATAGAGACATCGTCTGTTCCACGTACGACAGCTCTGTGTATTGAATTTCCCGCCCTCCATACCCGCAAATCATCTCAAACTTTACTACAGTATTATATTCTTTCTCCTATACTGTATATGCACAACAAATACAGTATTAATTGTCCTCGTAGTCCTTCTGTTTTCAACCCACGTCACTTTGAATAACACAATCGGGCTTTCGACATCTACCTCCGCCATTAAAAATCCCTGACTGTCGATGCTGCTCCTCTGTTCTGCTTATAGAGGCGCGATACCAGCGTCTGAATCATTCCAGACAGGACTACAGTGACGCATGCGCAAGAAAGAGTATTCATTTGCTCCAGCAGGTTTTTATTCTCTCGCAAGCAATGAACGGTTACGTATTGTATGAATCAATGTGCTATAATTGGGCTGGTGACTAAGTTTCTTGCTGTCTGTTGTAATATCTTCCAACGGGACACCCTGTGCCTCATCATCGTCATCATCATCATTTAAGACTGATTATGCCTTTCAGCGTTCAATCTGGAACATAGTCCCCCTTATAAAATTCCTCCATGATCCCCTATTCCGTGCTAACATTGGTGCCTCTTCTGATGTTAAGCCTATTACTTCAAAATCATTCTTAACCGAATCCAAGTATAGTCTGTCAGTAAACTGAAGAGCGAGCGAGCGAGTCCCCACTCTGCCTACCCAGCTACGTCACATGGCGCTTCTACAGGCTGTTTCACAACGCAGTCCCGGCACTGCCGCGGCGCGCGCTTTAAATCTGTGGCGACGACGTGTACAGATACGTCCCGGCTGCGTTTATTTTTAGACAAATGCATTAAAACCATAATGAATACAAAAGACGATAGCTTCTTCGAAAGAAAACATTATAGAGTAAATAATATTAACATAAGAATGGAAGTCAGGATTCTACCACAAACATAGAACTGAATGCCTATTCATGTTAATGTATGTTTTCTGTTCGTAAGACGAACCAGATATAGTGCAATCAATCTGTAGAATTTGAAGCTTGTTCTTACTTTGTGTTTCTACTAAAAGGTAGAAGTTTTCTTTGAAGGGCTGCATTGAAAGCTGCAGCATGAAAAGTGTTTAAAAAGTAACCAGAAATTTATAATTTCGCGTGTTGTATTAGTCCGATTTGCACAACTTTTTTTTGTCACTGTCTTCGTAAACATGTCTGAAAAGTATCTGTACAATGTTATGCATATTGGGTATTTACTCTGCTGTCAGCTGTTAAAGAGGTTACATGTGTTTTGGTAGCATCAACTATTATTTGTTTTGTATAAAAATAGATTAGAGAATCTGTACTAAATTTTGTTATAAGAATGGAATAAAGTGTATCAAATTTTCAGAAATGTTAAATATTGCTTTTGGTGAGTCTCTTATGAGTAAACCAAGAGCATACAAGTGATGTAAATATTTCAAAGCAGGCCTTAAAGGACAGCGATTTTACAAGAATGGATGAGATTAAAAATGCACAGTTAAGAGACCTATGAACTATCACGAGGAAACAGTTTCTAAAGTGTTTTAGGAACTGGAAAAAGCACTGGCATGAGTGTATAGCATGTAATTGGAAATATTTTGAAGACGATAACATTGTTGTAGATTAACAAAAAAATGGCTCTGAGCACTATGGGACTTAACTGCTCAGATCATCAGTCCCCTACGTGATTGAATCACGTTCGACTAGCGAAAAGTTAGTTGATTTTTACCATGAAGTTCTCAAGTTATTCCTGGTTTTGTACAACTAGTGATAAAGATGATTATTGTTTTGGACCACATTTGTATTTATCTTCGAAAACTGTTTAACACTTCTACTACCATGTAGTACATTTCTACCAAAAGAAACTTTATAGTGTATGAGCAGAGTTAGGCTAGTTTTACTTCGCGGCGATTCCAGTAAATCATGCGTCCTATTGTGGCGAGGCTGAAGTTTACATAAGCTGTAGCCCTTTGGTTGGGACTGGAAATATTAGCGAACAGTTCTTTTTGTATCGCCTCCTTAACACACGCTGTAATTACGTTAGAGACGATCGAACGCTCGTTTCTCCGCAAATACCTCCTCTTCTTCGTATTCTGCAGATTTACTTGCAATGCAGGGCGATTATCCATCACTTCCGGATACTGAAATGTATCAGTGAGTACACAAAGTCAACTGACTAACACTGGCAACTAAGATCCCACGAACAGAAACGGCGTATATCACTGCACGCCGATCTACACCGTTAGACAGGTAACGGGCAACTGATTTTGGGTGGCCCTGTAGGCCAGTGGCAGGGTAATTCCGCGAAAGGCCACTTCCCCCACCAAAAGCGCTGCTCGCTCTTGAGTTTACAGACAGACTATACCTTCTTCTTGGTCTACCCCGAATCCTCCTAACCTCTACTGCTGAACCCGTGAGTCTCTTGCGTAACCTTGCTTTTCCCATGCGTGTAACATGGCCCCACCATCTAAGCCCGTTCACCCTGACTGTTACATCTATAGAGTTCATTCCCAGTTTTTCTTTGATTTCCTCATTGTCGACACCCTTCTGCCATTGTTCCCATCTACTAGTACCTGTAATCATCCTAGCTACTTTCATATCCGCAACCTCAACCTTATTGGTAAGGTAACCTGAATCCACCCAGCTTTCGCTCCCATACAACAAAGTTGGTCGAAAGATTGAACGGTGCACAGATAACTTAGTCTTGGTACTGACTTCCTTCTTGCAGAAGAGAGTAGATCGTAGCTGAGCGCTCACTGCATTAGCTTTGCTACACCTCGCTTCCAGCTCTTTCACTATGTTGCCATGCTGTGTACTTGAAACCGTCCACCTGTTCTATCTTTGCTCCTCCTATTTGGCACTCAATCCGTTTATATCTCTTTCCCACTGACATTACTTTCGTTTTGGAGATGCTAATCTTCATACCATAGTCCTTACATTTCTGATCTAGCTCTGAAATATTACTTTGCAAACTTTTAATCGAATCTGCCATCACAACTAAGTC
Source organism: Schistocerca piceifrons (assembly GCF_021461385.2). NCBI lineage: Eukaryota > Metazoa > Arthropoda > Insecta > Orthoptera > Acrididae > Schistocerca > Schistocerca piceifrons. Next base: position 772,983,371 of record NC_060139.1, on the reverse strand, counting down.
ATCCGCATATGCGAGACTGCTTATTTTGTGTTCACATATCTTAATCTCACCCAGCCAGTCTATTGTTTTCAACATATGATCCATAAATAATATGAACAACAGTGGAGACATGTTGCAGCCTTGTCTTACCCCTGAAACTACTCTGAACCATGGACTCAATTTACCGTCAACTCTAAATGTTGCCTGACTATCTGTGTAGAGACCTTTAACTGCTTGCAAAAGTTTGCCTCCTATTCCATAATCTCGTCGAACAGACAATAACTTCCTCCTAGGAACCCGGTCATATGCCTTTTCTAGGTAAAGCGTAGATACAATTCCCTGTTCCACTCGTAACACTTCTCCATTATTTGCCATTAGCTAAAGATCTGGTCCTGACAACCCTGCCGGCCGGTGTGGCCGTGCGGCTCTAGGCGCTTCAGTATGGAACCGCGTGACCGCTACGGTCGCAGGTTCGAATCCTGCCTGGAGCATGGATGTGTGTGATGTCCTTAGGTTAGTTAGGTTTAAGTAGTTCTACGTTCTAGGGGACTTATGACCTCAGATGTTGAGTCCCATAGTGCTCAGAGCCATTTTAGCCTGACAACCTCTAAGAGGCCTAAACCCACAATGATTTTCATCCAATTTGTCCTCAACTAACACTCGCACTTTTCTTTCGGCAATACCAGAGAAGATTTTACCCACAACGCTGATTAAAGAGATACCACTGTAGTTGTTACAATCTTTTCTGTTTCCATGTTTAAAGTTTGGTGTGATTACTGCTTTCGTCCAGTCTGATGGAACCTGTCCCGACTCCCACGCCATTTCAGTTATCCTGTGTAGCCATTTAAGACCTGACATTCCACTGTATTTCATGAGTTCCGACTCAATTTCATCGACCCCAGCCGCATTATTGCACTGCAATCTACTGACCATTTTCTCCACTTCCTCAAATGTGATCCTATTTCCATTATCACTCCTATCCCATCTTACATCGAAATCTGAAACATTACTGATCGTATTTTCACCTACGTTGAGCAACTCTTCAAAATATTCTCTCCATCTGCCCAAGGCATCAACAGAATTCACCAGCAGTTTTCCTGGCCTGTCCATAATGCGTGTCATTTCCTTCTTACCTCCGTTTCGAAGACTACTAATTACACTCCAGAATGGTTTTCCAGCAGCTTGACCCAAAGTCTCCAACCTGTTTCCAAAGTCTTTCCAAGATTTCTTCTTGGATGCTGCAGTTATCTGTTTGGCTTTATTTCTTTCTTCAACATAACTTCCTCTGTCTACCTGAGTTCTAGTATGTAGCCATTTTTGATATGCCTTCTTTTTCCTTTTACAGGCTGCCTTGACTGTGTCATTCCACCAAGCTGTTTGCTTCATCCTACCTTTACACACTACTGTTTCAAGACGTTCTTTTGCCACTTCTAGTTCTGTGTCCCTGTACCTTGTACATTCCTTTTCCAATGACTGTAATTGCTAGCTGGTACCTTTATGAGATCACTGTTATGTACTTGTGCCTGATTTCCTTATCCTGAAGTTTCTCCACTCTTATCCTCCTACATACGGACCTGACCTCCTGCACTTTCGGCCTCACAAAACAAATTTTACTGCAGATTAAATAGTGATTAGTGTCATCAAAGAATCCCCTGAATACACGTGTGTCCCTCACAGCCTTCCTGAATTCCTGATCTGTTCTTATATAGTCAATGACAGGTCTGGTTCCCCTGCCTTCCCAAGTACACCGGTGAATGTTCTTATGTTTAAAAAAGGAGTTTGTGATTACTAAGCCCATACTGGCACAGAAATCAAAGAGTTGTTTCCTGTTCCTGTTGGCCTCCATATCCTCTCCAAATTTACCCATAGCCTTTTCATACCCATCTGTTTGATTTCCAATCCTGGAATTAAAATCACCCATGAGCAGAACACTGTCCTAGTCCTTTACTCTGACAACTACATCACTGAGTGCGTCATAAAAACTATCCATCTTATCTTGATATGTCCCTTCACAATGCGAATATACTGCCACAATCTTAATTTTCTTGCTATAAACTGTCAAATCTTCCACATCAGTAGTTCGTTTACATACCTTATTGCAACTACGCTGGGTTCCATTTCTTTCCTGATGTAAAGCCCTACATCCCATTGTGCTATTCCTGCTTTGACTCCTGACAGTTAGACGTTGTATTCTCCCACTTCATCTTCTTTCTCATCCCTTACCCGAATGTCACTAACAGCTAAAACGTACAATCCCATCTTACTTGCAGCCTCTGCCAGCTCTACCTTCTTCCCAGAGTAGCCCCCATTGATATTAATAGCCCCCCATCTCATTACCATTTGTCTGCCAAGTCGTATCTTAGGAGTCCCTCATTTGTCAATTAGAGGTGGGACTCCGTCACCTCCAATGGTCCGAGGCATTTTGCTCTGATTGTTGCCAGCATCATATTTAAAGTACCAGGGAAGCAGGTTGCTAGCCTTACTTGCCCTGGGTGCCATTGAGTTTTACCCCTAACGGTTGAAGGACTAACCGGTGGATTTGGTAGCCTGCCGTCTGAGCACAAAGGTGACGACGACCCTGTGCCTCATTATTTATAGCTCATTAGCAACTTCTAACACCGTGAACATATTATACGGTGGTATTAGTGAAAAGGTTGTGTGTCATTGTGGTACTGCTTTCGTCAGTTTGTGAAGGTAAACTGTTGTACTCCAATAATTTACAGGTCTTTGCTGGTCGTTTGTCAAATACTAGTCGTCAAGCTGAATGTGTATCTTCTTTTATACACTCCTGGAAATTGAAATAAGAACACCGTGAATTCATTGTCCCAGGAAGGGGAAACTTTATTGACACATTCCTGGGGTCAGATACATCACATGATCACACTGACAGAACCACAGGCACATAGACACAGGCAACAGAGCATGCACAATGTCGGCACTAGTACAGTGTATATCCACCTTTCGCAGCAATGCAGGCTGCTATTCTCCCATGGAGACGATCGTAGAGATGCTGGATGTAGTCCTGTGGAACGGCTTGCCATGCCATTTCCACCTGGCGCCTCAGTTGGACCAGCGTTCGTGCTGGACGTGCAGACCGCGTGAGACGACGCTTCATCCAGTCCCAAACATGCTCAATGGGGGACAGATCCGGAGATCTTGCTGGCCAGGGTAGTTGACTTACACCTTCTAGAGCACGTTGGGTGGCACGGGATACATGCGGACGTGCATTGTCCTGTTGGAACAGCAAGTTCCCTTGCCGGTCTAGGAATGGTAGAACGATGGGTTCGATGACGGTTTGGATGTACCGTGCACTATTCAGTGTCCCCTCGACGATCACCAGTGGTGTACGGCCAGTGTAGGAGATCGCTCCCCACACCATAATGCCGGGTGTTGGCCCTGTGTGCCTCGGTCGTATGCAGTCCTGATTGTGGCGCTCACCTGCACGGCGCCAAACACGCATACGACCATCATTGGCACCAAGGCAGAAGCGACTCTCATCGCTGAAGACGACACGTCTCCATTCGTCCCTCCATTCACGCCTGTCGCGACACCACTGGAGGCGGGCTGCACGATGTTGGGGCGTGAGCGGAAGACGACCTAACGGTGTGCGGGACCGTAGCCCAGCTTCATGGAGACGGTTGCGAATGGTCCTCGCCGATACCCCAGGAGCAACAGTGTCCCTAATTTGCTGGGAAGTGGCGGTGCGGTCCCCTACGGCACTGCGTAGGATCCTACGGTCTTGGCGTGCATCCGTGCGTCGCTGCGGTCCGGTCCCAGGTCGACGGGCACGTGCACCTTCCGCCGACCACTGGCGACAACATCGATGTACTGTGGAGACCTCACGCCCCACGTGTTGAGCAATTCGGCGGTACGTCCACCCGCCCTCCCGCATGCCCACTATACGCCCTCGCTCAAAGTCCGTCAACTGCACATACGGTCCACGTCCACGCTGTCGCGGCATGCTACCAGTGTTAAAGACTGCGATGGAGCTCCGTATGCCACGGCAAATTGGCTGACACTGACGGTGGCGGTGTACAAATGCTGCGCAGCTAGCGCCATTCGACGGCCAATACCGCGGTTCCTGGTGTGTCCGCTGTGCCGTGCGTGTGATCATTGCTTGTACAGCCCTCTCGCAGTGTCCGGAGCAAGTATGGTGGGTCTGACACACCGGTGTCAATGTGTTCTTTTTTCCATTTCCAGGAGTGTATTTAACACGATTATTTTTCAAGAAGGTGGCCATACGGCTAAAAGAAGCGTTTAGCTTTTCCTTAGTGTTTTATCTTACTACAGACCTAATTTGTTGAGGTCACTCCACATGATCAGAGAAAACTACAGAACATAGCCATCTGCCCTGAAGAGAAGAGACTAACGTAGTTCCAAAGAAAAGTATCATGATTATTTTTCGGTACTGAAACTTGAAGTATCTCTCCATTAGCTGTTATTACCCGATTTACGAGATGCTGCCGTTCTTTTGTATTAATAGTAATATTTTCACGAAGTTACACGTAAACGGATGAGATTTGCAGTTGAAATTTGCGTTGAGTTTATAGCTGCGCGGGAAAGTACACGACGGCTGCTTCTCTGAGAATCCGGAGCTTCGTTCGCTGGCAGTGCTGCATTATCTGGACGCTTTATTGACGCCGTACGTCAGTGTAGAGGTGTCTGTGATGACGGTCACTGGATTGAGATCGACACCATGAAGTACTCCACGAAATTATACATCTGTTCGGCACTTCACACTATAAATCGCTTCTGTTCTTGCGGCTCGAGTGCCAAGAGATGGGCCGGCGAGATAACGGCGCCGTTTTCGGTGCTCACAGCTTTGTCATTCCGCCGGCTATCGCCGCTCAGATCTCACGTCGCTGAACCCCGTCTGTTTTCTTCTGCTGCAAAGCGTCGGTCGCCGACCCCGGTTCCGAGTATTTTTGGTGCTCAATAAAACATAAGTTCATGTTTCTGCTCTATATTATATTTGGAGAAATGATTCACTATATGTTGTCGACTTCCAGAGTGCCGATGTTAAGAGATAGCACGGATGGTATGCCAAGCTCGCTCGGGAAACGAGCACAACAGAACACAAAGCAAAAACCTGTAAGTGTGAAAGTCATCGAACGGTGAACTTCATTCTCCATTTCCGTGTTGTAGCTTATACGATTTGAACCATTTTCAGTAACAATGTCTTTCAGGATTTTTATTTCTCCGATTCTTTTAAACAGAAAGAAAGTAGGGTTAAAGTTAATGGTCCTATGGACGTAGAGATCATTAGGAACGAAGCAGGAATTTCAGTTGGCCTTTTAGATTTTCGATTCCGGAGAACCATCACAGCGCGAAAGTACCAAGTATGTTATGGGAAGATTATAGAAACAATAAGCTTGTGTTTCCGTTCGCACAAGGAGAAATGAGGCAAATAATTCTCAGGCTTAAGAAGAAAATATCTCCAGAGCCTGTTGGGGGTCCCTGTCAAAGTGATACAAACCTTAAGTGATCAAACAAGTATCTACTTGTGTGAATTATACAACGAGCGTCTCTTGCGAGGAAGGCCGGCCGGAGTGGCTGTGCGGTTATAGGCGCTACAGTCTGGAACCGCGTAACCGCTACGGTCGCAGGTTCGAATCCTGCCTCGGGCATGGATGTGTGTGATGTCCTTAGGTTAGTTAGGCTTAAGTAGTTCTAAGTTCTAGGGGACTGATGACCACAGTAGTTAAGTCCCATAGTGCTCAGAGCCATTTGAACCATTTTTTTCTTGCGAGGAAGGATCCCTGCTCTGTGAAAGAACGCCAAGACAGTGATTATCAGTACAGGAGAAGACAAGGATACGATGATACCAAAATCCTACGGACCAGTTTTTCTTGCGAAAGTTCTTGAGAAAGTATTTGAAAAACTGTGATATAAAGATTACATGATCACAGACTACTGCAGGGGATGAGCTCTCAACAGTACGGGTTTTAGAAGAGGCAAGTCAGCTGAAGACGCATTTAATAAGTCCATCTCGTTAGCGACATATAGTGCTTTTACGTATGGTCTATCGGTGATGATCGTTATTACTGACGCTTTCGATATGTATGGTGATCTGCTTTCTTTGATCGTCTTAGAGAATTGGGGTGTCCAGAGGTGATTTGCAATTGCCTGTGAGACCGTTTGCATGGGGGAGATGCAGCTTTAATATGGCCAGGAGAGGGAATAACGAAGAACGTAGCAAAAGGCTGCCCACAGCCACCAGTGTGTGGTAACGTAATCCAGGGCTCCCTGAGCTTGAAGGATAGTGTTGAAGTGCCAGATTGTCGCTGGCACCTCGCAAATTCTCGTATCTCTTGCTGAAAGAGAATTTAGCAAGAAATCCTAAGCTAAAATTAAGAGAAATAACTGTTAGAAGCAGCGCGGTAACAAGGTATCTAGTGGTATTCATGGACGAACGTAAAAATTATGCACATCATGTAGACGAGAAAGGCAGAAAAGATACTAATATAAGGAAAAAAGAAACTACAATCATGGCAAATAGGCAATTTTGGCTTCCTTTCACGCAGTCAGACCATGCCAACAATATATATTAGCATCAGACGTAAGAGACGGCGCGAGCGTTTGTGCTAATAGAAGGCAGTTGGTGAAGCCTTCTTCATTAGTCAAAAGAGTTCAACGAAGAGTGATACTAAGGTTAACGGGCGCCTGCTGCACTCCCCCCAATGGGAATATTCCATCGGATTTGGAAATTACAAAAAGGGGAGCACATTATTGGTTAAAGAAAGGTAAGCAAATGGTACGAAGAATACTTGAAACTGAGGACAGTGTAAAAAAAGTTAATATCAGATCATATACTGCAGCTGTGGCAAAATGAATGAGACTCATCACGCATGGAGATGAGGACATATCATCCCTATCATTAGGGAGGGACTGAAAATGAGATTTCTTCAGCCTTCGAGTGAACTGATACATTGCCTGACTGGTCAGGGCTCGTCCGCTAAGTACCTAAACAAGATAAAAAGGCAGATTCATGATAGATCCGACTGCGTCAATGTGAACACTACAGAGCACACATTGTGGGACTGTGTGCTCTACGAAGATGTAGCGACTAATGATAGTCAGGCATTAAGGATGTTGAAGCCCAGAGCACCACTGAGGAATAAGTCGACCTGGCGCATCTTGGATGATACTGCCGCCACGGTATCCATGAAGGCCAAGGAAGACTTTACAAACACTTAACGGCACAGCAGTAGGCTGGCATCCCGGCTAGAGGAGAGCTCCAGATACTCTACAGAAGGAGGAAAGACAGCTGAGGTCGGCGACCACGAAATGAAATAGTTTTTCAGGAATCTACACTGCACTGGTGCAAGCGGTCATAGAAGTGTGAATTCTGAGAAGTTACAGCGAAACGTGTAATCGCTTCTGAAGTGGAAACGCTGCCTAAGCCCAATGAGTCCAGAAAACGATGGCTGTTGATAGGGGTAGTATTAGGCGGATCCAGCAGCGGAAAAATACTACACTCATGCTCATAAATTACAGATAATTGCAGAATGTGATGTCACACGACGTGGCACTACACAAAACTGGCGCTAGTAGCATAGGCACATAGGGAACACACACGACAGGGATCTGTAAGTCCACGGTATTGGTGATAAGTTGAGAAAAGCGTCCCGAAACACATGTGCTACAAAGCGCCACTGTTTCCTGCGCATGTGCCTCGATATCAATATGCAGTATGATAGCCATGCACACGTACAAAGGCCGCACGACGGGTTGGCATACTCTGGATCAGGTGGTCGAGCAGCTGCTGGGGTATAGCCTCCCATTCTTACACTAGTGCCTGTCGGAGCTCCTGAAGTGTCGTAGGGGTTTGAAGACGTGCAATCGATACGTCGACCGAGATCATCCCAGACGTGCTCGATGTGGTTTAGGTCTCGAAAACAGGCAGGCCACTCCATTCGCCTGATATCTTTTGTTTCAAGGTACTCCTCTGCGATGGCAGCTCGGTGGGGCCCTGCGTTATCATCCATCAGGAGGAAGGTGGGACCCACTGCCCCCCTGAAAAGGCGGACATACTGGTGCAAAATGACGTCCCGATACATCTGACCTGTTACAGTTCCTCTGTCAAAGACATGCAGGGGTGTACGTGCACCAATGATACCCACATCATCAAACCACGACCTCAATACAGGTCACTTTCAAGGACATTAAGGAATTGGTATCTAGTTCCTGGTTCGCGCCAGATGAAAACCCGGCGAGAATCACTGTTCAGACTATACCTGGACTCGTCCGTGAACATAACCTGGGACCACTGTTTCAATGACCATGTACTGTGTTCTTGACATCAGGCCTTACGGGCTCTCCTGTGACCAGGGGCGGGTGGAATGCACCTTGCAGGTCTCCGGGCGGATAAACCATGTATGTTCAATCGTCTGTGGACTGTGTGTCTAGAGACAACTGCTTCAGTGGCAAGCGGTAAGGTCCCGAGCAAGGCTACCTGCAGTACTCCATGGCCGTCTGCGGGCACTGATGGTGAGATGTCGATCTCCTTGTGGTGTTGTACACTGTGGACGCCCCGTACTGCAGCGCCTGGACACGTTTCCTGTCTGCTGGAATCGTTGCCATAATCTTGAGATCACACTTTTTGGCACAGTAGGAACCGTGCTACAACCTGCTGTGTTTGAGCAGCCTGCAGTCGCCCTAGTATTCTACCCCTCACAACGTCATCAATTTTCAATACAGAGTCACCATCAGCACCTCTGAAAACGTCTGCACACTTACTCGCTGCACCGTACTCTGACGTGCACCATCACATCTCTGCGTATATGGACTGCTGACAGCGCTATCGTACGACCACCGCAGGTCAAATGCACCGAATGGTCATACCCGAGGTGTTTCAAACCAGCAAACCGCCTACTAGAGCATTGTTTCACCATGCATAAGCGTTATCCTTAATTTATGAGCATGAGTGGATGTGCACCCTAATAAATGGACATAAACAGAACAGAATCTGTAGCAATAGAGCAGTATTAGTAGGTGGGTATTTGGTTAAGGTTTCTTTATTGTAGATTTGCAGTGGTATAGAATAATTGTAGTAGTAGCATTTTTGTAGAATCAGCATATTTTTTCAATATTTATAAGTACCACAAACAAATACTTCGGTCTCGTAAACTTTCATACAGACGGGAGAGCGGTGTACTGACCACAAGCCCCTCCATATGCCCCTCCAGTGACGCCTGTGGGCTGAGGATGACGCAACGGACGGTCGGACTGTACCGTTGGGCCTTCATGGCCTGTTCTGGCAGAGTTTAGTTTAGAAACAAATTTTTAATACATATATTTATTACTATCCACAAAAATGCGACTGTACGGCCTGTATTATCATTCTAGATAGTAGGCTATAATGTGAGGAATAAATAAATAAATAAATAAAAAATCTCGAAATTTGTCCGTTGGCCGATATGGATACTGGTAAGATATCAGTCCCGGGAATTCCAACACTTCTGTGTGATGTAATTACAAATTAACAAAATTAGGATTATTTTTCCTTTATTAGTATTGTGGTTTCTTGCTTCTTGACAAATTTCATTATTCTAGGTCAACGGAAGTACCTTGTACGTTTTCACGAGTGAGTTTGCGACTGTCAGAATATGCGGCATTTTTTCACTGAGTTAGAAAAAAAATTGACACTGGTTGGGGACCGCAGACCTTAGTATGCGATATCAATTTGAACGTGACACGTCAACCCGTTTCTGAGAAACAAGGATTCTTAGCAATCGGACAGCGAAGTGACCCTATAATATCTACTTTTTTACGTACTGACTGTACGGGGCACCAAAAAGAAAAATATTTGTGTCTTACTCGTCTCACAGTATTTCAAAAAAATGATTCAAATGGCTCTGAGCACTATGCGACTTAACTTCTGAGGTCATCAGTTGCCTAGAACTTAGAACTACTTAAACATAACTAACCTAAGGACATCACACACATCCATACCCGAGGCAGGATTCGAACCTGCGACCGTAGCGGTCGCTCGGTTCCAGACTGTATCGCCCAGATCGCACAGCCACTCCGGCCGGCTCAGACTATTTCCCTGGAATTATGAATTTCTTCTTGAGGAGAAATAAAGAAAGAAATGTAGAGTGCCCTCCAGCTATCTATCACGGGCCATACGTGCTAAGCAGAGCACTGTTCAACGAACTTTAACCGTAGTTGTCACTTGGAACTGTGACTTTGAGCGTAATGAGTAACTGTTCACGACGCTCTAGATTCGGAGACACTCACGATCAGTAAAAATGAATATACGAGTAATTTAAAATATAACAAAGTTATTAACATCGATGTTTTATACCGTTTTGGTCTGTTTCATTAAAATCATTCAATACAAACAAAATATATTATGTATAAAAAAAATCCTCTTTGCTTTGCAAATCCTGCTATCGTCAGGTGAAGGAGACACAGTGATCCGTTTGCTAATTTGCATAGTCTTCAACAAGACTATTAAAATTTAAAGTATTGTATTCTGTCTGCCTTCACAGCTGAGCACTGAGTGTCTGACTACAAAGCTTAGACACGGGAATTTTCGTTGCTGCCGGCGATTTTTACGTGATTGGAGGACTGAAACGGTGTACACCGAACCATACAAAGCCAACTGAGGATTTCCAAAGAGTGGTTCCAAGATCCGGAAAGCCGACAGTGGCTCAGAGTACAGTGTGCTGACTCCACGTCCCTCCATACCGCGTCCGAAAGACACCAGTCGTCAGAGGACGACAGGATGGCCGGTCAGAATTGTGAGAGTCTCTGGGTCTGATCGCAGAGTTACTGTATTCTATTATATCAAATGATAAAAGGGGAAAACGGGGTTGAACATCTATCAACGACAGGGTCACTACAGACGGAACACAATCTCATGTTGACCTTGTAAAGCAACCATCCTTGCAAGTAAGTGGTCTTAGCAGCTGCCCTATTTTGCCAACATCACCTTCAGTTTGAGCACCTTTTCTCCATTATTATGCATCGTACTGACATTAGTCGAACTACATACCGTTCTGGGTAAAAGTGAGCTTTTATTTACACGATAATAAGAACTATAACATGTTCGGCTCGCTGCTGAAACACTGTCCGAACAGACCTTAAAGACCAAGCGGTACCGACCGGCCAACGTGTCATCCTCAGCCTTTAGGCGTCACCGTATGTGGTACAGTGGGCCATGTGGTCAGCACACTGCTCTCCCACCCGTTGTCAGTTTTTGTGACTAGTGTCGCTACACCTCAGTCAAGTAACTCCACAACTGACTTCAAAGAGCTGAGTGCATGCCGTTTGCCAACAGCACTCGCAGACCCGGACGGTGACCCATCCTAGTGCTAGCCAAGCCCAACAGCTCTTTACGTCGATGATCTGACAGCAACCTGTCTTACCACTGCGGCAAGGCTGTTTACGTCCCGCTGCTGACAGACGTGGAGAAACGGTATGAGGGATTCGAAAGAAGACTAAAGAAAACATAACTTTGCCCGAGAAATATATCAAAATTGTGGCAGCTCCTAGATGTCGACCAAGGATCTGGGAAAGCTTTCTTTGTCTATCAGGAGAATTCCGGAACCGGAAATCCTCTCCCACATATTCCCAATAAGGTGTCCTTCTGCCCCATTCTGCAATAATCTGCTTTGCTGATATGTACGGGGATTAAACAAAAGCTGAGAACGTAAAGAAAAGAAAGAATGCAAAGAACGTGAACGAAAGAAACCATTATAAATAAGATTGGATCAAAACACTGGAACGTACGTAACGAATAAATCTTCATTGAACCGCACTAGAACTTTGGTGGAAGAAGTAACACATTTTTTCGGTAGACTGCTAGATAATAGTGTAGATTAATCAAGTAATGGTGCGAAATAAGATTTTTACTGCAGTGTAGCGCATAAATACACTGTCTAGTCAGGTTATGGAACGTACGTAACGAATAAATCTTCATTGAACCGCACTAAACTTTGGTGGAAGAAGTAACACGTTTTTTCGGTAGACTGCTAGATAATAGTGTAGACTAATCAAGTAATGGTGCGAAATAAGATTTTTACTGCAGTGTAGCGCATAAATACACTGTCTAGTCAGGTTAATGTGTCCACGTGTCAAAAGCCTGAATAACTACATTTTGCAGGACTACCGCTGCAAGGCGCGCAGGAAGAAAGTCAATGAGGCTCCGGAAGATACCGAAAGGGATGCGGAGTCACGCTGATTCCAGTGCTGTGGCCAACTGCGCTATGTTTTTCGGCTGACGATCCATGGCGCCGACAGACGGATCGATGTGGTCGCACATATTTCCGATTGGGTTTTAATCCAGGGAGCTTATGGTACTCTTCGAGCTACGCACGCGTATTGAGACCCATGTGACACGTTGTCTTGCTGGTAGTTTATTGTAATGAGGGGAAATAAGCTGTATGTAGGGGTACTTGTGTTGATTCATTTTTCCTCTAGAATAATGAGACGACCCATGGAATGCCACGAGAACATTTCCCGTCTACAATGTTCCCTACTCCGGTCTGGATCCTTCCGATGACAGCTGCAGGGTGTCTGCTTCACGCCGTACTCGCCAACGGCCATCGGTCGTCTGAAAGGGTCCCTGCCTCCACTTAGTGGATGTCCAGGTGAGGTACTGGAGTGCTAAATCCAGCCGATGAACAGGAGCCAGCATGAGTGGATGAACGAGACGGCTGCTGCGGAGACTCATTCGCAACAACGATTGCTGAACTGTCATTGAGGGAACATTGTTGGTAGCCATATGGTTCATCAGGGCGTTCAGTTGTTCAAAAGCTGCACGTGTATTCGCCCGCACACGTTTCCGCAGCTGCGGTTCACCCCTGTCAGGTACTGCCCGTGATGCAACACAGTTGCCTCGGTGGCAGGTTTGGACAGCATCATTTTGCCATGTACGGTATACTTCAAGCGTGGCGGCAAGCGAACAGTCCACAAACTTAGCCGTTTCGGAAATGTTTGGTCGAAAGCACATAAATTGCGTCCCTCCCTGACACCCTTTATATACTTTCCGCTGCTAATAGAGCCACTTGCCGTCTGTGAGTGTTTATTGTACGTTGACGTCTAACATAGGTAGTGATCAGCTTAATGTTTAAACAGCACTGACATATAGTATGTATTTACAGCATAATAAAATTAGTTGAAATGGAAAAATAACACAGCCAACCGGTTACAAATAATTGTTTAATACATTGCCATATGTTTAGACACCTGTAAGGGTGTCTTCATCAGATTGATACTGTTCCTTGCAAGGTGTAGTTACCAAAGGGGGGAAAGTTTTCAATTTTTAATCTTTGACTCAAGCATGCCTGCTCTAAAATTTGGATGTTCTCGTCTCGCAAAGTTCATTCTAATGAAGAGGTGTCGAAATCTAGGTCCATGTACTAAACAATTATTGCAACCGGTTATCTGTGTTGTTTCTCCATGGAAACTTATATATGGTTGCTGTAAGACAGCCATGTTCAAAACTGTAAAATTAGTTGAGGCACAAATGCTATTTATTTAAATTAATGAGCTATGTATGTTAAATATGTCATTTCTCCTGGAACTTCTTTCTGCGTGTTGTAGCATTTATTAATCAGAAAGATGCTCGTCAAAAATGGCAGCTAGACAGGTTTTTAAACTTGTTAATGTAATTACATCCGGTCTAGACAGCTGACGAGACGAGTGACAGCGAGGAATAATAGGTTACCGGTGTTACAGGTGTGAAATTACTTTCTTTTTGTTTCAGCTGCGACTCCGGTTCTGGTTGTCCTTGTTGATGTTATCCGCGTGCATACACAGCTGTGGTTCCTTTGGAAATGCAGTCTTCACACGCACACAGGGGAGATGTTTCCCTGACGGTGGTCGAAAGTGTGTAAGGACAGGACGGCAAGGAGCCTGAAATACACTGCCCAACTACAACAGTGAAAGATCCAGAAGACATGGTCGGATGTCACTTCTTACACAACACTATCGGTGGGTATGTAACTGATTAGAATTGTAATTCTCCATGACATGTAGAATGGCCACCAGAGCGCATTAATGTTGTCCGTTTCTAGTGTTACCATCAGGCCTGCTGGGTATAAGGGCTGTTATCACTGTGAAGAACACGAAAATCACGCGAACTCATATGAGACGACGTTATGAGCACCAAATAGTGTTTTAAAGGGGCCCCATTGTGGATCTCCGTTAGGCCGGCAGGCTGAATCGTGCAATATCCAGATCTGTGGGGCATCCGGATGTGACAGTGGTCCGTTGATGAACTGGACTGGGACGTAAGGGTAGGTACACCCGTCGTTAAAGATCTTGTTGACCATATCTGATCACCACACTGAAGATCGCCGTATTGTGCACCAAGCACATAGTAACCCGAAACTTCCCGCAGATTAAAACTGTGTGCTTGGCCGAGACTCGAACTCTGGATCTCGGGGCAAAGGTCCTGAGTTCGAGTCTAGGTCCGGCACACAGTTTTAATCTGCCAGGAAGTTTCATATGAGTGCACACTCCGCTGCAGAGGGAAAATCTCATTCTGGATACATAGTAACCCATTCACATCTACCCCTGCCGCTCTACAGCGAGTAATGTACTGGCTGCATCAGTCTTCGTCATCCCGCACGGCTGACCGGAAATTTCGAAATTTCTGGTAAGTTCTTATGGGAGCAAACTGCTGAGGTCATCGGTCCAAAACTTACACAGAACTTTAACTTACGCAAAGGACGACACACACATCCATGCCTGAAGTAGGACTCGAACCTCCGACAGGGGGAGCCGCGCAGACCGTGATAAGGCGCCCAAGACCGCGCGGCTACCCCGCGCGGCGACTGACGGGAGACTAGCAGTAGATAGACTAGGGAATTACTGTCCCATGCGTAGACTGCCGTCAGCACAGCAACACAAGTAGTGCTGTGACTGGAAGTATAAACTATTGAGAAACTGCATCGAAGAGGGTTTAGGGATGAATCGCGGTTCTGGATTACGTAGGATGACCGCTGTCGGTGAGTAGGGAGGCGACCTGGGGAGAGGTCCGGTTCTCTTCATGTTTTGGAGAGTCACAGAGGTTTCATTGCTCGCGGAGCCTTTGTGTACATCTGTACATGCATACATACTCCGGAAGTCTTCGTATGCATTTTGGAGAATACCTTCCACCAATACTAGTCATTTCATTTCCTATTCCCTTCGCAAATGGATCGAGGGAGAAAAGACTTGCTCTATGCCTTATCCGTAATTTCTCTGCTTATTTTATTTTGCGTTCGCGGTCTTCACGAGAACTGCGCGTTGGGGGTAGCACAATGTTTCTGCAGTCAGCTGCAAATGCCGGTTCTCTATATTTTTTCTGTAATATTACGCGAAAACAACGTCGTCTTCCCAACAGGGATTTCCATTCGCTTTTACGAAGGATCTCTGTAAAACCCACTCGCGTGCTGATCGAACCTACCATTATCAAATCTAGCAGCACGCCACTGAATTACTTCCTTTAATCTGACGTGTTGGTGACCATAATACTTGAGCAGTAGTGGAGAGTGAGCAGCACTTGTGTTCTCGTATAACTTCAGGTCACGGCTTATAGTGACTGACTTAATTCTGACGAAGCGACAGTACCTTTCGGACGTCCTGAGTCCTCATGTCTTATCTCTCATGGGATGAGATCGCTGTGCCATTTTTCCAGAGGAAAATACTCGTCCACACATGGCACATGACTCTACGAACCGTCTGCGTGATGCTAAAGCACTCCTGTGGCTGGCACGATCCCCAGATCAGTCCCCGATACGACGTGTATGGGACCAGCTCTTAATGTCAACTCCGTGTCAGTGGCAGTATACAGGATGTAATGTACGACTTACAGCAGTTGTGTGCCAGCTAGACTCAGGACACGATATTACGGCGTTATGACACCGTCCCCAAACGAATAAGTGCATGCAGCAGGCCAGAGAGGGTAGTATGCCATACTGTTAAATGGGCTCGTACTACCAATTACTTTGTGAATTTCATTCGATTTTTTAATCACTGAAATAACATCACAGACTCTTCAACCCGTGAAGATTCATTTCCTTTGCACTTCCCTTATTGTCAGGTCGTGTGTAATACACAGGGTGTCACACGAGCAATGGTCAGTATTGCTATCGGGTGTGACGTTATTGATTTGGGATATGACAGGAACGAACACTTGAAGCAAAATATTTCATACGGACATATGCCCCATTCCGAATGGTTTCCGAGCAAGAACCTATTGTTTTCATGTACACTGTTATTTGTTTTCGGTATTATTCAGTATATTGTCTTTATTTACAACGCACCACGGTAGTGTAGAGGAACCAGAGACAGACACTTTGGTATGGGGCGCGTGTGGTCTGTAAAGTCCGGAAATTACCTCAAACTGACCTACAAAAATTTCACTATGTGATCAAAAGTAACTGGACACCCCCAAAATCATACGTTTTTCATATTAAGTGCATTATGCTGCCACTTACTGCCAAGTACTCCATATCAGCGACCTCAGTAATCATTAGACATCGTGAGAGAGCAGAATGGGGCGCTCCGCGGAACTCACGGACTTCGAACGTGGTCAGATGATTTGGTGTCACTTGTGTCATACGTCTGTACGCGAGATTTCCACACTCCTACGTCAACTGTTTCCGATGTGATAGTCAAGTGGAAACGTGAAGGGACACGTACAACACAAAAGCGTACAGGCTGACCTCGTCTGTTGACTGACAGAGACCGCCGACAGTTGAAGACGGTCGTAATGTGTAATAGGCACACATCTATCCAGACCATCACACAGGAATTCCAAACGGCATCAGGATCCACTGCAAGTACTGTGACAGTTAAGCGGGAGGTGAGAAAACTTGGATTTCATGGTCGAGCAGCTGCTCATAAGCCACGCACCACGCCTATAATGCCAAACGACGTCTCGCTTGGTGTAAGGAGCGTAAACATTGGACGATTGAATAGTGGAAAAACGTTGTGTGGAGTGACGAATCACGGTACACAATTTGGCGATCCGATGGCAGGGTGTGGGTACGTTAAATGCTCCGTGAACGTCATCTGCCAGCGTGTCTAGTTGCAACAGTAAAATTCGGAGGCGGTGGTATAAGGCTGTGGTCGTCTTTTTAATGGCGGGGGGCTAGCAACCTTTGTTGTTTCGCTTGGCACTATCACAGCACAGGCCTACAAAAATTCAGTGATGGAGATTGCATCTTTCAGCAGGATCGAGCCCCTGTTCATAATGCACGGCCTGTGGCGGAGTGGTTACACGACAATAACATCCCTGTAATGGACTGGCCTGCACGAAATCCTGACCTCAATCATATAGAACACCTTTTGGATGCCAGGCCTCACCGACCGACATCGATACCTCTCCTCAGTGCAGCACTCCGTGAAGAATGGGCTGCCATTCCCCAAGAAACCTGATTAAACGTATACCTGCGAGAATGGAAGGTGTCATCAAGGCTAAGGGTGGGCCAACACCATACTGAATTCCAGCGCCACGAACTTGTAAGTCATTTCAGCCAAGTGTCCGGATACTTTTCATCACAAATCTACAGTACATACGTGTGGCCCGAGATTTTCAGTATTCTCTAGCTTTCATCAAGCTAGAGAAATAATGAGTAACACCTCTTTTGTAATAAATTTAATGTAGTTTAACTTCTCACTGCGACACGTTTCGGTAGAGAGCACGGTTTTACGAGTTATTCAAGAACGTACAAAACTGACGTTAAATGTGTTCTATCTCAGTAACCATTCGGCAATACGAAATTTTTTCTTCAAATGAGCGGTCCTGTCATATCCCTGAATATTGACCATTCCTCCTCGGGCACCATGAAGAAACAAACTTTTAACTTTGACTGATCGGAGTTACGTTATTTTTTGTTGACAATCACGTTTCCAGGATAATATTACCCATTGGATAACATTAAGATGTAAGCTACCGCTTGTTCTTCATTTTATCATAGGGCTACTGAACTACTTCGGAATGCTATTCAGCGCATTACACGCTTCAGTTAAAGGCTATTACTCAAACGTGACGAAGTTACTGTTCACTAAATTATAAATATTGCATTTAGAAATGCAGATCTTCTAAGCTATAGCTTCTGCTGGTACCTATGGAAATGGAAATGAGCGTTTGGCGCCATTGGCCGGGAGGCCCCTTGCGGGGCAGGTCCGACCGCCTTGGTGCAGGTCTTATTACATTCGACGCCACATTGGGCGACCTGCGCTCCGGATGGGGATGAAATGATGATGAAGACAGCACAACACCCAGGCCCCGAGCGGAGAAAATCCCCGAGCCAGCCGGGAATCAAACCTGGGCCTGTAGGACGGTAATCCGTCACGCTGTGCTGGTACCTATCTTTCATGATATTAATTTGTAACCAACTTGTCGATACCCGATTACATTTCTGATGTATTAGTTCTATAGTACCCGGCGTGAGAAATATAACTGCTGTAGCCAGCGGTGGCTCGACTGCGAAAGCCAGGGAGCTGGACCCCGTAAGAGGAAAACAAATTCGATGTGCAGCTCAGTCAATGGGGCAGAGAGTCCGAACGCCGCGTAGAGAGACGCTCAGGGTGAAGCACAAAATGTGACCAGCGTGAATCTCTGAACAGGTATCACGGAGAACAAGAAGCACAGCACGATGCAGAGGGTAGGTCCAAGTTAGTCGATGTCAGCACAAAACTGAAGGGAGCGGCTAGTCGCCGCCTGCAGGTAACCACCTGGGACAGCGGTACTGCCCGTACAATGATCTGCACACGCCATCCATGACAGCTTGCCACACGGGTTGTGACGCCATGTGAGCCATATTTGGTTCACGTATACACTGTACTGTGAGCCGCGTGAGCCATAACTGGCTGACATAAAAAGTTGTGTTTAGAGGTCTTGTGAGCCTCATAGGGCTCACAGATAAAGCGGAACATTGCGGGACTGGCACGACGGCATCGGTGGGGCGACGACTCATCCATGGGCGAGTGGGAAAAGGAGGGCTGAAGTAGCACGGTGGAGGGTGGAGTGGGAGCAGCAGCGGGTGTGCATATTGCCACAATCGAGAACGTCCTACGGGGAAAACGCCATGACCAGAACCATGGCCCAGCTGGTGCAGAGACGGTGGCATGCGGGTCCAACAGGTCACGGAGTACATTGACGAGTCAGCTGGTTCCGTTCAACATCCATCACGAATAGAGCTGGAAAACCATAGTAGGCTACCGTAGACCATCGTAAATAAGCGTAGACTACGGTAGTTTTCCTAGTAGATTTGGTCAGTTAAAGTTGTATCCGCGTTACCTGTGCGTCAGATAGCCCTAAAAACCATAAGCAGTAAACCGTCTACAAACTGGCTGATGATATATAAACGGCCGATTAGCCTACAGAACGTTATTGTTCTACAGAGTTGTCCTCCTGTCTCTTACTTAAAAGCAAACAGTATTTATAGCAAATACTGAAATTGTCAATGTTTAATTCATGTTTTATTCGAAAAATGTTGGTTCGTAAGGTGAAACAGAGAGATGTTGATGTAAAATAAAGAAAACAAAACAGATTTATCATATAACGCTAGAAAATCTATTTTCCTTCACAAGAAGGTAAAAAAAAGAAAAAAGAACACAAACATAATTATATCAACCATAACTGTAGTGGTTCATCAAACTTATTTAAAACACGTTTCTGTTATTAATAGTTTTCACATTTATCAATGATACAGGAAACGCTTGCCTCTAATCATGATGAAGAACATTCTGTTGAGTACTTTGTACTTGTATCAAACTAAATGCTTTGGTTATATAAGAGTGCAGAAGTTACACTATCAGTTCATTTTTATTCCTTAGAAAATGCAATTTATATTCTGTATGGATATGAAATACCCAATGGACTAATACTGAATGATGAGTGGTTCTAATTATTTGCAAAACAACCAAACAAATAAAAAGTAAAGAGGAGTCTTGGGCTCTTATTCATCGATTTATGTTGGTTTCCCTACCAATGCTTCCAATATAGCCAATAATCCTACCATTTAGTACTTCATTTACGTAGTACACAGAATCAACATTTGGTAGACCGCCACTATCATCACAAACAAATGCCATCCTTTTTTGCCCCCCACTACACATTGCAGCCACCTCTTCAGCTGGCTGTGAGAACGAGCCCAATGGTAGCTCCGCCAGGAAAACACAGCAGGCCACGACAGACTGAGGCATGTGACTCGGAGTACAACAAATGCAAGAGATCGTGGAGCCACTGAAAACATTCCATCGGACACCACCCATTATCCAGCGTCCCCCAGTAAGTGGCTGGAAAACTAGGCAGCTCATCAGAATGAAATTTTCATACTGCAGCGGAGTGTGCACTGGTATGAAACTTCCTGGCAGATTAACGCTGTGGGCCGGGCCGAGACTCGAACTCGGAACCTTTGCCTTTCGTGAGAAAGTGCTCTAACAAACGGGTCTTTTCAATAACTTAGAACAAGAGTGGAATAATAAAATTAGTGGCCTGTGGTCAGTGAAGAGTAGGAACTCCTTTGTATACAGAAAAATATGAAACGTTTTAATGTCAAAAATAATGGCTGAATGCCTCCTTTCCCGACTGTAAATAGTTATATTGTACCACTGAAAATATCTTCTACGCTTAAACAAAAGGCTGCTTGAAGTCACCTAGGTTCCAATGTTACAGGACCGCACCCATACCATGCTGGACACTTTGGTGGCTATGGTTAATGCTTTAAAAAACTAAACTCCTCCCGAACAGGCCATGAAGGCTCAACGGTACCGACGGGTCGCCGTGTCATCCTCAGCCCATAGGCGTCACTGGATGCGGATATGGAGGGGCATGTGGTCAGCACACCGCCCTCCCTGCCGTATGTCAGTTTCCCAGACTGGAGCCGCTAGTTCTCCATCAAGTCGCTCCTCAGTTTGCCTCGCAAGGCCTGAGTGCATCCCGCTTGCCAACAGCACAAGGCAGACCGGATGGTCACCCATCCAAGTGGTAGCCCAGCCCGACAGCGCTTAACTTCGGTGGTCCGACGGTAATCGATATTACCACTGCGGCAAGGCCGTTGGCATGGTTAATGCTTTATCCAGTGTACAATAAACCAAACAGGGAGCTTGGAAAAACAATGCTTGAGGGGCTGAAAAGTCCGTTGACAGTCTACAGGCCACACGATTTTGAAGCTCTTTTGATAATGCCAATTAAGGGGATGGCAGACGTGTGATTCCTGGGGAATGAAGTATAACAAGAAATTTTGCTCAGAAGGGGTTGTAGCTTCTTCAGGTTCTTGGCGCCAGCAGGTTGACGATGGCATTTACGTGCTCATCGTTATGGACAAGACTATCTTTTCCATGCACATTTCCAAAAAAAATGAACCTTTGCTGAAAAACTATCGCTATACATCGGAAAAACTACATTTTCCGATTTGAAACGATTGCTATTTTCCAGAAAGCGTCGGAAAACCGCCTGAAGATGTCGCAGATATTCCTCACACTTGAAAATCATGACCCGGATGTCACAGAAGTAGTTGATACAACAGCGAGTGTACTAAATCAAATGCTTCAAATATTCATAAGACAGATCAAGTTCCAGTGGGCAACAATGAAACCATTAAGTCTCAAAGGGGGCGTTGAGCACTAAGAAACGTTAAGAAGTGGCAACTGCAGGTATACGTCACGTAAGTTGATGGGAGACAAATACTGCCTCCCGTCCACCCTCTCCCCCCCCCCCCCACCCCCCACCCCGCCCACGACAAATTTGCCAGAATTTTTCCTAGGAGCAGTGTGTGATACGAGTCGATGTCGTGTGCATGATTTAAATCGCTGCAAAGGCCCAAGGCAAAATTTGTTGGCAGCTGAATCATCGACAAAGGCGTGGCCCAGCGACTAGACGAAACAGAAGCAACAACGCCGAATTCCTTGTAACTCGGCCTTGACCTTGTCGCACGTGGCCAAGGTTCAAAATGGCTCTGAGCACTGTGGGACTTAACATTTGAGGTCATCAGTCCCCTAGAACTTAGAACTACTTGAACCTAACTAACCTAAGGACATCACACACATCCATGCCCGAGGCAGGATTCGAACCATCGACCGTAGCGGTCGCGCGGTTCCAGACTGAAGCGCCTAGAACCACTCGGCCACACCGGCCGGCCGTGGCCAAGGAAATGGGGCGGGTGCGAAAAAATTGAAATATTGCTGACGGCTGAAGAGAGACGAGCCTCGAAATTTGCTGCCTGATCTAAGGTATTGTCAAACAGCTGGCCTTGCGACTATATTAAAGAGTCCAAATCTTGGAAGTCAGCCGATTGTGGCACTACTGTATTCAGATTTTGCTAACAGCGTTGAATCCAAAAAGGAGAAAAGGTGTCTTACCTAAAAAATTCTACGGCAACGTTGAATCATTGACTAATGACAAGCTACCACTTCACATTCTTATAATGTGCTGAGGCAAAAAATTGGCACCAGAGTGGAATACATTCTTTAATATAAGATACTGCTTGACATAATGGTCATTGCAATGCGCGGCAGTTCAAGAGTCTGTACGTGTTTACAGTACAGTCTGTAAGTGTTAACAGTTAAGCTGACAGTTGCCCCCGTGTCTACTTGAAACTCAGTTGGTGGCCCATGCATGACTAACGTCAGAAAAATACGCTGGTCGATGCTTGTGGGGCGCCAGTGACAGAGTCCAACGAAAACGCTGGGGATCCAACGACTGTACCGCGGCTCACCAACTGCCACAAACCAATGATAATTGGACTGCCACAAACCGATGACAATTGGCATATGTTATGGCATACCCCACACATGGCACCTACGTGCTTGCGATACTGCCTAATATGCAATCGGGACAGGACCGTCAATTTTATCATTGGGGACAAACAGATGCAGGAGGAGAACAATGCCAGCAATCAGAAAAAAAGCGAGCAGCACTCACGATGTTTTGACTTTCTTGTACCTTCCGAGCTCGGCGTGATCCTAAACTGGCAGCACAATGACATCACCGCACTCGAAATGCCAACGTTGTCAACACATGGCAGCTGAACAGAAGGCAAAGTCGTCTGTCAAACGCCATGGGGCACTGGGAGCTGTGTAACAGGATTATCCCTCCCCCCCCCCACCCACCCAATCAGAATGGCGTGGGAATGGGCCAATTCCGCATCCTGTTTGAGTGGCTCCTACATCTGCTCTACAGCAGCTTTTGTTGCTGCTCCTGGATGTGCAACTGTTCGTGCCAGAACTTCAAAAAAGTCTGGTCCATGTGGCCACAAATTGAAAAAATTATACCTGCTTATGCCTTAGAACATCCTGCGTCTGTTCGGTGTGACAACGCCACGTGACCTTCCTCGAAGTGAAAATGTAAACTACTCTGAATAGCGGTGGTTCGACTATAGGAGCCAGCGAGCTGGATTCCGGAAAACAAACTCGACATTCTCGTCAGTGCACAGGTAACAGATGGTCCTAACACTGCTTAGATATGGCACGGAGCAAAAATGACTGAACAGCTCTCACGATGCACTAACAGCGCGGAAAGATGCGACAGCCAGGTCCGAGTTGGTCGATGTCAGCATAAGTACCGCCAGGCCTGTCCAATCACTGAAAATAAACGCGTGGACCTGCTGTTCTGCCACTAACATGGTCCATGGCAACTTACCTCACTACTCTGCCACGAGATCCGTGCCAACTCCTCTGCGCTCGTATCAAAGTCTGCTGGCGGTGATGCTACAGGTACTAATGATACAATAATTATTAAGGTGTTATTTGAGTGTTACATTTATTTCATTTATAGCCATTTTTATCAATAATTGGATACAATTTTGCCCTGCATGCCTAAAATACTGGAGTGCGTCAGAAATTCTAAGACCATGAATCCTAGCCCTGCATTTAAATTGTGTACGCCCTGTATACTATACGGCATAAGTAAAAGGTTTAACACGTGTAGCAGAGGCTGCTTCGTTTCGCACAATTCATCTGGAGAGACTAATTGTTTTTAAAAACTGCATCTGCTGTAAAATAATATTAAAAGCTAAACTAGGGCGGAGGGAATACCGCCTCTGACTGGCTGGCACAAACACTCGTTGCTAGATACAGTCTGGAGACGATATAGCTCGAAAGAGAGACTTGTTCCTGGTTCCTCGTGAGTGGCGGAAAGAGAAGACGTTCTCATCGACAGTCGTGATAGGTTGAGGACAGTGGTCCACGGCAGTGGCCACATTGCCTTGTTCTATTGGCGATGGGTTTCCCTGTCCATTATCAGTTTGTGACCTAGCTGTTTAGGCAGACAACTAGCATCAGAATTTTATTAGTGTTTTCTACAAGCAAAAAATCAAATATGTGGTACAAACTGGACGCATTTATTGTAATAACATACCGTGTTGTCGTGACAGAGCTCTGTTTTTTTTTCAGGGTTGGAAACCTGGCGACGACCTTGGTGCTTTTATTCATGCTGATGTTGCCGAGCATGCTATATGCAGAGTTTTGGGTTCATCCGCCGGGAATAGAGGTGAAAGTACGGGTTAGTTACAGTTGTGCTTGTGCATTACAATGCTGTTTTAGGACTGCTGGATTCCGCATGTTATGGCATCTGCGCTCACTAACACAACGCAATAACGGTATTCCAGTTTCTAGATTCTACGCGCGACTTACGCCAACTTTACACCATTTTTGATTATTCAGGGGAAAGTTATGAGGTTGAGAGAAGAAGAGGCTGAGATTTTTTTAAATGCTGTAGGACATAGGACTTGAAAGATCTCTGTTGGATTCCTTTCATGTTAATTTCTTAAATCTGTTGTCATTTACGGTATAAATTCCTCTTCTAAATTTACTGTGGTGTTTCTGACTATCTGGGAGGAGGCCGAGCAGTGAAACGTGTTACTTTTACACATAAACAAGAACGATCTGTCACACTACTACACTTTAAAACACAGTTTATATGTACTTCATGTCACACAGTCTCATACGGAACCTACATCCGCTTTCTTTTATATACTGTATATGATAAGATACTGTAATCCCCCTTCCCTTCTGTGTGAAAGAATGAATGAGCAAATGTGTTTCTAGTTGCATGCTTGATGGTAGCAGACAAGCCTGTCTGCTAGAGAACATTAGGACCAACGTCGGAACAGGTAGCTACGCTTTCTAGAAGTAAAGAGGTTTCTATTCTTAGTATGGTCCTGTTCGTCCCTTGTCATGTTGGTATAGGAAGTTGCCTCTCTGGTCACTTCCGTTTGTATTTGTGAGGCACCCCTCAAGAGGGACTCAATGCAGTCTGTCCGCGGCGAGCGTCTGAAGTGGTAAGATCTCCGGCTAAGCGCGTGTCTGCTCAGTCCGTAGGACAATGGATTTCTTAAGTTCAGCATAACTGAAAATTTAATCACCTTTATTTCAGGTTTAACTCTAAAATATCTAATGTTATCTTAAATTACAACGCAGTGTAATTCGAGTGTGAAGTTCAGAATATCTTCCGGTAGTTGCTTTGTCACTACTTTGTGAGTAAAGTGGAACCACGTGTTGATCAGTAACTCTAACTAAGATCATCAATCTTAAATGCGAATGTGCGTGAGATTATAACGTCTCGTCTTGACAATATTTTTCAATATAGCAACTTTTCTTTATGTTCAACCCACGTGGGGTGTACTTTGTGAGACCAGTACCACGTGCTTATGCAATTGTTTGACCCATCAGGTTAATAGTAAGACGATAGTAACCAGTTCGAGGTTTTTCTTTTGTAAATTGCGTTTCGATGTAATTTGTTTTAACTATCAAAATTATTGTGGAGTTACACTCTTTGTGTAAACCAAGTTGACCACGTGAAGCATGTGGTGTAAGCATCAAAGTAGACCTCAGCTCTTCTTTTCGGGAAGATTTCACAGAGAGTTAGTATGAATTTAGTATACCAGTGTGTGGTAATTTCATGACGGACAGGATTACGCTGCGAACGTAACTTCTTTGGGTGAAAATTGAATTGGCTGGTTGTGGTTAATTTCCTCTTGCATATGTTTCAACGTTCTTCGTGTGTTATTTTATGAATGCAGTGTTGTATGTAGTCTCCAAATCTTGGCTCCCTATTTGATGTGTTCCATAAAATTACAATCTCACGTTTACACAATCCTAAATAAGGCACCAGTTGAGTTATGAATCACTTCAATCAATCACATAGAAACATCTTTATCATTATTTTTACCAACATATTATTCAAACTGCATATGTCACAAATGTAAACCAATCAATTCATTCTCCTCTCTATACACCCTATGTACTCATTTGCCATGTCACTCATTTGTTCCGTTTGGGCGCCTTCTGCACTGATCATTTGTCACTGCCGGTTTTGTTCATTTCCATTTGCTGGATTATGTCTTGGGTTAGCCGGCCGAATTTCAACATCATGTGGTGCTCCGCCTACAATCCTATTCCCACAGTGTTCACCGTAGTATCGATTCTGGTTGCCGTACCTGTTGCGTTCACGATCCTGTCCACGTCCTCGATCATTTCCGTTGTTCCACCTGTGTTCGCGACTGTTACCCCAGTTTCTATACCGCCGGTCCCGATTATTGTTCCGTTCGCGTTGCGACGACCAGTCGCGCCGTTGATTAGTACTACGGCCACGACTGCGATCGCGCTGCTGTGCTGAAATTTTAACGGAACAATGATCAATGTTAAAATAATTGTCCAAATATAAACTGGTTTATTTCTTTTTATTTAAGTTGTCTTTTTATATATATATCACCGGTTATCGTAAGGTCAGTACTAAAAGATTATAATTAATGTTAGCCTGGTTGGGAATTTGGTAAGCTAGATTGGATACCTGGTGAAACAGTTGCGCAGTAATACAAGGTTAACTTCCTCAGAAAGCTCACAGCTTTTAACACACTTTTATGGTCTTGAATATCAGCACCGCTTTCAGAACAAATTAATGCAACAACCTTACACATGGCGACCCTGTTCTGTGATTCCGCTAGACTCTGGAATCTCTGAAACGTTAGATTGCGAGCGTTGTATAATCTTAATTTTTTTTTTTTTTTACCTGCAGCGCTCAAACAACTTCTGCGTTGTTTCTGAGCAGACTTTCAAAAGATTCACGGCGTTGTTGAGCGGCGTTGTGTTGTTTGTCTTGTTTTGTTTTCTATATTTGTGTGTTTTATGTGTGTGTGTGTGTGTGTGTGTATTTTTTCGCTTGTAAATTGCACTGACTTCGATCAAAGACATAAATTTGTTTTGCGTGTGAAAAAGTGCGTACTAGGTTGGGTACCTTTCGTGTGACTGTCGTGATTTTTGGGGGATACATTTATTCTGATTAGTGAGTTGCGTACCGGGTATAAATTGAAGTAATGCAGACACGTAACCAAGCTAAAAGTAGGCGGTCCAACAACTTAAGCAACATGGACCAAGGGGATAATTTGATTTCGAATATTAACGCGTCAGACAGTTCCGAAAATTGCAATGGGGAATACTTCAGAAGAAATGCAAAACAGGACGAACGGGCTCACATCAGAGCCAGAAATTAATTTGCCTCCAACTATCCAAACTGATTTGACAGAACTCATGAAAGTCTTATTGCAACAAAATAGAGAAAACCCAGAGAAATCTGAAAAATCGATCCGAGAGCTAGGCGATCAAATGATGCAAAAATCTCAAAAATCGATCCGAGAGCTAGGCGAACAAATGACGCAGAAATCTGAAAAATCGATCCGCAAGCTAGGCGAACAAATAGACGAAAAACTAATCCAGCAGACAAATAAAGTCGACAAGACGATGCAGAGAGTGTCCGATGATATCTCACAAAGAATAAACAATCTGGCAAGTGAAATAAAAAGTGATATTATGAAAGAATTAGGCCGTACATTTGAACAAATCGATGATCGTCTGCAAGCCTTAGAACAGGGCAAGCGGAGGCGCGATGCGGAATCGAAAGAGAGCGAGGAACAGCTACTTAGGAATTTCCAAGGGCTGAGAGGAGAATGCCAAAGGGAACGCCAGGAGGCACTCTCCAAGGTTCAGGAGGCGGAAACGCATTGTCCCGCATCCGTTAGCAACGCAGTAACGGACAACAGTCAAGCGATTCACGCACTCAAACAGCAAGTAGAACAATTGAAGCAGACTTGGGTGGAGGACAACAGACAAATACGTGATAAGATTGCGGCATTAGCGGACATCGTAGGCACGATGAAGGTGATGGAGAGCGATAACAATACTACACCGGCAGCAGTCGCAGAGACCGAAGAAGTGCGAATTACAAGAACGCGTGGCGCATCTGGAAAGCCGCATGGGGTGTGATTCTGAACTCGCCAATAGCACTAAAAATAGCCATACGAACAGTGCAGAGAAGGACTCCGGCCATGAGGGAGATTTTGACGACAGGGAAGAATGTATTTTAAGGGGCAGACATGAGAAAAATAGAAACATTCAAGGGCCTCGCCGGGAGGAAATGTGGGGATTTGATTTCAAACCTTTCCTTACGGTGATAAAGTTTGAGATATTTCGAAATTCGCAAAAAGGAATACATCCACGAGCATGGCTCGAGCAATTTGAGTTCTGTCTTCCCCTCGACTGGGCAAGTTCACATAAGATAGAATATATGTGTGGCTATTTGGAAGGCGAACCGGCGATTCGCATGAGGTCGGCAGTGTGTCACTGCAACTCCACTCGGGAGTTTCGACAAGCCTTTCTGTCCGCCTATTGGTCGGAAGCGGCACAAGATAGGGTCAAGTATGGCATAATTATGCTGCCAAATTTGAACCAGTCTGGTTTTGGCAGCCCAGTATGCCTATTCTATCACATGCTGCAGGCAAATCAATTTCTATACGACCCATACGGGCCTGCGGAACTAATTAGGATATGCATCACCAAATTGCCGTTGCACTTGCGCCACGTCATTCTTGCGGGACGATGCAAAGAGGACATGGAAACGTTTAAGACACTTCTCCAAGAGTTGGAATATAACACAGCAGAATGCCCGCCTAATCAGGCACAAAGTTATTATGGGGAACAGCAGCGCGATCGCAGTCGTGGCCGTAGTACTAATCAACGGCGCGACTGGTCGTCGCGACGCGAACGGAACAATAATCGGGACCGGCGGTATAGAAACTGGGGTAACAGTCACGAACACGGGTGGAACAACGGAAATGATCGAGGACGTGGACAGGATCGTGAACGCAACAGGTACGGCAACCAGAATCGATACTACGGTGAACACTGTGGGAATAGGATTGTAGGCGGAGCACCACATGATGTTGAAATTCGGCCGGCTAACCCAAGGCATAACCCAGCAAATGGAAATGAACAAAACCGGCAATGACAAATGATCAGTGCAGAAGGCGCCCAATCGGAACAAATGAGTGACATGGCAAATGAGTACATAGGGTGTATAGAGAGGAGAATGAATTGATTGGTTTACATTTGTGACATATGCATTTTGAATAATATGTTGATAAAAATAATGATAAAGATGTTTCTATGTGATTGATTGAAGTGATGTTTTCAGTTTTTTTCTTTCCTTTTGCAATTAGGATTTAGGTTGGTTCAAATGTGAAGATAAAAGGTTTCTTTGTGAACGAGTGAAATGCTGTTTATGGTTTTTTTGTGTAAATTGAAAAGAGTCGCTCCTGAGAGAAACAAGATCTGTGTTGAATTAATGCAAAACTCAGGGGAATATCCGATCTGTGGGTATTATGGGTCTGGAAAACCCAGGTCCCCAGCTGTTAGTAGCCTAGTTTCCGATTTTCTGCTTTCAGTGCTACTATCTATCTATTACTATTCTATATCTGTCAGTATAAATGGGGATCTCTTACTATAGTATGCGTGCTGTATGAATGTTGTAAGATAGGAGAACTCTGAGAAAGGAATGAGTAAGTTTGGAATCTTGAAAACAGGATGCTATAATGCGATTGTTTAACAAATGGCTTCCCAATATACGCTAATATGTTAATATTGATGATATATGTCTTTTTTGTTCTTTATAGCTGAGTACATAAAGTGCTGTCAGTGGATTTCGTAGGTAAATTGATTCCCTTCAAGGTGAAAGAAGAGTTGTGGTTTGTGTAATTTACGTGGCCCTGAAATAGTATTATGGCAGTCAAATGACGAGCAGTTTTCCAGCAAATGGAGAATGGAACGCTAATATGGATCCTTTTTGTAGTCTTGACTGACGTTGAGCCAGAGCCTGAAAAATTATTCTGCTTTAATACTTGTCCTAGAAAAGTGACGTTTATGTGTTTCGCTGCTGCTATGAGCATTTCAGCTTACTGTTTTCGCTGGTGCGGAATGCACTGCAGCCTATATGAGTTGAACTGCAGAAATATCCCTCTTGAAGGTAGAGGAAGATTAAATAATTTAGATTATGGGACCGAAAGAAAGCTTGGTTTAAGAATAGAGGAGACCACAATTTTGCGATTCATGAGAAATGAATCCAGAATAACCACCACAGGCGAAATAACTGATTTGGAAGCGAAAGGTAACTTAAAGAAGGAACGAAATTGGAGCAAAATGGGTAAGAAAATCTAGTATAACCTGTGTGACGAAAATATTTTTACCCTTCTCAGAGTCATCTGTCTGGTTAATTCTTGTAATAACGTAATTTGAGATGAAAGTTTCTTACTTTTTTATGTATAAACAGATCATTCTGATTAATGTATAACTGCGAGTCTCTTTTCAGGTGTGTGAACTGGTATAAATGTTTTGATGTGCAAATAACCATTGTTCTTTTCACTATGTATGTTTATGGAACGTTTCTCCATATTTATCTTGTGACAAGACGAATGCCGCGAGCGTCAAGAAGAGGACGAATTAGAACAATGTTGCAGTGGTATATACACTGTGTTGAAGTAGCATTGAAGTAGCTTGTTGGATTAACTAGTAGTGGATTGAAGTAGAATTTTGAGTAATACATGTTTATGGGTAGTTAGTTTGTAGTATAGACAAAAGGTGTGCACGTGTGTGTGTAAATAACATGTGAACCCTATGCTGTCCTGACCTATACTTGCACAAGGCATAATCATATTCATTTTAGTGAATTAATAGGTAGCGTTTGAATTGTTTAAATATGAAGCATACCACATTAGTGATGTGGATTTAGATATTATATTGTCAGTTCATTTAATTTTTATTTTTATACTGTCAAGTCATTTCACTTATATTTTTTTATATTGTCAAGTCATTTAACTTTTATTTTTATAATGTCGTTTCATCTAACTTATTTTATTAAAAAAAATTAAGTCTCACTTTTGTTCTTAAAAATTTTGAAAGGCAATACTAAGTGGTATTATGTATGACATTTTGTAATCACATAACTATGATGAACAATTTCTGTGAATGCAGTTGAGAAGGTGAAAACGAACCGGCTAAACTCTTACGAGACAGCGGGAGCAGCGAGGAGGAGGACTAGGTGTTAACAGGTGGGTTTCCCAGCAGGACACACTGTCAGCCGGGCCACTTCTGGAGCACGCTCGCCAACAAAAGAAGGGCTGCGGGGCAAACACTTTCCCTTGCACCCGGAGCTAATGGCCGGCCGCACCAGTGCGACCCTTCATGGAGGCGATGACCTGAGATGGCCGAGCGGTCCTCCGTGCGGAAATCCATCTCCTAGTAACGCACCACACGCACACAACCGTGACGAGACGGCCCCGGTGAAACGACAGAAGACAGGGGATAAAGGCGCGTGGAGCCTTTTGACAGGTACTGTCCAGAGAAACTTGCAGATGTCAACGACGACTATCAACATTTCCTGGCGGATGCCCACTGTCAAGCGACAGTAAATCGTAGTTCGATGTTCTCTGGTAGCTAAGGGTGGTACAAAGAAGAGCCATTGTCATCCTTGCCTAGGAATATCAACCTGGCGTGTCAAACGAGGATGCTGCACGAATTTGACAACACAAACATGGAACCAAATCGAGATATACGTGACACGGGCCACCAAGAGAAACTTCATGAGAGGGCAGAGACGGCCGGATTGCACGCAACAGATGGACAAAAATCCCTACTGACAGCTGCGGCGCCGAACCCCCCCCCCCCCCGTCTTATATTGTGCCTCAGAACAGTGGAACTACTGAGTGTGCCTGTGAACAGTGATTATACGGTTCTTAGTCCAATGCATATACGTGTGTTCTTTCAGAGAAACTTTGATTGTGTATTTTGCAGGGGTTCGATTTACTGTTTTTTTTATTAGACTGAATCTTGTATTTTGCAGGTGTTTTATTTATTGGTATTTTTTTAGACGTTGACTACTCTACTTTCAGAGCTGTTTTATTTCTCAATGTTTGTTTTTGTGTGATGTATTAGATTTGTGATATTTTGTTTCGTAAAATCATTCCTGTGGCATTGCTTCGTTTATCAGTCAGATAACTATTCATTCTCATTGGACTGTGATCGATTAGCCTTTGCATGGGGCATATTTATAGTGAGGAACCCCTTAAGGGTAACAGTCACATAATTAATTGTAGTTTCAGTATAATGACACAGTGGTCATTGTTTGCTGACTAACTGAAATATAGTAAAGTGATTAAATTAGTACAACAAAGTTATTTTAATTCTACAAATTATCAGTTTTATAAGATATAGAATTTTTTGTAAAACATGTTTTTTTTTGTCTTATCATTTTTTCGCTTTTGCGGATTGTGCTTTATAATACGGATGTTATTTCATGTTTTTTTTAATTGCTGTGGCACCTTTGCTATTTTCATACATTTTACTTGTTAATAAACAGTCATAAATTTTCCTGTGATCAGTTGGCTCTTGCAATGAGCAGATACTGGTGAACTCCATAAGGGTAACAACCAGAAATTGTTTTCATAGTAATGACACAGGGACCATTGTTTTTACTTGCTGACCGAATTAGGTCTAGACTACCTTTTAAATAGGTGTCACATTGTTTTTTTCTCTTTGAAATTGGTAGATTCTAAAGATGTTTTGAAATTATTGTGTTTTAGCAAGTACCTGCTGACCTTTTGCCTTTTCATTACATTTCTGGTTTAAGTTGGGTTGAGAAGACTGCTTGGGAATGTTCTAGCATGGCCAGAAAATTCCCTGCACAGTCTTTTCCCAGAGCGTTGGGGTTATGAAAGGTCTCTGTTGGATTCCCTTCATGTTAATTTCTTATCTGTTGTCATTTACGGCATAAATTCCTCTTCTAAATTTACTCTGGTGTTTCTGACTATCTGGGAGGAGACTGAGCAGTGAAACGTGTTACTTTTACACATAAACAAGAACGATCTGCCACACTACTACACTTCAAAACACAGTTTATATGTACTTCATGTCACACAGTCTCATACGGAACCTACATCCGCTTTCTTTTATATACTGTATATGATAAGATACTGTCATCCCCCTTCCCTTCTGTGTGTAAGAATGAATGAGCAAATGTATTTCTAGTTGCATGCTTGATGGTAGCAGACAAGCCTGTCTGCTAGAGAACAGTAGGACCAACGTCGGAACAGGTAGCTACGCTTTCTAGAAGCAAAGAGGTTTCTATTCTTAGTATGGTCCTGTCCGTCCCTTGTCATGTTGGTATAGGAAGCTGCCTCTCTGGTCACTTCCGTTTGTATTTGTGAGGCACCCCTCAAGAGGGACCCACGGCAGTCTGTCCGTGGCAAGCGTCTGAAGTGGTAAGATCTCCGGCTAAGCGCGTGTCTGCTAAGTCCGTAGGACAATGGATTTCTTAAGTTCAACCTAACTGAAAATTTAATCACTTTTATTTCAGGTTTAGCTCTAAAATATCTAATGTTATCTAAAATTGTAACGCAGTATAATTCGAGTGTGAAGTTCAGAATATCTTCTGGTAGTTGCTTTGTCACTACTTTGTGAGTAAAGTGGAACCACATGGTGATCAGTAACTCTAACTAAGATCATCAGTCTTAAATGCGAATGTGCGTGAGATCATAACGTCTCGTCTTGACAATATTTTTCAATATAGCAACTTTTCTTTATGTTCAACCCACGTGGGGTGTACTTTGTGAGACCAGTACCATGTGCTTATACAATTGTTTGACCCATCAGGTTAATAGTAAGACGATAGTAACCAGTTCGAGGTTTTTCTTTTGTAAATTGCGTTTCGATGTAATTTATTTTAATTATCAAAATTATTGTGGAGTTACACTCTTTGTGTAAACCAAGTTGACCACGTGAAGCATGTGGTGTAAGCATCAAAGTAGACCTCAGATATTCTTTTCGGGAAGATTTCACAGAGAGTTAGTATGAATTTAGTATACCAGTGTGTGGTAATTTCATGACGGACAGGATTACGCTACGAACGTAACTTCTTTGGGTGAAAATTGAATTGGTTGGTTGTGGTTAATTTCCTCTTGCATATGTTTCAACGTTCTTCGTGTGTTATTTTATGAATGCAGTGTTGTATGTAGTCTCCCATTCTTGGCTCCCTATTTGATGTGTTCCGTAAGATTACAAACTCACGTTTATACAATGCCAAATAAGGCACCAGTTTAGTTATGAATCAGGTTTGATATGCTGAAATTTTAACGGAACAATGATCAATGTTAAAATAAATGTCCAAATATAAACTGATTTATTTCATTTTATTTAAGTTGTCTTTTTATACATATATCACCGGTTATCGTAAGATGAGTACTAAAAGATTATAATTAATGTTAGTCTGGTTGGGAATTTGGTAAGCTAGACTGGATACCTGGTGAAAAGTTGCGCAGTAATGCAAGGTTAACTTCCTCAGAAAGCTCACAGCTTTTAACCCACTTTTATGGTCTCGAATATCAGCACTGATTTCAGAACAAATTAATGCATCAACCTTACAAACTGTATTCACAGCGCAGGACAATGTGTTACAGAGGCGGGGGAGCGCCAGGAGCGAAGGACTCTGCGAATGTTTTCGTTTCATGGATCAGCACAGGTAGGATACTAGGTAAGTGAGACCTTGTGTTGAATTATTGTGAGAAGATATGTGCTTGACCAAGATTAAGAAGAAACCCTGCAAACGTTAACTTTTTCTTTGCAAAAATTGATGTAGAATTCAGGAAGAAGTCTTGAATGTGTGTGTGTGAGTGAGTGTGTGTGTGTGTGTGTGTGTGTGTGTGTGTGAGAGAGAGAGAGAGAGAGAGAGAGAGAGAGAGAGAGAGAGCACATAATTCTTTAAAAAGTTAATAACTCGTGGGTCGTGGAAAAACCGGATGAAAATAGTCTCGAGATTAAAGGTTCAATGAAAGTGCAAAATAAAGAGAAGCTATAAAAAATAGTCGATGTACGATTTCCATATAAAAACCTTGAGCAGGCTCGAGATAGTTGGACGTACGCTGTGCGGATGACAGAAAGCTAAAATATAGTTATACTAAATGAAATTTCACAGCACGCAGAACACTTTTAAATGTAATGCTTCCCCAAGTCAGAGTAATTCTGTAGCACATTCACGCTCCTTCTCATTCATAAGAACTGTTTGTGGTTGGTTCCCCTTAATATGTTGGATAAGCAGAGGGAATTTTGCTGCAATTAACAGTGTCAACAGCTGAGAGACAGGCAACAACCCTATTCTTCTCTAAATGAGTTAGCTATCAAACGGCCTATTGTTAAAGCACAGTCTTCCCAAGTATCGTGAGTAGTCCATCAAATCGTTAAGTAGACAAGATACAAACAACGATCTTTTTCTTGACTTTGAATCTGGATGGAGTGTTCGACGATTCAGAGGTTTTCCAAATTACTCTCCGCGACATTTCTCTTCTATAGATATAGAGACGGGTGTGACCCCGCGACAGAAAAGCACTGGGACAATATCAACTTTAAGCTGTCAAAGGACTTCTAGTAGAAGCCTCCCAACACGTCGCGCAGATTGAGAACATTCTGTACAACAGGACTTTTCTCAGTACTGGAAGTAAATCATCATAATCCTAGTGCTAAATCCAGGGAAGAACCGGGCGAATCCTAATAAGTAACGGCCGATCAGTCTTCTCTCGACACTGAACAAGGTTTTAGAAAGGATTCTCCTAATATTTGGTTCACACACAGGTGGGAGGCTCTCAGATACAACGACAATAGGAGGTCAACCTCGTTAAGGATTGGCGACAAGGTTTTTGTAAATAATTTTTCGACCCGTAACAAAAGACCAGGCAAAATTTCTGTCAAGCTTTTGCCATGTTGGTTCATGTGAGGTTCTGAAGATGCACACTCCAGTAAGTCTGCTAGTTAAGAACGTAGCTGGCGGTAAAACTCTTAGGGTACATACTAGTCAGGTTAAAGTGACGTTTGTGAGTCCAGCCAAGGCAAAAAAGAAAAGGGTGAGGTGATCCATTAAAATCAGTAATCTCCCCCCCAGGTTTGACTTTCAGGAGGGGATGATTGATACCAGAGATGCTGTTAACTCGCTCTATCAAGAAGACCACTACTTTTACAGAATAAGAAAATTTACATTGAGGGTTACCGATCAGCATCGAAATTCAAACTAAGTGCAAAAAAAATGGATCACATCAAAAGATACGTCAAACTGATTTCTTAGTGAATAAAAGAGGGTTTATGTCTAATACGATGACGAATGGTAATCGAATGCATGCATATCCCTATCCACGAAGGCACATTTCCAAATCCATCCACAAATAACTAAGTTCCATATTAAGTTAGAATGGCAACGAAAAGAAAAAGATTTATTGCAGGTAACCGTGACATGTACCACACGCGTGTTCTTGACTGATGGCTTACAAGAATGCAACCCACTACATTTCTGATGCGTTGCTTGCGCCAAAAGCATGTAGCAATATTACCAACAGATCTGCAGCTTCGTGAATTGAATACCGCAACTGACGACGAAGTAGCTAAGGATAACAAAGCCTGACACAAGAGCCAATGAATAACATCAAGACAAGGTTCAAAGCTACTCACTGCAAGCGTCTCATGCTCGCCGTAGACCAAAGACAATAGAAATATGCATATGCGTCCAGCTAGCCGCGGGTTGAAAGAGCTGCGCATGGCAGTGCACCATCGATAGCGGCGTATAAATGTGTGTGCTTCTTTGGATAAGACAAACGAGCGTCATGTTTATATATAAATTAAACGAATCGAAGCGAGAAACAGACACGTTTCGGATTCTTCATTTAAGAACTACAGACGGAAGGTGCACTAGTGTTCTGTATCAGATTTCACCTGTGATCAAATCTCAGTATCAAACTAAATGATATCAAGTGATATCATGTTGAGATAGAGCAATACTAGCAATGAGGAGCGACAGTGGGGCGTCATGGCGTGTTACCTAACCTGTAGGCCATAGGATCAAGCTGTATTATACAGACGCTTGTCTTCCGATTGCATGAGTCACACATATTATTTTCGTCTCAAGAATGATCAATTTTCAGTAGCTCTCACTAATTTTTTTGAGTGCGTGAGGTGTGAGAGATTTTCGCCGATACAGTTCCCACCGTGCGGTGCGATATAAGAAAATGGCGCCTACCCCGACAGTATGCACCATTTTCTCATATCACCGCAACGGCCGTTCCTACACGAAGTGAAATCCGTCTTATAAGCGAGTTCTGAAGAAGCTCTCCAAATCTGATAGTTTGCTGTTACCTGGCTGGTCCTAACTGCTACCTGTCCCCCAGGAATATACTGTTGCGCTTCTCAGGCACTTCCCAAAACAAAGGACTCTTTCTGGGTCTCTCTGCCACTGCTTCTTGGTGACCAACAATAACTGTATTTTGAAAGACGTTGCGTTAAAACTAACCTGGCTCAAAATATTTCTGTACGAAGGGAATGATGATATGTAATTTACAACTAATTCTGATCTCTGGGGACGACAGAATATCGAGAGGCAAGAATTTTTTATTTTAATTTATAACTTAATCATTAATAATAGTAGCACAGTTTTACTTAGAATCTTTCTGTCTCTTGTGTTAACCGTAGTTCGCAAGGACACCAGAAGGGCGAACAATATTCGGGAACTGGTATTTTATGCGCGAACTGCATTTCCTTACAATTCTCACTATTCGTGAGGGTATTTTTGTTCCGTCGTTACAACTAAAATAAAGTGCGTGTTTTTCTCGTATACCCGATTCTGGCATCTACTTTCCCCACCGCTCAATTTGTGAGTTCAAAGCACATTAAATTGCTTAGGATACTTGAAGAACGTGTTTGTGATCAGTTGCGCAGTTAAACGGTATAGGATCCTTTCACTTATTTTTCTGTCACTATTCGGCAGCTATTTTATTAAGAGTTCTCGACGTATCGGCCTCAGAAGAGGGTTGCATTTTTCGAGCGGGAAGGTGCACTCTCCGTGTGGTTTCAGGATCCAGTTGTCGGCCGAAAGCAGTTGGCGAATCTCATTAGGAGAGGCAAACCTCCACAGGGAGACTGGCAGTTTCCGCGAGGCCGCGGCCTGCTTCGGGGTTTTGTGAGCAGAGCTGTCGCCCGATCTAGCTGGCGGCAGTGCGCGCCGTGCCGCCACTGCTGTCCCAGAGAATAACTGCGTTTGGTATTTTTGCCGTTGTTGCACGAACATCAAAGGTCGAGGTGCCACAGTGGTGCCCGGCCAGCGTGAGAGAAAACGGTTGCTTTCGCTCCAAAATTTTGGTCGTCCAATCGAATTGACTCGCCCAGCCACCGTGCTTGGTGCAAAGAAGTCGACCTACCGAGACGACATTGCTACAGCCCGGTACCAACATCACGTTTATCATTTTGCGTTTTGTATATCAAGCGTGAGAAATTTCCCTGAAATAAGCGGTATTCTCGTCCCTAAACGTCATATACAGCTCAGTTTGGGTACCAGACTTGGAAATTGCCTAGGACACATCAGACTCTGCGTAATGCCTAATTTTACAGCGTTTTCAGCCCCTAGAAATGTGTCTTCGCCGCACAGCCCTACGGTACTTCCGTATCCTATGACTAGTCCAATGTAAAGACTAAAACTTTTCAGATCTCAGCGGATCGATAGGTCCGTTTCTCATTTATTAATAGGTTTAGTAGTGATCCTATTTGTTAGTCCATTCGCCGAAGGATTTAATGTGGAACCTGCTACATAGTCTTTCCCTATATACAAAATACAGCTGGCTTTACTCCTAGCAACTTCCTGCAGTTACGCTGAAAGATCACTTCCATATTCTAGCATCTAGTGGACATAATGTCCATTTCACTATGACTGCTTGCCAACTTCTCGCAGGGTTCCAATTCTGAAGAGCAGCAGTGTAGTTACATTCTAGTAACCTTTGTAGTTCCTTAATAGTTTTCACTGACCACAGTACCAATTTCTGACATACGTCTGTGGCTCCGAAGTTGCCTCTGGATTCCCGTGAGAACATACGCTGCCATAACAGTGAGTGTTCAGTCAGTTTGTGTCCTTAACCCCCCCCCCCCCTCCCCTGTCCCTACCGATTATAACGTTGTAGCTCCACCGTGTGCACCTGAATTAGTAATTAGGCCACCATCTTATGCAACTGATTGTTTAATGCGGATCAGTGATATTCCTCTTCTGATTTTCAAAGTAAATCTCCTGCCCTCTTCTAGGAGTCATCCCAGGCATTTTTTTATTAACCCTCGCCAGTTTGATTCAACTCGTACGACATAGCGTGCTGTTCCATCCTCTGTTTCAGTTTTTTCGTCTTCTGTGATGCCTCTCCGATTGCAGCACTGGTTATGGGCGCAGTCCTGTTTGGGCTGGGCTTTGTGCGAGAGTGGTAGAGAGCGTTCTTATTTTTAAATAGCCTTTACATATCTCCATACATTATACCATGAAAACTTATAACGACTTCAGCACAAAACTCTTCCAGAGTTAAAATCATCTACAAACCATGTTCTTCTCAGGAATACTTTTTACTAGAACTGGGCACAGCAAAATGAGATTAAAAGCGTAGTCTGGACAGATCTAAATGTTCCTAAACAGTACTCTTAATCGGCCCAGGTGATATTACAGGTGGGCACCATCAAGCAATAAATATCACATCTCAGGCCGAAACAGTTTCACAAGCAGGCACCCAGCACTACACGGTAAAACTAAGACGAGCAAATGCATCAACCTCCACCGGCTACCTAACCAATGCCAACGAACAACACAACTACATGGAGCTGTCTAACAAGGACAAGGAAAAGAAGCACAACACAGAAAAACTGATGTCTGGGTACAATGGTTGAATCATGATCTATGGAGGAGTATAATAATCACAGTGCAATACAACACCGCTCTCTGAAACACCACGATCGCAAGATACAGTACAGTATTTCACATCACATCACATGTAACGGATTCGCTGTTTGAAAACATAACTCCAAACACACCAGACGACATCACTTCGGTTCCTGCCACACGATAATTTAGTCCGACAAATCCTAACCGGTCCCACGGTAGACGATGTCAGCGTTCAGCTTGGTCATTCCCCGCGTAGACCGTTGAGGCTCTGCAAACACGGTTCCCACATACGCGATGCTCTACATTCCAATCTCACTTGCGCACTTACTGGCCGTCAAAGAGCCACTCGCTTCACCATGCTGACCGCGGTCGGCCCGACAGGCGCTGGCATCGATGTCCGAGCTAGGGGGAGAGTGGCCAACCGGACGATACAGCGGCCATTTTTCTGCCAAACTGCTGGCGGGACTTTTGAATGGCCAGTAGTGGAGTACACACTCACCGAATCAAAAGCATAAGACAATATGGCGAAATCATTCATTAAATGCCTTTATTTACAGCTATAATATACTCATACTAGCCTACTACATACAGCAGAGGAAAATTTGATGCAGTGGCTGTAAAAATTATTCGTTTCTTGCATTTATCTCCTTTAAAGTTCGTTTACTAGACATATTACAATGAAAGTAATGTAAATAAAAAAATATAGTGTATAGCATTTGTTTTGTATCGGATTTATGTCAGCCCTGTTGACTGCGACTGCCCACTGCTTTCGTCTTTCTTCATTGCTTCGAAATGTTAACATGCGAAATCCACCTTCGCCTCTATTGGAACAACATATGCAGCAGAACCTGCTATCGTTTACGAACGTATACAGAACGAATTACAGATGTCAAAAACAATACTGTACATTTACTAACGTGTTTATTTCAAACATGTAGGTTTACCGACTTCATCACAAAACGCTTCGTTATTTCAACTTGTATTTAAGATCACAAACGCTAATTACGTACTAAAAACGATATACAACTAAATCGAACATGCATGCAAAACGCATAACAAGTCTCTCAATAAGTCAAATACCTTTTGATGAACTTAAAATCAACTCAAAATCACGGCGAACCCAGGAAGTGCGACAGACGTTTGGCAGCAAAATGGCGCCAAAGCTAATCAACCAATCACGGGCAACGCCACCAATGTCCGAGCTAACCACACGCCCTCTTGCGCAGCGCGCCGTGGCAAACCGCCAGAAATTTCAGCACCGACGGCGGAAAGTACAAATGTACCACTCTGCAAGACACGCAACGAATGCAGTGCCAAAAATATGGTGTGGCGTTCGAGTTACTTCGAAGTTACAGGTCCGTTCAGTCGACGTTCTATTCTGTCCAAACCGGTCTCAACACCTGGAGACGCCTCCTTCAGTGTGCGGCGTAGGACGACGACGGCAGCTTGGCGCAGCGTACGCGTCGCGGAGTACGGCGCAAAGCCCGGGTACTGACAGTCTCGGCACCCGTGAGGGCTGAGGTGAGATACGCCGTTTGTATGCAGGGCGCGGCGCGCTGCGACAGGGCCGACATAGTTACGTGTGAACACGGATGGCCGGCCAGGCATCACTCATTGTTCCGCGTCACGTCGCCGGCGGCCCGCCGGGAACAAAGAAACAAGGGAAAAAGGACCGGCCGGCCGGCAAAAAGAACAGGCCGCACAGCCACGCCACGCTCCGGCCGTCACCACATTCCGCCGGCCGCTGCCGGGCTGTTAATTTTCTTGTAGCGACCGCCGTTTTAGCAGTTCTTGTCCCATCGACATCCCGTCGGCTTTCTAGGAAACTCGGTTTCTGCGTAGCCCGAGACAATGGCGTCTTCATCGCAAGCGGTCCGCGCAGACTCGCCGCGGCGCAGCTAAGGACCTTCATCAACGCTCACTTTCTTATCCCGCCAGGAGGGAACTGCGTGTATCTCGTGCCGTATGTCCCGCTGCCCGGTCTTTCGCTTCCGTCACTTCGCCATCAAAGGCGCAGATCAAGCTAATGAGGCGGCAACAAGGCCAGCGCGACGCCGGCCGGAACCGAAGTCGCTTAAATCACGTGGCGTTTTTAGGCGCCACACGCGCTTCCACGTATTGGCTACCGGTGTTCAACGTCAGCGTTCAAGTAATGTCGTTACGCTCGAGAGCCCCACAGTCCACAAGCAATCCATGAAATGGTCACTGAATTTTGCAACGCAGAAACATTGTAATATCCGTTCAGTAACACGTGAGAAATCAAGTAAAAACATCGACATGAATAACAGTCAGTTAAAAAAAGAAAAAACAGTACGCCAGATGTGAGCAGGACTTCCGCTCGAAAGGTTCGGTACAAACGTATGTATATAGACACTTCATCCATCACTAGAATAGAAAATTTTCACTATTTCTGCCTGTTGTCGACATTGATACTGCCAAGGGAT
The DNA here is from genome assembly GCF_021461385.2 of Schistocerca piceifrons. Taxonomy (NCBI): domain Eukaryota; kingdom Metazoa; phylum Arthropoda; class Insecta; order Orthoptera; family Acrididae; genus Schistocerca; species Schistocerca piceifrons. Next base: position 772,940,957 of record NC_060139.1, on the reverse strand, counting down.
TTGCTAGATTTTCGAGAATGTTTTAATTTCAAGTTTGAAGTCAGATAACAAACTGAAAAATAAATATTTTTTGTATGATGTAGTTAAAAGTTAAAATTTTTATGATCTTTCCCTTTACTTGTATTGTTACTCTTGCTTCTTGTGACGTTTTATGATACCAGGTCAACGGGAAGTACCCCACAGGTTTTGCTGAGTGAGTTTGCGAGTAACAAAATACGTCACATAGATCGGAGTAGCTTTGCATTGCAGTGACTTAGAAGCTTATGTTTACTACAGTGCCAAGGAACTATAGACATTAGTATGTGACATAAGTTTTACGTTAATGCATCTACCCGTTCCTTAGTTGAAGAGGTCTTAAGAGACGGCGGACGGACAGACAGTCGGACAAGAAATGACGACTTTTTTTCGTGTGACATCATTACACATTAAAAATTTGCGGATTTTTCCCCTTTATTTGTGCTGTAAAACCTTCTTTCTTATCGAATTTCGTGATTCTAGGCCAAAGGGAATTCCCTATATAGTTTGATGACTGAGTTTTCGGGGAATTCCCTACATAGTTTGATAACTGAGTTTTCGGGAATCAAAATATATATCACACGCTGATCAGGCGGAACAGTATGACCACCCACCTAATAGCCGGAATGTCCACATTTGGCACGTAGAACAGCGACGACACGTTGTGGCACGTAGGCAATGAGGCCATGGTAGGTCGCTGTAGGAAGTCGGAACCTCTAATCTGCACTCACAAGTCACCAAATTTTCGTTAATTCCGGGGAGGGCGATGAGCTCTGACGCCACATTCAATCACATCCCAGATGTGTTCGATCGGGTTCAGATCTGGCGAGTTGGGGGGCCAGCACATCAACTGTAACTTGCCATTGTGTTTCTAGAACCACTCAATCACCTTGTTGGCCTTGTAAAATGATGCATTATCACGCTAAAAAGTAAAAACGCCGTCGGGAAACATGAACGTCATAAAGGGCTATATGTGCTCTGCAGCCGGTATATGATACTCCTTTGCCGTCATGGTTCCTTGCGTGAGCTCCAATGGACCCATGGATGCCCACGTGAATGTTCCCCAGCCCATAATGCAGCCGCCGCCAGCCTGTCTTCATCCTGCAGTACAGGCACCAAGGAGCTGCTCTTCTGGAAGACAAACAATTCGCGTCATCCCATCGGCATGATGAAGAAGCTATCGGGATTCAACAGACCATGCTACACTCTGCCACTGCGCCAATGTCCAGTGCCGACCGTCACATCCTAATTTCAGTTGTAGTTGCCGAGGTCGTGGTGTTAACATGGGCACATACATGGGTCGTCGGCTGCGAAGGCCCATAGTTAGGACTGTTCGGCGCACTGTGTATTCACACGCAGTTGTACTCTGCCCAGCATTTAAGTCTACCAGACTCCCAGCCCACGACACCCAACATCTGTAAGAGGGATGGCCGCCCGGCATCACGATGTCTGGAAGCGACTTCATCTTGGTTTCGCTAAGTGTTGAAGACACTCACCACATCACGCCTTTAACACCCGACAGGTGAAGTTTTCGAAATGCTCGTGCCGGGCCATCGCCATCTGCCACGCGCTCAATTTCAGACTGACCGCGCGTCTTCCCCATTCCACACCGGACAGTACGCTTACTGATACTACACGCACCGTGCGTGCGTGCGTGTCTGATTATCAGTCATTCCTCGCCTGGTGACGCTGCTATTGCCTGCACCGGTGTTTATCGATACTAGATCAGTGGTCATAATCTTCTCTCTGATCGGTGTATAAGGCGGTACCTTTTGACTTAGAAGCTTACATTTATAACTCTGCCAAGAGACATTACTTACTAGTACGTGGCAAATTTATACTTGATATGATGACCCTTTCCTGGGAAAAAGCGGTCTCAACACACTTACGAAGAAACATGCTGTCGGATAACACATGACAAATCTTTTTCGTGTGATGTAATTACGAACAGTTATCGGATTTCTTCCTTTAGTTGCACTGTGAGACCTTGCTTCTTGTCAAATCTCATGATTCCTATAGGTTTTGATGAATGAGTTTTCAAGTACAGAGATATGTGGCATAAATGGCCGCATCTTTTGATTGCACTGAATTAGAAGCCTCATTTCAGTTTGATACGTTTACCTGTTCTTGAAAAATAGTTTTCAACATTCGGACAGACACACAAACGGAAAACTAAGTGACCTTAAAGGATCCCATTTTTACTGATTGAGGAACTGGACCCGAAAACCTGAGGTATTGGCGCATTAATAATTGAAGATCTTATAATAAGAAGAGTTCAAAGATTGAGGTAGGATAAGGAGAACCCGGATTCATGATCGAGTTTGCTAGTTCTCAGACCATCCATCCGCAGATGCCTGCCATGAGGACATTTTCATCTACGTCTATAAAAAAATCCAGAGTATACATAAGGACTCTGTATCAGCTTAAGTCAAAACTTGTCTGGTGGCTTGTGTGTCAGTTGCGGCATTTATCTTATAAATCGGCTTCCAGTTTGGTCATTTTTACTCTTTCTAGATATTTCCACGACAGATAAATCTGAGGTGCTCACTGGGAATCGAAACCAGAACTTCGGCAGACGCTGACCAATAATCCACCTTTTTCTACGAATTAAGAGAGGGGCTCCATCTACATCTCTAGCATTCCCTCCTTAATCTCTTCGTTGTACAGCTTTGTCTGATCAAATAATTTTAACTCGGGGAATTGGTCCTGCATTGATGTTAGCAACGTTTAAGGCACGCGTTCTAGAAAGTAAGCCCCTGTCTGTAAATGGTCGGAGATGAAATAAAGAGTTGAGCGATGTTCTTCTGATTGTTTCCAAGACTGTTACCTGGAGAAGATTTAATTACTTACCAGACTACCAGGGCTTCTGAAAGGTGGCTACACTGAGCCACAGCGCCAGAGATTGCGCCAAAGAGTATTATTTCGCCGCCTCCACTGGCAGTTCTTGTCGTAGTAGGCAGTGCTTATTGAGAAGTAGCAGTAGTGAGTGCTTGCTGAGATGCAGCAGTGGTGAGTCGTTGTTGAGAAGCTCCCATGGAGAGTGCTTGTTCAGATGTTGTCATATTGCTTTGATGGGCTAGACTCCAGAGATTGTTGGATTGGGAATGCTGTAATGATCAGAATGCGCTTTTCGTCAAGATATATGAAGGTAAAAAAATTCCTTTTTTTGCATTATTTCAATGTCTTAAACAATAATGCCTATTGGTTACAGGTTCAGTCAACAAAGCATCTGACTCGTGTTCTTGTATTAGACTGTATTTCTGGTTTCTATGTGCAATTATAGTATTTCTGTTTTTTTTTAATTACTTCAGTATAAATGGTGTTTAAAGTATCTGGTCTTATTGAGGAAGAACGGTGCCAGATGTGTACGTTGAATCACACTTCCACACACAGAATAGCTACACTTGTGTTTTGTTGTTTCGTAGGTTTTATAGTTGCTGGGGACTTAATTAATTAATTGTGTTAACGGAAGTTTTCTCTCATTCTTTGTTGTTATTCTATGCAGTCAGATTGCGTACTAATACTAATCAGGGCAACCGTTTACGAGACTTCGTAATCGGACAGACAGCTACTAAAAATTTTTGTATTTTATTTAATTAAGCTCCCATGCACGTGGCGACCGCTGCTTCGGATCGTCCCTTGGAATTCTTCTGATTGTATAAATAGCAGACAGTAGTATTGTTGTAGTAATTCGTAGTTTAGTAATTTTAGTCTATATTGCATGTGTAGATTTGGTAATTGTCGTTCTTCTAATGGTATTTTTTGCAGAATTTAATTTTTGTTGTCTTGTATACGGGCTTGATAATTTTGTGCAATTATGAAGATTTCAATTGTTCGTTAATCGTGTTTGAGGGAAGCATTTCGTGTGAATGATATTGTTGGTGATAAAGTTTCATTGTGTGTAATTTTCGTATAGTGACGAGTTTTGTATGTTTTGTAAATGATTACGCGATCGATGAAAAAGGCAAAAATGATGAATAGTGAGAATGACGAAATTGTTAACATGGCGAACTCGCCAACACAGGAGAACAGTATTATGAATAATGAAGTTGAAAACAATTTAATAAGTCGGGAAAATAGTCCGGAACCAATTCAAAATTTTTCACAATCAAAAAATTTTCAGAATACGAGATTAACGACAGGAGACTCTGGAATAGTATCGAACACAGATAGCTTTATGGCTATGCCGAAGGAAGTTAGTTTTGCGGGAAATGTTAGGGGCGAAAAGAATTTCGAACCAGTTAATATGGAGCAGTTGATGGGTGCTATATTAAATTTGGGACCACGAATGGAAACACGGCTAGACTCACAAATAGGAACAATTAAAACTGAGATAGGAACAATTAAAACTGAGATAGGAACAATTAAAATTGAGATGGGAACAATGGAAACACGGTTAGACTCACGAAGAGGGACATGTTTCAAAAACATGAAAGATGAATTAAAGAAAGAAATTAGAGAATAAGTACAACCGATTTTGAATTCTCACAATAATAGATTATTTATAGTAGAGATTAGGCAAAAGGAACAGGATAGAGAACAGGAAGAAAGAGATCGCGTGATAGTACAGAAATTTTCAGAGTTAAATTTACAATGTGCACACGATAAGGAAGAAATATATGAGACAATCGAGGAATCCGTACCAAATGACAGAATAAATAACCTAACACAACAATATGAACAGTTAACTACTAAATGTGTCAATACTGAAACCCGAGTCCCGACACTAACGGAAGACGTAAATAAACAGAAAGAAAAAATAGGTGACTTATCGGAAAGAGTGGAGGAGATTTCAGGTAAATTGACAAATCTTAGTTTAAATGGGGACAGAGATTCGGATGATACAGCTCCATTACCATTTGCAGAAACCGAAGAGTACCAGAACATAAATAAGCATGTTGAAAAACAGGGAAAATTTAATGAACGCGTTAAAAGGGAATTTGAGGCATTACAAAAGCAAGTCAAACAAATTGAAGGCGAAATCGTAGGAAAAGACAGCAGAAGAAATTTAGAATCACAGATAGCAGAGAGGTTTGAAGAAAATAATTTGTTTCATTTACGAGATGCAACAAGAGAGCGCCAGGCGCGCGAACTTGATAATAATCGACATTCGGACTGGGACAGACGCGGTAGGTCTTTGTCGCCACGAGGAGAAAACTTTGACTATAAACACTTCTTAACTGTTCGGAAATTTAAGATGTTTCGCAATTCTAAGAACGACATACATCCATGTTCATGGTTAGATCAATTTATGTACGCACTTCCGCCAAATTGGCCACTAAGTCACAAACTGAAATTTATGTGTGGATATTCAGAAAACGAACCGGCGACGCGGATGCGCGCACTTGTTAGAGATTGTAATGATTTAAATGATTTTTAACATGCATTTCTATCGGTATAATGGTCCGAAAACACGCAAGACAGAGTCAAACATAGTCTTATTACGCAACTTAATTTTGAACAGTCTGAGTTCCGTACACCGGCAGAATACTTTGAAGACATGATTCGAAAGAATCAATTCCTGTCCAACCCTTATAGCCCGACTGAATTAATTCGCATTTGCTTAACTAAGCTGCCACAATCGATAAGACAAATTGCTTTAGCTGGAAGATGTAAAGACGACATTGAGACTTTTAAGACGTTGCAACAAGAACTTGAGTATGACAACGACGACGGGACTTCTTGTAATTTTTTCAGTAACAGTAATTACAATAGATTTTCAGAGAAAAGGGATAGTGGTTGGAACGGGCGTTATATGGGTAATTTTGAGAATGACAGACGAAGCAGACAGGACAATAGATACCAGCCTTATGACAATAACAAACGTTCTAACAGAAATTACACAGACAGTTATAATAACGGTAGTTTCTACCGGAATGATCAATCATACGGAAACAGTAATCGGTATCATCAAGACAGAAATTATTCATACAATAATAGAAATTCTTACTACAGAAATAACCAGGGTAGTAGATCTAACAGTAATTTCAGAAGTGACAGTCGAAATTACACAAGAAGCAGTCATGCAGATAGACAGGAAAATAGAGATTTTTATAACAGACACAACCAAGAATTTACATCTAACAGACAGGAGGGACCTAATTGGCATCCTCCGCGTGACAGAAATTCCGAGAGACAAGTGCAAATCGTAGAAATTGATCCGCGAAATGACGCGAATAATCAAAGACGTGATGCAAACAATCGACAATGACTTGTAGCTTCGGCTTCTGGCAGCAATATAGACGGTTCAGAAAGTAATGACACAACGACTTTACACTACGTACGCCTGGAAGACATGAGAGATATTTTGCTAGACGAAAAGGAAAATAATGTAGACGCATTTTTACATCCTGTTATTGAGGTATGTGTGGGTAAGAATAAGTTCACTGCGGTTTTAGATTTTGGAAGCCCATTGAATGTTATTAGTGAATCAGTTTTTCGTATATGTGTAAGAACTATTGCTTGTCCTGTGTTACCTGTTTCTAAAACTACAATTCGAGGCGCTATTTCTGGAAAAAGTGTGGAAGTCAAACAACAGACCAACTTAAATTTCATTTGTCACGGATACGAATTTTCTGCTAATTTTATTATTGTTCCGCTACTCAATACACAAATTATATTAGGTATGGAGTTTCTTAACACACATAAGGCAATTTTGAACTTTAAAGAAGGAAGTGTGAATTTGACTGTTGCCGGAATGCCGAAATGTTTGAAATTTTTCGAGTGTTTAACAAGATCTGAATCAGATACAAAATGTTTAAGGTTTCTTACTTCTGATGTTTTCGCTGAGTATTATGACGACAATGTGTTCATTCATGACAACGACAATAGATACAGAGACGGGATGCATGATATAATTAATAGCGAAGAATTAATTAATGAAAAGGTTAAGAAAGCTGAAGTGCCAGATGACGTTGCAAGAGAAGAACTGCACCAAATTTTGACTTCACATGCTACAGTATTTAGTCAACACACAGGAACTATACAAGGCTTACAATATTTATTTAAAGTAAAAGAACACACACCATTTCGGGGGAAAACGTACGCTATTCCTTTGGCTTACAGAGACAAGGTTAAGAGTGAACTTCAATACATGTTAGATCAAGGCATTATTGAGCCAGCAGTCAGTCCTTATACCAGCCCATGACACGTCGTTCTTAAAAAGGATGGGTCAATTCGTTTGGTTCTGGATTCCAGACAGGTTAATAATATCATCATTCCTGAAACTGACCGTCCACAAAATTTAGATGAACTTCTTCAACATTTCCATGGAATTAAAGTTTTAACCACGACTGATATGCGCGCAAGTTTTTGGCAAATAGAACTTCACCCTCATTGTAGAAAATACACTGCCTTTTTAGCCTTTGGTAACTGTTACCAATTTCGGAAATTACCGTTTGGACTTACTGTATCTTCAGCAGCATTCATTCGTAGTTTAAACGAAATTTTACCTGTTTATTTTCGTGACATTATTACTTCATATGTTGACGATATTCTTATTGCTAAACGTTCTTGGAGTGAGCATAACAAAATTTTGGATTCATTATTACGTATTTTTGCAAGAGTTGGCATTACAGTGAACTTGGAAACACCTGAATTTGGTCGTTCTCAGGTGAAATTTCTTGGTCATATTATTTCTACAGAAGGTATTCTTCCTGATCCAGAGGAACTAGACGCTATTCGTAATTATGCTGTTCCTACCACAAAACGTGATGTTCGTAGTTTCCTTGGTGTCTGTAATTTTCTTAGACGCTTTATTAGATTGGACGATTTGGCCACACCTCGTTTGTGTGAACTATCTGGAAAGAATTGTAATTGGTGTTGGGATGAGGAAACTCAGTCAGAATTTGAACAACTTCGTGATGCTTTAGTTGCTGCTTCACTTCTTTCACATCCGGATTTATCTAAATAATTTTGTTTGGCGACGGACTCATCATACAAAGGCCTAGGTGCACACTTATTTCAAGAGATAGAAGAAAAAGGCGTTGTAGGACAGTAAAGTATTGCATTTGGAAGTCGTGTTCTCTCTAAATCAGAAAAGAATTATTCGATTACGGAACTTGAAGCCTTGGCTGTTGTATGGGCTTTCACAAAATTTCGCATATTTTTGTATGGCAGACATACTAAGGTTTACACCGATCATCGAGCTCTGGAATTTCTTATGTCAACAAAATTAACTCATGGAAGATTGTCACGAAGGGCGCTGTATCTACAGGAATTTGACTTTAGTATTGTTTACATACAGGGTTCTTCAAATATTATTGCTGATGCTTTATCACGTGCACCTATGGGTTTGAAACAAAGTGCTGAAGAGGACTGCAAAGAAAACAATTATTGTTTGATGTATATTCAAGGCGTTGCGTTTGAGAATTTTATTTCGTCTTCGCTCCAGGACATCGCTAAGGAGCAAAACAAGGATCCAATCTGGAAGGACATTAAGGAGAAGTGGAGGAGAAAGGAAAGCGTAGCGATTAGACAGTATTATTTAGTTCGCAATGACATTCTTTTTAAACGAAAATCGGTTGACAACTCTGTTTGGTTAGTTTGCATTCCTGATGAGACGGGTTAATAAATTGATTTGGTATATACATTTCAGTTATGCGCACTTTGGTCCCAGAAAATGCTTTCATAAATTACGAGAAAATTGCTACTTCAGTAGTATGGAAAAACGTATTCGATCTGTTCTTGCCAAATGCAAATTATGTCAAAAGGCCAAGCTGCCAACTATTTCTCACAGAGCACCGTTGTTTCCTATCATTCCAGCGAAATTAAAGGACATGGCTGCAGTCGATTTGTTCGGTCCAGTGGTTCGTTCTACTAATGGTTTTGCGTACATTTTGGTAGCAGTGGAATTGACATCAAAATATGCGTATTTTACACCTTTACGCAAAGCAACAGCTCATTCAGTATCTAACGCTTTCATCAAACATTTTCTTAAAGAAGTGGGTCATGTTGATAGGGTTATATCAGATAATGGATCACAATTTCGTTCTAAAATTTGGCTTCGTACTCTACGGCGTCGTAAGATTAAACCAATTTTCATTTCACCTTTTCACCCTCAATCTATCGCTTCAGAGAGATGGATGAAGGAAATCAATAAACTGTGTCGACTTTATTGTCATCAGAATCACAGAACATGGGATCAGTATCTTCATATTTTTGAAAACATCCTGAATGAACTTCCTAATGATTCAACTTCTTTACTGCCTATATTGATATTAAAAAATAAAGCACCGACAAATCGCATTTCTGAAATCGTTCCTTTTCCGCCTACACGGAAACTGCAGCATTCTGAAGTTGTGAACCTGACACTGCAAAATATTGCATCTGCGGCTGCTAGAAGAGAGAAATCAGCTAAACGTCCTGGTCGTTTAAAAATCTTGTCAGTTAATCAAAAGGTGTTAATTAAGTCTCATCGTTTGTCTCACAAAGGAAAAGGCTTGTGTCGCAAATTTTTTCTGCTTTATAACGGTCCATATAGGGTTCGCAAAATCATTCATGATAACACTGTCGAAGTAGAAACTCTCAAATCTCGGCGCTCTAAGGGAATACATCACATATCGAAAGTTAAAATTTTTGTGGAATTAACATACTTTCGAGAAACCAACAGTTATACGTAAACATGCAGAGAATACAAGGATACCGCGCCGTGTTCCGGCGGCGGCACATACTCAAAGCAACAGTCAAGTCTGCGCGGCGCACAAGGCAGTCGTTGACCGTTAACAATTACTTCCTACGTCACGCGTACCTACAGCTGATCGAGCGCTCAGTGCGAATGCACTGACAGCCGTAAACAAATACACAGTCTAATTTCTCTGATTAAATTCGGTAGAAAGCTATAGTGACTTGATAAATTATGTTATAACGTTCAGTATTTTTCAGGATACGGTTGTATAAAATATTTAAGACCTTCAGGTAAATTCTGTGTGTGTCCGACGTTAAGAGGACTTGCTATCGAGAAAATTTCAGGAAGAATGTAATTTCGAAGAAGAAACTAATAAACTAAAAAGGTAACTGTTAATTGAGTTTATTTTTCAGGTAACATATTTCCCCTTAGGTACGTACTTTAGACGTAATTTGCTGCTCGCGATTACGTGATTTACACTTTGTGTTAACTGATTTTGACAATGATTGATTAATGAACAGGGTTGTTAATTATGTATATTATGCATCGTTTGGCTGCACTGCTTTTTTACTGATGTCACATTTTTTTAATTATGTGCCTGCTGTGCTTATTTATTTAAATTATAATTGTCACCTGATTAATTGTGCTGATATGGGTATGTATGTAAGTTATACTTCGTGATTTATCTGCTTGCGCCTTCATGTTTACTTATTAAGATTACATATGAACATTTATTTGCTTATGCTGATATGATGCTAATGACCTGTTTATTATGTAAGATACATATTTGCTGCTTTGCGTATGGATTGCATATTTATACATTTCTGTTTGTTGTCATAATTCTGAGCAATTGGAATAGCAAGTGACACTTGACACAAGAAATACTCCACATGTTTGCTTCTGTTTTGCCATGATTCTTGAAGTGGTGTACACACTGTGAAATATTACGATCATTCACACTCCGTACTCGTACTTACTTACTGAGAGTTATTCAAACTAAAGGCTGTTAGAGGTCATGTATGCATTTCTTTTATTTAATGATGGACAAGGTAACCAAAATGTATTTATAATTCATAATGAGTAGAATATTTGGGTCAGATGGATTACACAGAGGTTGTGTGTCGACATTGGGTCTTCAGATTGTATGGGATGATGAATTGAAGTTTGCACTAGGATTTTATCTGTACTTGTTCGAGGAGACTGACTAGAGGAAAGAGTTGTTATGGAAGTGAAATGATATTGGTGATAAGGTTTATATGTACCGACGTATTGAAGAGGTATTATTGAGGTATTGAGATTGTGTGAAGTTGATGATTATTGGAGTTTTGGTGGACAAGAGGTAAGGTAAATGATATTGATGATAAGGTTTATATGTATCGACGTAAGACGTATTATTGAAGTATTAAGATTATGTGATGCTGATGATTATTGGAGGTTTGGTGGATAAGAGGTAAAGTAAGTGAGGAGTATATTTTTTGTTGGTCTATATGGAACAAGGAGAATGAAGATGGCAGACTAGAACACTCAAGTGGAAGGAAGATTGTCTACACACACACTTTGTTAAATCAATAAGCAGTAAATACTTTTTTTGGAGAGAGGAAGTAATTGCATATCTTGGCACACTGACAGTTGTTCAGCAACTGTACACTTGGATCTGGCTTGGCAAACATTGGTCTTGACATGATGACTATGACGTTGACTAACTATTATTGACTGTTATACACTGTTGCCACTACTACTTGATACACATGTTGAACATCAAATTTTGACAGAATTGCATTTACACAGTTAACACTATTCAATTACACAGTAGTACTTAATGTGGATGAAAGATGAGTGAGTGTGTTTCGTGTGTTTTCCCTTCCTAATCCCAAATAATTGGTACCGACCTATCTCCTAAATATTATTTTACTTGTTTGTTGTGGCTTGCACTGACACCCATAAATATTATAGGTTTACTGATATTTGTGTATTTGTAATATTTCATAAGACAATTATCTGATATCATTTGTGTGTTTATCATAATTTGTATGTTTAGTGTAAGAGCATTGATAATAATTTTGTAAAAGCAATTGTGTGTGCGTTCAAACTGTTGTTCGTGCTTACACGTATTAACATTGGTGGGTGCCACTTGGAAATGTTTAATTACTGCTGATGAACTGTCTAATTAGTGATAGTGAATATTATGGACTGTTACCTGCACTTGTTCAACATGATGGGTGCCACTTGGAAATGTTTAATTTCTGCTGATAAACTCTGATGAACTGTCTCATTAGTGATAGTGAATATTATGTACTGTTACCTCCACCTGCTCAACATTGGTGGGTGCCACTGATGGAATTGCTTCTACTGAAATAATGTCACTTGTTGGTGTCTGCACCTCCTCAACATTACTGGGTGCCACTGATGGAACTGCTTCTACTGAGATGATGTCAGTTGTTGCTGTCTGCACCTGTCAACATTACTGGGTGCCACTGATGGAACTGCTTCTACTGAAATAATGTCACTTGTTGGTGCCTGCACCTGCTCAACATTGCTGGGTGCCACTGATGGAACTGCTTCTACTGAAATAATGTTACTTCTTGCTGTCTGCACCTGTTCAACATTGCTGGGTGCCACTGGTGGAACTGCTTCTACTGAGATGATATCACTTGTTGCTGTCTGCACCTGTTCAACGTTGCTGGGTGCCACTGATGGAACTGCTGCTATTGAGATAATGTCCCTTGTTGGTGTCTGCGCCTGCTCGCCATTTCTGGGTGCCATTGTTGGAGCTGTTTAAATACTGCTGTTGAGATGTTATGAGACTGCTATTTGCACCTGTTGACCATTGCTGGGTGCTACTGTTGGAACTGTCAACTACTCTGAGGAGTGCTATTTGTTTAATGAACTATTGAAAAGATTTTATGTGAATATTTGTATAAACTGATTTTTTGTGTATTTACTGTTTATGAAATGTTGTGAGACTCTTACCTACACCTATTCGTCATTGCTGGTGCCATTGATTGAATGATACTTGCGTAAACTATTATGTAAAATCACATGTATGAAAGCATTTGTATTCCTTACTATATTTTATATATTAAGTTATTGAAGGGTCAGTACAAACCCAAAATTTATTTAGTTATGTGATATTTACTTATTAATATTATCTTTTATTTTTGTCAGTATTTTTTTGGACGAATTTGGTGCTATTTTCACCACCAATGCTGGCAAAAATACCATCAAATTCTAGCCCGTGGAGGAGGGGCATACGAAAGGTGGCTACACTGAGTCACAGCGCCAGAGATTGACCCAAAGAGTATTATTCAGCCGCCTCCACTGGCAGTAGTAGTTCGGAGGTTGCCGTGGGCAGGGCTTGTTGAGACGATGTTGATAGCAGTACTAGTTGTGAGCATGTCGTGTGCAGTTGTTCTGATGGGCTAGACACCCGATGCTGTTCGATTGGGGATGTTGTAATGATCAGAGTGTATTTTTTCGTCAATATATATGAGGTAATAAATTTTTTTTTTTGTATCTCAAATTTCCTAAATAACAATGCTTCTTGGACACAGGTTCAGTCAACAAAGCATCTGGCTTGTGTTCATGTATTAGAGTGTAATTCTGATTTCTATGTGCAATCATAGTATTTCTGGTTTTTTTAAGTACTTCATTGTAAATGGCGCTTAAAGCATCTTGTCGTATTGAGGAAGAACCGTGCCAGATGTGTACGTTGAATCACACTTCCACACACAGAACAGTTACACTTGTGCTTTGTTGTTTCGTAGCTTTTATAGTTACTGGGGACTTAATTAATTAATTGTGTTAACGGAAATTTCCTTTCATTCTTTGTTGTTATTCTATGCAGTCAGATTGCGGAGTAATACTAGTCAGGGCCAACCGGTTACGAGGCTTCGTAGCCGGACATACAGCTACTAAAAATATTTGCATTTTATTCAGTTAAGCCCCCATGCAAACATCGGAAAATAAAATTGTGGATATTTAGATGATTATTAGTTTGGCTTTAGGAAAGACAAAGGTACCAGAGCGGCAATTCTGACGTTGCGCTTTATAATAGTGGGAAGACTAAAGAAAAATCAATACACGTTCATCTGTTTTGTCAACATGGTAAAACCGTTCTCAAAGTGAAATGGCACAAGATGTTCGAAATTCTGAGAAAAACAGGAGAAATCTATACTGGGAGACGGATAATATACAATATGTGCAAGAGCCAAGAGGGAATAATGGGAGTGTGGGTGAAAAAGGGTGTAAGAGCCGGATGTAGTCTTTCGCCCCTACTATTTAGTCTGTACATCGAAGGAGCATTGATGTAAATAAAAGAAAGGTTCAGGAGTGGAATTAAAATTCAACGTGAATGGACATCAAAGATATGATTTGCTGATGACATTGGTATCCCGATAGAAAGGGAAGAACAGTCCAATAAGTATAGAATATGGATTGTGAGTAAATGGAAGAAAGACGAAAGTAATGAGAAGTAGCAGAAATGGAAACAGCGGGCAACTTAACATCAAGAATGATGGTCATGAAGTAGATGAAGTTAAGGAATTCTGCTATCTAGGCAGCAAAATAACCAATGACAATCGGAGCAAGAAGGACATCAAAAGCAGACTAGCAATAGCAAAAAGGACATTTCTGGCCAAGAGAAGTCTATTAGTATCAAACATAGGCCTCGATTTGAGGAAGACATTTCTGAGAATTTACGTTTGGAGTATAGCATTGTGTGGTAGTGAAACATGGACTGTGTGAAAACCGGAACAGAAGAGAATCGACGAATTTGAGATGTTGTGCTACAGATGAATGCTGAAAATTAGATGGACTGATAAGGTAAGGAACGTGGAGGTTCTGCTCAGAATCGGAGAGGAAAGGAATATGCGGTAAACACTAACAAGAAGAAGGGACAGGATGATATGAAGTCTGTTAAGGTAGCAGGGAATGACATCCATGGCGCTAGAGGCAGCTGTAGAGGGTAAAAACTTTGTAGAAGGACAGAGATTGGAATACATCCAGCGAATACTTGTGGACGTAGGTTGCAAGTAGTACTCTGAGATGAAGAGGCTGACGCAAGGCCGTTTGAAACCAGTCCGAAGACTGATGAAAAAGAAAAATCCATCTACGTTTTCCTTCACCTTTACTACTGTTGATTTCACCAGTTCGTTTGATATCTCGGTTTTATAATATTACCACTAGGTAATCGAATGATGTGACCAGCTACCTAAGTTTACTACTTCATTTGCTTAATTTGTCACTGGATAGCCCACTGTTGGGTTCTCTCTACCTTTTAAGAACGCTGTCAGTCAATGCACGATTGGAAATGCTAAATCGTTCACCGCTCCTTTACAGTCATCCAGCTGTCCTGTTAGCACAGGAGTGTCTTAAATCATTATGATAGTGCTGTCGGCGCTTAGAAATAAATATAACGAAGAACAGTCCTATGACACTTCTTCGGACTTAGTAGATGGTACTTTCGTTTCTGTTAAACTTCCACTGGTCACTACAACATACTTACTCGAAACGTCATACATATTTGATTCAATTACATGTTTCAGAAGATATGTTAGTTATAAGTCGACACTGTGGCACAGTGTTGAACTCCTTTGGGAAAAGTAGGAACACGGAGTTTATCCCTCACAACATGTGACTCCACTTTGGAGATTATCGGTTTAAATTGTCAGACGAAAACAGAAGAGGGTATGACTTACAGATACTGATCATCACATTACCGACAGTATTTTATAATAAATGCTAACCCCTCCATTTTACCTACTGAAATGATACCGTGGGCGGTTGGGATGGTTTGTCTTTGCCAAGTGGGTATGTTAAGCTTAGCAGATGAAGTTTCTATAATGGAGTAAATTAATTTTGGAAGTATCAGCGATATCAGGAACTTTTCTCTAGCTGAACAGAGTCAGATTCTGCTGATAATTTACGAACTTATTCACTAATAATGAGATTTAACTGAGGCTCCTTTTTGTGTGAGAACATCGTGAAACTTCTTGAAGACAAGTGGGGCTTTAGGTAGACCGAACAACGGTCCCCCAGTATAATGAGTGAATCCCTTCATCGGTGATCGGCCACAACTTGTCGTGACAAGGGAAGGATACCGTTTGTTCTCTCAGCATGACTCCATCGCTCTAGCAAAACGTGCAGCGACATTTGTGGAACCACTTACAACACAACGCTCACCATCCTTTTGTAAACTTTTGCTTATGGAATTTCGTGTCAGAATGAATGTCTGTTATGCCAGAAAACACACTTTTCTCATGTAAATAGAACTGACACTTTATTTGCCGGCCGCTGTGACCGGGCGGTTCTAGGCGCTTCAGTCTGGAACCGAGCGACCACTACGGTCGCAGGTTCGAATCCTGCCTCGGGCATGGATGTGTGTGATGTCCTTAGGTTAGTTAGGTTTAAGTAGTTCTAAGTTCTAGGGGACTGATGACAGATGTCAAGTCCCATAGTGCTCAGAGCCATTTGAACACCTTATTCGTAAACATAATGCTCTGTACAAACATTATACCTTGTTCCTGGTACATGTATGTTGTTCATCACATTTTCATAGTTGTCTAACTGATTTTACAGTTCTCTTTCAATAATTAGCCTACCTTCGTCACTAGATGGTTAACGTGGCTGACTGCCACGCGGAGGACTCGTTTTCTGGTATATACTTCCAAGGCGCTGGTGATACGGAGAATGCTGTACTCAGTCTTGTGAGTGTATCTTAGGATTTATTTGAAGGAAAACCATCAGCGAAGCAGGTCAACAGCAGAAATGTTTGACCAAGAGAGTGGTGCGCTGCGCACATTCTGTTACCTAGCGACGTTCGGTGAAGCCGTTAACAGAGGACGGCTCAAAGACTAGTGGATGTTTGGGTCTGTTATTTGGCTTAAAGTAGGTCATATCCTCCAGTTTGAATGATTTATGATCCATGGGTAACGGAAATTATAACATTACTGAAATATACTCAGAATCGTGTAGCTCACAGCAACATCGTACGTATCGTAAGTACCGCAACACAGATATGGGTAGTTCAGCGCTATCTGAATGATGATACCTCGGTTTCGTAGACCATCTACTGAATTTCAATTGCAACCACAGTTTTTTTATGGCTGGAAGAGCAGCCAGACATGACTTCTTCTTCTGGAGATATGTGAAGAGCCTAGTTTGCGAGAGTCTGGTCGAAATTCAAATGGATCTGCTTCCTAGATCTGTCGCAGCCGCGGAAGTACTATGCCCAGCATTCTTGAACGTGTAAGGGAATCGACGGTACTCCGCTGTATCCGCCGTCGTGATCATGGTGGTCGACAACAGTATCTATGAGGGAAGAGCTCCGCATTTGTCTCAAGTTGAACACTGTACACTGACAAGAATGATTGAACACACACTGATAAAAGTAGGGGACAAAGTGTCACGGATATGATAATCGAGTTGGGGTGGCTAACATGAAAACAAAGGCGTTTTGCTTCGTGGTGAGAACTTTTCACGAAATTTCAATCACCACGTTTCTCCTCTGAATCTGGAAATATTTTACTGCCGCCAATCTATATAGAGAGAAATGTTTATCGTAATAAAATAAGAAAATAAGAGCTCGTGCAGAAAGATTTAAGTGTTCGTTTTTCCCACGCGCTGTTAGAGAGTGGTACAGTAGGTAAATGGTCTGAAGGTGGTTCGAAAAACCCTCTTCCAGCAACCCAGAATGAACTGCTGAGTAGTGACGTAAGTGTAGACGCTGATATACAGGTTTCGCCTGAGGGTTGTTGAAATTCTCAGAGTTTTCTGCTGTACGTCAGGGTAACTGCATGTTATTTGCACAGCAATCAAGGTAATTAGAGTAACCAGTCGAATAAATCATGATTACATCATTAATCTGTAATGAGCCATCGGAGACCGCAGCTTCCTTACACCAAAATAATCAGAAAATATCCCTGAATAAGGTTCCAAATTTTTTCCATTGTTTTCGGATTCACAGTGTATGTTCTCAGCTATATTTCGCAAGAGGGCGGAGCTACTTCTGGCTGCACTACCATTATACACCTAGCTGGTGCATTTGCGAATGCTACTTGGGAAGATGGGAAGTGTGATTGTCTGTGTGAAATCTAATTTCTCTGATGTTTCCGTCGTGATTTTTTCACGAGATGTTTATGGTAAGATTTAATATATTCTCCGACACTCCTCTCTCACAAATCTCTGCGATATGCTCGTACAACGTCTCTTTGTCGCGTCTTCCATAGGAATATAATGAGCGTCTCGTAGCGCTCTAGCGCCTTCTGCTGAAACCGTAATGAAACACGCCACTCTTCGTAGGATATTGTGTAAATCTTCTAGTAATTCTACCTGTTAAGCAATTCATTGATAAGCAATATTCGTGAATCGTTTTTAAGCCACTTATTTTGTGGATGAACGAAATTTATTTCATATTCCTCCGAAGAATCTGCATTGGGATCTGATTTTCCTAAAATTAGTTTTCTTTGGTCCTTCTACTTCATGCTGCTCCGGGCGGTTCCTCACAGGTCTTTTAGGCTTGTTAGTGTCTCCATTGTTTTGTCGTCTATAGTGTTATCAAACATCAATTGATTTCTCCATATATTTATGCTGAACAAATATGTACGTTATAAATTTTGCAACGAATAGCAAATCAAGTATAGTTTTTGGAAGTTCGGCTAATGAAACTTTAAGTGGTGTTAGTAAATAGCTCCTCGACAATTATTTGTCGTTAAACTGCAAAAAAAGAAAAAGACTGTGCTCATTTCAGAAATTGTACGAGGGTTCTTCCCACTATATGTTAAAAATTTGACAAGTACGTAGAAAAGCCTCTCGGTGTTACATTACTGATATACAATTTGACAATTAATGCTGCTGGAAGGACCACACGCCAGAACTGCTCAAGCGCCTAAACAATTCCTTATTTACAATGTCAATGTTGTCAGAAATACATTATATAAAAATAAGGAATATGTCCTTCTTTCGCCACTTTCATTCCGTAATTGTATATGGGACAAGGTTTAGTGGTAACTAATAAAACTAACGTAAAAATTTCCGAGTCCAGAAACTTGTAACACAAATTATTTGTGCTGAAAACTCAAGGAATGCCTGCAGAGGCCTGTTCAAGGAACTGGGGATACTATCTACTGCTACACAGTACATTTATTCTTGTATGACATTTGTCATTAATCGTGTACCTATTTTTCCAACCAACAGCTCAGTTCTTGGAATTAGTATTAAAGGTTAATCTTCACTAACATTTTCAGCCTCTTGATTTGGTCTAGAAAAGTGTCCATTGTGCAGGAACATATATTTTCACTAATTTGCCATCCGCCATAAGGGGATTAATTACTAATGAAATTCAGTTTAACATTGGTGACCAATGCCTCCTACTCATTGACAAATAGAACTGATTGATGCATGTATATACGACTGATAATATCAGATAACCTGTGCGTTACAGAAAATCTATTCAATACGTCTTCAGCGCAGCCACACGATCAGTGTAAATAACTGTTGTAAACTGAATTTCCTCTGTGATGACTCGTGGCTACAGAACCTAGAAGTTATAATATTCACCATAGTGTATCCTATACTTACATGCTTTGCGAGAAATTTGTTATTGGCACTTAAATGAATGTTTCAGAGTTTTCAGTGATTTCATATCCATAAGAACCATTCCACTTAACATCTATGGAATTAATATTAGCAGATCTCTTCTCATTTTGTACCCATCTAAGGGAGAGCTGGGGAAGTATGAACGGCGTGTAATCCATAAACAGTCAATATTTGAAGCTCACAATAAACGACATGACTTCTGACTACTGCTGCCATATGGTAACACATATAGGTAATAAATAGAGACATAAAAGCGCCAATTGAGTGAGTGTAGCGTGTATTAATGGTTAATCCTAACCAGACGTACGCAAACATCGCAGCACCCACATCCTGCGACACCTCACTTTAGTGAATACTAACCCTTATGCAGAGATGGCAGTAGACCTTTTGTGTTGGCCATCATGCCGGTGTGGGCGTGGAGGGGCTCCACCTCTTGATAAAGAAAGCCAATTGAGTTGTGGAATACGTGAGAGTGAGGCAAATAAAACAGGATAATTTCTTGTTGTTTCCAACAGACGGAACTGAGAAGGTAAGGTTACAGTTATTACTGATTTACTTTCATCAGAATGTTATTAAGACCAGTAAATAATCATTGCATCGATTGCTTTTTTAAATATAACGGTTTAACACAGAGAATCTCGTCGCTTTAGTGTGTAGTGGCGGCCTGGGATAACAGAGCGCAGAGGAAAAGCTGGTGCACACTCTCATGAAATATAAGCTGGACGAGGCTGAAATGCAGAAGTAAGGAATAAAAACAAGCAACAGACTGGGGTGATGAAAAAGAATGGGGAAGCTGTATGTGGGTGATGTACTGAACAGCCAGTAAACCATAAAAACAAAACCAGAAGTAAGGAGGAAACGCCAGGCATCGCAGGTACCAGACCTTTCTAGACTTTGTGATGATGTTGATAATGATGATGATTATGACAGTGTGTTGGCGCATTTAAGATGCAACCTACACAGTACAAAATGTAATGAGTTATTTCGCACTTGTGGAGAAACAGGTAAGACAAATAATACATATTTACAAAATAAAAAGAGATCTGCTAACATTAATTCCATCTGTCTTAAGTGGAGTGGTCCCCATGGACGTGAAATATTTAAAAACTCTGAAACATTCATTTAAGAGTTGATAACACATTTGTGCTGTGCTTGGAATCATGTTTCCTGTGCTCGATAAGGGACACCCCAATACATGACTGACAGCTTATCTGAGCGATGGGCATTCCAAAAACTGTTCAAATGTGAAAGCAAAAATGATTACACACTCCATGTTACTTTTTAAAAACATTTGAATATTCTGAGTTCCTAACAGCAATTGATAGGTAATTTAAGTGGCGATTATTTTCATTCATATAACCTTCCCCTCTGAAGCACACACTTTCTGAACCATTGTGAGTAATTACACCATGGAGTAGGGCATCGGGCTCCATCGCGTGTTTATTTTATTTTATTTTTTTTGAGTCATCTGTTTCATGGTTTGATGATATTTTCATCTAAATTTCATTTTACCATTTCTTACACTTTATTACTATTTTTCACTATTTTTTACTGTTACTATTTTTTACATTTACATTTATTTAGTGTCGTAAATGTAGAGAAACTATAGCAGTCTTTCATACAGTTAGTTTTAGCTTACTTGTTATGATACATAATAAACTGACCAATTCATACGGTATATCAGGTGCATGTATACAGGTGTTAAAATATTAAAATATAGAACTAAATGAAAAGTCCAGTAGTCTGCAGTAGCTGTTTTTATTTAAGTCTACTAGGGACTTGCTCAATTATTTTTGCAACTTTTAAGCTGTATCTTTATTCTGGTGTATATCATACTATGTCATAAAGTACAGAGATCTATTGCAGAATGTCACAGAGTAACTTCGTGGCTAGGGAAAGTTCTCAGGCTTCATTTGGCAAAACCATCATTAATGATGAATGTGCAGTATTTGTTAAAATCATGAACCATCATCACTTCACTGATTAAAATATGTTTTTGTGAACCTATTGTAAGATGGCAAGAACTATTCCCCTTACATGAAGTCGTTAAAGATCACCTAACTCACGTTGAGCGAACAATAGGGCTGAACAAAAATGACTGACAAGGCACAATGCATCATGTAGAGGGTATAGTGTGGACGTATTGGAATAATTAATGTCGGCTGATGTAAAGTAATTCACATGACATGAAAAATTTGTGGAAACATGTTGATTTACTGGAGGCCAGTTTATCCCAGGGAAGTATTCAGAGTTGAACGTGGCCGGCTGAGGAGCAGCGAAGGGAAGCAACAATAGGCAGCTTAGGGCAGCTCAAGCTCTGAGAAAGCGGTAACGGCGCGCAGCCTCCAGCTGCCTTAAGATAAATGACAGTGAGTGGGTGGTTGACTCCATGCTGGTGTACCGGGAAGCAGTTGGAGAACTTGTACGCCTGTTGATAAATGTTCATCGTCCTGTTTTCAGTGAAACATTCGAGAAAACCGTGCAAAGCTACGGTGGAGTGGTTAACAGAGACCAAAATACGCGTGTTCATGACTATAGCAACTTCACGCTGAATTCATGGTCTGCAGAGTCTGAAGTAAATCAGGTGAAGAGCGACAGAATGAAGTACGCTGGCCTCCAATGGGAACGTAGGACCAAGAAATTTGAAGTACTCTCCTGGGAGTCCGAATTCCGGAAAAATTGGTGTTTTGTGCAGACGCTAATCTTGATGGGTGGCCTGGGAGGAGCTAAATAGCAGAAGTTGAGAGGAAGAGAAATTTTGTTGGAATTTGTTCACTTCCCAGAGCAGGCACTGGTCGACACTGGGAAGCGACATATAATTAACGCGACTTGTGCTGCAATTGGCGTAACTGATTTTGCTGGAGGGGAAACCGAGGTGAAGAGCAGAATGGGAGAAGTCTCCATAGGTGTCTTCCATTCCCAGCTTGCCTAGAATGCAGATGTGGCGTTCTTGACTCAGCTTGCCTGAGAAAGAGTGAGCATCTCTGAAGTTAAGGACTTAGCAAATGGAACGACTGAGCTTGAGGATAGAAAGTTTTGGTTCAGCTATGTACTGAGCCAGATAGCTAGGAGTGAATAGATGAGCGCAGCCTTGCAGCACCACGAGGCCCGCCGACGTCATCACAATGATGCTGAATTCGGTGATATTGCACCTGCTCTGGCTTGAATTACGCCACATTAATTTGTTGGATCATGTCGGCAAAGTTTCCACAAGGATTTCATGAGGCTTGTATTGGGGAATTCTTCTCGCACTTCGTGCTACGCCTGAGTCAGTCGATAGGAATTAATTTTGATTTATCGTGCTTTACTCCATGTAAACGCAATTTATTACCACTGCCTGATAGGAGTCATGTAATGTGATGATGGAAGGTCGGGAATTAAAATAAATTTATGTTAATTGACTGCATCTATTTTCAATCAAGTAGTTGAAATCCCAAGTCATTTTCTTAATTAATTTTATGTTGAACATTTGCATCTGGTGTTCAATAGCTGAATATAACATCAATGTGAACCCATTTTTAATTGAAAGTGATCAATTCTGAATCAGTTAATGTCAACACTGCCACCGCAGTTCAAACAGGAGTCACTGGGCCTTATTACTTTCTTTGCGTTATCCGATTTTGCGGCTGTTTTGCACTCTCTGTTGATCTGTTAGTCAATTAGCTGGGGTGAACACATGCCAAAACCAGATAAGTCACGGGTAGGGTGCTACACTATGTCAAGCAATGGACATTGCCCTTCATAAATGTAAAGTTGTTATGAATATGTCAAATTTATCTGCGTGCACACTTATTCATCCACTCTCCCTTATTATATATTTCTATGAAATCCTACATCGTTGGGTATATCCTCATAATGATCTACAGAGAAGAATTATGTTGAATCTAGTCAACTGCCAGTCCTCGCACAATTCTTCGCTTCTCTGCAGGTCATCCTGCACTTCGCTGGTCTTCTGACGCTGCAGCCTGCCAGCCAGAAGAGAGAGCAACAAATAGCAGCGCGTATGCAGGAGCCGGCCTTCTAGTGGTGACGTCACGAGGTCGGCCAGTGGCGCAGGTGCTGCCGCCTGCGGTCAGCAAACGTCTCCGCCCCTGGGTGGCCCGGCAGATCGCGTGACGCGCAATCGGCCGTGTAATTACGGCTGCGGCCACCACGGGCCTCGGTGCCACCTTCTCGCCCGGAATTACCTGTTGTTCCAGCGGGCCTAAATTACGAGTATTCCGTCTCCCGTGACAGAACAATGAGCGGTGCACAATGAGGGGCCGGCCTTGTCTCCGAGTGGCCACCGCCGCTGGCCCGACACTTGTCGGTCAACGAGATTCGTTTCTCTGCCTCCGCGAGGGACAACAGCACGACGACACGGCGGACGCATTTAGTTCAGAAGGTAAGTAGCAGTTATTTGGAGAACTAATGACGTTCAACTGCTTCCTCTGTCGGCTTAAATTATAAGGCGCTCCCCACAGCCATTCAGCGCCGCATTACTTTTTGTATTGCCCGTGGACGTAGCATGTCGCGTTGACATTAACAGCCGGGGCGCAGCTACGCCGGGGGGACAAAGATTAGAACTCGAGATGTGCCTGCCGTCAAAAGGGACGACCACCGTGGGAAAACGTCCGAAGCTGTGCTAATGTCGTGCAATTGCAGCACAGATGTACTGCCGGGTCTTGGGAGATGTCAACGTCCCATTCTTACGCCGAGGGCCAGCTGTGAAGTACGTCTTTAGATAGAGCAGAAAATTACACACAGCGTGACACTGCAGCTTTTCATTAAGGAGACTATCGCTCTGTTATAATGATTTTTGAGGGAAAACAGAACTGTCGCATGCGACGTTCTGTCATCTGGGTCGTGCACAGTGTATCTGGGAAAGTTTCACTCCGTCCTCGTTTCCTCTTTATTAAATCAGGTTCGCATAATAACGGGACAGACCACACGCACACTCTGTCCATTCTTTATCTGAGATACTCACCTGTTCCCTGCATGTTGCGTTCTGGAAACGTATTCATTATCCGCACTATACTTTGTCCCAGCAGCGCCTGTCCTGTGAGGTACGCAGAGAAGTTTCTAAACAGTTTGGAAAGTAAGGATGAGTCGCTGGCAGATTGGTAGCGTGAGAACTGGTTGGTGCCTGCGTAATTCATCCGCCAACAACGGAAAGAGTTGGGGTATGGTAAAACACTGGATCTGTATTCAGAAGGACGACGGTTCAAATGCCCATCCAGCCACATAGTAAACGCCTTAGAGCCATCTTTTCAGACACTCTGTACGCGTTTATGCTGGTAACGCCACGTAGCGCTCTGCATGAAAATCACTGGCTGTGCTGTGTGAAGTCTGTGGCTGGTTTGCATTGCTGGAATTTGCTATTGTAGTGTTTGGCAGTTGGCTGTTAACAGCGCGTAGCGTTGCGTAGTTGGAGGTGAGCCGCAAGCAGTGGTGGATGTGGGGAGTGAAATGGCGGAGATTTGAGAGCGGATGATCTGGACGTGTGTCCATCAGAGAGAGTAAATTTTTAAGACTGGATTTCATGAACTGATATATATTATGATTTTTCAACACTATTAAGGTAAATACATTGTTTGTTTTCTATCAAAATCTTTCATTTGCTAACTATGCTGTCAGTAGTTAGTGACTTCCCGTAGTTAGAATCTTTTATTTAGATGGCAGTATTGGCGCTCGCTGTATTGCAGTAGTTCCAGTAACGAAGATTTTTGTGAGGTAAGTGATTCATGAAAGGTATGGGTTATTGTTAGTCAGGGCCATTCTTTTGTACGGATTATTGAAAGCCAGATTGCGTTGCGCTAAAAATATTGTGTGTCAGTTTAAGCAAAGTCATTTATAATTTTTCTAAGGGGACGTTTCAACTTTGTAACCGTAATGGCATCGGAACGGAGGTTGAAAGACGAAGGTTGAAACACTAAACGCCTCTTTACAAAACGGAATCATTGAGAGAGCTCGCACTGCAGTCATAATGACAAGTATCGAAATAATAAATATAAGCAAGGACTTTAGTTGGCTGTAATGTTATTTACATTAAATCGAGCGATTTGCTAATTTCGACTCCTTGTCATTGTCAAATAGTCGAAATTAGCTAATCGCACGATTAAATAAAAATCACATTACAGCCTATTACGGACCATGTTTACGTTTATTAAGCATATGGAGGCCGTGGATCTCCACAAATACAAATTTTTAAGATATCGAAATACATGACCTTAGGGTAGAAAAACAATTGAAATCCTTCTAGAAAGAAATGCCGTTCGACCTGATGGGATATCAGTACGATTTGACGTAGTGTATGCAAAAGAACTTGTGCATCTTCTAGCGGCACCGTAAAGTACAGTATATTGATGGAGCAGCAAAGTGTTCATGGTGACTGAGAGAAAAGGAAAGAAAAAAAAAGAAAAAAGTCACACTTCCAAGGAGTCTCGTCGAACAGACTCAGCAACCTCTACGCCTATATCTGTGACTTTGGTCTGTTGTAGAGTAATGGGACATTTTTATTCTCCTGGAGACTGAAACTCTCTTTTGTAAGTTTGCTTTGTACGAAGGAAAATGGGTAAAAAAAAAAACGATTGCTTTTGACCCAGAAGCATCAGATACCGGCTTCCAGATTAATGCTGTGCTCTTTGACTTCCGGGAGGCGTTCGAGACGGTTCGGCACTTCCGCCTAAAGAACAAAACACAAGGTTACGGACTGGACTCAAAGTTTCTAGCAAACATAACACACCATGTCATTCTTCGGAAATGAAAGTAACTTTGGGCATACCTCAAGAGACTGTTACAGGACCATTACTTCTCACAACGTCTGAAGTTTCATGAGACTTTTCGTAGATGATATATGCGGAGAAGTCATAACGCTAGAAAATTTTGGTGGAATGCAGGAAGACCTGCAGAGGATGGGGGCCGGTTGCTGGGTTTGACCGTTTACTCTCAACATAAAACAGTGAAGAGTGTCTCTCATAAATAGGTAGAAAGACCTGTTACTCTATGATTACACGTTTGCAACATAATATCTGGAAGCAGTTACATCAATGAAGTATCTGGGCCCGCATCTCGTGGTCGTGCGGTGGCGTTCTCGCTTCCCACGCCCGGGTTCCCGGGTTCGATTCCCGGCGGGGTCAGGGATTTTCTCTGCCTCGTGATGGCTGGGTGTTGTGTGCTGTCCTTAGGTTCGTTAGGTTTAAGTAGTTCTAAGTTCTAGGGGACTGATGACCATAGATGTTAAGTCCCATAGTGCTCAGAGCCATTTGAACCATTTTGAAGTATCTGGGAATATGTGCACTGAGTGCTTCAGAGTGGAACGGCGACATAAAACTAATCGCAGATAAGGCCGGTGCCAAACAATTTCATTCGAAGAATCCTAGGGAAGTGTAGTTTGCCTACAAAGGAGGTAGCTCATAAAACCCTCTTTCGAGCAATACTTGAATGTTGCTCGCCAGTCTGGGGTGCATACCAGATTGGATGGGCAGAAGAAACAGACAAGAACCAAAGAAGAGCAAGACGTTTCGTTACAGATTCATTTAGTAAGCACGACACGAAAAGTGTCACAGATATGCTCAGCCATCTCCAGTGTCGGACGATGCAATAAAGACGTTCTGCATCACGGTATGGTCTAATATTGAAGATACGAGAGCGTACCTTCCTAGAAGAGTCGACTAGTGTATTGTTTCCTCTTCTGCACATCCCGCGAAAAGCCTATGAAGGAGACATTCGAGTTCGCACGTAGGTTTACGATCAATTGTTCTTCCTCATTCGCGAATGTAAAAGGAAACGACGACGTGGAAACAGGTATTGATAGTATGTAAATTTAGATTTAGGGTTTACCGTGATTTTCCCAAAACACTTACGGCGAATACTTCGTGGTTCATTTGATAGGGCACTGCAGATTGCCTTTTGCTTTTGGCATTCTTCCCCAAGCTTTCCTCATCCGGCAACAGTACCACCCGCGAATAGCGAGTCTCGGGAAAGTTAACCACCTCGACTGTTCTCCGAAGAAAAATATATTCAATAGCATGTTTTGTTCACCATTAAGATTTTATTCTCTAATAACCAGAGTCGTTTCGTTTAATGATTAACGAAAATAGGATGTATTTTTATCTTCATCTGTTCACACATAGAGCAGTGTTCTTCGCCCGGTTCGGTCACTGGAAACATTTTCAGTCTCTTCCCAACATAGTTGGCATCTCTCTGGTTTTCTTCAAGAATATGACGGCAAGACCACCCGTATAGAAAATAAATGTCATAAATCAGTTAGCTGTGATGAAAGGTAAAATACGCGTGGTCTTCGCGCCAGATTCTTACAGAAAACCACAAATGCCAACTATGTTGAAACGAAACTGAAAATGTTTCCAGTGATCGAACCGGGTGAAGAACACTGCTCTGTGTGTGAACAGATGAAGATAAAAATAAATGCTATTTTCTTTAATCATTTGACGAAACGACTTTGGTTATTAGTCTCAGCGCTAGAGGGCGCGCAATTACCACGCATTGGGAATCAGCTAAGTATTCGGACAGTAGAATGCATAAGAGGCTCACCGTGACCGCTATTGGCAAAGGGCAAGGGCTTCACATCTGCTAAGATCTGGAAGTTTTAACTGATGGAGCACGGTAATGCTGCATGTCACGTCAAAAGGGCACCTGAGGCAGTTGCACCAACACGGAAGGAACCTGCAGAGCACTACATTTTCCCTTTTCTAACATGTGCTTGAGAAACCTCCGTATTTGTAATTGCTCAGCTTGTGAAGATTCAGATTATCAGAGCTAAAAACTGTACCTTCTGTGTCACGGTGACCAGTGTGCCTGCTTAGTTAAGTTCAATTTTCATTTTTTTCTTCGTAAAGTGGCCGTCGCGCATAAATTACTGAATTCAAATTGTTGTTCTTGTTATAGTGCCTGTTGTGTCACTGAAGTTCAGATTTTCTAGTATTTGGTAAAGTGACCGTTGGGCCTAATCACTGAATTCAAATTTTAATAGTTTTTAATAAGGTGGCCGCTGGGCTTAGTTGTTGAATTCAAATTGATGCTTGTTACGTTCACCCTTTTTTAATTTATTTATTTTAAAAAATGTAATTTTTGGTAAGAATGGCCTGCTACATGTGACTGTTCCAGATCTGTCTCTTTTATTGTGATCACTGGAGGTGATTAAGTGTTGTTCTAATTTTTCTTTTAATAAATGTTGTTAAGAATAATTCGCTTAATCATCATCCCTTCTACTTTCCTGTCACTCAGTTACAATTATTAGCTATCACTACAACGGCGGTTACCGTTGCTTAGGTTTCTTAATATCAAGGAGGATATTGTGAGCTTAAGAACGTCCTTACCTCTGCTTAAGACAAGCCAGATAATACCAACTATACAATGCAAATTAGTGTAACGAAGAAAACAACATTCACATACTGCATTTTTGATGACTAAAAGTAGTCATCGGCTGCACTTCGTCCTAACATCACAACCACTCCTTAAAACGTAAAACCTGCGCAGTCAGTGTCACATTTTCGTCATCAGAAATTTAGTTCTTCAGTTTCGTGTGAGCTCCGCAATACCGTTTGGATTAAAATCACATGAATGTTTATTTCTTCCACTGTTTGCGTATCTGTAACATAAGTGTAGCATCTTTTAATGTCTTTTTATAGGAAGAAATTGGGACAAATAGCAGGAATGATCTATTAATGGAACATTTCCGAAGATAAGTGTTTGTAAACTAAACATTAAATGAGTGAAGGAAATTACACAGCCTGAAATCAAAACTGTATTAAAAACGATGGTTGGTGAGGCCATCCATGTTGTAGTTTCTTAAAAAACATTGACACACTTCAGTGGAAATGTTCTGTTACGATTAGACAAAATATCATATCCTACAAACATTTAGCAGAAAGCGAAAAGAAAAAAACGCAAGTGTATTTTCAACCAGCTATAATGACCTTCAGAGAAAAATTTTGGTGGGGAGACGCACTACTTTACAGGTAAAATGGTAACTTCATCAAGAATTACGCTATTGGGCTGTCGGGCGCACTCTCCGTAACGAAACAGTCTACCCTTCCGTGCCAAATGCGCACTCGGGGTAAACGCTAACGTTGCCACCATCTGTTGGTTTCGTGGAACCGATGGGCACGTGGAGCGGTTCCTGCTCAGTTTTTTCGGACAGAAATAATAGCGACAAATGAGCCGTAAGTCTCGACTGCCACAAGGCGATACGCATTAGTGCGGGACTAACAACAAAAACGCGGCCATGATCATCCTTCATAATTCTGTTTTTGTTGGAGCTGGTTATTAGGTTGCAGCAAACGTGGAAATGTTGGCGCCGCGGGCTGGCGCTGGGCCGGAAACAGCAGTTGCTCGGCCAGCGGTGGGCGCGGAAAAAGCGTCGCCAGGGGAGCATCGCAATGTGTGGACGTCTGGCGTGTGGGCCGCATTCAGGTGTCGTGCCGGGTCACCCACTAGCTCTATTGAGCGACTACGAACGGTGCCGAACTCTATTTCTCCTACTTTAACCCGATCCAGATACTGCACAGTCCATTTACATTAATCTGAGCGTGGCGTTCGACGCCAACGTACACTACCGGCCATTAAATTTGCTACACCAAGAAGAAATGATGATAAACGGGTATTCATTGGACAAATATATTATACTAGAACTGACATGTGATTACATTTTCACGCAGTTTGGGTGCATAGATCCCGAGATATCAGTACCCAGAACAACCACCTCTGGCCGTAATAACGGCCTTGATACGCCTGGACATTGAGTCAAACACAGCTTGGGTGGCGTGTACAGGTACAACTGCCCATGCCGCTTCAACATGATATCACAGTTCATCAAGAATAGTGACTGGCGTATTGTGACGTGCCAGTTGCTCGGCCATCATTGACCAGACGTTTTCAATTGGTGAGAGATCTGGAGAATGTGCTGGCCAGGGCAGCAGTCAAACATTTTCTGTATCCAGTAAGGCCCGTACAGGGCCTGCAACATGCGGTCGTGTATTATCCTGCTGTAATGTAGAGTTTCGCAGGGATCGATTGAAGGGTAGAGCCACGGGTCGTAACACATCTGAAATGTAACGTCCACTGTTCAAAGTGCCGTCAATGCGAACAAGAGGTGACCGAGACGTATAACCAATGGCACCCCATACCATCACGCCGGGTGATACGCCAGTATGGCGATGACGAATACACGCTTCGAATGTGAGTTCACCGCGATGTTGCCAAACACGGATGCGATCATCATGATGCTGTAAACGGAACCTGGATTCATCAGAAAAAATTACGTTTTGCCATTCGTGCACCCAGGTTCGTCGTTGAGTACTCCTGTCTGTGATTCAGCGTCAATGGTGACCGCAGCCATGGTCTCTGAGCTGATAGTCCGTGCTGCTGCAAACGTCGTCGACTGTTCCTGGAGATGGTTGTTGTCTTCCAAACGTCCCCATCTGTTGACTCAGGGATCGAGACTTGGGTGCACGATCCGTTATAGCCATGCGGATAAGATGCCTATCATCTCGACTGCTAGTGATACGAGGCCGTTGGGATCCAGCACGGCGTTCCGTATACCCTCCTGAACCCACCGATTCCATATTCTGCTACCAGTCATTGGATCTCGACCAACGCGAGCAGCGATGTCACGATACGATAAACCGCAATCGCGATAGGCTACAATCCGACCTTTATCAAAGTCGGAAATTTGATCGTACGTATTTCTCCTCCCTACACGAGGCATCACAACAACGTGTCACCATGTAACGCCGGTCAACTGGTGTTTGTGTATGAGAAATCGGTTGGAAACTTTCCTCATGTCAGCAGATTGGCCGGCCGAAGTGGCCGAGCGGTTCTAGGCGCTACAGTCTGGAACCGCGCGACCGCTACGGTCGCGGGTTCGAATCCCGCCTCGGGCATGGATGTGTGTGATGTCCTTAGGTTAGTTAGGTTTAAGTAGTTCTAAGTTCTAGGGAACTCATGACCTTAGCAGTTAAGTCCCATAGTGCTCAGAGCCATTTGAACCATCAGCAAGTTGTAGGTGTCGCCACTGGCGCCAACCTTGTGTGAATGCTCTGAAAAGCTAATCATTTGCATATCACAGCATCTTCTTCCTGTTGGTTAAATTTCGCGTCTGTAGCACATCTTCGTGGTGTAGCAATTTTAATGGCCAATAGTGTATAATGACTTCTGACAGACGGCTGGTGGCAGCTCTTGCAGTGGAGGGGTATATAAAGCATGTCGGGGGAACGCCGCAAACAGTGCAGTCGTTGTCGTAATGAAGAAACGGAGCGCTTTATCTGCCTTAGAAAAGGGCATGATTATAGGATTTCACAATAGGGTGGAAGCATTTCCGAAATTGCTCATCTCGTAAACTGCTCGCGTGGCGTCGTGATTAAAGTATACAGTGCAATGGAAAATGGCGCTATCTAAAACCGGCGCCGAGGTAACTGCCCGTCCTGATGAACCAAGGGGCTACCAACAGTGTCTACTGAACGACCGTTCAGCGAATATTACTGCGTATGGGCCTCCCTAGTAGGCACCAGGTTCATGTACCCATCGTGACTGCTATTAATCGGCGACGCAGGCTGGCATTTTCACGTCCAGTATCGCAACTGGACGTCCATTGAGTATCGACAGATGGCCTTTTCAGATGAGAGATGGCCGTTGGCGCGTACGGCGTGAAACGTCTGAAAGCAGAGTCCCTGCGATAAACTTCGGAAGGATTCAGGCCAGAGGACGGAGCGTTATGCTCTGGGGAATGTTTCCGTGGCACTCCCTGGGTGATCTCATCATTTTGCGAGGCACAGTGCATTAGTTCAAGTGTGCATCTATCCTTGGGGACCATGTCCACCCCTACATACAGTATGTTTTTCCTCAGCACGATGCCATCTACCAGCTGGACAATGCACCGTGTCACACAGCTCGCAACTTTGTCTGCGTTGTGCGAAGCGCAACAGGATGAGTTTTCCACACACCCCTGACCACCGAACTCCCCAGATTTAAAGCCAACCGAGAATGTGTGGGACCATCTCGATTGGGCTGCTCGCGGCATGGATCCTCGACCGAGAATCCTAACGCAAATGGCCACGGAACTGGAGTCGTCACGGCTCGACATCCCTCTTGGGATTTTCCAGGCCCTCAAACATTCTCTCCCTAAGCATCTCGCGCAGCTGTCCATGCTGCAGAAGGTGGTTATTCAGGTTTCTGACAGGCGGTATCATTAGTGTGGCTCGATAATATATATCCACTACTTGTTGATTTAAGTTAACACTGGATAGTGGCTGAAGCGTACACGTGTTATAATAGATTCCTATCGCTCATGAAATTTCTCTGCTCGTCGTTTCCAAGCAACGGCATGCGCAGCGTCTCATCAGACGGCGTGGAATCGTTTGATGAGTTCAGCTGAACGCACGTGGGCTCCTGTCTGGCCTCAGTGTCTTCTGGCGTTCTGTTTAGTTGCTGGGGTCGCTCACTCAGGACGGTGGTCCGATTTGTTATGATGCCTGTGCCTGTGGTAACGGTGTGAATACACTTGAAGGATTGTTGCTTCCCTCTCTCATCGTGGTCGCGGTTTTGCGTCTCCGCAGTCGGCATGTTTTTCGTTCCTGCTGCCTTGGTTGTTAATGCTGCGCCGTCGGTATTTACTTACAGCAAAACTTTTCCATGTCAAGGAAATGGCGAACATCTTTGTTACATTTGAGACTGAGTCCTAGCCTATAATGCTGCGTAGCTTTGGCCAGCGAGAATTATAGTTCTCTTTATTTGGATCAGCATTCCGTGTTAATAGTATAAGCCCTCGCTATTTTAAACCTATTTGGAAACAGCAAATGAAAATTACATTTTAATATTGATTGCTCTGTGAAATTCTCATACCTGTGCTTTTCTTTACAAGAAATCCGCTTTTTTTTTTTTTTTTTTTTTTTTTTTTTTTTTTTTTTTTTTTTTTTTTTTTTTGTACTGTGTGCTTTCGTTTAGTGACCCAGACGTTAACACTGGCAATCGTTTTACTTTGTCTGTTCTCTTTAAATTGCTGAAGTACCTTTTTTATGTAAGATTACTGTGCGAAATATGTAGCTTTCGTTTCTTTAGTCGAAGTTGTAAAGGACTTGTGGTTATGTCGCTATAATGTTCACTATCTTTCTCTTTGTGTGTGTGCATGCGTGCGTGCGTGCGTGTGTGTGTGTGTGTGTGTGTGTGTGTGTGTGTGTGTGTGTGCGTTTCAGATTTGGAGGGAACGAGACATGTCTGAGACAAGCTGGTAGCCTGATGTCAACACAACATTTGTAATCAAATGCGTTTGTTCTCAGCTCTTTTGAGAACTTGTTGACACTGATTCTCTCACTGCTTATCGCATCTGAAATTCTTGTGTACAACGTTTAAAATTTTTGAATTATTAATGACTTTGTAGTGGATGTCCTAACACCTGCTCTGAGTCGTTTACTTTCTCAGTTTTAAAACGCCTTTGAGGCGATTAAATATTACAAGTTAGGTTCAGCACCATACCACTCCCAGGTTTAAGCTCTCTATTACTTCAATGCTGCCGGCCAGTGTGACCGAGGCGCTTCAGTCTGGAACCGCGCGACCGCTACGGTCGCAGGTTCTTATCCTGCCTCGGACATGGATTAGTTAGCTTAGTTAGGTTAGTTAGGTTAGTTAGGTTTAAGTAGTTCTAAGTTCTAGGGAACTGATGACCTCAGATGTTAAGTCTCATAGTCATCAGAGCCAGTTGAACCATTTGAACTTCAATGGTATCAACGCACGAGATCAGTGGACCGCAGTGGTGAGATATTGAAGTCGATTTCATGGACAAGTGCTCCAATACCTTGCAATTCCATTGGTTCTTTTCCCCCGTAACTACGAACGCTGAACTACTTAAATTTATTGGTCCTGCAAATTGACTACAACTGATTGTGTACACTAGGCGATCAGAAGTATCCCGACTCCGTATCGAATGTTTAATTGACCACTACATGTCATTAGAAGAGGACCCGCCACTATAATAGAAGATCAGGCTTTAACGTCCCGTCACATCGAGGCCATTAGAGGTGCAGAACAAGATCAAAGTGTGTCAAGGATGGGGGAGGAATTCAGCCGTGCCATGTCAAAGGAACCGCCTCGGCATTTGGCTGGATCGATTCAGTTCTATCATGGAGCACCTAAATCTGGATGGCCGGACGCGGATCGTTGCCCTCCCGAATCCATGTCCAGTGTGCTAATCACTGCTTCACTTCGCTCAGTCCTCCAGTATGAAAGGTGGCCGGGAGAGAAGCACTAACGACAGAACGGGGTAGGTCAGGAGAGCTCACTGACTTCGAATATCGACAACTTACTGAATGTCACCTGAGTAACAAATGCATCAGAACATTTAAACCCTTCTAAAGCTGTCCAATTCGACTGTTGGCCGCTTATGCACTTCCTATACCGCACAAACGAAATCGCAACAGCACCAGGCTAGTTAGGCAGTGATCATACTTTTTAGGGTTTTTAATTATCTATCTAGTTGGCTTTGGCTCATGTAAACCCGAATCAATTTGTTATTTCCTTATCTCTGGGGGATTTTTACTATTCTCGTGTTACCTTTTCTAAAACACAATTTGAGCGTATTTGAGATAATCCTAACCCAAGTTTGACTCTTGTTTCTGTATTGCGTCCTTCTGAGCTTTTCCTTAGCAGCCAAATTTTTTATTCCTAAAAACAATTCTCAACACCAGAACGGTGGTGCACAGACGTGCAACCAACTTCAAAGTTCGTTCCAGAAAGCAGTATCATATTTGAAGCATTCTACCATGTTTAATAACTCCTGTTCATGTGCTATGTCATTTTCAGGTGTGACTCCATTAGTTGTACGTAACTGAATAAAGTGTATGTTCTCAAACTTTAGGGACAGTTCATTTTTAGAGAACCTTTTAAAAACTTACTGAAAAACATCATAAACTATCTCTTCTGTTGCTTTCACTCTAATGGGATTTATTATGACACTAAAACAGATTTAACAGTAACCTTCCGGGTGTTCAGCAGAGTTGTTGTTCCCATTTACGCACAATATTTCGACTACCAACCAGCCGCCTTCCTCAGGCACTGCGAGGTTTGCTGTTATGTGTATGCTCTGTCTGGACTTCAACCAGACTGTGAGCTGTTATTGGTTTCACGCCCCCTATGTAACCGAGTTCGATTCCCGACGTCCGCCGAGCCCTTTGTTGCTGTTTTCGTTTAGAGAGCAAAGGCAATTTACTCAGCGTTTTCCAACTCTGGTGGATGTTATGGTCGTCCAGACTTTAGTAAATTGAGTGCTGGACGCAGGCGTTATTTAAACTGAAACCACCATCCCGGCTTATTAGGTTTTCTTGCCGTCTTTATTTCGATAGGCTCCTTGATTATTCTGTCCCAAAAACTTGGCGCTTGCTCCACGATGCTGGCCTCGTTGTGTTCCGTTTCATGATTATATTCGAGGCAGTGCTCAGCAATAATCTGCTCAATGTACGACATGAATCGTTCGCCTGGAATGAGATACAGACTCGGCTTTCGAACACCTAGACCGCCTTTAAAATTACAAGGAATTCTTTATATTTTAGTTGGAGAGGGTCTACTGACCTTTGCAGAAACTGGGCCAGCATAAGGCAGATCAGCGATGTTAGATTCTCTTCTTCGGTCTCAGTCTCGACCTGCTTCTCCGGCGTTCTTGACTTTTCCTCCATAGCCCACTCACTTTGATGCTCTGAGTATCCATTCGTTTGTAACACCAGTTTTAGGAGTTGTTATTCTCCGGCGAGGCTTTCCTCGTCTGAAAGCTTTCGAGCTGTTTGTGTCAGACTCCCTAGCGCCTAATATCTTTGTGACGGGTAATGGTGCCTCGAGGTGCGGAGATAGAGATCAATGTGTGTAGGTTTTCTGTATGCACACTGTGACCCAGGGATCCGTCCGATCTTCTCTTAACTAACACATCTAGCAAGGATAGGTGGCCCTCTTTTTCAAGTTGTATCATGAATTTTATATTGCGATGGAGAGAAACATGTGGGTTTCACCTTCGTGCATTCCAGTGGCTTCGCTTCATAGTGGTCCAGTAAAAACTCGCCACTACAGGTGATAACGGACGACCCATCGCCACGCCATCAGTTTGTTCATAATATTTTCCGTCGAACAGAAAGTAAGTTGACTTTAGAATTTGCGTAAAAAGTCCTGTGAAACAACCGTATAACTTTTCCGCGATTAGTTCCAACGAAACAGAAAATGGCACTCTGAGAAAGAGGGATACTACATCGAAACTGACAATAATATCCGTGTCCAGGATGCACAGTTAAGTAAGGCAACGTAAAAAATCGGAGGAATTATGAATGTGGTGTGCGCATTTCACCACATATTCTCCAAGTATGGGTTCGAGGTATTTAGCCCACTAGTAAGTACGTGCACCAGTATTTACTAACTATCGGGTTACAAGAGTACCCGTCTGCCTTAGAAAGTCCACATTATCGTGGTGGCACAGCTGCTCGTATTTTAAGACCCTTAATATTTTACATGGGAAGCCTGACTCATTGAGAAGACTCAACGTCTTCCTCTCGATTTTATTCGCAGGATCGATATCTATCTATCTGACTGCAACGTCATTCAAAAGATCGAATATCTTCCCTTGTAGTCCACACGAGACGGCAGAATCATAGCGTCGCCTTTGTCGGCTGATACAACTACACTTACCTTGCCTTCCCACAGCTTTTTCAGTGTTACTCGTTCTCCCTTGGAGATGTTTGATCACACCACTGGCGACTTGGTAAGTGCTCTACAGGTTTGGCGGCTGCTTACAGTAGGGGAGAAGCTACGAAAAAATGCTCAAATGTGTGTGAATTCCTATGGGACCAAATTGCTGAGGTGATCGGTCCCTAGACTCATACACTACTTAAACTAACTTAGGCTAAGAACAACACACACACCAACGCCCGTTGGAGGACTCGAACTTCCGACGGGAGCGGCCGCGCAATCCGTGACACCGCGTGGCCACTCCGCGCGGCTGGAGAAGCTACAACGCACTCCACGGAGCTGATGTCATCTGCCATTGGTAGCATCTTTGAAGTAGGTGCGAAATGTAGCTCCTCAGCAAGGATCTCAACTATATCCTCGTCCAGATGCTTCTGAGTGAGATTAGTTACAGTACAACTTATTGCATCTTGTTTTGGCTGAAAGTGCAAGCCATTGAATTTTGCTTTATGGCGTGCAGTTCTTTCAACTGTATTAATTTGCTTTATGGCGTGCAGTTTTTTCAACTGCATTAATTCCGCTTACGACCATATTGTACTGTCGACACAATCCCAATAATCTGCAGGGAGTTTAGTGGGAGAGTTTAGCGGATGTATAAAAATGGATATGAAGATGCACTTTTGAATTGGCATCTACCAACTGTCTAGCGTCACGACGTGCAACCCATTTATTTCTATTTATTTGTGGACGACACGTTTGTGGCATGGCCACTTGGAGCAGAAAAGTTCGTGGTAAAGTTAATCTCTATCCACTGTAATATACACACATCAAACAAAGCTTTGCATCACCCCGGTTTCCAGAAATCCTGAAAACAGACGTTGACTGTGGATATTGTATCACAGACACAGTCCCTTTGCCTGTCGGAGAAGTCACTAAACCCGTCCAAAGATGTAAACAACTATGCATGAACAGCGAATATTAGGCGGAGAGGTTCCGACTGCCGATCAGTTCCAGTTATTCCACCAGGAAGGAGGTACACGGCTCGTGTAGTTCAACCATGCATAGACGGTCAATACAGCGGACCGATCGCGTCCGCATTGTTACTTTGTGCCGGCCGGCGTGGCCGTGCGATCTAGGCGCTTCAGTCTGGAACCGCGTGACCGCTACGGTCGCAGGTTCGTATCCTGCCTCGGGCATGGATGTGTGTGATGTCCTTAGGTTAGTTAGGTTTAAGTAGTTCTAAGTTCTAGGGGACTGATGACCACAGATGTTAAGTCCCATAGTGCTCAGAGCCATTTGAACCATTTTTGTTACTTTGTGCCAGGAAGGGCTCTCAACAAGGGAAGTGTCCAGGCGTCTCGGAGTGAACCAAAGGGATGTTTTTCGGACATGGAGGAGATACAGAGTGACAGGAACTGTCGATATGCCTCGCTTCGGCCGCCCAAGGGCTATTACCACAGTGGATGACCGCTAACTACTGGTTACGGCTAGGAGGAGCTCTGACAGCAACGCCACCGTGTTGAATAATGCTTTTCGTGCAAGGACAGGACGTCGTGTTACGACTAAGACTGTGCGCAACAGGCTGCATGATGAGCAACTTCACTCTCGACGTTCGTGGCGAGGTCCATCTTTGCAACCACGAGACCACGCAGCGCGGTAGAGATGGGCCCAACAACATGCCGAATGGACCGATAAGGATTGGCATCACGTTCTCTTCACCGATGAGTGTCGCATATGTCTTCAACCAGACAATCATTGGAGACACACAGTCAGGCTGAACGTCTTAGACACATTGTCCAACGATTGCAGCAAGGTGCAGGTTACCTGCTGTTTTGGGGTGTCATTATATGTGGGGCCGTCGTACGCCGCTGGTGGTTATGGAAGGCGCAGTAACAGCTGTACGATACATGAATGCCATCCTCCGACCGGTAGAATCATATCGGCAGCATATTGGCGAGGCATTGGTCTTCATGGACGACAATTCGCGCCCCCATTGAGTACTTCTTGTGAATGGCTTCCTTCAGGTTAACGACATCGCTCGACTAGAGTGGCCAGCATGTTCTCCAGGCATGAAGCCAATTAAACATGCCTAGGATAGATTGAAAAGGGCTGTTTATAGACGACGTGACCCACCAACCACTCTACGTCGAAGTGGGACAATCTGGACAAACAGTGCCTTGATGAACTTGTGGATAGCAGGCCACGACGAGTACAGGCACGCATCAGTGCAAGAGGACGTGCTACTGGGTATTAGAGGTACCGGTGTGTACCGCAATCTGCGCCACCACCTCTGAAGATCTCGCTGTATAGTGGTACAACATGCTATGTGTGGTTTTCATGAGCAATAAAAAGGGCGAAATTCATGTTTATGTTAATCTCTTTTCCAATTTTCTGTACAGGTTCCGCATCTCGCGGAACCGAGGTGATGCAAAACTTCTTTTGATGTGTGTAAAATTCACGATGGAACTTGAGAAAGAGGACCAGCTACTTTTCCTCGACGTGTTGGTTAAGAGAACACCGGCCATATCTATGGGTCACAGTGTATGCACAAAAACTGCACGCATTATCGCCACGCCTTTGGGTATCACTATACGTCACAATGAAGGTTCTGGTCCATACAGATCGAACACTTTCAAACGAGGGGAGCCTCGCCGGAGAAATACAACATCAACGACTGGTGTTCCGAAGAAGTAGGAACTCAAATCATCATATTCCGCGGGAGATGCAGTCAAAATCAAGAAATCTGTTAGCTTACCTTACATATTCATCTAACAGCGCGCGTATCTTGTGTTCCTCTGTACACTTGGATATTTGATGATTGAAAATAAATCCTAAAAGCGTCAGGTGAGCAGTATGAGTAATGAATTCATTTTTAACCGGCTGCATGGCTTTTGTGTTGAGACCTATTCATCTCCAACACAATACTAGATTATAAAATAATCATGGTCGCCTGCCTCTTACGAAATTTTACGTCCCATCTACACGAAATAAAGAACGCCTGAGAAAGCGGTTGAAAAACTGAGAAGAGAAGGAAAGAATCTCTTATCTGCCATATGCTGGCCTGTTGTTCGGAAACATCAGTAGACTCATACGGAAACATGGCATCCAGTGTATTTACCTACATTGAACTAAGATAAAAATATTTTTTAATGTCTCCGAAAGTCGAATGTGTGTCGCAGTCCATGTGAATGTGGCATATCTTACATTGGGCAGACTATCAAGCAGTCGAGGATAGATGCCAGGACCACCAGCGACACTCCTGACTAAAACAACCAAGCAAATCAGCTGTCGCCGACCACTGCCTCGAATAAGACCATGAACTGAGACACCGAGAGAAACCGCGAAACTAAAATTTACTCAGCGTTTTCCGACTCTGATGAATGTAATCACTGGCGAGACTTTAATAAATTGATTGTCGGACTCCTAGGGTTATTTAAACTGAAGCCTCTAAGCTTCTAGGACAGCATGGAGGTTTCAGTTTAAATAAACCTTGCGGTCCGACACTTAATTTAATAAAAATCTCACCAGTGATCACATCCATCAGAGTTGGGAAACGCTCAGTAAATTTTCGTTTCACGGTGTATCAGAGAGTGCTCTGTAAGACAAAAGGGGAAGGAGGGCGCAGTGGACGTCGGGAAATGAACTCGGCTATAAACAGCGGCGTGAGACCAACAATAGTTCAGAGTCTGATTGAAGTCCAGGGGACGAGTAGACGTAACAGCAAAAGTCCCAGCACCTGAAAAAAATTGCCGGGTCGGTCGTCAAAATATTGGGCAGGAAATGGAATTAACAACTCAGCTGAAATTCGGGAAACTCACTATTAATCAACCGCACCTAGAAAACTTGAGACGTAACTAAAATAGAAACTTTCCTTCTTTTACTGATTGTCTCTAATTATATTCGCTACGGCTAATTTCCACTGAAATAAAACAAGAAAGGGGGTGAAAGATGACATGTTACAGCGATGAATCCTTATACGCTGCGGAAGAACACAGACGGAAGGTGATGTGTCGCTCTTTAATTAACCAGGTTTTCCTTACCCGCCGTGGACCTCAACTGCGAGTCCCAGCTGGGGGAAGGCACCGGCGCACGGGGGCAGGAGCCGCTAGGACGCAACTGATACACAGTCCTCTTGATTTATCGGTGGGGGCGCTGCGATATTTACAGCGGCTGACTCGTATTTTGTCATTCCCTCCCCACAACCCGCGGTCACGTGCCGCAACAATTGAGAGAAGCGTTTCGCCCGCGGCGTGAAATCAATCAGCCGCGACGCGCAAATTACGCGGCGCCTCGGTATTCGCTGACGCAGCGCGCATGCGCCGTCCGCGCCTAATGACGACGCAGCGCCGCTTTATCTGAGTGCGAGGCGCGCCGCGGCCGTGCAGAATCGCGTTTGACGCGGACCGCACGAGGCAGGGCCGGGCGCGCGCCCACTGGATCATCCGCTAAGCCGCTCAGCGATTCCACACGGCATTGGCTTATCTTCGCTTTAAACGGGCCATTTATCAGTGCTGCAAAGGGACCTCCAAATGTGCAGCGAAACGTTTTGTCTCTTCTTGCTTCTTTGTTTTCGTAGCGATTATCTGTTCGTCAAATACGTCCTTGTCACGAGCAATTTAATGAAGAAACAAGTAAGAAGGATACCTATTCTCTCCATGACGTATATCTGTATAAACAATAATAAATTTTCTAGATCACGTCAATCTCAAACTCATCCGTTGCCGGTTACCATATTCTCTTGCATACACAGAAATGACACCCAAGTCTTAAACGCTGATAACAAGGGAAAGCCTCACAATCGTAACAAGGCAAAAAGGTACCAGAACACGTCAACTGTCTTACATAAAGTTTCAGATACTTCAAGTCATGTAAGAGGAATGTTTCCAGCCGGCGGTGCCAGACTGATGCCAGGTGCACGTAATAATTTATTTAATAAAATTGCAGGTAAATAGCCACATGCAGTTACACTACTGGCCATTAAGATTGCTGCACCACGAAGATGACGTGCTACAGAAGTGAAATTTAACCAACAGTAAGAAGATGCTGTGATATGCAAATGATTAGCTTTTCAGAGCATTCACACAAGGTAGGCGCCGGTGGCGACACCTACAACGTGCTGACATGAGGAAAGTTTGCAACCGATTTCTCATACACAAACAGCAGCTGACCGGCGTTGCCTGGTGAAACGTTGTGATGCCTCGTGTAAGGAGGAGAAATGCGTACCATCACGTTTCGGGTTTGATAAAGGTCGGATTGTAGCCTATCGCGATTGCGGTTTGTCGTATCGCGACATTGCTGCTCGCGTTGGTCGAGATCCAATGACTGTTAGTACAATATGGAATCGGTGGGTTCAGGAGGGTAATACGGAACGCCGTGCTGGATCCCAACGGCCTCGTATCACCAGCAGTCGAGATGACAGGCATATTATCCGCATGGCTGTAACGGATCGTGCAGCCACGTCTCAATCCCTGAGTCAACAGATGGGGACGTTTGCAAGACAACAACCATCTGCACGGACAGTGCGACGACGTTTGCAGCAGCATGAACTATCAGCTCGGAGACCATGGCTGTGGTTACCCTTGACGCTGCAGCACAGACAGGCGTGCCTGCGATGGTGTACTCAACGACATACCTGGGTGCACGAATGGCAAAACGTAATTTTTTCGGATGAATCCAGGTTCTGTTTACAGCATCATGATGGTCGCATCCGTCTTTGTCGACATCGCGGTGAACGCACATTTGGTGTATTCGTCATCGCCATACTGGCGTATCACCCGGCGTGATGCTATGGCGTGCCATTGGTTACACATCTCTGTCACCTCTTGTTCGCATTGACGGCACTTTGAACAGTGGACGTTACATTTCAGATGTGTTACGACCCGTGGCTCTACCCTTCAATCGATCCCTGCGAAACCCTACATTTCAGCAGGATAATGCACGACCGCATGTTGCAGGTCCTGTACGGGCCTTTCTGGATACAGAAAATGTTCGAGTGCTGCCCTATCCAGCACATTCTCCAGATCTCTCACCAATTGAAACCGTCTGGTCAATGGTGGGATTGATGGAGGATATCAAAAGGGTGCAAGAAAGGGCAGCTCATTTTGTATTATCACGTAATAGGGGAGAGAGTGTGGCAGATATGATAAGCGAGTTGGGATGGAAGTCATTAAAGCAAAGACGTTCTTCGTCGCGGCGAAATCTATTTACGAAATTTCAGTCACCAACTTTCTCTTCCGAATGCGAAAATATTTTGTTGAGCCCAACCTACATAGGTAGGAATGATCATCAAAATAAAAAAA
This sequence comes from Schistocerca piceifrons, assembly GCF_021461385.2. Taxonomy (NCBI): domain Eukaryota; kingdom Metazoa; phylum Arthropoda; class Insecta; order Orthoptera; family Acrididae; genus Schistocerca; species Schistocerca piceifrons. The sequence goes on along the minus strand of NC_060139.1, from coordinate 772,897,772 downwards.
AAAAAACCGGAGCTCGAACAGAAAGGTTTAGGTGTTCGTTTTTCCCGCGCGCTGTTCGGGAGTGGAATGGTAGGGAGACAGTATGATTGTGGTTCGATGAACTCTCTGCCAAGCACTTAAATGTGAATTGCAGAGTAATCATGTACATGTAGATGTAGATGTAGGTCTTCGAACCACACATTGTGATGTTGCGGTCTGTCTGCATTTGTAATTTCGCAGTAATGCTTTTATACCATAATCAAAAGTACCTCGCTGAAACTATTGATTCGAAAGATGGTTGCACCAGCTATCTGTCGAGCCACCAAAGATAGTTAAATTTGTGAACCAAAAGAACAGAAGCTCATAATATGAATATGTTGCCAGTTTTATAGGTATGACACCTGTACCTAGCTTAACACCACCTAATAGCTTAATCAGACGAACCTAATTCTGAAAGACAGAAGAAGTTTGAAAGGAAAAGAACGCCACATTCATTTAATAGAATTTCTGATTATCAAAAACATGTAGTACATGAAATTAAATGTTCACAAAGGCTCAGTCGTAGGGGAAACAGGCGGTATACTTCTGTTCATTGGTTGGATACTGACAAAATGCAGTCAGTCCATAAAGGAGACACATTAAAAGACAGTTTTGCGTCCCGTCATACAAAACTGCTCAAGTGTACGTGACGTATGCTAAACAGGACTAACAGCAGATATTGAACTTATACACAGAAATTCAGCACAGATGATTGTAGTTTTGTTTGATTCGCGAAGGAAGGTCACGAAAATGTGGAAAATCATCACTGGCCGGCATCTGGACACCAGTTACAAAATTTCCAGAACCAGCGCTAAGTGAGGAATCTCGGAATGTGCTTCATACCCCAAGATACCTCTCCCGTACGGAGCGCGAAGACAGAATTGGACTACAGATATGAGTGGCGTCTGTTCTGTCGCCAGACCGAGACTCGAACGCGGACGCTTCGCTTGTCTAGAATGGTTGCCTTAACCATATCGGCATGAAAGGGAAGCAGTGGTTGGGAAAGGAGTGAGACAGGGTTGTAGCCTCTCCCCAATGTTATTCAATCTGTATATTGAGCAAGCAGTAAAGGAAACAAAAGAAAAATTCGGAGTAGGTATTAAAATTCATGGAGAAGAAGTAAAAACTTTGAGGTTCGCCGATGACATTGTAATTCTGTCAGAGACAGCAAAGGACTTGGAAGAGCAGTTGAACGGAATGGACAGCGTCTTGAAAGGAGGATATAAGATGAACATCAACAAAAGCAAAACGAGGATAATGGAATGTAGTCAAATTAAATCGGGTGATGCTGAGGGAATTAGATTAGGAAATGAGACACTTAAAGTAGTAAAGGAGTTTTGCTATTTAAGGAGTAAAATAACTGATGATGGTCGAAGTAGAGAGGATATAAAATGTAGACTGGCAATGGCAAGGAAAGCGTTTCTGAAGAAGAGAAATTTGTTAACATCGAGTATAGATTTAGGTGTCAGGAAGTTGTTTCTGAAAGTATTTGTATGGAGTGTAGCCATGTATGGAAGTGAAACATGGACGATAACTAGTTTGGACAAGAAGAGAATAGAAGCTTTCGAAATGTGGTGCTACAGAAGAGTGCTGAAGATAAGGTGGGTAGATCACGTAACTAATGAGGAGGTATTGAATAGGATTGGGGAGAAAAGAAGTTTTGTGGCACAACTTGACTAGAAGAAGGGATCGGTTGGTAGGACACGTTTTGAGGCATCAAGGGATCACAAATTTAGCATTGGAGGGCAGCGTGGAGGGTAAAAATCGTAGAGGGAGACCAAGAGATGAATACACTAAGCAGATTCAGAAGGATTTAGGTTGCAGTAGGTACTGGGAGATGAAGAAGCTTGCACAGGATAGAGTAGCATGGAGAGCTGCATCAGGACTGAAGACCACAACAACAACAGCAACCATATCGGCCATCAGGACCAGCTTCAGACCCAAAAATCCAGCTTGCCGCCCGCCGTAGTGCAACGACACTTGCTCGTTTCCTGTAGGCGTCCAGACGTTTGTGCAGTTGCAGAGCTGCGAGTGGAAATTTGTGGATTTGGATCTGATGGAAACTACTCTGAATGGCCGAGGCGGTAAAGGCAGCGATCTAGAGAAACGGAGTATTCGGGTTCGATTCCTGGTCCGGCACAAGTTTTCAGCTCTCGACGTTGCATAGCTGTAATGCCCTAAGCGGCTGGAAGTCATTATTTCCATCCTTTCTCTTTCGCATCTCGCCTCCTTTCCGTTCTTTTCACCCTAGTTATTCAAGGATTAGAGTAATTACATCGCGCACAGAGGCATTTAAGAAGTTAATATTCTCGTGCCTCATGCACAAATGGAACGACAAAACGCCCTAACATGTGGTACAATAGTAAGTTCCATCTGCTTTGTACACAGATGTAATCTAACGAGCATCGGTTGATAAAGAAAGACAGTTGAAGAAAATGAGCTACTCACCATAACTGTTTAGTGTGAACCTTAATATGCCGTAGTTCCGAGTCCAGGTTAAACTGCAGCTCTCCTGTAACTGGCTAAGTAGATTCAGATGTTGGACGAAGTCAAGGGTATACAACCTCCTTTAGCTCTATTGCAAGTAACGCAATAAAACCAAGATTCTGGTTGTGAACAGCTTTACATATTAACCATAATGCACTCTAAGGCAAAAAAAAGAAAAAAAAATGGACGCTATACGAAAGAATCCGAATTGGACGGAAATCGGTAAATGTGATGTTCATATACAGACAAACGAATGATTACAGTTTCAAAAAAACTGGATAATCTATTCAATATAAAGAACTTCACAAACTGAGCAAGTCAACAGCGCTTTGGCCCACCTTTGGCCATCATCCAAGCAGCTACTCAGCTTTGCATTGATTGATTAAGATATTGGATGGCCTCCTCAGGAATATCGCACCAAATTCTGTCCAATTGGTGCGTTACATCGTCAAAATTCCGAGCTGGTTGGAGGGCTCTGCGAATAATGCTGCAAACCTTCTTAACTGGGGAGAGATCCGGCAACGTTGCTAGCCAAGACAGGGTTAACAAAGCACTAGAAACACTCATCGCATATGGAAGGGCATTATCATTCTCAAATTTAATCGATTCAGATGCAGCTAAACAAAATGGGCATTTAATTTTGTCGACGGACCTTTGTGCTGTAAGGGCGATGCCGATGGTAACCAAACGGGTTCTGCTATGAAATGAAATGGCACCCCAGACCATCACTCTTGGCTGTTGGGTCATATGACGGGCGATATCAAGGTTGGTATCCCACCGCTGTCCCGGACGTCGGTAGACATGTCTTCGGCCTGGAATCTAATTTATTGGAGCAGAATTGTATTCCGTCATGTGTTCAGTTCGAACTGAGCCACGATGACATATCCGGAGACCCCCAGACAGCAATGGGAAACCAGCCCGAATGTCGTCCGCCATACGTCCCGAGTGTTGATCTAGGATGCCATTTCATATGAACGCGTTTGGTTGTCTTCCGTGGCGCTCTTACAGCACAGTGGCACATTGACGATATCCTACGTCATGTTTTGTTGCCCTTTATGATAAGCAATGTTGGGCTTCTACTTCAACAATATAATGCTGGAACATGTCGAGAGCTTCTAATGCTTGTCTTTGTGCTTGCCAAATTGTACTGTGGACAGCAAGGTTGCTGGATCTCTCCAAATTTGAGAAAGTTTGGAGCATTATGAGCAGGGCCCTTTACCCACTTCGGGATTTTGCCGATGCAACGCGCCAATTGGACATAAGTTGGCACAATATACCTCAGGAGTACATTCAACAACTGTATCAATCCATGCAAGGCCGAATATCTGCTTGCATTAGGGCCAGAAGTGAACCAACGTGTTGTCGAGTTTCTCAATTTGTGAAGCTCTTTCTCTTGAATAAATCATACAGTTTTTCTTATGTTATAATTATTCGTTTTCCTCTACATGTACATTATATAAACCGATTTCCGTCTCTTTCGGCTAATTCCTTCTTGATACAACTTCTTATTCCTTCATTTATTTACAGTGACAGTGATTGCAACTGTAACACACTGAAAGTGGCATGTAGTAAAAGTCAGATCTGCATGATTACACGAATGAATGCGTTTTGCTTCTGACGAGGTCGCATTACGACCCGTTTCAGAAGGAGAAATTAACAGTTAGTGATGAAATTCGACAGTCTAAACACAGCGACCTAGTAAAATTAATGGAGTATTTGAAGTACCATTGGTCGTGATCACACGACTGTCGTGCAAATCTCGAAACAGTGGATATAGAAAGGCCCTATCAAACATTCCCACGAAACTAGCGGCCGAAAGGAGAGACATACTGTTCTCTTGGTTATGCAGGACTGTAGCTTAAATCAGGAAATGGGCTTGTTAGCAGCAAGATAGATATCCATCTGTACACTGTGACGCATTTTGGAGCACTGTTGACCTTGGTGCAGGGAGACCATTGTTGGAGTTACCTTGGTGGAAGCAACAGAAAGAAGTGTGTTCACTCATCAACAATATCGACAGACGCTAGTCACATGGTGATGTTTAGATTTTGCACTACCTTAACTAACTTCGATGTACAATACAGAACAAGCAACATGGACTTCTAACATCTGGAGTTTTGTTGCTGAATGACAATGCCAGAAGCCATTCTGCAAGTCACTCCCATAATCCGATCACATCTTTTGGACGGAACAGCTTGTCCACTCACTTTACAGTCCACACTTGGTGCTGAGCGATTTTCATTTCTTCGACTACCTAAAGAAGTTTCTCAGCAGTAAGTGCTTCGCAACTGATGAGGACTTGAAAGGTGCAATTAAACTCTGATTATCCTCACAGGTGGCAGATGTTTATGACTTATGAGTGGTAAGCAGGTATGTTGAGTATAGTTGGAATGTTTTTATTGGAAACCTTCTTTGACAAATTAATGAAATGTTAAATTAATTAAAAATAAAAATAAAATTAATTAATTTAATATGTATTAAATAAAATTAATATAATTAGTTTGTCACAAAAGTCACAAAAGGGTATACAATAAAAACATGCCAACTGTGCTCAGCATACCCACTTACTACTTATATAAAAAAATCCATATCAATTTTGAGTGTGCTAGAATTTATTTTTATAAAACAATGTGACACCCAAAATTAAATCAAAGGTATGAAAGCAATTAAATTTTCTCTCAACTAAGTTAAATTTTTTTAATTTTTATCATCACTGATTCTAAGTACTGAATGGGTGTGTTTGGTGCAAGTGCAATTTTGTTAACATTCTTCTCAATCTCCGAAAGACTATAAAAATCAGAGAATACACATGTAAAAGACTAAAAAATGAATTAAAGTGAAAATTCTACATCATGATACCCATTATCATTATTTTCAAGTTCCTTCATTTCTTTATACCTAAGTCTAATAGTCCCTCCTTCAAAAAATTGAAAATCCCAACCACTAATTAATTTCAAATATCTATTTGGTAAAATAATTTTAATTTCATTATTACTTCCGAACGTATATTCTTTCTATGTCTACTAATCAAATATAAACAACTAGTAGTGTCATATAAAATATTTACTGCCAATTAAAATTCTGCTGTTGATATTCCATGTAAATAAAATCATAATTTAATAAAATTTAATGTCCATATGGTACTGTATTATAATTTTCTGGAACTATTCTTAACTTGCTTGTTGATTAAATTTGTAGTATCTACATATCTGATTTTTGATTGTAGTCTAATTGTATCTTATCCTTCATTTCACTCTATTAATTTTCTGATAGATTTACCATTCAACTTTTGAAAGTTTTTATAGTTTAAAGTGCAGCTCTTTACTTACACCTCTAGACTTTTATCGTTTTTCTCAAAATTACAAATTTTTGGTATAGTGGAAGATCAATTTGTAATCCATTTAGTATCTCCTAATTCATCAGTCTATTCACCAAACATATGTACTTTTCAAACACTGTTTTTTCTCTTATCTGTATATATGACACTGTCCATATCAAAATATGTAATATTCTTTCCTAGTTTATCTAACCTTTCATACAACATAAGCTTGAATTTGATGCGGTGAATGCTGCAATATAAATATCTGTAGCTGTATTATTTCCTGCATAATAATCCTTGAAATTATACTTCATTTCAACCATATTGTCACTAATAAAATTTGTATCTATAGTATCTGATAGATCATCCGATAATATCTCGAGAAAGTGTTGTAAATTTGTCACATTCTCTGATTTATTCATATTTTTCAATTGTTCAAATTTTCCCCATAATTAATTTAGACATATCTTAGCAAGATCTAAGTCTGTACTTTTTTTTTCTTTCACATGTTTGATATACATTTGACTAGTTACAGGATTATAAGGACTGGTCTCTAATTTTATAACCTTCAACTACAGATTTATTTATCGTAAGTTGCTCAAGTTCTAATAAAACTTCTTTTGTCATCACTGTGATTAGTTATTTATTCTTTCTTCTTCCCACATTTGACAGACTAAGAAAACAGCACTTTTTCATTCTTATTGATTTCTGATTGTACTGGCATTAGTGGATGATAGAATCCTCTTGGTGCTAACGTTTTGCATTTTATAAACCCTTTCTAATTTTTAGTATTATTTAATGCTTTATGCACTCTATGAATTGGATAAAATATTTTTGGATTTCCTGTTGTTATATTCAGTTTATCTTCTTTTCTGAAATTAGTTATTTTTTTAGCTACTAGTACAATAGAATTAATTGATTTCATTGCATTATCTGTCTTCTCACTAATGGTACCTAGTTTACTAGTATTAGTATCGTTAAAGACAATTTTGTAGTCAACAGACTGAGGTGCAAATTTTTTATTTGATTTACATTTTATATCTTTAATCTCAATTATAATATTATTTACACGTTTTTGTCTTGTTTTAGTCTTTTGGAATAATACAGTTTTTTGTGTGTTATTGATCTCAGTCTGTTCATCATTTGTCATTGATACCAATATTTTCAAATGTTCTTCACACAGAATTTGTTATCAACGTTTTTTATAACAATATAGACTATTATTTTTCCACATACACAACGAATTCGACTACTGTTGACACTCTTACATGCTATTCGTTTGTACATGACCTACTTATTGTTCCCGAACATTTGTGCATTTCTGTGAACTAAAATTATCAATTGATTTCTCCATTTTGCAGCATTTACACAGTTTAGAATGAACCTGCTCCACCTATACAGAAAAAAATTACTAGGAAAAAGTAGAAATTTCCAATTTTATCAATGAACCTGGTTAATATTATGTAATTATAAGGAATTCCAATGAAAACTGTTTTTATTACATGTAGGCGATCATAGACATCTTCAAAAATAACATTACAGTCATATAGAAGCAAGTATTTGTGATTATTGATGAAAAAATGAACAGTGGTTTAAGGAAATAGATGTGGCTGAAGTACTCGAATGTGATAATCTAGTGAAAATTACCAAGTTACTTTATCCTGAAATTCCCTTATACAATCTTAAGATTATTTTTGATAGTTTGATATAGTATTCCAATTTAATTTATCTTCAAACTTACTGACATAATCTTCAGAAAATTTTTCTTGCTTTGACATTACGTCCAATTAATTTCAGTAAATGGATTTTACTTTCTTGTGTATTCAACAACTATATTACCATATGTTTCATTTGTTAAATACAGTTCACATAATTGTCCAAAATTTAAATTGTTACACATATGAGGAATCATTTGAATAAGTTGTTATTTAGGTGTTAGTCCATTATTAATGTTATTTTTAATGTCATAAATGTTGTTAATGTTGTTGTTGTTATTAAGATTAATAAGTTGTTGTTTTATCATTTTATAATAATCTTTTATTCCTGTTTGTTTTGGTCTACATTCAAATTTGCTTACTTTTAGGCTCTCCATTAACAAGATTTATTTTCATAAGTAAATTATAAAACTATTTCTCTTGGGTTCCACTTAAATAATTAACAATATTTTAAAAACCTAATAAAACTATTTTATTTGAAATAGAATTGGTTCCAAGTACCTCTAATACTGAATTGTATATAGTGAATATATTTGAATTTGATTCAGAAAAACAGCTGTAGTCTAAATTTAGTTATTTGATTTAAGGATATGTGGTTTCCTTTATATGAAGAGAAAAATGTGTTCCTAAAAAAATATATACCATCATTTATTCATTATGGATTAGTCAATAAAACAGGTCATGCAATTATAATGTCTAAAAAATTAATAAAATAAAGTCAACTCTAATTAAATCCTTAAATAGTTATAACATGGATTACATTGATATAAAACACAATATTACATTAAATTCAGAATACAAATATATTCAAAATGAAACGCTTGTTCCCAATAATTTTGTGCAAAAAATGTGGATTTTAGTTTGAGTTAGAAATTTCAAAAACTAATTATGGCTTTAACAGCCCTGGTTACTGGTGGATTTAAAACTCATTATATACCATATGATGATTATATGAAATATGAAAAAGAATATAATGCCATCCAATCTCAAAAAATTATTGAATGACAAGCTATAGAATTTGAAAATAAATTAAAACTAAAAGAACAAAAACAACTTGCTGTACACTAGAAAAAAAGAAATCTAAAACTAAAAAGTTGGACAGGTCAAATACAAAATATTTAAATAAGAATTGAATAACATTTCCCACATTATCACCACTGATTCAATACAAACAGTTTAATTATTTTTAAATTTTGGTGGAACAACAATCAAGTTAATGTAAGCCTTTAATCTAGTTTTGCATCCTTATTAAGTAATATTTCTTTGCTGCCTTCTGTAGCTCTTTATCTACTTCATATCATTTCTCTAAGTCTTCATGATCTCTATAAGCTATATCATGTTGCTTGCAAGCTTCATATAGTGGATTTTTGCCTTGAACTCCTTCAGGAAGCTGTTTTCCAATTGGATTTCCTGGACCACAGAATTTATAGGTTGGAAGTGACAAATCAATATCACCCTTTGAGTTTGATTAATCATTCCGTTTATTAAGCTTCTTCCATGCTTTTCACTTTGCCAAAATGTGTAGGAAAGATTATTGACAAATCTAATCAAATATGGAGTTCCTTTTGGATTATTGACAATGAAAGCATTAAATTCATTTGATAACATGTATGTTACTTCAAATTTTTATTGTGATATTTATTATTTTCAGCTAATTCCTCAACATGATTTACTGCTAATCTGTCGATTAAATCTCTAACATCATTGATCAAAACATTTTCAGTCACTTTTTCTGTCTATTTCTCTATGAAACTTTCACCTAGTTTCTTATTTACTTCAGAAGAATCTGTATTTCATTCTAATAGTCCTAATTTTGGGAATTAATCATCAATAACGTTTTTATCAAATTACTATAATTAATACTGCTATCTGATTTTAATTTGTTTGGATTCTTCTCAGAACATAACACATATGAATGAAGTAACAACATATCTGCGTAATCTAATAAACCAAAACCATCAAATTTTTCACCCTTACCACCTATAGTAAAGTTTTTTAGTTAACAGATTAGTCCATCTGCCCCTTTGTAATCTTTCCATTGATCATTAACTTATTTCAATAAAATTATACTGATTTATCACCAGTATATTTATATGTACTGACATGTCTTAACCCAAAAACTGTGCCTTCTCTATGGTTTACATACAGAACTTTAACCATTCTTTTTCTTATATTTATTTCTCTAACATCACTCTTCTTTATTCTTTAACAGCACCCTGAGCTTGAACAATCTTTTTTCTACCTTTAACCTCTTTCTCATATTCACTTAACACACTACTTTTTTCTGATTCATTTAAAATATAGTCCTGTTGAAGCCTTTCATATTGGTCAGTTTGTGGCATATCTCGAAATTCTTCTTGATGAAACGATGAGCACAAGAAACAATTTGTTTCCAACTTCTTCTATTTCCATCAATAGTTGGTAGCACATTATCACCTAATCCTTCAATTCCTTCTTTAATTTTTCAATTGCATTAATACCAGCTTGATCTTCCTTTTATATTTTTCATATTGTGTTTTTGGTTGTTTTGACTGTTTTTTTAAATTAATCTTTTAATTTTTAAATTATTTTCTATTTTGGTTAGCTTTTCTAACAACTTCTCAGTCACATTTCGAAAGTATTTTCTAAGGATAAAAAGATATTAATCAAATTTATTTTTAAAATTTAACATTTATATTGTTAAGAAAGTTGGATTTACAACAATCAGTAAAATAATGCATTCTGGTTTTACACGTACCAAAAAATAGCACCCATATGTATCTGGCTTTTTTACTATCTCATCAATAGTTGATACAATCTAGACCAATTTTTTCTAATGTTTCATATTCTGTTATATAGGTAAGAATTTCTATAAATTTGTTTATGTGTTCAGGTGAAACACCATCATGAAATTTCAACTTTTAAATTGCTCATTTGATAAAGATAAAGAAACATTAAGTTAAGAAATCTTTTAATTGACATCTGTATTTCCCATCATTAGGTTTCCTAGTCATGTCTATCATAAAAAACCTAAACTAATCTTTCCAACATATACTACACACTTTTTAAAACTATGAAATGTTAAATCTCCACCAAAAAACTTGTGGCAAATATGATTTAAATTTTTATCATCCTGTCTAAAATATTTAAAAATTTAGATTATCTCTGACTAATTGTTAAGGTATTTTACAATACATCTGAGCTAATTAAAAACAGTGTCCACCTCCAGTAAAATATACTCTAACTACATCCTGATTTTCAAGAATGAAATCATCAAATACTACAAGTGATTTAATCTGATATTTGTATAATATCATCATTATTCTCAATAGAAGTAGTAATCTTCTTATTATTTTTATCTTCTACTTTTGTACCCATTTTTATAAATTCTTGAAATTTCAATTGATTTGAACTTTTCGAATAAACTTATAAGGGATTCATGTTAGTCCAATTTAACCATCCTGGAGCTAGAATATAGTTGTTAATCAATAATGTCGTTTTCTCATATTCACTTTGTCTTATTATTGCATATTGAATAGAATTTGATAAAAGCTTATCATGTCTATTTTTTTATTTCTTCTCTGGAATTCTTATATTTGTTTGAGGCTTAGCCTCAAGTGACGTCCTCCTGCACCATAAATTAAACCTTGGTTTGCTGGGGTGAAATTTTCATCAAACGAGGAAGTGATAGTTGTAGTCTTCAGGTATTTGCAGAGTTTAAGAAAACCCATTTTTCCGATTGGATGAAAAAGCTGGAGGTTCTCTGTATCATGTCTATATCCCTTGAAGGAGACTATGTCAAGATGTAAACCGAGTTGTTTACAAAAGAAACATTATCCTTCCATTTCCTACCAAATCACCCTAGAAAATTATGGGTGTGACTTCTGCAGAACGTGCTGGCTGGGTCAACAACCGCGATAGGTCAGGACAGCACAGACAAGTGGTGGCCATGCGTTAATCTTGCTGAATGAAAACACCATGGGGACCTTACATATAGGCTGCTGACATTACCACTTGACAGCTGCGACATTTGCTGTGTAAATTACAGGCCATGTAAGACTTTTGTGTGGCTTGCCCACTGTCACCCCATACGACCATGCCAGATTGGCTGACTTGATGATGATGAGCGCAATCTGCCAACAATTATTCTCCACGGGGAGGTAGGGTAGATGCACATATTGCCACAAAATTTTCTGTTTTTCTGACACAGAGATCATTGTGGGGTAAATATATCCACAATTTTAAACTGAAGGCATAAATTTGGTTTTCCCTATCCCCCATCCCAATTACTGCTTTGTCTAGTTATTAGAGAAATTTACAGTTTCTTAAATAATCAAATTGTGGGGTTTTACTCCACAAAATAGTGTAAAGCCCCACTGTGTGGGCCTTTGCCCCATTTGAACTAAACAGGGATTAAGAGTGTTGACTGGATAATAAGCACACGTTAAAACGATGAGGTTTTCGTTTCTCCATCCACTTTTATTGCATGCAAAGTCATTGAATGGTAGAGAAATCTGATTCTTCCTTTGAAGTTGTTAGCTCTTATTCATATGTTCTTCTTCTTTTCTTCTTCTCTGGATACATCTTCGCTAAATAGTAAGTCCATATCTAATCTGAGCTACTATCATGACATGAAAAGTCTGAATCTGACTCTGAAGGATAATCAGCTGGCTTTATCACATATTTTAATCCTTTTCTGGCATTGATATAACAAAATCTAGCTTCAATTATTTTGTTTCTATAGAATGTTCTTTTCTTTCTTTGGCACGTTTGTTATTCTCAGTAGCAAGATTTCCTTTTCCTAGGAATTCTTCTCTGATTCGTTCTTTACTGTATGCTGAAGTACAGATTTCAATGCTTTGTCAGAACATTTCCACTAAAGCTGTATTTTAGCTGGCAGAGTGATATTTTCAGATGAGATATTTTCACACAATATTGGTTGAAGGTCATCTTTTACTGATGTTACCATCGAAGAATTGTCGTCACGTCACTGGACCAGTGGGGATTTGCATCAAAACACCCGTGGGGATGTGCTGCATTTCGCCATTTTCTGATAAATGCGCCATATTTATTTTGAGGATCGATTAGACCAAGCATTTCCTTATGAAAGCTAAGTTTCGATGCATTAGTGGCAGTGAATAATTCTTCTTTTCAAACCCTTCATTACATTGTGTTGAAGTAAAGCATCAGAAAACTTACATTTCATTAGAGGAAAACGAACTTACCTCATTTTCTCACCTTTGGAGGTACCTGCTGCTCAAACTCTTCTGGAACAATAACTTACAATAAGGGACTATTAGACAGTTGATTGTTTTCGACATGAACTGTTTCAGAACTCTAGCACTAGTGCAATTACTTATGGCAGCACTTCAGTGTGACTTATAGAGGAGAAAAACCGCTCATGTGATTTTGTTTAAAAACAACAGTACCCTTTGGACTGGTAGAAGGTTACCTGTTTATAGTAAGCCTTTAGTTGTACTAACTTAAAATTCGAAAGTTGTGTTTTGTGTCCAAATAAGTAATATTACGGTTTTATTCCATGTATATTAAAATTCAAATGACATTATAAGCTGTGATAATGTCTAACCCAATAATCAAAAATGGAATGTTGAACTACCGAAGTGATATATTCAGGCTGCATCAGAAAAAAACTTTTACGGATTGTACTAGACAAAATAAAATACCAAGAAAAATGAAAAATAAGTTTCATTTGCAAAAAAGGTCTGATTTCCATAAACCACAACAGATTTTTTTCAAAAAAACTGTTTTTGATAATTTTTTGACATATTTGTGTATGTGTCTAGATTGTTTATCATCGTGTTTATGCGTTTGCCCTCATGTTCTAGAAGCTATTGTATCCCTAAGAGCAGAAAGTGGGTATGTTGAGCACATTTGGTATGTTTTTACTCACTACCGTTTTTGCTAAATTAATTTAATTTTAATATAAATCAATTAAATTATATTAATTTTAAGTTTTGATTAACATTATTTTAATTTATAATTAATTTTATTTATGAAGATTTTTATATCACTGTCTCACCAGCTCCAGTGGAGTCAATTAAATGTTCAGTTTCATCAGGAATACTAATTTATAAATCCTGCATAGTATCGAATGTTGGATTATAATCAGGATAACATGGTTCATGAATTACAGGTCTACGAAATTAAGCATTAGGCTTGAATGAAGCAGTAATATTAGTTTCTCAATAAAAATGATCGGTATCCTACACAAACATTCCATCAGCTAACGAAACTTAATATTAATTCACTCAAATGGAATAATTTTAGGAAAATCATTAGCAACAGTTTTTTATCAGCTTCAGTAAGTTAGTTACGCTTCCAATACTACCTTTTTTATCAGTATATAATTTAATATTACTCTCAATAATAATTCTACTTTAAATTTCATCTGCTTTAATATGTATATTAGGGTTTTTTGAATGAAAATTTTCCAAATTTTTCAAGCTATATTGACCTACAGGAATTTCTGTTGTATGGTGGATCCAGGTTTTAATTAAGTTTTGCATCTTTCGATAAAACATCACGACACATTGTGTTAGAATGTTGTGCCGGAAGCGCTTTTGATAGACTATGAACAATCGCGTCATCTGCGTCACACACAGTTTCTTTACAGCCAATTCACCGTGCAAGATTTCATGCACTCGCTCAGTTGAGATGCCTGATGTCACATAAATCTCACGAATTTTTAGTTGGTGTCTTACGTTAGCATATATTAGATTTTGTCAATGATTCCTTTGTGGTGCCCTCAGCTGAGCGGCTGGAACGTCCTTTGTGTTCGGTGCTTGTCCGACCGCATTTAAATTCATCACTCCGAAAATAAATGTTCTTCAGTGATGGTGCAGAGTGCGTGTGAACTTCATCGAATCTGTTTTGATTTGTGCTGCAGTGCAGCACTTCAAATGAAAATGTTTAATAATTAAACGAAACGGTTTCCTCCATTTTCAGTTACAGACGACACGCTGACCAATTCAAGCGGCTGTTAACAATGAAACGTACGCTGTACACAGTTGAAATTGTTTATACGATTCTTGGAATAAGCAGGCTTACCAACCATCAAGGCACAACAAATAAATACGTTCCGCCCTTTTGTGGAAATATACCAGAATTATCAAATCATCCTCGCACCTCGTCGTGGAATGATGAAGTACAGATATGCCGCAACACTGCACTGAGCTGAAGGAGTCTGAAATGATATAACCGGATCTGAGATCCGTACTCAGTTCTGGTACTGGCCGTTTCTACTACTAGTGGTAATAGCTGTATGTACCAAAGATTTCGCTCTATATACACCCAAATCACCTGCAGATTTGATCATACATTCTCTCTACGTACAATAAACAAAATTTCATTATTTCCTATCCTTCCTCGCGTCTGGATGGTAATGGCTAGCAGTGTAGTAGCTGCCTGAGTAAGCCCTTGGACCGTCCCAGTTTTTCCACGCAGTCTTGAGTGGGCAGCAATATAACTCGCCTTATGCGACGGTAAGTGGCGACGAATGGTGGCCTGGAGCGGCGGCTCGTGTTTCCTGGAACTCGTCTCCGGCAGCGGCTGGCGTGATTTCAGGCGGTCGCCGCTGCTGCCTGCTGCGGTGCTCGGCGGCTCTGCGCGCTTTGCACCTGCGCGAGAACAATGGCCTGTTAACACGCCGGCCGCCGTGTCGGATCTTCGCGGCCGCTGAGCACCGCCGCCAATGCCTACCAGTGGGGCTAGCCCAGGTAAACAGAGCCGGATGGTAGTTCATCCTAACAGCCACGTTGCCTGACCTATGCTCCCCCAGTGTGACAGACAGTCTGCTTGCGCGTTCTTTCATACTCTGCGCAACATAGCTGGCCAGTGGAGTGTAATGGAATTTTCATTAAATTACGCAGTTACAAAGAATAAAACATAATTTTTAGTCGTGTGATCTAGGGGTACATCTTTGACTAGCAATCAAAACTTCCTAGGTCCCGGATTCGAATCTCGCCACTGCTCATAATTTGAAAAAAAGTCATCAGCAATGGCGACCAAAGACTTTCAGTTTGAGATGTCACTCTTGTTCTGCTAACGTCCTTGTCAAAGACAGCAGAGCAGCTGACAGAGATTCAGGGCACTCTCTTGCCCCCAGTGTGTAAAACTGCCTCTCATAGACGGAAGAATCAGCTAAAGGCGTCAGGGTGCAGAAGGCAATGGGGATCACTGCATCAAAGGTAAATTATGTATGCTCAAAGGTATGTGACCTGTAACTGAAAATCTGCGAACATGATCCCTCTGTTGACAAAAGGTTACGCACTAGTCCGCCTTGAGATCTCCAGGAGGGGACAGCCAATTGGGAGATAACCACGAGAAAGAGATTTAACAACCAGCGAAAGGGCATATATCAGCGAGTCTAGGAAAGGCACGTCAGAAGTTTGAAATTGCCAGGGAAACTAGAAAATCTGAAAAGGGGTGTGCAGAGGCTCGATCTAGATATGAAATGAAATGGAAAGACGACAAGGATTACTGTTAAGACGAGTATAGGGTAATATCAGAAGAAGCAGAAAATGGTGTAACTCGAGTAGGAATCGGTATGAATAGGATAAGGCGGAGATTCAGTTCCTGTGACAGTTCAGTTACATGGTTGTTCTCATCAGAATCGATAGCACACCATCACTGACAATAGTTGTTAGTACATAACGACTTCGCAAGCAGAACATGAAAAGACAGAGAAAGTATATGAGGATATTGAAGGGACAATTTATTACTTTAAGAGAGATGAAAATCTAATAGTCATGAAAAATTGGTATCCGGTTGTAGGCGAAGGAGCAGAAGAAAGGGTTATGGAAGAATGTGGACTTGGTACAGAGAATGAGAGAGCAGAAGACTAATTCAGTTCTGCAATAAGTTTCAGTTAGTAATAGCGAATACTCTGTTCAGTAATGAGAAGCGGTGGAGGTACACATGGAAAAGGCCAAGAGATACGGCAAGCTTTCAATTACATTACATCATGGTCAGACAGAGATCCCAGAATCAGATATTGGGTTGTAAGGCGTACAGAGGAAAAGCTGTAGTCTCGGATCACAATGAAATCTTCACCCTGCAGAGGAGTGAACTCTGATACCAAACTTCCTGGTGGATTAAAGCTGTTTGCCGGACTGGAACTCGGGACCTTTACCTTTCGCGGTCAAACGCCCTACCATCTGAGCTACCCAAGCACGACTCACGACCCGTCTTCACAGCTGTAGTTCCGGCAATACCTCGTCTTGTACCTTCCAGACTCCACAGAAACTCTCATGAAGACCTTGCACAACTAGCACTTCTGGAAAGAAGGATATTGCGGAGATATGATTTAGCCATAATCTGGGGGATGTTTTCGGAATAAAGGTTTCACTCTGCAGCGCAGTATGCGCTAATATCAAACTTCCATGACAGGAAGCTTTTTATCCTTCTTAGGGCTAGTAAGCTCTTTTCAGCTAAGGCACTGGTTGTAGAAGTGGTTTAAAGGAGTCCAAAGAGTTTTACTATTTAACAGTAGGCAGTGTGACCTCCATTTAACAATAAACTTTAACAAATCGCCAGTCCTCTGATGACACATATCTCCCGAAATTTAGAATTCCTTAGCAGTCTTTTAGTGACTGTAGCGCACGTTCAGATTAAAGCTGCTTAAATTAATGGAAATGATGTTAATATATTTCTAAAAATAATAGTCAAAGTTGCTGAATCTCTCTTGTAAATGATGCATCACTTGTTTCCAAGTCGATTGCTTCATTATGCTTAAGACATTTTGTTTGTTGTTCATCCATATGCTGGTCACAAATGACTTTTTCCTAAATTCTTTCAAATCTGTCGCGTTTCGTTTTCAACATTTCTTGGCATTCATTAATTTTTGTTACACAGTAGCCAAGATCGTAAGCTCGGACTTGCAATACATCAAAGTTTGAGAAAGAAAATATTTGAAAAAGTATATAGAACGAAACTGAAACTAATGTCTTGCATAATGTTGTCCAGTGCACGAGCAGCAGTATAGGTTCGTCTCAGAGGTCTAGTCTATCGTAGATACCTCGAAAAAAAAGGTGCTCAGTCTTTGGAAGTCACAAGTTACACCCCTATGTAAGCAGAGCAGCAGAAGTAATACACAGAACTACCGTCTAATAACCTTGACATCCGTTTGTTGCAGAATCTTAGAACATATTCAGAGATAAAATGCAGTGATGTATTTCGAACAGAACGTTGACCTTGTTCATACTAACTAGCATGGATTTCGCAAACACCGATCATGTGACAACAAACTTGACATATCCCACGTGATATACAAAAGCCATAGATCAAGGCAATCAGGTAGCTGCAGTATTTCTCGATTTCTGAAAACCATTTTACTCAGTACCACACCTACGCTCCTTATCAAAAGTTCGTCCATATGTGGTCTCAGGCGAAATTTTGTGACTGGATTGATTAATTCCTGGTACAGAGAGTACAGCAAGTTATCGTGGATGGAGAGCCATGTAAAAGTATAGAGGCAGATTCGAGTATACTCCAGGAAAGTATGCTGGGTCCTTTGCTATTCATTTTATATATTAATGACCCTGCAGACAATATTAACAGTAACCTCAGAGTTCTCGCAAACTATACAATTATGTATACTGACGCACTGTCTGAAAGAAAAGGCACAAATATTCTGTCAGATCTTGATAAGATTACAAAGTAGCGCAAAGATTGGCAATTTTCTTTAAATGTTGAGCAACGAAAAATAGTGCATTTCACACAACGCAGACTAAAATATCGTGAATCACAACTTGAATCGGTAAAATAATACAAATACTTGGGCGTAACACTTGTAAAGTGGTCATGTCATTTTGATTTTTGTATGTCATCGATGTGCACGTCAGAGATAGAGCAAGTTAGGTTACTGTTAAACAATCTTTGGTCTTGTCGTGATACAGTCTTGGCTTCTGCACAATCTGATACGTTCTTAGTTGAAGTGTGGTAGGTGATGGACGTATTCAGTTATGCCGTGTGGACTCGTGATTGAATCTGCTAGAAGAAGAAAGGACAGTAAGGATGGGTTTGATGTGTTCAATGAAAGGTGAAAGCAATGTAAATTTTGTATAATATGATTGTGTTAGAAGAGAAGAAGCTTGAGGCAAGACTGCAGCACTGCGCATCAAGGAGTGATTATTGTCAGCTAGTTGATTCGCTCAGAGCTGAGAGATAGACCACACCACTTCCCTGGATTAACATATTAATTGATTAAGCTGTTTGATTTTCATGGAAGTTCTCTGTTAACTTTGTACTCATTTTAAATCATTGTTCGCTTTGTTAAGCATAGTATTGTTCAGGCCAATGTTATGTGTGAAGATCACACAAAGTATTACACTTTCTTTTTGAATATATACTTCATTCAAAAATCGTTGTTTTGGCGTATCATTTCATAGGAATTGTTGCTCTCCCCACCACACTGTTTGTCGTTACGCATTACCACATGCAGTAGTTTGAATATGTATTTAGAAACAGAAATATAGCTTAGCCATTGACTGCTTGCTGTTTTCTGTTGTGCTTTCGAGAAATCTGCAACAATGTTGTCAAGACTCGAGGTAGGTGAAAATTGGTTCACTTCAGCTGCGCATTTTAGATAAAGACAACTTGCATGCATATCAGTTTCAGTTCAGTCCATATTAGGTTCTGTTTAGTCAAAGACTCAAACGAGTTTAAGTTGGATTACAGTTTGTGGGGACATTGTTTTGGTAATACGTAGACTTTTATAGAGTGAAAGGTAAAGCTGAGCTAGATTTCAGACAGAAACAAATATAATGAGGAGGTTACGCACTTTGTAGGGATACGAAATAGAATGAGCACATACGATTAATTGTGAATAAATCAGGTGAGTGATAGACTTCGCTTTATTGGCAGAATACTGGGGAGATAGCTTACAAATTAGTAGAGTGACCCATCCTAGAATATTCTTCAAGTGCATGGGACTCGACCCAGATAGAACTGAAGGGAATACTGAACGAATGCAGAGAAGGTCAGCGCGAATGGTCACAGGTTTGTTTATTTGCTGTAGAGTGTAACAGAGATGTTGAAAGAACTGAACTAACAGACTGTTGAAGATGACGTAAACTACCCTGAGAAAGCCTACTTACAAAGTTTTAGGAACCGGCTGTGAATGATGACTCTAGGAATGTAGCACGTCCCTTACATATCGCTCACAAACCGATCGTCATCGACCGATGACCGTAGCAGTCTGGTCACTTCAATCCCACAAACCAAACCATAAAAAAGCATCAGACTAATTACAACACTCTCCGAGGCATTTAAACATCATTCTTCCCGCGCTCCATGCGGGAAAAGAACGGAAAAAGCCCTAATAAATGGTACAACGGGACGGGACGGGGTGTAAGCATCGCCTTCCACTTGGCAGTGGATGTAGATGCGGATGCAGATTTGTTAATCTACGTAAGGAGTGGTATTAAAGTTATGTTTCTCTTAGTTTCGACGTTGCTTCCAGTTTGGGCTTGGTAAGCAGAGCTTATCTCTCGTCCATCGAATAAACACCACTTTACCCAGCTCACCTGTGTTATTTATGATTTAGAATGATTTTTCCCTGCCTTTTTAAATGAAATTTGATATAATATCACTCATTCTAACTTAAGCAATCCGGAATTCGTGATAATTTGAATCATTTTCTTTCACTTGCACTTTGAGCAGGCATCATTCAAGGCAGGCGCATTTTTTTGTAATATAAAATGTTGAACAACCCTTCAAAATCCTTCAAAACGTATGGAATAATCTTCTGTGCAATAAATAAACAAAGTTAAACCTTGAAGGAATAGAGCATTCAGATTGCCAGATTGCGTGGTTAAAGATGAGCATTTTGACAATCAAATTGAGAATGAGGACGACGCAATGAACCGGACACAACGAGATTCCAGTAAAGGAGAGGAAATTTATGACCTCAGACCAGTGCTCAAACTGTCAAACGTTAAAAAAAATTGGACACACTTACCAAATTTGCTGACTTTATTCCGAGTTATCAAAAGTATTACCAAACACTAAAAAAGATAAGACTATTGATAAAATGACAGATTATAACTGAGTCTCAACCAAAGCTAAGTTCCTTTCTTAACACATTATCAACAGATACTAGCGATGAAAATTTTGCCATGCCATCAATATTTGGCAGAAGTTCCTCTTTGTTTATTGTGGACCATATTCCTGCATGTCGAGAAAAAAGCAGTAAAAAAACTTGTAAAGTAGGTAATACTCAACGGTAAACGTAGTAATTAATTTTCGAGAATTGTGTAGACTTTCATTACAGTAACGTACAGTAATGTATACCTATGGTAGTGTATTTATCGAACTTGTTTAATGTAACCGTTGAATATGTATTGTCACTTAAATTTACTTCTGTTGTAATGTATTGTTATATCGTCATACTAGTTGCTTTTAAATTAAATTTACTTTACCGTAGTTCACATACTATTACACTTTATCTAGTTTTTCATTCGTTAAATACGCTACGAAGAGTGATCAGCTGCCCCTCTTGATGTGTTTTTGCAACCCACAATGCCTTCAAATAGTATGTGCAAGATTTTCATATCCACTTGCTCGCTTCATGGAAACTACTAGCCTCACAGAAAAAATGAAGAGGACTTTTTGCGGGAAATTTGATGTAGTTAAATTTTTTACTAGGTTATGTGTTCGCTAGAGGTCTTATTCTTCGAATTATTCAACAAAAACGTACAATAGTGGACTTCAAACGCGTATTTCTTGAATGATTCGAAAATCGTGAATTTCAGCGTAAACGAATCCCATCGCAAAGTTTAACTACATTAAATTCCCTACAAAAAAATCCTGTTCATTTTTTCTGTGTTTTGCGTGTAGTGAGAGAGTATAAAATGTCGTGTAATGTGTTTGAAGGCATTGCCTGTTGCATAAAACCCATCTGTAGGGCAGCTGAATAACCCTCTTATGTTATATACTTCCTAATTACAACTTTATAAACTACAAGTTTGCCCTCGGGAAATAATATATCTTCAGAAAGCCACCATGTTAAGATGTAGATGGTCTCGTGCTATATTGTATGCCAAATCAGTATGGAACTTCGGCTAGCCCAGGTGCGTTTTAAGGCAGTGGAAAACATGGCCACTGTTCAGCTGCAATACGCCCTGCAAGAAACAGCCGTCACTGTGTTCCGGAAAGAACGACAATATCCTGGTGGATAAAGCAATGGCGTGAGACGGGTTCTGTGAGCAGCATGAGTAAGTTGAAATGAAATTCGAACTCCAGAAAAAATTTGATGAATTCGTGTAGCTGTGAAATGAAGCCCATAACTATCTGTTCGTCGTCATTATAGAACACTGCAAACCTCTCACATGGTTTACAGAGGATTGTCAAAAAGGATTTAAAGTTTCTTACTTAGAAGCTGCAAGTGCCACGATAGTCACGGCTGGGAGATAAAAGAGTGTAGGCGCAATTTCTGTAAAATATTACTGGACGGAATCGCACAGGATGGCGCATTTTTGAAAAATCTTGTGATGTGTGGTGAGGCAGACTTTCTTCTGAATGGGTTTGTCAGTAATCAGAACTGCCGATATTACTTGGACATAAACCAGTACCTCATTCATGAAAATGTCCAGGATAGCCTAAAGGTCGTGCTCTGGTATGCTTTCGGACAGTCCTTTGGGGACACATTTCTTTTTATGGAAAATAGCTGGCCAGTATCAGTTATAAGCGGTATGCGGCCGTGATTAATAATTTCTTTATTCCACAGGCAGAATTTCATCTGAAGTGGTAGTAGAGGGGCTACCTTCTTTCTGAGCCATCTTGTGGGTTGCCTACATCAGGAGAACGTATGCACTCAGGGGTAAACCTATTGTTCTCTTAAGTGCTTTTCCATGTCAACCTATTGTTCTCCTTTGAGTGACAGGTACTTAACATATTGTCCTGCTAAGTGCTTTTCCACGCCATTGCACTTAACCTATTGTTCCACACCCCCTACCACACCCCTTCCCCCTCAGGACAGGGATTATGGCGCATTTTGTTAGTGTGGGTTGCATACATCACGAGCAGGTATGTACTCAGGGGTGAACCTGTTGTTCTCCTTTGATTGACAGGTACTTAACTTATTGTTCTGTTAAGTACTTTTCCAAGTCTAGGTGCTTCAGTCCAGAATCACACACAGCTGCTACAATCCCAGGTTAGAATCCAGACTCAGGTATGGATGTGTGTGATGTCCTTAGGTTAGTTAGGGTTAAGTAGTTTTAAGTCTGATGACCTCAGATGTTAAGTCCCATGGTGCTTAGAGCCATTTGAACCATTTGAACCTTAACCTATGGTACCCCTGCCCCCCCATCCCTCCAACCCCCTCCTCACTCGCTGCTACAGGTACACTTTTGGGTCTGAGTTACTGGAACAGACCCCCTCTCACTCTTTTGAATTTAATTGACCACTTAATTGAATTGATCAATTAATTAACCTCTTTGATGGGAAAATGCCATGCCCCATGACACACCCCCCTGGTGGGAAGTTCAAATTCCATCAGAACAATGCAACCTCTACTAACTTAGGAACATAGGTGGAAGATAGGTCACATTGACTACTTAATTAAGTTGATCAATTAATTAACTTCTCTGGTGGAAAAGTGCCAGCCTCCCCCCCCTGCCATGCCTCCTCCCAGGTCGGAAATTCAAATTTTGTCAGATTTTTGTGAGTGCTATGCCTACCTGGACTTAGAATGAAATAGTTTAAGTCACCACCATGATCATCAACCGACTACGACGTCCCCTTACCAACCCATGTTGGTGGGCTAATGTGTACTAACGTGTACTAAACTGCACAGTGCATGCCCTCATCTAAGATGTTGGCCGTGACGTCAGTTGATGATGCAAGTGCCACACATCCCCCCCCCCCCAGCTGGAAGTTCAAATTTCCATCAGGACAATGCAACCTCAATTAACCTAAGAAAATGGCGGGAAAAAGGGCACATCCACTAACCTAAGTCATCCAACCACCACCTCTTCCTAGGAATTGGCGGGAAAAAGAATCAGGTGATCGATCATTTGGAGGCAATTCGACTGCTCTGTGTGGAATATTTTTTAAACAATTTAGACAATGTATGGAATATATGGAAATGGTATATTGTTTATTTATAAAAAAATGATCGGTTTGTGGGGGCTGGATTTTTGTGTTCATCGTTCTTGGCTGTTTGGAAGCATGTAGCTCTTGCAAGAGGCAGTTACATGGGGCAAACATTTTGCATAACCTAATGTTGGGCATTCAGAAGGATGTAGGTTGCAGTAGGTACTGGGAGATGAAGAAGCTTGCACATGATAGAGTAGCATGGAGAGCTGCATCAAACCAGTCTCAGGACTGAAGACCACAACAATAACAACAATGTTGGGCACTGTACTCTGGGTGTCTTAACCTAATATTTGGGCCCTTGTTGGATTTAACCTATTGTTCTGTTAACTAGTTTTCCATGTCACCCCATTTCCTTAAACTATTGTACCGCCTTTGATACCAAATTAAGTAATCGGTTATGTCCTCTCACCATTGTCTGGTACACGTTTCGAATTTCACCTGCTTTTCTACGCCATTTCTGACGCATTCTCCTTTGTCACACACCCCCTTAAACTATTGTACTGCGTTTTATCAAAAATTTATGCAAATTAACGTAATGTTCAGCACGTAATCTGCTGTTCTGCTCCATGTCACCCACTCACGCACTGCCTCCCATTAACTACTGTACCACTAGCACCACATTGATATAAAAAATTTATACAAATTAATGAAATCAGTATTCTTCACATGTATGGGGTATTCTTTCTTAATTCACCACATCCTGTTGGTTGGTGAAATCGATGGAATATAGTTTAAACAAAAGATTGCTAGTAAAAACCACATCCCGCCACTCGATGCCTGACGCCGACGCAACTTCCACTGCTGCCGCCGCCGTAAGCCACTGCTGGTGGCAAGCCAACGCGAGCCATCTCTATCACACCGCTGCAGGTGAAAGCTGGGTCTATTTTCGTGTATGCAGTTAGAGCTGTTGTTTTCTATCTACATAAATGATCTTTTGGATAGGGTGTATAGCAATATGCGGCTGTTTGCTGATGATGCTGTGGTGTGGTGGTGGTGGTTGTTGGGGTGGTGTACAGGAAGGTTTCGTCGTTGAGTGACTGTAGGAGGATACAAAATGACTTGGACAGGATTTGTGATTGGTGTAAAGAATGGCAGCTAACTCTAAATATAGATAAATATAAATTAATGCAGTGCTTGACACAGTCACGTCGATTAAATATTTGGGCGTAACATTGCAGAGCGATATGAAGCGGGACAAGCATGTAATGGCAGTTATGGGGAAGGCGGATGGTCATCTTCGGTTCATTGGTAGAATTTTGGGAAGATGTGGTTCATCTGTAAAGGAGACCGCTTATAAAACAGTAACACGACCTATTCATGAGTGCTGTTCGAGCGTTTGGGATCCCCATCAGGTTGGATTGAGGGAGGATATAGAAGCAATTCAGAGGCGGGCTGCTAGATTTGTTACTGGTAGGTATGATCATCACGCGAGTGTTGCGGAAATGCTTCAGGAACTCGGGTGGGAGTCTCTAGAGGAAAGGAGGCGTTCTTTTCGAGAATCGCTAATGAGGAAATTTAGAGAACCAGCATTTGAGGCTGATTGCAGTACAATTTTACTGCCGCCAGCTTATATTTCGCGGAAGGACCACAAGGATAAGATAAGAGAGATTGGAGCTCGTACGGAGGCGTATAGGCAGTCATTTTTCCCTCGTTCTGTTTGGGAGTGGAACAGGGAGAGAAGATGCTAGTTGTCGTACGAGGTACCCTCCGCTACGCACCGTATAGTGGATTGCGGTGTATGTATGTAGATGTAGATGTAGAATTCTTCGAGTTTCATACTGACGTCACAGAACTCCAAGCCGCGCTGTCGCTGGTGCCATACTCGATGACGCACAGCTGTGGTATGGTCCACCACTGAGAGAGATGTTCCAAAGCTTCCCACAACAGTACAAGGTACATTGTTCCTAGCGATCCTTTCGCCATTGTTTTCTGCAGACGAGACTTTCAGCAGTAAAATTACACTCCTGGAAATGGAAAAAGGAACACATTGACACCGGTGTGTCAGACCCACCATACTTGCTCCGGACACTGCGAGAGGGCTGTACAAGCAATGATCACACGCACGGCACAGCGGACACACCAGGAACCGCGGTGTTCGCCGTCGAATGGCGCTAGCTGCGCAGCATTTGTGCACCGCCGCCGTCAGTGTCAGCCAGTTTGCCGTGGCATACGGAGCTCCATCGCAGTCTTTAACACTGGTAGCATGCCGCGACAGCGTGGACGTGAACCGTATGTGCAGTTGACGGACTCTGAGCGAGGGCGTATAGTGGGCATGCGGGAGGCCGGGTGGACGTACCGCCGAATTGCTCAACACGTGGGGCGTGAGGTCTCAACAGCACATCGATGTTGTCGCCAGTGGTCGGCGGAAGGTGCACGTGCCCGTCGACCTGGGACCGGACCGCAGCGACGCACGGATGCACGCCAAGACCGTAGGATCCTACGCAGTGCCGTAGGGGACCGCACCGCCACTTCCCAGCAAATTAGGGACACTGTTGCTCCTGGGGTATCGGCGAGGACCATTCGCAACCGTCTCCATGAAGCTGGGCTACGGTCCCGCACACCGTTCGGCCGTCTTCCGCTCACGCCCCGACATCGTGCAGCCCGCCTCCAGTGGTGTCGCGACAGGCGTGAATGGAGGGACGAATGGAGACGTGTCGTCTTCAGCGATGAGAGTCGCTTCTGCCTTGGTGCCAATGATGGTCGTATGCGTGTTTGGCGCCGTGCAGGTGAGCGCCACAATCAGGACTGCATACGACCGAGGCACACAGGGCCAACACCCGGCATCATGGTGTGGGGAGCGATCTCCTACACTGGCCGTACACCACTGGTGATCGTCGAGGGGACACTGAATAGTGCACGGTACATCCAAACCGTCATCGAACCCATCGTTCTACCATTCCTAGACCGGCAAGGGAACTTGCTGTTCCAACAGGACAATGCACGTCCGTATGTATCCCGTGCCACCCAACGTGCTCTAGAAGGTGTAAGTCAACTACCCTGGCCAGCAAGATCTCCGGATCTGTCCCCCATTGAGCATGTTTGGGACTGGATGAAGCGTCGTCTCACGCGGTCTGCACGTCCAGCACGAACGCTGGTCCAACTGAGGCGCCAGGTGGAAATGGCATGGCAAGCCGTTCCACAGGACTACATCCAGCATCTCTACGATCATCTCCATGGGAGAATAGCAGCCTGCATTGCTGCGAAAGGTGGATATACACTGTGCTAGTGCCGACATTGTGCATGCTCTGTTGCCTGTGTCTATGTGCCTGTGGTTCTGTCAGTGTGATCATGTGATGTATCTGACCCCAGGAATGTGTCAATAAAGTTTCCCCTTCCTGGGACAATGAATTCACGGTGTTCTTATTTCAATTTCCAGGAGTGTATTTTGCGCAGATCGCTGAATTGCACTGACAGTTAAACACCGCAAAAGTTATCTACAGATCATCAAATACATACAAGACTCACAAGAATATTGAAAGCCAGGAAAATATTTTCCAGTGTAGCTACAATTAAATATTATAGTTGCTGCTACAGTCTGACGCCGATCGATGTACAGGTAATGTCTCCTCTTGTCAGCTATTTTTCTGAAACAAATGTCAGTATCTACAGCGAACTCTCGCAAATTGCTTAGTGTCCCAGAGATATTTAACGAGCGCTTTTGTAGAAGTTTTCGTGATGTCTCGGCTTGTATGCACAGAAATTCTTGCCCTAACAAAACCTGTTTACGAAAATGGCCCATAATAACGTGGCATCCCGTCCATCACGTGTTACCTTTCCTGCTTTCAACACACGCAAACGTCCTCACTGCTAAAAGCCTGTGCATGCGCGCTAAAACACCGGTAATCATAAAAGCATTTTTGTTGTTTGGAAAGAGAGCACTCTCTAAGCACAGACGGGGAAATCAGAACAATTACGCTAACAGAATTCAAAGCACTGTCTTACAGAAGAGAAAAAAAGGCCGAAATTTTCGGTATCCTACAGCTACAAGTATGGAGATGTCCTAATGCCACAGTGGCGGATGGGTGTCGGCATCCCCGCCAGAGATGGATGGTATGCTTCAACTTGTCTTTGAACACTTAATTTCTCAGAACTTTCCATACATACCTTGTCTCCATCTTGTTCGAATCAGTTTGTAGACACACCTATGTGCCGGCACAAAGGCTGTCTTGTGAATTATGATCGGCTCTTATTGAATTTACCCGCCGATTTACTGAGGCCAGCAGTGTGGAACCACCGTCAGCCTCTTTTCCTTTTGCAGACGAGACTTTCAGCGTTTATTTTACACAGACCATCATATTGCATCGGCAATTAAACTCTGAAACGTGCCCTACATGTCGTCAAATACGGAAAGACTTTACTCGATTACAATGCTCGCCCACTGGGGACAAGAGCTTGAAAATTAGAATGTGAAACCGACAGGCGACCCATCATTGTATCACCACGTACTGTGTCGATGTAGTAAACATGCAATTCGTATCCTACACCATACAAAATCATCCCTCTTACATCAGAAAGGTTCGGTGAATCGAAGTCACTCTCAGAACTGATGTGCAAAGACTGGCCCATTTCCCCCTCGGTACAAACGTGCTACTATTTCTAGTCTGGACCTGCCTGCTTGCTTGCGTTTCTATACCCATCCCCAGACTCTGGAATTATGCGAAATATTTCCGCATCGTGCGCCATAATATTATACCATTTTCGATGTACTTCTAGATATCAAGCACACAGCAGTAGCCTACCGATCGCTCGTGCAACATAACTCCGAAGATAGAGACTGGAAACTATCTCTCTACAAACCCGAAACTTTACCACTTACCTGTCTGTGGGGACCTTTAGATGAGAACTCGAAACAGATAGAGGAAACTAATATTCCCACTCTGGAATAACGTTGTTTGTGATGTAACAGATTCCTAATCATCCCTACATTTTACATAGTCAAATAATCTGCTTCTCATGTCTAGAGGACTGGCAAACCTATCTTCCACATGCTAAATGCACACACAACAATCGATGTTCTCTCAACTAAATATAGACGCAAAATGTGAAGAAGCAGTCAACTGAACAATTAACATAGGAGGCGATAATGGCCCAGTGCGAACACATGTCCATGTTGAATCTTGTGAAATTTCCACGCGATCACGAAAGCTATCCAACACATACTAAGTATTGGTTCGCTATTCGATCGTCTAGAGGACAGTCCGGTTAAGACCTATACATTCCCACACTCCAACAGGTCTCTCCATTCCGAGGGCCTCTACCGTTAATGGGAAACATGAATCATCCCCCACACAGATCACCAGCACTGCACGCCAAGCACACACAGGTAGAATCATCACCCTAGGAAACCGCTCACATACGTATTTTATCCATGTACATACAACTAAATGTTACAATTGAGGTATCAGTTGAACGACATTTGACAATGACCAAAGTATCGGAAATACACCCTGTTGATGGCTGTGGTTCTGGAAATAGAAATAACACATACTTTATAAGCCTAATGCCCAAATGCGAACATATCACGCACCCTCTACTACTAAGTATAATACTTCACCAATAACTGATCGCAGACGATACAAAATAATACTGATCCAAAATCAACGATGGTTATTCGTGTCTCATATGTTTTCTTGCGAGTGCAACCACTGTGTCCTAGAAAGAGAGACGTAATCGGCCAGATGTTAAAAAAAAACCGATTGCAGCAACTACTGTATGTTACTGTCACAAGTGATCTTGGTTCTACAGGTGCACACAAGTATCCTTGTTACAAGCTATACTAGCTTTATAAATCGAGGTACAACATTACCTCTGGATGAGGTCGTTTTTCCGGACAAATACCGAGATGGTGATCGTAGGAATGTGTATTATGAGATTAAGACATAGCCCATGATGCAACCTCATGATAAAATTGCCGCATTTTAAAAGTGATTTGGCTAAGGAACGTTATATGTAAGCGGTGTTTGCTACTCCCTCACACCATCCTAGCTAGATAATTCTACTGTATTGTAACACATTCTGTCTTGATGCAATGTCAGAGGGTCGGTGATATATCTACTGGACTATGGGCAATGGTTGATTGAGAAGGATCACGAACAGTAGTAGATAGTGTCATGATTGAGGTCGTACACAAGCTTTTCAGATGTCTAATGCCATGCTCTCTACTACAAATGCTGTCTGGCATTTGGAATCGAGTCTTTCCATTCAATCTCCTACCTGCAATGGGTCCTTTAATGATTACAACCACTACTGAATCACATTTCTCGTTCTCTCATATCTCCAAAGCGGTGTGCTGACCACATATCCCTCCTATCCGCATCCTCAACTGAGGATGACACGGCAATCGGATGGTCCCGATGGGCCACTTGTGGCCTGAAGACGGTGTTCTTTTGCATATCTCCAAAAGACCCACGTTTCTCCGATCTATCTGCTACAGTAAAATTATTGTGTCGTTTTAGGTAGCCCCTATGCATCCTGCAAATGCCTCCTCAGACTCTACGCTACCATACCTACACCTTTGCGCACGTGTTCGTTCCAGTTTAAGTCGGAACTGAGTAGGGGTCAGAGGAAACTTTATCTACCACCTCCTGCAGTCCGTGCAGAAACAGGCAAAGCTGTGTTACTGCGACAGAAATGTGTTTTGACCATTGAACAGAAAAGAAGCTTGCTCCTGCAACATGAAGTAGTATAAAAGACAGACCCATCTCCATTCACATCTATCCCCCCAACATGCTATTTTCGTTGTTCTGTACCATCCATCACAGAAAAATTACGACCTATAAAAGCTCAACTAACTTCATGTGATAGATGTCTAGATAAGATTTTTACCACATCTCTCTCCTCCCATATATCGAAAATAAATATCGCGTGCGTGCCGGCATCGAGCACATGTGACGAGCCTATTAAATATACAGGTTTTGATAAATTGAACAGGCCAGTTTAATCACCTGTACTGTAGGAGGATGACCGTATCCCACAGACCATACTGTAAGCCGCAAGAGACGCTCCCTGTGACCTTGTCTCATTGTTTGAAACATTATTTTCTAACACGCCTTGTACAATGCCATACATTTTCTTTTTCTGCCACGACTTCGAGGTCTCTGTCAGGTCCTAAACTGACATTAACATGCTCTGACCCACGGCCTCTTGCGGAAAACTAGACATCACACGGTGTAAATAATTTTGTTACTGCGGCTCCGTAACACATGACACATGGTGGATGATTATAAATAAAAGACAGTTACAACATAAGGAAACTAGAAGAGTTTGGCTGCATTGTGGAGAGTTTCCAACTGATGTCCGAAAGTGATTGACGACCTCTATATTTAAAGTAATTTTCCACAATAACAGAGTATTTGATCGCTCCGCGACCTCCCTTAATTTCCCTGACCGTTTTTGTACTTGCTTCTTTCGTCTATCAACTGAAGTATTTCTTCGGTTATATATAGTTCCTCCACAGTAAGCTTCCGAGGACACAGTTTTTGTTTTCAACTTCTGTGACTGCCCTTGTTAGAGATGTCCAATCTTCTTCAACTGAACTGCCTACTGAGCTATTCAGTACCGCAGTATTTATAGCCTCAGAGAACTTGAAGCTTTTCATTCTTTAGTACTTCAGGATCCCCCTCCTTTGGGTAATGGTTGTTCCTGGCTAGTCTCGTGACGTTCACCCTACTCTTCGTTATTACTAAATTATGATCCGAGCCTATATCAGCCCCTAGGTGCACCTTACAATCCAATATCTGATTTCGGAATCTCTGACTAGCCACACTGTATTATAACTGAAATCCTTACGTACGTACAGGCCTCTTCCAAGTGTACCTTTTCCTCTTGTGAATCTTAAACAGAGTATTCGCTATTACTAGCTGAAATTCGTTGCAGATCTCAATGAGTCTTTCTGCTCTCTCATTCTCAGTGCCAAGCACACCCTTTCTTCAACTCCTCCCCCTAGTACCGCATTCCTACCACTGCGACTATAGGATTTTCATCTCCCTATCCATACTGAATTAATCGTTAAAATACCGTATATAATTCTTCCATCCCTTCTTTTTCTGCTTCGACGTCTGCATGTATACCTGAACAATTGGCGGTGCACGTTTGCTGACGAGTCTGATGAGAACAACCCTATCACTGAACGGTCCGCAGTAGCTCACAGTCTTCTCTAGTTTCTTGTGTATAATGATGATGATAAACTTTGGTTTGTGAGGCGCTCAACTACGTGGTCATTAGCGCCAGTACAAAGTTCCAATTTTTACTCGGTCCGAACTAGACACTGTCACGAATGGTAATGAGGGTGATGAAATGATGAGGAAAACACAAACACCCAGTCCCCGGGCAGAGAAAATCCCCAACCCGGTCGTGAATCGAACCCAGGACCCCGTGATCCAGAGGCAGCAACGCTAGCCACTAGACCACGAGCTGCATAACGAATTATGTTCTCATTTTACCATTTTCTGCTGCTGTTGATGTTTCCCTATACTTATCCGGTCAGAAATCCTTCTGTCCTTTCCATTTCACTTCACTGTCACTCACTCTACGTAAATTGAGGCTTTGCATTTCCGACCTCAGATATTCTAGCTTCCATACTACGTTCAAACTTCTTACATTCCACGCCCCGCCTCCTAGGACGTTTTCCTTTCTTAAGTTATTCTATCTTTTTCCCATGGCGGTCCCCTCACGGAGATCCGAACGGGGAACAGGTGCGGAATCTTTTGCCAATAGAGAGATGGAGAGATCATCATCACACTTTTATCAGTTACAGGCCACATGCACTGTGGGTAAGCGTCACTTGTCTCCAATGCAGTCGTTTCCATTGTCTTCTGCATCCTCATGCCGTTGATCATTGCTGATTCTTCTGCCAAGTACGATGTGCTCGGATTAAAAAGGGTGTAAAACAGGGACGAAGTCTTTACTGTTCAATCCAGACATCGAAGAAGCATTGACGGGAATAAAATAAGTGTTCAAGGGTGGGATTAAAATTAAATGTGGCTGCAGTGGGCGCAGAAATACTAATTTTTCACAATGGATCAATAGAAACGTGACGACTGTCGATTGGATAGCATTTCTTGTTAAACCAGGTCGATGGCTGGGTCCTTACACACCATCATCCAGGCGAATGGCTGCTTGGAACGTGCACCGTGCCTTAAATGTAGGACGGTGAGAGCAGGACTATGCTATGGGATACATTGAGTTGGGCCTCTAGTAGTACTCAAAGACACCACGACAGCAATGAACTAAGTGAACGTTATTGCGGGCCACCTGCATTTCTTTATAGTTGACGCCTTCTCTGATGACTACGACAGCTTCCAGCAGAATGACTCTCCGCAACACAAAGCTGCAGTGGTTTGAGGAAAAACTCACATTGATGTCCTAGCCAGCAAATGCCCCTGATCTGCAACCATTGGAACACATATCGGGCGCCAGCAGTGTGCCCTCAATCCACCGTCCCGTGATTTGCGAGAATTTGGTGACCTTAAAAAAAAATTCCAACACGTCATGTTTCATGGCATTTTGACCTGCTATCTTGTGACGTACATTGTATAATTGCCACTATCTATGTATTTGCCACTATTTATGTATTTCAATTCTTGGTTTCAATGTAATATTTTACGTAAATTAAGAACTTTATATCTCTGACTCCCTATGCCAGATGGCGCTTACTGTGTTACAACAAATTCTGTTATATTTGATGTCACGTTATTTGTACATTTTTCTTCTGTACTAGTCCAATAATATCACACCATATGATTTTACCCGTTGATTTTTGTTCTTACATGTTTTTTAAGTTGTTTGAAAATAACACACCAGCATATGTTGACAAGATGTAAATTTCCCCCTTTCTTTTTTGCTACGCGTTTTTAATGTACAATTTAAAAATTGAAACATTCAGTTAATGATTTGCAAGTGTACTTTGGTATTTTCTGGTAATCTCTTGCAAATAAAGTATTGTTAAGTCTTCACGTGACACACGCCACATAGAGGGCGTTCCAAGACCCTGTCAAACCGAGGTCTGCTGTATAGGTGAATGTAAACAGGAGCTTCAGTTATTGTGGTCGTTTATCAGTTTTGGTTAGTGATAACTTGATACCAGTGCCTATGAGTTTACTCTGTACACCACAGGTATGTTATTTCCAACAGTTGGTTTATACTCAGGTGTATTTGTGGTTTTTGTTTTTTTTATTCACTGATCGCTATGTGAAATTTTTAACTACCAGCACTGAAGGTGATCACTATGTGATTGAAAATCGATTTTGCTACCAATAAACAATGGTCGCTGTGCACACAGCACTCCATGGAGTCGCCGATCAATTTAGTGACCTGTGAGTAGAACTCTAGCACCACATACTTCTGGTAAGCTATCTGTGATTTGTAGAATCCATGACAAGCAGAATCGCTGCTGTACTATATTTGAAAAGTGGACCGCCGGCCGCTGTGGCCGAGCGGGTCTAGGCGCTACGGACTGGAACCGCGCGACCGCTACGGTCGCAGGTTCGAATCCTGCCTCGGGCATGGATGTGTGTGATGTCGTTAGGTTGGTAAGGTTTAAGTAGTTCTAAGTTCTAGGGGACTGATGACCTCAGAAGTTAAGTCCTATAGTGCTCAGAGCCATTTGAACCATTTTTAAAAGTGGACCAACATGCTATAAAAAAGGCAGTCATAATGTTTTGGCACATCGGTATATATAAAATTAAGGAACTGTGCTACCTAGGCGGCAAAATAAGCCATAATGGACGGAGCAAGAAGTACATAAAACCAGGCTGTCACAGCAGAAAGGGCATTCCTGGCCATCAGACGTCTGCTACTATTAGGCAAACGTTTTAATTTAAGGAAGAAGTTTCTTAGAATGTACACTCGGAGCACAGCATTGTATAATAATGAAACATGGACTGTGGGAAAAGCGGAACAGAAGAGAATAGAAGCATTTGAGTGGTGATGCTACAGATTGAATGCTGAAAATGAGGTTAACTGTTAAGGTAAGGAATGTAGGGGTCCTGCACAGGATCAGAGAGGAAAAGAATATGCAGAAAACACTGACAAGGACATGGGACAGGATCATAGGAAATCTGTTAAGACATCGGGGAATGATTTCGATGGTGTTAGAAAGCTGTCGAGAGTAAACACTCTAGAGGAAGACGGAGATTGTGGTATTCGTAATAAAAAAAAAGTAAATAATTCCACACTAGACCTCTGTGTCTGCACACTAATTATAGCCAGCCGATATTTGCGCAGAATTCTTGTTCTGCATAGTACAACGGTTACTTGTTATGTTATATGCGTGGTACAGGCTAATGTATCTTTAAATACATCAGACATATTTTTTGCTGGTGTCACTTCATTTAAAAATGTATGCACTTGTCGTGTGAGCTGAGGAAATTCAGATTCTGTTGCTTTCACAAGTGAATGACTGTGACTTGGTTAGTGTGTGTGAGGACTTGATACCATTTTTACACATAAGCATTTTTCTACCGTAAAGAAACAAGGAGTCCTTATGTCAGATGTAAATTAATAAAATGTGGGGAATCTTATTACATGTGCAAATAGTTAATAAATTTTGAGCGCTGTGTTGATGTGGTTTGCTGTCTTATTCAGAATTACAGTGCTATTTTTGTGGTCCAAACTCTGTTTGAATGTATATATGTATATTGATAACGAAGTGTAGTGTGTGATGAAATTACGTAAGAGGATGATTTTGTTGCAGCGGTTGAGCTTTAATGAAACATTTTCTTTTTCTCGTGTTTCAACTGAATATGCTTTTGCCTTTGCTTTCTTGTTGGATCCAACACTGCTGGAGGAGAACATATTTTGGTTTCTTGTGCTTTGATTGAAATTGAGAGTATTGGTGTCATTGCAAGGAGAATTTATGTTTTTACTTGGAGGCACAGAGAGGCCCATATGGCTACATTCTGATATAATGTTGCTTGTGGAAGCTGTACAATGTTGGTGTCTGGTCCGGAAGTAGATGAAAATTTTGTTGTAATTTATTGTGACAGAGCAAAACTTTCATTCTGTGTGAGATTGCAAACGCCTAGGGTATGTTTAGTGACCTAATCAGATTACCAACAGTTTATTACATATGGAAAGTAGCATCCATTTTTTGGTTTCAATAAGTATTAATGTGGAAATAAATTTTTGTTAGAATGTGCTATAGTGTCCATTACTGTTCGATGTAGAAGTCTTTATTCAGTTCTGGATGTGTAATAATCTTGTTACATTTTCATGTACCTAACCAAATGGCTAATTGCATTCAGTCTTACCACCTGTTCACTGAAGTGTGGTTTATTATGTTGTGTTCAGCTTTGGATTTGTAACATGTATTTTACCAGTGAATGATTTAATTGGACGTATTTGTGGAGCTCATTTGCCATTTTTCAGTGTAGTGTAAGGAATTAAGTTACCTAGTTACAGAGCAATTACCATTGGGTGCAGAGTGAAAATTCCCATCTCAATGACTGAGCAAATTTATACTTGGCGGATAGTTGAGTTACCCTCAAATACCTTGTGGGTGCTGAATACATTGGAATGCTAAATTTTTGTAACTTTTCTAGATTTATTTAATTCTCGTAAGTCGGTTTTGTTTAGGCCAGTGAATCAAACTTTATTGAAAACGGACACCTGATATGTTTTCTTAAGAAGCTGCAAACTAAAGGTCATTTTTGATACAACAAGTAGATCAGGAACTGTGATGCCTAATTCGATTTGTTTTAGTATTATACCAATGATTTATTTAATTACAGACATTCTTAATGTAGTTAGACATAAAACTAATTGTTAACAAATTTTTGCTGCTATAGTCTTCAGTCCAAAAATTAATTTGATACAGCTCTCCACTATGGTTATCTTGTCAAAGTATCTTTATTTCGTATAACTCCCAGATAGTAAAATTCATTTGAATCCTGTTGTTGTTGTTGTTGTTGTCTTCAGTTCTGAGACTGGTTTGATGCAGCTCTCCATGCTACTCTATCCTGTGCAAGCTTCTTCATATCCCAGTACCTACTGCAGCCTACATCCTTCTGAATCTGCTTGGTCTCCCTCTGCGATTTTTACCCTCCATGCTAACCTCCAATACTAAATTTGTGACCCCTTGATGCCTCAGAACATGTCCTACCAACCGATCTCTTCTTCTTGTCAAGTTGTGCCACAAACTCCTCTTCTCCCCAATTCTATTCAATACCTTCTCATTAGTTATGTGATCTACCCATCTAATCTTCAGCATTCTTCTGTAGCACCACATTTCGAAAGCTTCTATTCTCTCCTTGTCCAAACTATTTTTCGTTCATGTTTCACTTCCATACATGGCTACACTCCATACAAATACATTCAGAAACGATTTCCTGACACTTAAATCTATACTAGACGTTAACAAAATTCTCTTCTTCAGAAACGCTTTCCTTGCCATTGCCAGTCTACATTTTATATCCTCTCTAGTTCGACCATCATCAGTTATTTTGCTCCCCAAATAGCAAAACTCCTTTACTACTTTAAGTGTCTCATTTCTTAATCTAATTCCCTCAGCATCACCCGACTTAATACGACTACATTCCATTATCCTCGTTTTGATTATGTTGATGTTCATCTTATATCCTCTTTTCAAGACATTGTCCATTCCGTTCAACTGCTCTTCCAAGTCCTTTGCTGTCTCTGACAGAATTACAATGTCATCGGCGAACCTCAACGTTTTTATTTCTTTTCCATGAACTTTAATACCTACACTGAATTTTTCTTTTGTTTCCTTTGCTGCTTGCTCCATATACAGATTAAATAACATCGGGGAGAGGCTACAACCCTGTCTCACTCTCTTCCCAACTGGTGCTCCCCTTTCATGCCCCTCGACTCTTATAACTGCTATCTGGCTTCTGTACAAATTGTAAATAGCCTTTCGCTCCCGATATTTTATTCCTGCCACCTTCAGAATTTGAAAGAGAGTATTCCAGTCAACATTGTCAAAAGCTTTCTCTAAGTCTACAAATGCTAGAATTGTAGGTTTGCCTTTCCTTAATCGATTTTCTAAGATACGTCGTAGGCTCAGTATTGCCTCACGAATTCCAACATTTCTGCAGAATCCAAACTGATCTTCGCCGAGGTTTTTTCATCCGTCTGTAAAGAATTCGCGTTAGTATTCTGCAGCTGTGACTTATTAAACTGATAGTTCGGTAATTTTCACATCTGTCAACACCTACTTTCTTTGGGATTGGAATTGTTATATTCTTCTTGAAGTCTGAGGGTATTTCGCCTGTCTCATTCATCTTGCTCACCAGATGGTAGAGTTTTGTCAGGACTGGCACTCCCAAGGCCGTCAGCAGTTCCAATGGAATGTTGTCTACTCCCGGGGCCTTGTTTCGACTCAAGTCTTTCAGTGCTCTGTCAAACTCTTCACGCAGTATCATATCTCCCATTTCATCTTCATCTACATCCTCTTCCATTTCCATAATATTGTCCTCAAGTACATCGCCCTTGTAAAGACCCTCTATATACTCCTTCCACCTTTCTGCTTTCCCTTCTTTACTCAGAACTGGGTTTCCATCTGAGCTCTTGATGTTCATACAAGTGGTTCTTCTTTCTCCAAAGGTCTCTTTAATTTTCCTGTAGGCAGTATCTATCTTACCCCTAGTGAGATAAGCCTCTACATCCTTACATTTGTCCTCTAGCCATCCCTGCTTAGCCATTTTGCACTTCCTGTTGATCTCATTTTTGAGACGTTTGCATTCCTTTTTGCCTGCTTCCTTTACTGCATTTTTATATTTTCTCCTGTCATTAATTAAATTCAATATTTCTTCTGTTACCCAAGGATTTCTACTAGCCCTCGTCTTTTTATCTACTTAATCCTCTGCTGCCTTCACTACTTCATCCCTCAGAGCTATCCATTCTTCTTCTACTGTATTTCTTTCCCCCATTCCTGTCAATTGTTTCCTTATGCTCTCCCTGAAACTCTGTACAACCTCTGGTTCTTTCAGTTTATCCAGGTCCCATTTCCTTAAATTCCCACCTATTTGGAATTTCTTCAGTTTTAATCTACAGGTCATAACCAATAGATTGTGGTCAGAGTCCACATCTGCCCATGGAAATGTCTTACAGTTTAAAACCTAGTTCCTAAATCTCTGTCTTACCATTATATAATCTATCTGATACCTTCTAGTATCTCCAGGATTCTTCCATCTATACAACCTTCTTTTACGACTTTTGAACCAAGTGTTGGCTATGATTAAGTTATGCTCTGTGCAAAATTCTACCAGACGGCTTCCTCTTTCATTTCTCTCCCCCAATCCATATTCACCCACTGTGTTTCCTTATCTCCCTTTTTCTACTCTGGAATTCCAGTCACCCATGACTATTAAATTTTCGTCCCCCTTCACTACCTGAATAATTTCTTTTATCTCATCATACATTTCATCAATGTCTTCATCATCTGCAGAGCTAGTTGGCATATAAACTTGTACTACTGTAATAGGTGTGAGCTTCGTATCTATCTTGGCCACAACAATGCTTTCGCTGTGCTGTTTGTAGTAGCTTACTCGCATTCTTATTTTCCTATTCATTATTAAACCCACTCCTACATTACCCCTATTTGATTTTGTGTTTATAACCCTGTAGTCACCTGACCAGAAGTCGTGTTTCTCCTGCCACCGAACTTCACTAATTCCCACTATATCTAACTTTAACCTATCCATTTCCCTTTTTAAATTTTCTAACCTACCTGCCCGATTAAGGGATCTGACATTCCACGCTCCGATCTGTAGAACGCCAGTTTTCTTTGTCCTGATAACGACATCCTCTTGAGTAGTCCCCGCCCGGAGATCCGAATGGGGGACTATTTTACCTCCGGAATATTTTACCCAAGAGGACGCCATCATCATTTAATCATACAGTAAATCTGCATGCCCTCGGGAAAAATTACGGCTGTAGTTTCCCCATGCTTTCAGCCATTCGCAGTACCAGCACAGCAAGGCCGTTTTGGTTATTGTTACAAGGCCAGATCAGTCAATCATCCAGACTGTTGCCCCTGCAACTACCGAAAAGGCTGCTGCCCCTCTTCAGGAACCACACGTTTGTCTGGCCTCTCAATAGTACCCCTCTGTTGTGGTTGCACCTACGGTACGGCCAACTGTATCGCTGAGGCACGCAAGCCTCCCTACCAATGGCAAGGTCCATGGTTCATGGGGGTCCGTGGAAAATCCTTTGTTTCCATCTACAATTTTTAGCCCCATTCTTAACTCCACATATTTCTTTCATCAACCAAATTTGATGTTATATGGAATCTGCGCTGCAGCTGTAGATTAAGTAAGGAAGTGTAGGAAGAGAGCAATCAGTCGCAATTCCACTGGTTTTTACTATCCAGCAGATACTTCTTTTTGTTTCCTTCTTCTTTTTCTCTTACCAAAATCTCTTCATTCCTTGGCTGTGCTCCTGTTTCATTTGTTCTGTCCATGTTTTGCCTGCTCTCTTCCTTGTTTTTCTTCAAAGTCTGTGTTCATAATTTTATTTCTGAATCTGTCTCTTCCATTTATCATATCTGTGCTGATCCCTTCTTGTTATAGGTCTTCTTCTATTTCTTGAAACAGTTGGTGTTTTTCATTGAACTATTTACCACATCAGAAGTACTCTTTGTGAGTTCCTTGTAATTCATTACATGTATATGTCCACAGAATGTTTGTCGGCATTTTAAGATAATGTATGTGAACCTGAGTGTGTCTTCGTATAATTCTTTGGTTGGTCGCTTCATCCATATACCATCTCTGTGTACTGCTGCAAAAAAGTTTCTGAGGATTTGACATTCTATTCTTCCTGTCTCTGTGCTGCCTGATGCTCCAATTATCGTTGTTTCTCCTTGTGTTTACCATGTTTGCAGTTAGAATTGTTGGATTTAAGATCCGCCAGTTATGCAAAACATCGTTTTTTCGAAGTTCTCAAACATGTTTTAGCAATACTGTGCCATCATCAGTGGGTTTCTATTTTATTTAATCTGTAATGTAAACAATTTTACTAGATGATTACAAAAGTAAGTAGATATTTAGTTCATACAATAATTCGTTTCTTTTTTTAATGCCTTTACACTTGGTTTCTTGGTTTTTCAGGACTACTTGTGTATTATTTGTTACAGGTAGCTAGTGATCTGCAACCAAACGATGTTGATGAGGAATTTTGTTGGCAGTAACCTATCATTTTATGCTCTCAACGTAATTTAGTTTGTTGCGATATTTCGCGCCTATATTTGTTTTTACTTACGTTTTTGAATAGTAAGCCCTTTTATTGTCAGCATCTTGGTGAGGTGTTCTGAAGCACAAGTGAATACAACACGTAGTTTTGCAAATAAGGTCGTAAAAGCACTTGACACTTCACTAACACACATTGTAACTGTGGTTGCTGTGTGTCCCAGCCCAGTCAGTGTTCATTTGTTCACCAGTGAGTTTGGCGACAATTTGTAATTTTTCTTACATTTTATCTGTGTGTGTGTTTTCTGTACACGTCTTAGCAGCTTGTGTTGTCTTTTACATGGAGTTCCTTTTGTGTGTAAAATGGTGAGTCTTTGCAGAGTGTATCGTATGTGTGCGTGTGTGTGTGTGTGTGTGTGTGTGTGTGTGTGTGTGTGTGTGTGTGTGTGTGTGTGTGTATGTGTGAATAGACTTTTTAGCTGATTGTATTGTCGTTTTTCTAAAGCGCCTTTAATGTGTTAAATTGTGCACTCTTGGAGAGTGTAGTGTATTCATTTATGATCTGTTTTCCTTCTGCTATTCGAGTTCTAAGGCCTCCGATTTTTTTTCTAATTAACTACTCACCCGAAATCGATGAAACTGGCGTTACTTCTCGACGTAATCGCCCTGCAGACGTACACATTTTTCACAACGCTGACGCCATGATTCCATGGCAGCGGCGAAGGCTTCTTTAGGAGTCAGTTTTGACCATTGGAAAATCGCTGAGGCAATAGCAGCACGGCTGGTGAATGTGCGGCCACGGAGAGTGTCTTTTATTGTTGGAAGAAGCCAAAAGTCACTAGGAGCTAGGTCAGGTGAGTAGGGAGCATGAGGAATCACTTCAAAGTTGTTATCACGAAGAAACTGTTGCGTAGCGTTAGCTCGATGTACGGGTGCGTTGTCTTGGTGAAACAGCACACGCGCAGCCATTCCCGGACGTTTTTATTGCAGCGCAGGAAGGAATTTGTTCTTCAAAACATTTTCGTAGGATGCACCTGTTACCGTAGTGCCCTTTGGAACGCAATGGGTAAGGATTATGCCCTCGCTGTCCCAGAACATGGACACCATCATTTTCTCAGCACTGGCGGTTACCCGAAATTTTTTGGTGGCGGTGAATCTGTGTGCTTCCATTGAGCTGACTGGCGCTTTGTTTCTGGATTGAAAAATGGCATCCACGTCTCATCCATTGTCACAAACGACGATAAGAAAGTCCCATTCATGCTGTCATTGCGCGTCAACATTGCTTGGCAACGTGCCACACGGGCAGCCATGTGGTTGTCTGTCAGCATTCTTGGCACCCACCTGGATGACACTTTTTGCATTTTCAGGTCGTCATGCAGGATTGTGTGCACAGAACCCACAGAAATGCCAACTCTGGAGGCGATCTGTTCAACAGTCATTCGGCGATCCCCCAAAACAATTCTCTCCACTTTCTCGATCATGTCGTCAGACCGGCTTGTGCGAGCCCGAGGTTGTTTCGGTTAGTCGTCACACGATGTTCTGCCTTCATTAAACTGTCGCACCCACGAACGCACTTTCGACACATCCATAACTCCATCACCACATGTCTCCTTCAACTGTTGATGAATTTCAATTGTTTTCACACCACGCAAATTCAGAAAACGAATGATTGCACGCTGTTCAAGTAAGGAAAACGTCGCCATTTTAAGTATTTAAAACGGTTCGCATTCTCACCGCTGGCGGTAAAATTCCATCTGCTGTATGGTGCTGCCATCTCTGGGATGTATTGACAATGAACGCGGCCTCATTTTAAAACAATGCGCATGATTCTATCTCTTTCCAGTCCAGAGAAAAATAATCGGAGGCCTTAGAACTTGAATGCACCTCGTATGTGGAAGTTATCCTCAATGGTCAGTTTGTTGTACAGGCTGTGGCTGGGTTTTAGTATTTTTAATTGTGTTTCTGTTGTAGTTGGATGGTGATTGTCGGCTATTAGGTGGTCAGCAAATGTGCTATGGGATCTGTTGCTTTTAAAGGCTCCGAGATGTTCTGAATATCTGGTTTTGAAGCTTCTACATGTCTGTCCTATTACACTGACTGGCAAGTGTTGAATGAGAGTTGATATATTCCTGATCTGTTAAATTTATCTGTGGGTGTTTCTTGTGTTCTGATCCTTTTCAGTGTTGTGTTCTCTGTCCTGTATCATATTTGGAGTCCCTATTTCTTTGATATGTTGCCTATTCTATGTACGATCTTGTTACTGTAGGTGAGTATGTGCCATTACATTTTGTGTGTATGTTGTTGGTCTGGTGTCTTATGTGTGGTCATTGTTTGTCTTCTAAGTTGTTCTGTGTTGGGTGAGGACTTGTGTGTGTGCGTGTGTGCAGTATGTTCATTTTTGCACTGTTTACGTATTTTTTTATTTAATTTGTCTACCATATGAGTATCATAACCATTTTCTACTGCTCCTGCTACTGCTACTGCTACTGCTGCAGCAACATCACACAACTAACCATTGACCCAACAGCAAGGTGTCAGAAATATATTCAACAGAGACTGAAAAACATCAAAACGACATTCTCAAAAGGCCAGGTGAAAAGGATGACACAGAGAAATCCAAAACTCCCCACCCTAAATTTCCAACCAAAGGTTCAGAAGTATAATATCCCATTAAGGCCCGTCATCGACTTCCAAAATGCCCCATTCTAACACCTAGCCCAACAGATGCACGCATAACTAAAATCCTGCACACCTTCAATAATAACAGAAACCTGGAAAACTCAAAGAATTAAATGGACAGAATCAAGAACATACACATACCAGACACAGCAACCCTCATATCATTTGATGTCATATCAATGTACACTTGTATTCCTGGAAATGAGAAATATCAGCATCATAACAAGAAGATTAAAACAATAAGGAAACATCTCAGAGCTATTAAAAGCAAATCGCCCACAATCACCGCCCAACTACAATAGAAACAGAATTAAGAATATGAAAACCCAGCCACAGCCTATACAGCAAAATGACCTTTGAGGGAAACTTCTACATACAGAAACAATAGCAGAAGGAAAACAGATCATAAATGAATACACTACACTCACATTAAACGTACACACACACACACACACACACACACACACACACACAC
Source organism: Schistocerca piceifrons (assembly GCF_021461385.2). NCBI lineage: Eukaryota > Metazoa > Arthropoda > Insecta > Orthoptera > Acrididae > Schistocerca > Schistocerca piceifrons. The sequence goes on along the minus strand of NC_060139.1, from coordinate 772,853,843 downwards.
ACACGCATGCACACAAACACACACACACACACACACACACACACACACATGATAAATGGATACAATACTCTCTGCAGAGACTCATTGTTTTGCACACAAAAGGAACGCCATGTAAAAGACAACACAAACTGCTAAGAAGTGTACAGAAAACACCCACACACACACACACACACACACACACACACAGATAAAATTAAGCAAAATTCAAAATTGGCGCCAAACTCACTGGTGAACAAATGAACACTGGCTAGACTGGGACACACAGCAATCACAGTTACAATGTGTTTTGGTGAAGTGCAAAGTGCTTTTACGACATTATTTGTGAAAATACGCGTTGAATTAACGTGTGCTTCACAACACTTCACCAAGATGCTGAGAATAAAAGGGCTTGCCACACAAAAACGTAAGTAAAACCAAATATAGGAGCGAAATATCGCAACAAACTCAATTAAGTTTAGAGCATAAAATGATAGGTTAATTCCCAACAAAATTTTTCATCGACATCGTTTGGTTGCGGACGACATGCTACCTGTAATAAATAATACAGAAGTGGTCCTGAAAAACCATGCAAACCGAGTGTGAAGGTATTAACAAAAGAAGATGAATCGTTGTTTGAACTAAATATCCACTTAATTCTGTAATAATTTAGCAAAATTTTTTACATTACAGATCAAATAAAACAGAAACACCACTGATGCTGACACAATGGTGCTGAAACATGTCTAAGAACTTCAAAAAAAAAAACGGTGTTTTGCATAACCGACGGACCCTACATCCAACAGTTCGTCTCTGTAATTGGTCTCTGTTGCCTTCAGAGCGTCAAACTTCGTATTGCAGTTAACACTGCCAAAAGCTCTCCCCAATTCTAGAACTTATACAAACGTTGCCTTTACACATTTTCCTAAGTCATAGGCTCAATATTGTGTCACGTGTTGAAATGTCTCTTTGGGATCCGGAATACTCTTCCTGAGCTAGGGGTTCACCAGCCTCTCCACACTTCAGTGAATAATTTAAATTATTATTTTGAACACATCATTTATCACGCTGATAAATTGATAATATTCATAACTGTCAGCACCTACCTTCTTTGGATTTTGGATTGTGTTGTTCTTGAAGTGTGATGGTATGTCTCCTGTGTCATTTACCTTCATCATCAGGTATAATAGTTTTGTCATGGCTGACTCTTCCAGTGATCACAACAGTTCTGAGGGAATGGTGTCCACTGCATGTACTTCGTTTCGACTTTTGTTTTTTAAAGGTATGTCAAACTCTTTTCGCAGTATTGTATCTCCCATCTCATCTTGATCTACCTGCCCTTTTCATAACATTGTCTTCATTTCTTCTTGTTTAGTGCAGCCTTCTGAACATTCCTTCCAAGTCTCAGCCACCCCGTCTTTCCCTAGCAACCGCTTGCCTCCTGATACAGATACGGGTACTTCTCTTTCTCCAAACGTTTCATTACTGCTCATATAGGCGGCATCTATGTTTCCACACACACACATAATTCTGCAGCATTTCAACTCTCCTCTGACCATTCGTGCTTTGCTGTTTTCCATCTGCTTTTAATCTAATTTTTTAGACTTCTGCATTCTCTTCCGTCTGCTTAATTTGCTGCATTTGTAAATTTTCACCTACTGCGTTCACTATGTCATCTATCATAGCAACGATTGCATCATCTCTTGTGTTTGTTTCCACTGTTTGAATGATTCGTTTCCTAATACCCCCTTGGAAAGTCTAACAATCACTTGTTCTTTCACTTTATCAAAGTTCCATCTCCGCAATTTCCTAGCTTTCTATAATTCATTGAGTGTCAATCTTCACTTCACAAGCAATAAATTATTGTCAGACTCCTAATAAGTTCATGGAAAAGAATGAAATTCAGAATTTCTTTTCTAAATCTCTTTCTTACCATTTTGTATTTAAAACTTTCCAGGCCCTCACGTCCCTTCGACATGTACCGCCTTCTTTTATATGATTATCAAACGAATTGTCTGTATTGATTAAAATGTGCTCTCCGCAAAATTCTACCAGGTCGCTTGCCCTTTAATTCTTTTTTCCTACTTAATGATCTCCTACTATTTTTCCTTGCTCTTCTTTTCCCACTATCGGATTCCAGTCCCAAATCAAAATTAAAATATCGTGTATGTTAACGGATTGGATAATCCAGAATATCTCATCTGACATTCTTTCAGTGTCATTATCTGCGGAGATAGTAGGCAAACAAACTTTTATTACTGTGCTGCCTCTTGCTTGCTGCCTGTTAGGCAGTCTCTGTTGGCTACAGAAATGTATTCGTAGTAGTTCACCCACAGTCCTATTTTCTAGTACATTAGAATTTCTCCTGCATTCCTCCTATTTGAGTTTTTGGTGATAAGCAAGAGCTCATCTGAACAGAAATATTGTTCTTCATGCCACCTCATATCAGAATATATTTTAACTTCTATTTCCTAAAAATTGATAGTAATTGTTAAAAACTACTTCCAGCTGGATAAGACTGAGGCTAATGACCCAAAGAATTAAGGGTTGAGGCTCTGACACCTATTTGCCCCTTGTCTGTAGGTATAGTTTCTCCTAAGTTTTTTTTACGTGTGCGTATGCTTTGTGTTGTGGGTAACAGTGGAGTAAGGTAAAGGCATTCCAGCACCTAGGATTTAAGAAATCAGAGCAGACGTTTGTAGGCTGGTTATCATCTCTCTATCTGGACTGTAAGCTATGTTAATCTGTGAGAGGCTCCTGCTGCGTCAAGCTCTATTATTGGAGCCGTGGAGCTCCACCAAGTTCGCTCATATCCAGTAAAATTTCAGTTCATTCGTTTTGGTTATTTGTTTCTGGCGATTCGTATTATTTTCTAAATTTATTCAATGGCTCGATAAAGAGTTTATTTTTAAACTACTTTGTGAAGATTAAATAATCCGACACGGAGCATCGATAAGAGTGAGAGGGAGAGAGAGAGAGAGTATGTATCTATTTTAATCACCACCTCCTTACCCCCTTGGCTGAGAAGCTATCCAGTTTATACCGACTGCAGTCTCATCCATCAAGAATCATCATTCTATAAAACCATCATGTGATCTGCAGCAGCACGACAATGAAAAAGTATCATCTCAAACCGCAACCTTCCAGTACCGACCTCTATACCTGAAGTAAAATAGGTGTCGTCTACAAAAGCTGAAAAGGTTTACCAAAGTTCATAAGGCTTTCACGCAGTATACGTCCTAATAGGGTTTGAATGTGCAGTACGCTTTACAGTGGTCCGAGTCCGTTGATTTATTTGAGCTACCAAGGAGACGATCTATTTTACTGGACATGAGCGTGTAAAATTTTCTGACGAAATACTGAACTTCTAGACTCATATTACTAATAAAAGAAAGTGTAAGTAGGAACAGTAAATGAACAGTTCAATCCGCCTCCTCCAAAACACAAGTCAAATGCTCGAAGCAGTGCATCAACTCAGGAATTCATTCCGAGACTTTCAGTGAGTTTTTACTACGATATGTAGTAAAGATAAGGATTGGATGTTCTTCAGCAATAGAGCAAATGTGTATAAATTAGCTAACACGCAAAATATAATATGTGTTAGACAACTTATGTGCTTGTGCCCCACTATTGAAACATGTTCTTTTTGGAAGATTATGTTCTTCTGTGGGATATGCTTCACTATTCGCCACTCTAACAGCACATGGTCTAGACTAACGGTTGGGCTTGACTCAACCCTTTTTTCTGTAATTATGACCATAATTTATGCATGACACTCGGGGAGATTTTCCTACATTTCAGTGCTTCAATTATGGTAATTCAAGTAAAATTTCTGGATATTTTCTGCTTCTTGTTGCAGGCTCATGGTGCCCTAATATAAATCCCCGTATAGCCCGCGTTATTACACAGTGTGCCATAAAAATATACCGTCGAACTTCCACGGTCTGCAGAGGGTTTTTTGAGGAACAAATGGGGAAAGAATGCCACGCCCCAAGGCCATCCAGCGACGCTACAGTGTCGAAGTGGTAGGGAAAATACCTACCGCTGGGCTACCCATCCTGGAGCAAACATGATACGTAGCACGTAACACAGAGTGGTTGTCTCGCAATGGACCTGATAGTGTTCCGGACTTCAGAAGCTGTATAACGCTTGTACGCCTCTCAGAGCTGCACTGTAGACGCCGCTAAGAGCAGTGACGGCATAGGCGGCAGCGTGTTGACACAGGGTAGGCCTTTGTCCCAGGCAGTCCGATGCCCTGTCATTGGACGACCTTTGTAGTCTTCGGTTATTATTCTAAATTTGTTCCTCAAGGCACCATTTAAAACTCCTCAAAGCTTCTTGCTATTGTTTTTGTTGCCTTCTCTATGTGTTTAAAGAGGAGTGAGTGTAGTCTCAGATGATAGTGACGGAAGTACGATCTCACTCTCTCTCTCTCTCTCTCTCTCTCTTTCAAATTACACTGGCGTTTGTAGCAATATAAGACAAAACTGCCAGATGTAAAACAGCTATAATCAAATGAGGATGCCTGGTATCAATCTGTATCACGAGCGATTAACCTTCTCAGAGTGAAGAGATAGGTACCAAGTCTGCTGACATTAATACTTGATGGATGGTCGCAAAATAATTTGGAAACAAAAAAAGAAACCATCGGAAACAAATAACAAAACATGTTACATCAATATATTCTAGGACACGTGTCTACTCAATGGAGCCACACGTCTCCACTCGCATACGTAACGTACCAAGAAGTCAGGAAACAGAGTACAATATCACGATTATGAGAAAATAAATCACCTACAGCCGTCCTTATGATTTTATTTATTTTGTTGCAGCCAGTTTCGGCTATTCACGCGCCATCTTCAGGCTGAAGTTGATGCGAAAAAGGTTGACACGATCTCTATATATATCGCATCAGTGGCAGCATAGCTGGTTACTCAGATTATCTGAAAACTTAAGTGTCAGCATTCTAACCGTCAACTGCCAACTCACGTCATGACGTGGCCGCCGGGTTCACCCATAATAAGAGGGTCAAAGATTACTTTCTGGCATCCAGTTGCCAAAGACTCTACAATGTCTGTGGTCGATACATTATACAGACCACAGAAAGACAGAGAGTGAGAGGGACAGAACTACCGAACTAAATGTTTACGTGTGAGTAATGAGAAGAAGTGAAACTTGACGAAAGGAAATCAAACAGTTCTTCCTCAGTGTCTGCTTTTGGTATCCCTTCATGAAGACGGAAATATTTTTTGTAATTTCCGTTTACCTTATACCACTCTTGTAGTTATTTTTCAACAACATCTCATTACTTTAGCCATCTGGTAATGTAACTTCCTTATCCCAATCTCTTAATGTATCTAGGATGACCCCAAACGATCTGTGGTAGCGGATACTCAATTAATTTCAAAATCAGTTCGTCATTTATTTTCATTCCTGTGACCAGTACTAAAATGCAGGAAACCATTTAGAATGGTCTGTAGGTCAGGTATCATAACTTGTCTCCTGCTGTGTCTCCCAACATCTCACATACGTCCCAATTCCCTATTAGTAACTTTACTGGAAATCCAGAATGCATCTTGGCGGACCTAATAGTGACTTCCTCCGGATTTAATCCGTGTAACAATGTTTCGATGTCTCAACAATTCAACCCGAAGTGCTCTATTTAAGGCACATCCAAACTTAGAAAGGGATGTTGCGTCGCAGATAACAGTAACTTTTATTTATTTACTTATTTTTACAGATTTAAGAACGACACAATCTATCACCAGTGTCAGATGCTGCAATTAATTACAAATAGAACGAAGCATTTGAAACGTCCCCTTAGAAAAATTATACATGACTGTCCTTAAACTGACACACAATATTTTTAGCGCAACGCAATCTGACTTTCAATAATCCCTACAAAAGAATGGCCCTGACTAACATTAACCTATACGTTTCACAAATCACTTACCTCACAAAAATCTTGGTTACTCGAACTACTGCAATACAGCAAGCGCCACTACTGTCAGCTAAATAAATGTCTGTGACAATAAAGTCTGCAAAGCTTATTGATTTCTTTCATAATCCGTTCGGAGGGGTTGCAATGCGGTGAGTACAATGAAATAAAAACAGGTTTGATTTTATGATTCCGAAGCATGCGTGACCAAACAGCAGATCTGAATTGCGGACCGTTATCTGAAATGACTTTAGCAACGTGGCCAACTTCACGTAAGAATTTTTTAACAAAGGCGTTAGATACAGACCGTCCAGTGGCTTTACGTAACGGAGTGAAAGAAACAAATTTTGAAGTAAGTTCAACAGCGACTAGAACGTACGAAAATCCATTCGATGTTCTGACAAGTGGTCCCAAGAGATCAACAGCAGCAAATTCTTTTAATTTAGAAGGAATAATAGGAAACAACGGAGCACGATGTGAGATAGTAGATGGTTTTGCCATTTGACAAAGTTTACGAACAGACAAGAGTCTTCGAATTCTCTTTTCCATATTGTTAAAATAACAAGTCGTTCGAAGAATATAACATTTTCATGGACCAAAATGTGCGTAGCTGAAATGAATGTACCAAATGAGCTTATTAACAAAATCGTCTGGAATGCAAAGTACCCATAGCTTGTCATCAACAGTGCAGCGTTTGAACAGTATGTTGTTTCTAACCAGGTAATAATGCCGAATCTGAGTGTGTGTCTTTTCATGCCATTTACTTTTGATGTCTTTCCAAATCGGATATTTATCTTGTTCATGAGCAATGTCCTTTAAAGATGTGGTGATGAAGTTTTCAAAGGCGGCTTTCTGAATGTAAAGAATACTGAAATTTTTCTCGAGGTTGCCTTCTGTGTTGCTTTTCTCAAGCCCAGCCGGTGCGCGTGACAGAGCGTCCGCAACAATGTCCTCCTTGCCGGGAATGTAGACTATTATGAAGTGGAATTCTTGCAGAAATAATGCCCAACGTTTTAACCTGTCATGATTTAATTTTGAAGACATAAGAAATTGTAATGCACGATGATCACTGTATACTTTTACGTGCTTACCAGAGAGAAAGAAACGGAATTTGTTAACTGCCCAAACGATAGCTAAAGCTTCTAATTCAGTAACGGAATAATTTTTTTCAGATTTTGTTAGCACTCGGCTAGCAAAAGCAATGGTTTTCTGAACAGTAGTGTCATTTTCTGTGGCTTCTTGAAATAAATGGGCACCAAGACCGGCTTTAGAAGAATCCGTGCTAAGGCAGAAATTTTGTGACAGATCAGGATGAGCTAGTATTGGCGCATTAAGTAGTGATTCTTTCAAAGAACTGAATTCCAACTGTGCTTGTTCGTCCCAGTTCCAAACAGTATTTTTTCCAGTGAGAGAACAAAGTTTTGGCGGAACTAGAATTTGCATATTCAGAAAACGACGGTAAAAATTTACGAGACCTAGAAAACTGCGGACTTGTTTTTTTGTGGATGGAACTGGAATGGCTCGGATTGCTTGTAACTTTTCAGGATCCGGCTGAATGCCTTCAGAAGAAATAATATGTCCCAAAAACCTCACCTTTGACTTACCGAATTCAGACTTTTCCAAGTTAACTGTAATTCCAGATTCTGCAAAAATACATAACAAACTGTAGAGGATGCGATTGTGTTGTTCCCATGAGGCTTCTGCTATTAGAATATCATCCACATACAAGGTGATGTGACGTTTTAAGAAATCAGGTAATATGTAATTTAACCCGCGAATGAACGCTGCCGAAGAAATGTTCAAACCAAAAGGAAGTTTCCGAAACTGATAACAAACGCCGAAACAAAGGAAAGCTGGGTATTTTCTACATTCTGGATGAAGTTCGATCTGATAAAAGCTGGATCTGAGATCAATTGAAGACAACACTTTTACATCATTAAAATTTTCAAGAAGTTCTTCCAACGTTTGCGGCCTGTCTGTTTCAGGAATAATGATAGTATTGATTTGTCTCGAATCTAAGACAAGCCTGATCGATCCTTTTTTTTCTCAACAACATGTAATGGATTGTTGTATGAGTTTACTGCAGGCTCAATAATGCCCTCGTCAAGCATAGATTGTATTTCTGTTCTAACACGGTCCCTATAATGTGCTGGAATTACGTATGGTCAAACACAAATTTTAGTATGCTCACGAACACGAAATTGGTATTGAAATCCCTTGGTTGTTCCTGTTTTGTGAGTAAAAACTGTGGAATGTGCTTGTAAAATCTCAAAAAGATCCTGCCTATCAGTGTCATTACAATTCTCAATTGTTTGAATTTTATTCTGAATTAACTCGTTAGTTTCAAATATGCCGTCGATATCATCCCTGTCAGTACTTGCAGAATGGTACTGAAACAGAGGATGACAGACTAAAGGCCGAAATACTAAATGTCTTTTTCCAAAGTTGTTTCACAGAGGAAGATTGCACTGTAGTTCCTTCTCTAGATTGTCGCACAAATGACAAAATGGTAGATATCGAAATAGACGACAGAGGGATAGAGAAACAATTAAAATCGCTCAAAAGAGGAAAGGCCTCTGGACCTGATGGGATACCAGTTCAATTTTACACAGAGTACGCGAAGGAACTTGCCCCCCTTCTTGCAGCGGTGTACCGTAGGTCTCTAGAAGAGCGTAGCGTTCCAAAGGATTGGAAAAGGGCACAGGTCATCCCCGTTTTCAAGAAGGGACGTCGAACAGATGTGCAGAACTATAGACCTATATCTCTAACGTCGATCAGTTGCAGAATTTTGGAACACGTATTGTGTTCGAGTATAATGACTTTTCTGGAGACTAGAAATCTACTCTGTAGGAATCAGCATGGGTTTCGAAAAAGACGGTCATGTGAAACCCAGCTCGCGCTATTCGTCCACGAGACTCAGAGGGCCATAGACACGGGTTCACAGGTAGATGCCGTGTTTCTTGACTTCCGCAAGGCGTTCGATACAGTTCCCCACAGTCGTTTAATGAACAAAGTAAGAGCATATGGACTATCAGACCAATTGTGTGATTGGATTGAGGAGTTCCTAGATAACAGGACGCAGCATGTTATTCTCAATGGAGAGAAGTCTTCCGAAGTAAGAGTGATTTCAGGTGTGTCGCAGGGGAGTGTCATAGGACCGTTGCTATTCACAATATACATAAATGACCTGGTGGATGACATCGGAAGTTCACTGAGGCTTTTTGCAGATGATGCTGTGGTGTACCGATAGGTTGTAACAATGGAAAATTGTATTGAAATGCAGGAGGATCTGCAGCGAATTGACGCATGGTGCAGGGAATGGCAATTGAATCTCAATGTAGACAAGTGTAATGTGCTGCGAATATACAGAAAGATAGATCCTTTATCATTTAGCTACAAAATAGCAGGTCAGCAACTGGAAGCAGTTAATACCATAAATTATCTGGGAGTACGCATTAGGAGTGATTTAAAATGGAATGATCATATAATGTTGATCGTCGGTAAAGCAGATGCCAGACTGAGATTCATTGGAAGAATCCTAAGGAAATGCAATCCGAAAACAAAGGAAGTAGGTTACAGTACGCTTGTTCGCCCACTGCTTGAATACTGCTCAGCAGTGTGGGATCCGTACCAGATAGGGTTGATAGAAGAGATAGCGAAGATCCAACGGAGAGCAGCGCGCTTCGTTACAGGATCATTTAGTAATCGCGAAAGCGTTACGGAGATGATAGATAAACTCCAGTGGAAGACTCTGCAGGAGAGACGCTCAGTAGCTCGGTACGGGCTTTTATTGAAGTTTCGAGAACATACCTTCACCGAAGAGTCAAGCAGTATATTGCTCCCTCCTACGTATATCTCGCGAAGAGACCATGAGGATAAAACCAGAGAGATTAGAGCCCACACAGAGGCATACCGACAGTCCTTCTTTCCACGAACAATACGAGACTGGAATAGAAGGGAGAACCGATAGAGGTACTGAAGGTACCCTCCGCCACACACCGTCAGGTGGCTTGCGGAGTATGGACGTAGATGTAGATGTAGATGATTGTTAGTGTCTAGTTCCGTAGAAAATTCCGAACTGTTGTCTAACAGAAGGTAAAGCCGATTAATTTCCTCGTCATGGTTTGAGAGCCAATCTTCAAATTTCAAAGCTATTGACTTACCTTCTTTCTCTAAACTTATTTCAGCATCGTGAAAGTTTAAGATTGCTTTGTATTCATTCAGAAAGTCTACTCCCAGTATAATTCCAGTATAATTTCCGTCGACAATAATGGAACAATAAGAAAGTCCATAGAGAAGCTGTGGCTTTGACAAAAGAATTCTAAATTGGTTTGTTGGCGTACATCTACACTTTTTCCAATGATTGCACCTTGTAATTTAATCTTACGTAACGGAAGTGTGGGGCAATCGTTCGATTTGTTGCATTTGCTAAAAGCTGTTTCACCAATTACTGAAATGGGACTGATAGAGTCAAGTACTGCCGTAAATTTTACGTCATTTACAGTAATGTGAATCACAGGATATGCAATGTTGTTATGTTTTACGTCGTGTTCCTGGAGTAAGATGTCCCTAATGTCTTCCATTTTTACGTAATTACTAGTTACGGCAGCTGCGTCGTCAGTTTCATAAGTACGTTTTGTGGGCAGCGGTATGAGTCATTGCCTATTGTCTCTTTGTTGGCGCGTGTCGTTATTGGGATTTGGAGACCTAACTTCTACAAATTCACCTTGTCGAGAGGGCCCTGCTCTGTTTGAATCCCGCCAGTTCTGATGCAATTCAGGTCTGTCCTTAGGATCATATCGTCTGTCGTCATGTCGGTAGATTCCATAGTTTCTTTCTTGTCGGTCACGTGGTGGAGAATTTCTCCCTGAATCGTAACTGCGCGCTGGACCGTTGCATCTGAAGTTATTCTGTCTCCCTTGATAATAAGTATTTTGGTTCTCATATTGTCTGTTTCTCTGATTGTCTCTGTGATAGTCATTACCGCAAAGAGGTGATCTTTCCCTGTAGTTATTGCTACTCAGCCAACGATTGTCATATGGGTGGTGTCTGTTTTGGTCGCGATTTACGTTGTAAGAATAGCCTTGTCGTGTATTATTTCTGTCATCGCGGAATTGTGACAGATGTGACCTGTAATTGTTGTGCTCCTATTTTCGCGTTCCGCGATTGTCAGTGTCAATTTCCAGTTCTTGTAACAGTCCCTGAAAAGCTTCAATGTCATCTTTGCAACGTCCTGCCAAAATAATATGTCGTAAATGTTCAGGTAATTTGATTAAGCAAATGCGGATAAGTTCTGAGGGGCTGTATGGGTTTGACAGGTACTGATTGTTGTGCAACATGTCTTCAAAATATTTGACAAGACTGGAAAATTCAGATTGTTCGAAATGTTTCATCATTATGATGCTATGTTTTACTCGGTCTTGTGCAGCTTGAGACCAATATGCTGAGAGGAAGGCATGGTAAAATTCTCCTTCACTGTGACAATCGTGAATGACCGATCGCATTCTTACAGCTGGTTTATTCTCTAAATAGCCACACATAAATTCTAATCTGTGCTCTAATGACCAGTTGGGAGGAAAACAATGAGAGAATTGATGGAGCAACGATTGTGGATGAATGTCGTTGCCAGAATTCTTAAATGTTTTAAATTTACGTGTAGTAATGAACAGCTTATAGTCAAAATCACCATGTCGGCGAGTCGCATATCGGTCATTGTTACGTCGTTTCGGCGGTTCCATTTCAAAATTCGGTGCACCTTGCCAGTTTCTTTCATAATTTCCGAAATGGGCTGTGTTATTATTTTGTGGCTGTTCCATATTTCTATGTCCCTCTTCCCGTATTGTGGCGCGAGTGTCCTCTGAAATACGTAATTCTTGTATTACCTGTGTCAGCTGATCTTGTACTTCCCGGATTTCTCTTTGGTGTTGCGTATTAATTTGATTCTGATTTTGTTTGAATTTCCTAATTTGTTCGCACTCTTCTGTGTCATTAAAGACTACCGGTTTTGTGTCATTCAGATCATCATCTACCTTCGTAGATAAATTATTTAGCTGATCCGAAAGTTCAACTACTTTCTCTGATAATGAACTAATTTCCTCCATGTGTCTTTCTGAACCAATTTTCAGAGTATCTACTGTGTCCTTTAAGTTTTCCTGAGTTTTTGCAAGTTGCGTAAATGAATCGGTAGATGCAACTGAGTCAATTTTAGCTTGCAAGGTCTCATGATTTTCATGAACAATAGTTTTCAATTCTTTTATGGCTGCTTCGTGATTCTGCAATGCATTTTCATTACGCGAAAAAATAGGTTGAAAATGCTCACAAATTTGTGTTTTTACGTTATTACAGACTTTTTGACGTTTCGATTCAATGTTATGAAACTCAGTAATTAAATCTTCACGTGTTTGTTCAAGCGTGGTGTCTAACTTCCGAAGATTTTGTTCCATTGTGTCTAACTTTTGAAGCTTTTGCTGTGTTTGTCTCTGATTTTGTTCGATTGTGTCTAACTTTTGAAGATTTTGTTCCATTGTGTCTAACTGTTCTGTGTTTGTCTCTGGTGTTGTTCCATTGTGTCTGACTTTTGAAGCTTTTGTCCCATTTGTTGCATTAATTGTAATAACAATGCACTGGTGTCTGAAACATGTTCCTCAGTGCTATTCGACAATGAATTTGAACCGGCAATATTCGCATTTTGAAAAGCAGGAAATGTGTCTTGACTTATTTGAGAAAACGGCGAGGACGCAAAACCTGAATCTACAGTATTTGCAGGATTGTGTCCTGTCATTTCGGATTCCTGAGGCAAGCTGTTGCCGACCGATCGATCGATAATGCTTCCCTGTTCACTGATTGTTTCACTGCCTACACCATTATTTGCAGCCCTCTCCATTTCCCTATGCACAATTACCAAATTACTACTTTGAACATTAGTTAATTCATTACACGGTGGCGCTAACACACTGTTTTCGTCTTCACTGTCATTTCTCAGTTTACTTTGGAGCCTAGTATTACGTTTTTCACACGCCACACGACAACACAGAAAAGCACAATTTGAAGAGGAAATTAAGAAAACACATTAACATAGCATTGAAAATAATATCTCGTTAATTGCAAGCGCGGCTGCGAAATACTTGGTGCAAATCAACGTGCATGCCACAACTGTTTTACTGTACAAGAATGAAAAACTACAACTACAAAGGAAATTCTCTCTACAATTACGCGCTAGCAATAAACAAAGGCTGCACTAATTGCACAAACTACAAGGAAAAAATCTGAAGATTCCAGTGAGGTATCCTAGGCTAAGGGTCGACATATGAAACGTCCCCTTCGAAAAATTATACATGACTGTCCTTATACTGACACACAATATTTTTAGCGCAACGCAATCTCACTTTCAATAATCCCTACAAAAGAATGGCCCTGACTAACATTAACCTATACGTTTCTCAAATCACTTACCTCACAAAAATCTTCGTTACTTGAACTACTGCAATACAGCAAGCGCCACTACTGTCAGCTGAACAAAAGATTCAAACTACGGAAGGCACTAACTACTGATAGGCATAATTAGCAATTGAAAGATTTTAATAGAGAACAAACAATGTATTTACCTTAATAGTGTTGAAAAATCATAATATATATATCAGTTTATGCATCCAGTCTTACAAATTTCAAAACTCCGCCATCCCTCTCCCCACATCCACCACTGCTGGCGGCTCACCTCCAACTGCGCAACGCTACGCGCTGTTAACAGTCAACTGCCCAAAACTACAATAGCCAACAACAATGCAAACCAGTCACAGACTGCACACAGCACAGCCAGCGGTTTTCATACAGAGCGCTACGTGGCGTTACCAATATAAAAACCTAAACAGCCTACTTACACATTGCTACAGAGACACTCAGTCCCATCGGCAGAATCTTTAAATGAAAGCAGTTGCCTCCTAAGTTTGACACTGCTGTGTGTTCCCTTACTCAATATGTGAATAACCTTATATTGACAGATGAGTAGATTTGTTTCGCTTCTTCTACCCTGCTGATATTCAACAAGTCGCTAATTCCAAAAAGGCAATACTAGGTTTAACGTCTCGTCGACGTTGAAACCATTCGGGACTTAGCAGAAACTCGGATTGCGTCAAGAATTGAGAAGGAAATTGGCTACGCCCTTTCAATGGAACCATACCGACATTTTCCCGGAGCGATTTAGGGAGATCGCAGGAAACCTAATTCTGGATGGCACATGATATCTTGTGAACCATGGATGAAGGGTATCAGACGGATGCCATATTCCTTCACTTCCGGAAAGCGTTTGACTCGGTACCCCACTACAGACTCCTAACTAAGGCACGAGCATATGGGATTGGTTCCCAAGTATGTGAGTGGCTCGAAGACTTCTTAAGTAATAGAACCCAGTACGTTTTCCTCGATGGTGAGTGTTCATCAGAGGTGAGGGTATCATCTGGAGTGCCCCAGGGAAGTGTGGTAGGTCCGCTGTTGTTTTCTATCTACATAAATGATCTTTTGGATAGGGTGGATAGCAATGTGCGGCTGTTTGCTCATGATGCTGTGGTGTACGGGAAGGTGTCGTCGTTGAGTGACTGCTGGAGGATAAAAGATGACTTGGACAGGATTTGTGACTGATGTGAAGAATGGCAGCTAACTCTAAATATAGATAAATGTGAATTAATGCAGATGAATAGGAAAAAGAATCCTGTAATATCTCAATACTCCATTAGTAGTGTAGCGCTACACACAGTCACGTCGATTAAATATTTGGGCGTAACATTGCAGAGCTATATGAAGTGGGACAAGCATGTAATGGCAGTTGTGGAGAAGGCGGATAGTCGTCTTCGGTTCATTGGTAGAATTTTGGGAAGATGTGGTTCATCTGTAAAAGAGAACGCTTACAAAACACTAATACGACCTATTCTTGAGTACTGCTCTAGTGTTTGGGATCCCTATCAGGTCGGTTTGAGGAAGGACATAGAGGTATTTCAAAGGCGGGCTTCTAGATTTGTTACCGGTAGGTTTGATCATCACGCGAGTGTTACGGAAATGCTTCAGGAATTCCAGTGGGAGTCTCTAGAGGAAATGAGGCATTCTTTTCGTGAATCGCTACTGAGGAAATTTAGTGAACCAGCATTTGAGGCTGACTGCAGTACAGTTTCCCTGCCGCCAACTTACATTTAGCGGAAAGACCACAAAGATAAAACAGATTAGGGCTCGCACAGAGGCATATAGGCAGTCATTTTTCCCTCGTTCTGTTTGGGAGTGGAACAGGGAGAGAAGATGCTAGTTGTGGTATGAGGTACCCTCCGCCATGCGCCGTAAGGTGGATTGCGGAGTATGTATGTAGATGAAGCGGGTTTGAATGATCATCCTCCCGAATGCAAGTCCATTATGCTAACAACTGCGCCACGTCGCTCTGTCGCTTATTACGGTGCTGTTGCTTAAGCAGTTGCTGCAGGGTCTGTAACCACGTTTAAGTCCACTGAGGGGAGCGAATGTTCGACAGAGTTGATGCCAAATCTCTGCAATCCTATTACTCCTCTGACAATAAGTTCGTCTCCTGGTATTTCCTTTAATCATAAATCCTCATGACACTGACCTAAACGTTTGGCAGTGACTATGAACCAATGAGAACTAAGAATTAATTGCACACTTGTCAAGAGTTAAGTGATTGATCCCCACCGTTGATAGCAGCAACGAGCGATTGCGTACGACTGCGGGTATCTGATGCAGCACGAGGTAGCAGTCGGGCGGCGAGATAGCGAGGATACAAACGATGCTGCGATGACGCGACCACCTGCGATCGCGCAGCGTCACGGCGGGCGAGGGCGCCGCCCGCCAGATTAAAACAGTTAGGCGGCGCGTAAACACGGCGTCAGTGTCCGGCGGCGGCGAGCGAGCCATCCATCAGCCGGCGCTTTGTCTGCGGGCGCAGGCGCCGCTAACGAACTGCCGATTGTCGGCTCTCGTCGTGTGTGGGACCGTCTGCCCGATGCTCGCGTCGCGGCTCCACGCCACGTTTAGGAGCCACCGACGCTGAAAGTCCAGTGGCTGCCAGAGGAACCTATGACTGGTAGGGAGCTACAAAATATCAGCACTAACAAAATGTGGCTCACAAACCGAAGTATCAGTTTCAGTTCAACTCGGTTCTATTTAGTGCTATTAATTTTTGAGACATGTTAACAGAAAACTTCAACACAGATCGTATCAGTTTCTGTTGAGCCTGTATACATAAACCAGTGTGTATATGTATATGTTAGTATGTCCAGGACCTCCTCCCAAACCTATGGATCGATTTCAACCAAATTTGTCACAGAAATGGCAGAGTATCAATACTGTGGGATTTATAGCCTCTTAGCTCCAAAGGGAGGAGAGATATAGGCAAAAATGTGTTATTTTCAGCCACTGTCTGTATAGGCTGCTCTGCACAACAGATGGGAATAGTATCAACCTGCTGTATCGTACGGTGCAGCCTATATGGCAGGGGCAAGAAACAGATTTCCAGCTTCTGATGTGCATAGTGTCCTGTCTGACAGGTGTGAAATGTTTTAGTACTATCAGTCTACTTCATCAACCTACATTGCAGGATTGCCTGCACATCAGAGGCAAAAAAGTCATTTTCAAGCATTTGACATGTAGGCTATCCTGCACAACAGGTGTGTTGTGGGAGTAGTATTGGCTGGCTTTATTGGCTGTATTGCAAGGGCTACATGCAAATGGGCACAGGTGGGGCAGTATTGAGATAGATATAGAAGGGATGGACAGAAAGATGGGCAGGAAGAGGTGGATAGGGGGAGAGGGGGAGATGGATACAGAGAGAGATAGGGATGATGGGATGGTTAAGGAGTGATGTGGACAGAGGGGGAAGAGCAGAGGTTGTCATAGAGATGGGAGGATGAGAAGTGTAGGAGGAGAAGATGGACAGAGAGGGGAGGAGGAGATGGAAAGAGAGAGAATGGGGTGGAAGAGTTGGACAAAAAGAGGGAGAGGGGCAGATGGCAGAGAGGGAAGAGTAAGAGATGGACAGCAAAGGGGTAGGAGCGGGTAGATGCCAAAGCTGGGTGGACTGAAGGGGTAGAGCAGTAATGGGTAGATGTAACAGGAAGACAGGGAGTAGGAGATGGACAAAGAAAAGGGGGAGGAGCAAGATATGGTCAGAGAGAGGGATAGAGAAGATGGACAGAGATAGTGTGGAGGAGGAGATGAAGAGACAGAGTCAGAATTATAAGGTGAACATATGCAGGTGGGAGGATAATATGGGCAGAGAGACTAGGGGAGGAATAAGTGGAGAGGGGAGGACAATAGGTGTAGAGTATGTGTACTGAACACGTATGTGAGCAAAACCATGGGTACACGCTAGTATATTCAATATCTGTGAGAACATATCATGATTGACATTATATATAAAGTGATAAGATTCATTAACAGCAACTATAATTAACAAACACTGATGAACAACACATTATCACCACTAACAAGTAAAAGACAGCGTGGTGGCGTTGCAGACACATGACATGCTATCGGAAGTATATATGAAGATCATGGCTGTAAACAGTTGGTAAGTGAATGTCGGTGGGAAATTGAGTTATTGCATACATAACATAGTGAATTATGTGCTTTAACCCCATTAGTTGAAAGTTACACAATATACTGAGGGGATCAGATTTATCTCGAAAATCACATTTGATTTAGTGGCGAATTTGGCAGGATTGTGCGTGACAGCCTGTTGTCGTAACATGTGTTACGGTCGTGCCAAGAGAATGCTTCGTTGGAATGAGCTCGACGAATTGGAGGATGATGATGATATGTATGCCTCCAATAAAGATCTTGAATAATGTATGTCAGGGTAAAGCCCCGAAAATTTCAGTTTTTCTAATATTGTGCTCAATGAGGGGTAAATTTTCCTGCGATTTTGAATTTGTTTCAAAGGATGAGTTCTTACCTATAACTCATAAGAATTTCAGCTTCGTCTGATCACTAATTACAAAGACTGTTACAATTTAGCAAAACATAAATTTGTGGTTGTAGCCCACAAAATGCGATCAAGCCTTGCAGTCTATATTTTAGCCCTATTTCAGGTAAAAGTTTGTGGAAATGGATGACTGCACAATGAAAACACTTGTAATAACTCTTTGTAGTAGTGTTGTAATCAAGCTACGCAACACAATATTGAACTTGAGTGGTGGCAGAAGCCCCCTCTCATATTTCTATCTGACTCTGAGTAATTCGATTTTCCTCTTTAATTGCATGCGGTGAAAAGTTGCTATTCCTTCACATGCGGACTTCCCACGCAGCGTCTCTCGTCACCTGGGTGGTCCGGTGACAGGCGGGCTCTGCTGACCTTGAAAGGGTTAAGCTGATGGGTGTGAAGGAGTCGAGTAAATGCTTTCCAGATGCCGACATTGTCATTATAGCGGCGGAGACACGCCCGTAGGGGCCTGAAGGAGCGGCTGGGATAGAGATTCCGTTACTTCACAGAAACTTTGCGAAAACACTTTCTGGCGGGCTACCAGCGAGGCGTGGGAATGACTTGTGTCCCTAGGCAGTCTTGGCGGGCAAAATCCCGCGTTTTCTGCGAAATCGTAACTGTGATTGGCTTGCTCAGGGCATAGCTCCGTGACGTAGCAAAATCGGCGCAGAAATTGGCGCCAAGAATCTCCATTGGTGGAATGGTAGTGCTTTGGCAATAGAGAGGAATTTTCCGCCGGTTTCCGAGTTGCTGATTGGAACGTTTAACCACGGCCTCTGTCGTGGGGGCGGGAATGTTCTGTGTTCGGTTTGTACGGGTGCTCTGGTGGAGTCGGTTCTCGCCTTTTGGTCGGAGTAGGTTACAAGACTGAGCTCTCGCTGCTCTGAACAGCCTGCCTTCCGTTGGCTGTCTAATATACTTTTATTTGATTGTAACTGCTTAACTAAGTTGCTGAAGTTTCGACTTCAACGTAACTTTCCGAGTACAGTTGGCAATTGAGCGTTCTGCGTACAAGCGGGCTATGCTGTCTGTCTTGGGCAGTTTGGGCTAAAGTTGACTGTATTGGAGTTACTGTGTGACTTCGCTTGTTAAAATCAATCACTGTGCCATCAGTAATTGTCTGGCGAGCCTTCTTCGTCTCCCTCAGAGGCGCATTTGTATTGATAGGAAGTCTTTAGTCTGGAACAACCAGACCAGGACAATTTGTTTTTGACTATACTCGCGACATTATCATCACCACGAAGGGACGTCGAAGCAACCAGCCATCGCTTCCGGTACGCCAGATCGTGTCCTTGCAGTTAAGAAGACAACTTGGTAATGTATGTCCGCAGCACCGGCAGACTAGAGAATTTGCACTGTGATAATCAGAGCTCAGCAGAGCGTGCCTCTTCGTCTTTTCTAACTTTGTTCTGTCTTGGGTGTTCACTGTCTGAGTTATCACTACCGTAGCCGCAATTAATGTTGAGTTGGCTGGGTGTTTCCCGTAAGATTTGAGTTGCAAGGAATTGGCTCCACATACCACTTCGTCATAAATATCACAATCTAGTTTATGGACAACTTCACCTTCACAGCATTTATTTGAGTATCCAATTTGATCCAATTTGAGGTATTGTAAATGTTTCATGTGTTTTGTTTATGATTTTGAGTTTAGTCATAATAAATCAAATTGTTATTTTTGACAGAACTTTCATTCTGTTGATCGGTAGAGCAACCCTTTCATTTCTCACTACATTACAGAAACTTTCCTTTATTTAATTAATGTCTATCAAATTAAATTATTGCAGGTGTCAAACTCTTCTCTACTCCACTTGCAGGGTCGATTACAGTCAGTTCGCGTTTCTTCTTAATCCATGTGCAACAGCAAAAGTAGGAGTTAGAAAAGGGGTGGCTTAGAGCATCATTTCCATATGAAGATTCGAGAAGAATTTAGTGTTAAATACACTGCTAGCCCCGGCACCTCGCAAACTGAACATGTCAACAACGTCAAGTCACGTTGCATAGCATAGTTTACATGTATTTAAGTGACAGCGCGCTAGCAGGCATGTTAAGCACCACCCTTAATATAGTTGATCTGCTGTTGTGAGGTGCTTACAGTGATTTCTTATGAAGCTGTACGGCTGTGTCCATACCTGGAAAACCAAACGAACATAACTCATTATTAAGCACATTATTACTGTAGTTATACAGGGTATTTGTTTTAGTTTGAGGACTCACTTTGGAGTCAGCTATTACGATACATTTATAAAGAGTCAAATTTGAATGTCATGTCCACCTAACTAAGGATTGGAAGATATAGTATATCATATCGTTCTAATTTACGAAAGCAAAATTTGAGACTTAACCAAAATATATATTGCATTTCATTGACAACTCTGTTTTTGAAGAAACGATAGCTCTTTGCAAAAGCCTTACTTGTAGTTAAAATGTAAATGTCGTGTGACTAGGGCCTCCCGTCGGGTAGACCATTCGCCGGGTGCAAGCATTCGATGTGACGCCACTTCGCCAACTTGAGCATCGATGGGGACGAAATGATGATGATTAGGACAACACAACACCCAGTCCCTGAACGGAGAAAATCTACGACACAGCCAGGAATCGAACGCGGGCCCTGAGGATTGACATTCTGTCGCTCTGACCACTCAGCTACCGGGGGCGGACTACTTAAAGGTAATAACTTGGAAAATATATTATTTTTGTGGAAATTAAAATGTTTGCTTTTGTGTGATTCTTCAACACCAAGAATGCAATGGGCATTCTGGATACAAATTTATCTTTGACCTTTGGTCTGCCTGTATATCATGGGCAAACATATGAGGTCATAAGTGACTTTTGACCTTGACCTAATGATGTAGTCGATTATGCAATTCAGATGAAGCTGCTAATGTAATTTTCTTCAGCAAGGTGCCATTTCAAATGAACATTGCGTAATTTTTTGTCACGGAAATACCTTGGTATTCCCAGTTGTCTTTGAACGTAGTTCCAGTTCCATGCAATACAAATGAAGTTTACGCTATTTTTTTGGAAATACTGTAATACTCGTACTAGCAAACATATTTAAAAATGGTGGTACTTTATGCAGTTCAGGTGAAGGTTACGTATGTTTTCGACATGGGAATATCGTACCATTGGCAAATAGCTTTAAACATGTGACTTATTGACACTATTCAGGTGAAACTTACATTGTTTTCAGCATTCAAGTAAAGGTTACATAATTCTTAGGAAATACTACAGTACAAGAAACATTCTTGACATGGCGGCATTCAAGTGAAGCTTACATAATTTGACACCTACATTATGATTGGATGCTTTACTTTTATGCCTGTTATGATACTAGGCTATGATTGGCTAGAGAAGAGAATGTAGAGGTGCGAAGGAATGGGAGGGTTGGGGAGAGACATAATGATCTCACATGTTCAAGGTCACCGATGACATCATTAGTAAAGGTCAAATATAATTGTTGACATCATACGTTTGTCCCTACATGCATGCAGACCAAAGGTCAAAGACTACTTCGTATCCATAATGGTCATTCAGTTCCAGTTTAACTATCGTGCTTTGTAACCGGCGCTTCAAGATTGTGGAATTTGTCAAAGATTGTTCGTATTTTACAAGCCAGTAAGGTTTTCCAAGTCAGATTGATGGAGGAATAATCAATCGATCCGGTATCATTCCAGGTAGTTACTTCGCGTGCATGAGGTAAGAGACGAGAAATCAGCTTTGTTATTGAGACGGGATCAAGGATCCGCTGGGTTTTATAGAAGACGTTCCGGACTGAAGGAAGCTGTGTTATTTCGTGTGCTGGAGTCCCTAAGAGGTTGGGAGGATTTTTTCCATATGTTAGTATAGTGAAGCACGCAAGAATGGTAATTTTTAGATATCGTCGGTGTGCGGAATTTCGCTAGAGTTTGCATTTGCTACATGGCAATATTAAGTAGAGATTTTGAAGGTAGCGCATTCCTTACACTCAAAGCTACTTTCTAACTGAGTAATGGGCAATAGTGCTCTAAGCTAGGTGCTTATCTGTAGCTTGGACACGTAGACAACTTTGGTGAGTACCTACCCCAAAATAAATAAATAAATAGCGTAGAGTAACGAAATTCCGGGAATACATATTCTAGGTAACATATTTAAGTAATTAACATCGCATAACCATAAGGTTATGTAAGCGCGAATGTGAAATTCTGATGCATCAATGATTTGTATAGCCGCCAGCATGTTGGATGCTATCATGTAAACGTGCATGCGTTGCGTTGTACATGTTTTGGCTATCAGTTTGAGGGATGGAATTTCATGCCTGCTGCACAAGGTCAGTCAATCCAGATAACGCTGGTTGTGAATGACGTTCAAGTTGTCGTCCAATGACGTCCCATGTGTGTACGACTGGTGTCAGATCTGACGATCGAGCAGGCCAAGACAACATGTCGACACCTGTAGACCATGTTCCTGATCTATATTAACGACATAGGAGACAATCTGAGTAGCCGTCTTAGATTGTTTGCAGATGATGCTGTCATTTACCGTCTTGTAAAGTCATCAGATGATCAAAACGCCTTCAAAATGATTTGGATAAGATATCTGTATGGTGCAAAAAGTGGCAATTTACCCTGAATAAAGAAAAGTGTGAAGATATTCACATGTGTACTAAAAGAAATCAGCTAAATTTCGATTACGTGATAAGTCACACAAATCCTAAGGCTGTAAACTCAACTAAATACTTAGGGATTAGAATTAAAAATAACCTAAATTGGAACAATCACATAGATAATATTGTGGGCAGAGCAAATTAAAGACTGCGATTCATTGGCAGAACCCTTAGAAGATGCTACAGGTCTACTGAAGAGACTGCTTACATCACGCTTGTCCGCCCTATTCTGGAGTATTGCTGTGCTGTGTCGGATCCGCATCAGGTGGGACTGACGGATGACATCGAAAAACTACAAAGAAGGCAGATCGTCTTGTATAGTCGCGAAATATGGGAGATAGTGTCACAGACATGATACGTAAATTGGAGTGGTAATCATTAAAACAGGCGTTTTTCGATGCGACGGGATCTTCTCATGAAATTTCAATCACCAGTTTTCTCCTCCGATTGCGAAACCATTGTGTTGCCACCCACCTACATAGGGAGAAATGATCATCATGATAAAATAAGAGAAATCAGGGATCGCTCAGAAAAATTTAATTGCTCGTTTTTCCCGCTTGCCTTTCGAGAGTGGAACGGTAGAGAGACAGCTTGAAGGTGGTTCACTGAACCCTCTGCCAGGCACTTTATTGTGAATAGCAAAGTAATCACGTAGATGTAGATGTAGATGTAGATGTTGGGTTACAATAGCGGTAAGTGGGCGAGCGTTATCCTACTGAAAACTCCCTCTGGAATGCCGATCATGAATGGCAGCGCAACAGGTGAAGACGCCAGTTTGCAGTCCGGGATAGTAACAGAATGAAAGAAGTGAACCAGTGCTTTAGTTGTGACTTCAAGTGCTTAACTTACGACTCGATAGTATTCGATGTGTCTGTATCATGTCAGGCGATGCTGACTCAACCAGCCTCAGAAGACGAGTGCCAATGCGACACAATTTCTGTTTGAGACGAAAAAA
Source organism: Schistocerca piceifrons (assembly GCF_021461385.2). Lineage (NCBI taxonomy): Eukaryota > Metazoa > Arthropoda > Insecta > Orthoptera > Acrididae > Schistocerca > Schistocerca piceifrons. The sequence continues at coordinate 772,830,361 of NC_060139.1, read as the reverse complement.
CTGATTTTATTTCGTGCGTGATGTGAGCAACGATAAATGGAGGGAAGGTGTAATAATCCTTTTTAGAAAGGTGTGAGGTGCATCGCAGTAAGAACGAGAAACAAACCTAGCATTCTCCAGCCTTTGTGTTGAAGGCTAAAAAGTTAAGTTTTTAACAAATTTCGGGAATTCTCAGAACAAGAGAAATCTAGAATCTCTCCCGACTCTCAGGGAGTGAGACCGGACGAGTAAAGTTATCTGCAGTTGTCATTATCGGCCGGCTGCTGTGGCCGAGCGGTTCTAGGCGCATCAATCCGGAACCACGCAGCTGCTACGCTCGCAGGTTCGAATCCTGCCTCGGGCATGGATGTGTGTGATGTTCTTAGGTTATTTAGGTTTAAGTAGTTCTAAGTCTATGGGACTGATGACCTCAGATGTTAAGTCCAATAGTGCTCAGAGCCATTTGAACCATTTTGTCATCATCGGAAACGGGCTTCACGATTTTAGCACAGGCACGTCTCAGTTCATGCCAGATACTTCGCTGTTGTGAAACCCGCACTGTACTTCGTTATTGTGAAACCCGCACTGGCTGTTGTGACGATCAGGAACGCGTGTACCTTGATACAAAAGCTGGTGTTATTATTCGGAGGCTGTCTCGTCTTAGATCAGGAAGCCAACAGCAGGTGGAGGCACCTGTCAAAGAAGTAATCTTGGTGAAGCTTATTAAAAATTAAATAAACTGTACTTTTCTAGGAAAAAGTAATGTTTGATTTAGGTATAGTTCTCTGTCTGCAAACGGAGCGTTTGATTTCAGAGTGACGTTCTGAACCTTGCTTTTATGAACTGATTTTTTTTTACTTTCTTGCCAGTATATCTATGCAGTCTTAGAATTAGATCGTCTTCTTTAATGAGTTTGCTGATGGTCAGTTTGTGTGGATTGCTATAAGGCCGTGACTTTTTAACCTTGTTTCGCGGGTCATTACCCTTATCAAAACATTTGACATATGTAGTGTTGTACGAGGTTGACTGAATCCAACCAAACGTGACGTAATAGCACCGGTTGCAGAAACGTGTGCGTCGCATTAGGTGTTGACTATCAAAATAACGACGGCGTAGTTTTTTCGAGACTTGGTGAGCTGAAGAAGGAGAGGAGTACTGTCAGTATAATGCTGCTAATGTCATTACTAGCGGCCCTCGTCATCCTGGTCACAGCACAGTGACACAGCTGAGCAGCGAACGGCGGGATGAAGCACTGGCGCGCGTTGGTTCTGCTCAGTGACGACTGCAGGTGCCGCGTCACGCCGTGTTGCGGATATTGTGCGCATCATCAGCAGTCGGTTAGAAGTCTGCCGACAATGCAGAGTCCTGTTATATTCCTCGCTGCTGCGGTTCCTTCATTAACGCCGCGGTAAAATCTTCCTATCGGCTTCGTTGCCATTCAGATTTCATTGTGATCAAGGGAGTCCTTCATCAAGTATTTTTAGCGACCCAAAGATGTCTTGCATTGACCGCGGCGCAAGGTTTGAACAATGAAATATTTTATCATAGTAATGAAACACATGTCTTCACTTCTAGACACTGATTGATCGATTGTCACTAAGAATGCTGACTCAAGCTGTTGTAATAGAAAATATCTTTATGAGCTCCTTTATTGCGTCCTTCTCACAAAGCCGGCCGTTGTGGACGAGGGGCTGTAGGCGCTGCAGTCCGGACCCAAGCGGCTACTACCGTCTCAGGTTCGAATCCTCCTCGGGCATGAAAGGTTGTGATGTCCTTAGGTTAGTTAGGTTTAAGTAATTCTAAGTCTAGCGGACTGATGACCTCAAATGTTAAGTCCCATGGTGCTTAGAGCCATTTGAACCCTTCTCACAACAGAAGAAACCACCTACAGTATCACTAGTCAGAGAACCTAACGCACTATATTTTACAGAAGTTTATTATCTTTTCTACTGACGAAATTTGAGGATTTGTCATCTAGAGATACAAATCAGTGACAGCGAGGCAGCTGCAGCAACTCAAGATACAAAAGTCAGCAGACGTATGAGTATAGACATGGGAGGAGAGTGGAAATCGTTCCTTATGCACCGATCGAAGGCGTGAAGTGGTAAGACACCGGATTCGTGTTCTGACAGACGGCGGTTCAAATCCTTATCCAGCCACTCAGATTTAGGTTTACCGTGGTTTCCCCTAATCACTTAAGGTGAATACTAGGATAGTTTCTTTCAAAGTCCACGGCCGATTTTCTTCCGCATTCTTCCACAATCCGAGTTTGTACTCCGTCTCCAACGGCCTTGTTTCCTTCACTTCTGAGAGGAGATGCAAGGCTGGATTCTCTTAAATGGCAAGAAGCACTTTGTCACATCCTGTATAGGTACGGCTCAAAATCAACGGTAAAGCTTTCAGGGATGGTGGAGAGAGGTAAATGTATAGATTTGAGGTGAAGGGCCCTGTTCCGGAAATGACCGAGTCGAAAGTTGAAAGCGAAAATCGTTCTTATATCTTTGACAGTTGAACACATGTACCGATACTGTCGTTATTAAGACCGTAGAAGAGGAAACTTTCACAGGTGGAAGTATCACCAAAATAAGAAAATTATGTCTAGCAAACATTAGCTCTAAAATGAATACATTAAGAGCCAAGAGTACTTGTTCATCTCCGATAATGCGAAGCACACCTCTTCTCCTGCAAAGTCGCAGGTTTCCACATTGGAGATGTAGTATGGACGCAAACAAGAGAAAGAAGTTAGTTAAACATTGGCTCTAAAATGTATACTTTATGAGCTATGAACACATGTTTATATTCGCTACTGTGAAACGTATCACATATACTGAACAAGGGCTCATAGCTCTTCAAGTATGCAATTTAGAGCCCATATTTAGTAAATTTTTTCTTGTTTTGGTCCGCACTACCACTTCGGAAAGCAATCTATCCTACAACCTTATCAACAACGTACCTGTGCGCTTACTCAATAGTCAGAGGTGTCAGAACGATTTTCACTTATAACTTTCGACTCGGTCGTTTCCGGAACAGACCTCTTACCGAAAATTGATAGATTTACCTTTTTCCATCACCCCCGATAGTTTGTAACAGCTCACGGAACCACAGTGTATAAGAGTGTAGTCTTTCTAAGACCGAATCAGTTCCAGTATTATTCATCTGTGTGTTTGACTGCTTAATCTATAATATAAAAATGAATCGCAAAATGTGTTGGTAAGCGCATAACTCAACAACGCCTCGACCAATTTGGCCAAATCTTTTTTTAAAATGTTCGTTGAAGTTCAAGGATGGTTTTTACGGCGAGAAAAATTAGAATTATTGCTGGAAAAACCCTAAAAATAGCCCTTTTCTTTTTCCTATACAAATGATTTGTAACTAAAACGTAGTCAATTTGAGCTTTATTGCTATGGTATAAAGTTCATATTAAAATGAATCGCAAAATGTGTTGGTAAGCGCATAACTCAACAACGCCTCGACCAATTTGGCCAAATCTTTTTTTAAAATGTTCGTTGAAGTTCAAGGATGGTTTTTACGGCGAGAAAAATTAGAATTATTGCTGGAAAAACCCTAAAAATAGCCCTTTTCTTTTTCCTATACAAATGATTTGTAACTAAAACGTAGTCAATTTGAGCTTTATTGCTATGGTATAAAGTTCATATTAAATTACAAGCACTCACTGTTGTCTAAGCAATGTAGGTGTGTTCCTAACGTCAAAGATCATATCTATCAAAACAATGTGCGTGTGTGCGTTGGAACACAGAATACATAGTTGGAGAAGTTTAATGTCGCGTTCCGAAACTCGCGTTTCTTTTGTATTAATTTCGGCACGCGAGATAAAATGCATCAGTTTCCACGTCATTACATCAGTCAAACAAAAATCGCGTTACAATTCGTACGGCTTAAAAGGATTTGACTTCCAGTCATATAAAATTAAAAAAAAAAAAAAGTTGTCTGTGACCTAATCTACTGAGTTTGCTTTTGTCAACTGATACACGAAACAAATTCGTGTTTTGTGCAGAGTGTTTACTTAGTTAGTGTTTGTTTAGTTCGTGATTAGTGAAAAACTAATTTATATTTGATATGCCTCCTATAAGACGAAGCAATTTAGGTAGAAGAACCAGAAATGCTACAAACCAAGCTAATTACCGATCTAATCGTACGGCACAAGAACGTGACGACGGAAATGAACGTGAAAGAATTCGGATATCACAAACGCGTGAAGCGCGAGCGCGACATTCAACTAATAATCGCGCAAGTTTGAATCGAGCTGCTTTCAGTTACGATGTGTCAATTGACTACAGTAACTACCAATGTGTTGTTATTGGTTCTATGAACTCGGTTTGCTCACACTGTAAGGCATTAAAATACAAAAACGAAGCCAATGGATTGTGTTGCGCAAATGGTAAAGTGAAATTGATACCATTGGACCCACCACCAGAACCACTGTACTCATTGGTTTCAGGAATAGGAACAGATTCTATACACTTTTTGACACATATCCAACAATATAACAATTGCTTTCAAATGACTTCATTTGGGGCAACAAATGTAGTTCGGGAAAATTTTATGCCAACTTTCAAGGTATGTATTATAGCAGTTACTCATAATTATTTTAGCGAACAAAATTTTCTGTCACAAAAGTTAAGATGTGTCACTAATCTTCAATTTCTTAATCACTTATATATCACTTAGTCATCGTATTATATGGTGATTCAGTTTCAGTGACACTTTTATTATATTTTATATTTGATAGATATTAGTTCAAACTAAATATATACTTTTTAAGATCAAATATTATTTAAGTTTGATCACTGACAATCCATTAATTTATACCACACCATAATATTTTATTTTATTTACAGATACAAGGGCAAATATATCACAGAGCAGGTTCACTGTTACCAGTGTCAGATAGCGACAACAAATTCCTGCAAATTTATTTTATGGGCAATTCACCACAAGAAATTGATCTGCGTTGTGCACATAACAATTTAGTAAAGAGGTCTATTGTAGAACAATTACAAACTTTATTTCATCAACACAATCAATTGATTATATTGTTTAAAACTGCCCTGGATCTGATGCCATCCGATAATCACAAAATTGTAATCAGAGCTGATAAAACACCTGCAGGTCAACATACAAGACGTTTTAATGCACCAACTATTGATGAAGTTGCTATCGTTGTAGTTGGAGAAAACTTGGAATCCCGTGATATTGTTTTACATCGTCGGAATGATCAATTACAACGTATAAAGGAAACACACCGCTCATATGATGCACTGCAATATCCCATTATATTTTGGCAAGGTGAAGATGGCTACGATTTCTCAATAAAAATGATAAATCCCATTACAGGTAACTAAAATATTAATTTAGCTATGGCGATAATATCTCAGTCATTATATTATGTATTTTAATTTTATATTTGAATGTTATTAAAAGAAAATCTATTTACAGGTTCTGAAACCAACAAAAAAGTCAGTTCAATGAACTATTATTCATACCGCCTAATGATTCGGGAAAATGAAGAAAATCACATATTGAAATGTCGGCGATTATATCACAAATATGTTGTTGACATGTATGTAAAAATTGAAACGGAGAGATTAACATTCATCAGGTTGAATCAAACCAAACTCCGATCTGAAGAGTATATTCACCTTCGAGATGTGATTAATACTGATGGAAATGCACAGAATGTCGGTCGGATGACTATTCTTCCAGCAACATACATCGGAAGCCCTCGGCATATGCACGAATATGCTCAAGATGCCATGTCGTATGTTCGTCATTATGGTACAGCAGATTTGTTCATCACATTTACATGCAATCCGCAATGGATAGAAATCAAGCAGGAGTTATTCCCTGGGCAATCACCCATTGATCGTCATGATATTACAGCCAGAGTCTTTAGACAAAAGTTGAAATCTTTAATGGATTTCATCGTAAAACATAATGTGTTTGGTGAGACACGCTGCTGGATGTATTCTGTGGAGTGGCAGAAACGAGGATTGCCACATGCACACATTTTGATTTGGTTGGTTGAAAAGATAAGGCCAAATGAAGTTGATGCAGTGATATCAGCTGAAATCCCTAATGTACAAGTAGATCCTGGATTGCATGAGGTAGTTATCAAAAACATGATACATGGTCCCTGTGGAACTCTTAATCAAAATTCACCGTGTATGATGGATGGTAAATGTTCAAAACGATATCCACGGACATTAATATCGGAAACAATTACTGGTAATGACGGTTATCCATTGTATCGTCGCAGATCGACAGCAGACAATGGAAAATCAACAATTGTCAAATTAAATCAACAAGATATTGAAATAGATAATCGTTGGATTGTTCCATATTCACCCATTTTATCAAAGACATTCAAAGCACACATCAACGTTGAATCTTGCCATTCAGTGAAATCTATTAAATACATTTGCAAATATGTAACCAAAGGGAGTGATATGGCTGTGATTGGAATTGGTGCAGAGAATTCCAATGATGAAGTTACCCAATACCAAATGGGCCGCTATGTCAGTAGTAATGAAACAGTTTGGCGAATATTTTCTTTTCCTATTCATGAGAGACACCCTTCTGTTGTTCACTTAGCTGTGCATTTAGAAAATGGACAAAGAGTGTATTTTACAGCACAGAACGCAGTACAAAGAGCTGCTCAGCCACCATCTACTACATTAACCAGTTTTTTTGAGACATGCCAAAACGATCATTTCGCACAAACATTGCTATATTCTGAAATGCCAAAATATTATACCTGGAATCAATCCTCAAGGAGATTTATACGACGGAAACAAGGAAAACCAGTTCCAGGATATACAGATGTATATTCCACTGATGCGATTGGCCGGATTTATTCAGTACATCCAAGCAATGATGAATGTTTTTATTTACGACTGCTATTAGTCAATGTACGTGGCCCAACATCATTCCAACAGTTACGAACTGTTCATGGTGAATTGTGTGGATCCTACAGAGAAGCCTGTCAACGTTTGCAATTGCTTGAAAATGACGCTCATTGGGAGCAAACTCTCAATGATGCTGTAATATCATCACACGCTCATCAAATACGAACATTGTTTTCTATAATCATATCTACATGCTTCCCATCAAACCCAATTGATTTGTGGATCAAGTACAAAGATTATATGTGTGATGATATTTTGTATCAAATACGGAATAGAATGGGAAATCCAAATATACAAATCAGTGAAGAAATTTACAATGAAGCATTGATTTCAATTGAGGACATGTGCTTGATAATGTCAAACAAACTATTAATTGAATTAGGCCTGACCGCGCCCAATCGTCCAATGCATGACGCTTTTAACCAAGAGTTGCATCGAGAAAAACTGTATGATCTCAACGCTTTGAAAGAATTAATTCAAACAAATCTTCCACTGTTAACTGAACAACAGAAGTATGTATTTGAAACTCTTATGAAAGTAACAAATGATGAAACTGGAGGGATTTACTTCTTAGATGCACCTGGTGGTACAGGAAAAACTTTTTTGATTTCATTAATATTAGCAACAATTCGCTCACAAAATAAAATTGCACTTGCACTCGCTTCGTCGGGAATCGCAGCAACTTTGCTTGAAGGTGGTCGAACAGCCCATTCAGCACTAAAATTGCCATTAAATATGCAAAGCAATGAAACTCCAACCTGCAACGTTTCGAAGAACTCTGCAATGGCAAAGGTTTTGCAGCAATGTAAATTGATTGTTTGGGATGAATGCACGATGGCACATAAAAAATCTTTGGAGGCTTTAGACAGAACCTTAAAAGATCTACGGAGCAATAATAACCGATTTGGTGGTGCAATGATTTTATTAGCAGGAGATTTTCGTCAAACATTGCCAGTGATTCCACGATCAACGCCAGCTGATGAACTCAATGCATGTCTAAAGTCCTCCAATTTGTGGAAACATGTCAAAGTACTTCATTTAAGCAAGAATATGCGTGTCGAGTTGCGAAATGACCAATCTGGAAACATATTCTCTAAACAACTCATTGACATTGGTAATGGCAAATTTCCTATAGACATGTTGACTGGCTGCATTAACTTTCCTCAAAGTTTTTGTCAGTTAACTCGATCAAAAGATGAACTTATTCAGAAGGTGTTTCCAGATGTTTCTCAAAATTACAGAAACCATGATTGGTTGAGCGAACGAGCTATACTGGCTGCAAAAAACATAGATGTAAATGAATTAAATTTCAAAATTCAAGAACAAATTACAGGCGAATTGAGGATATATAAATCAGTTGATTCGGCTACTAATCAAGATGATGTAGTCAACTATCCACCGGAATTTTTAAACTCGCTGGATTTGCCAGGATTGCCACCTCACAACCTTCAATTAAAGGTTGGATCGGTGGTTATAATGTTGCGAAATATCAACCAACCGCGTCTTTGCAACGGTACACGGTTAGCGATAAAAAAATTACTAAACAATGTGATAGAAGCAACTATACTCAAAGGAAAGTATAAAGGAGAAGATGTTCTCATACCGCGCATCCCAATGATTCCGACTGATGTGCCATTTGAGTTTAAACGACTACAGTTTCCAGTGCGGCTTGCTTTTGCTATGACTATAAACAAGTCCCAGGGGCAATCATTAAGTGTTTGTGGTATTAATCTAGAAAACCCATGTTTCTCACATGGTCAATTGTATGTTGCCTGTTCCCGTGTTGGAAAACCATCAGATTTGTTTATCTATGCGCCAGGTAATCAAACAAAAAACATCGTATACCACAATACATTAAGAGCCAAGAGTACTTGTTCATCTCCGATAATGCGAAGCACACCTCTTCTCCTGCAAAGTCGCAGGTTTCCACATTGGAGATGTAGTATGGACGCAAACAAGAGAAAGAAGTTAGTTAAACATTGGCTCTAAAATGTATACTTTATGAGCTATGAACACATGTTTATATTCGCTACTGTGAAACGTATCACATATACTGAACAAGGGCTCATAGCTCTTCAAGTATGCAATTTAGAGCCCATATTTAGTAAATTTTTTCTTGTTTTGGTCCGCACTACCACTTCGGAAAGCAATCTATCCTACAACCTTATCAACAACGTACCTGTGCGCTTACTCAATAGTCAGAGGTGTCAGAACGATTTTCACTTATAACTTTCGACTCGGTCGTTTCCGGAACAGACCTCTTACCGAAAATTGATAGATTTACCTTTTTCCATCACCCCCGATAGTTTGTAACAGCTCACGGAACCACAGTGTATAAGAGTGTAGTCTTTCTAAGACCGAATCAGTTCCAGTATTATTCATCTGTGTGTTTGACTGCTTAATGATGCGATAAAAGTACCGACGTTCTGTCTGCTGCTGGAGACAGTGACACAATTGTCAGTCTTCCTGTCAACCTCATCATGAACTTTTTTGTTCTAAGGAAAGCGATGTGAGCACCAAAACGTCCGTCAGAACAAGCATACTGCTCCCCTATTCTTTAGCCGTTTAGCTAGTTTCATGTTGTATGGGAGCCGGCCGCGGTGGCCGAGCGGTTCTAGGCGCTCAGTCAGGAACCGCGCGACTGCTACGGTCGCAGGCTCGAATCCTGCCTCGGGCATGGATGTCTGTGATGTCCGTAGGTTAGTTAGGTTTAAGTGGGTCTAAGTTCTAGGGGACTGATGACCACAGATTTTAAGTCCCATAGTGCTCAGAGCCATTTGAACCATTTGTTGTTTGGGTCATTTATACAATTAATCAGAATAATGTGCAACGAGCCATTGAAGTTACACATTCATATGTAAATGTTGTTGCATACTGACCACATATAATTAAAAAAAATATGATTTACCGATTCCTACTCAACGGCTTTGCCACAGTGTAACAGCGGTTCAGGTCACCCCACCGAAGTTATGCACTGTTGGGTTTGCTTAACACTTAGATGGGTCATCGTCACGGCCTGCCGAGCGTTGTTGGCAAACAGCATGCACTCCGTTCTTAAGAGGCCAATTGAGAAGCAACTTTATTGCGAAGTAGCGGCTGTGGTCACGACAACTGACAACGGCCGGGAGAGCGGTGTGCTGACCACATGACCCTCCCCAATGACGCCTATCTGCCGAGAGTAACACGGTAGTCGGTCCGTACCGTTGGGCCTTACAAGGCCTGTTCGGACGGAGAGCTAATCTTTTACACATTACAAAAATGCACTGCTGGAAAAAAAATTTAGAACAGCCTTTTATATGATTCCAGTTCACTCAAGTTTTATTGTTGCAACAGTTCATATGGAGTAAATGAAATTATATTTATAGGTAAATAGCAAAAGCAGTTCTCAGGTATCTGGTATAGAACCCTACTGAAGCACCCATACTCGTACGTGGTGTAACGTTTGCGGGCGGCAGTGAAGGCGCTGACTCTGACATCCATTCGATCGTACAGATGGCGAATACCGTCCTGGGAAACGTTATGCCACGCCTTGTCGATCTGTTCACGTAGTCTTGAAAGAGTTGTTGGTTAACGAGCCGCACAACTCACTTCTCATCCCACATGTGCTTGATTTAAGACAAGTCATAAGATTGCGCTGGCCACGTGTTGCAGAGCATGTTGTATTTCGCTAGCAGCGGATAGTCTTGCATTACGCTGTTGGAAGGACACATTACCTTCCTGTTGCAAGAACGACAAAACAAAGGGTCTAACAACATTCTACACATACCGGGTGCTGGTTCGCGTCCCCTGCAGAAACACGAAAGGTGAACGAGCGTTTTTAGCTCGTCACATCCAAGACCATAAGGTCTGGGATGCGGCCAGTGTGTCTTGGACGAATGCACTCTATGAGGCAGCACTCACCAGGACTACGTCGTACGCGCAAAAGACCATCACCTGCTTTCACGCAGAATGTGCTTTTGCCGCTGAAGACCACGGTGCGCCATTCTGTCTTCCAGGTGATCCTCTGACGGCGCCAGTCGAGCCGTGCACGACGATGCTGTGGCGTGAGTGGAAGACAGCCTAGAGGTGTGCGTCTCCACAGACCTATTGCTGATAACCGGTCCGCAACAGTAAGTGTTGACAGGTCTGGGCTCACACGCCCTCTTATTTGTGCTGTGCTAGCTGTACGATCTGCCACTGCAGCCCTTACAGTATGACGATACTGGCGGGCATCTGTGCTTTCTGGACGTTCAGAACCTCGTCTGCAGGTGAGAGAATGTTTACTTGCCCACTGATGCCAGCGTCGCTGCACAACTGACGTAATACGTTCCACTTGTGCGGCAATTCTTCGTAGTGACCAGCCCGCCACAATTTCACCCCTTTCAGCCTCGCACCGATGGCAGTACAAAGCACGTGTCCGCCCCTGCGGCATGGTTGCTGCTTGCTTCATACGTTTGCACAACACCAAGACAAATGGCTGTGAGCATTCCGTATCAAAGAATTGGGACAGATGTCGCTCTGGTAGCTGTGCCACTACACTATTTGTTGGTGGACGACTTTGAAACCATTATCAGTACACCATCTATCCCCAGGTGGCATATGCCGTCATCGGATCAATCGACGTCGTCTTTCCGGGTGTACTAATCGTTCATTTTCGGCAATGTAGAAATTCCTCTGCAGAAGAGATGTCATCAATGCGAAGGGTACGTTGGTGAGTGTTGGAGCCGAAGACCCAGTCAAACGCCTGTATTAGCTACGTACTTAAATCGATATGGTGTCTATTCTTTCGGTTCAAATGGCTCTGTGCACTATGGGACTTGTACCCTAGAACTTAGAACTACTTAAACCTAACTAACCTAAGGACATCACACACATCCATGCTTGAGGCAGGATTCAAACCTGCGAACGTAGTCTGTTCTTTCGGACATGTACGAAAGAACAGGCACCATATCGATATAAGTATATAGATCTGGCAATACCGGCCATGACCTTCTTCTTCTGTGCGGATGCACACATATTCCCCTCTTACAGGACTTGGTAAGAATGTCTTCTACGAGTAATGACTGTGTTGGGGTGGGACGCTACGAACGTAATGAGTGGACATACAAGGTGAGAGTGTGGGTCTCACGGGAGGCATGCGCGAGATCGTCCCTGCAGTCGCACTATCTTCTGTACCCTAGGTGGCTCAGATGGATAGAGCGTCTGCCATGTAAGCAAGAGGTCACGGGTTAGAGTCCCGGTCGGGGCACACATTTTCACCTGTCCCCGTTGATATATATCAACGCCCGTCAGCAGCTGAAGGTATTAATATAATCCTAATTTGTATTAGCTACGGTGCACATTCCCTTGTGGCACAGTCAGGTAAAGACGCCTCTTGACCCTGGCTGGCGGTGTACGAGCGGCGGCATAAGCCCGGAATGTTGTGTCGGCGCCCGACGATGCTGACGGAAGACCCGTGGACAGCCGGCGGCCTACAAGGCTAGGCTGTGACGGTAGCGGCGCCCTGCTGCTCTCGGCGATGGCGGGAGCCTCTTTGGGCAGTCCTCTAAGGCCCGGACGCGTTCAATGCTGTGGTGCGTGGAGACTGCTCTGTTCCGGATTCGACCTGCTGCCCCTGGGGGTGAGATGGATGGCGGCTGGCGTTGTGGCACAGCGTCCCACTTGGAACTCGGTGCTGGCGGCAAGGCGACTGCGGCAGGCAGGCGCCGCTGGGCCGCTAAGTCCCACCAGAAATAGCGCTGAAGCCTGCAGGTGGAGCCCAGACTCGAACCCATAGCTGCTGGTGGCGACGATAAGTCCTCCCGTGGCGTGGCGCGGCGAGGCCCCCGGCGCTGTGGTGCTGCTGCACAACTCTGTGGCGATACCGAGAAGACGATTGGATGACGAGTTAGTGGTGAATCTCCCTGCCTCAAAACAAAGCACTATTACTATCTCTCTCTAGCACATTTGTTTCCCTAAAACTAGCGGCTAGTCACGTAGTTCATAGCAGAGACCAGCCATAGTGTAGTGACATCGCATCGCCCACTGTGGTGGACACTGAAGTACTGTGCTGCTTTCTGCTGAGGTCGGCTACCTTCGCTATGCAGTCCGCTTGCCTGCCTGTTTACACTGTCCCACATGTCATCACACACGTGGCTTCCAGGCAATGACCGCTAATGCAGTCCTTCTTGTGTCTAGTTTATTTCTTCTTACCGATTTTTCGTTAAAACTTAGACCGTGACGTTACGAAGGAGAAACTGTTACAACTTATTTTCTGAATTAACTTTGCTGTTCGCCAGATATTTTATATTATTTAGTAGGTGTTCCAAAATTTTGGTGAGAGCGTTCTGCTCCCCTATTTTCCCTGAAGACAATCTGAATGTGGAGTAATAAATGCCACTTTTTCTTCTGGTATTGTAATTATGTGCATACAGTTTTCTTTTGAACTACAGTGGATTATTTACAACCAAATGCACCATGGAATAAAAAAAAAAAAATGCTGTGAGCACTATGGGACTTAACAGGGGAGGTCATCAGTCCGCTAGAACTACGTAAACCTAACTAACCCAAGGAGATCATACACATCCATGCCTGAGGCAGGATTCGAACCTGCGACCATAGCAGTCGGTTCCGAACTTAAGCGCCTAGAACCAAGGAATAAATATACGGTGAAGCAATAGTAACAACGCCCAACTCTTTAAACAGATGCCAACAAGATGATTGTGGGTGAGTACTACATGTTATTCGTAGTGCAAGTTTTTGAGCAATGAAGACTGTTACGCCCCAGAATAATATTAAGGGCAGATATTTTAAAGTGGTTAAAGTTCTTCTTCGCTGACAAAGTCAGACTCAGAGCAGGATGGATCAACAAAAAAAATGGCTCTGAGCACTATGGGACTTAACTTCTGAGGTCATCAGTCCCCTAGAACTTAGAACTACTTCAACCTAACTAACCTAAGGACACCACACACATCCATGCCCGAGGCAGGATTCGAATCTGCGACCGTAGCAGTCGCGCGGTTCCGGACTGAAGCGCCTAGAACCGCTCGGCCACCGCGGCCGGCGATGGAGCAACAGTCTGGCAGATTTCCAGTGAGAGAGAGGATTGCTGTTGGAGAAATGACAAACATGGAAGCTACTGTAACACCCGGACGGGCTGAACACTCGAACAGCAACGTAACAAAATGACATCATGGCGACAAAAGGATATCGTCATAATAGTGACTGCACAAAGTGCCACAAGAAAGCCCAGATCGAAAGCAATAATAAATATTCCGTTTCTGACACAACAGAAACGAGTTATGACATCCTGAAGCTATCAACAGCGCTGACGAACTCCAAAAACTAGGGCACGTTCGGGCACCCCTGTAGAGGCATAACGTCATCTGCATAGCCTGATTAGTAAATATATCCTGACACCCACAGCCTAGTTCTCAGCTGTGGTTTAGTGTTGGAGCTCACTCGAATCGAGGTGAATCTATGGTAGTCCATCGACCGCCTACTGAGATGACTACGATCTACGATGCCAAAGTCCATTAGATGGACGCTGCTTCCAAGAGTTGCTTCTGCCTCGTCCTCACTCCCTTGACGATCTGATCAACCACCATCAGTCTAGGGAGTGCGGTAATTGCTGACCCCCGACTCGCAGCTACGAGTACACTCTAGCGTAGCGGGTCGGACCCTCGCAGATAGGGCATGATGTAGTTCCACGACTAGGGCTACCTCGTGCAGAACTGTTGGCCCCCTTATCAGGGCGCCATTTACGACGTTAAACGAGAGAGCCCTAGTAACTCGCTGGCGATGCTGCCAACCGCCGAGGCAGCACGGGTAGCACTAACTGCGACTAACTGGTAAACACTCTCATAACCTGAGCTTGACTCTCTGCCATGTTTTCCCCAATGTATAGGATGGCTACACTTGTTTACATACGAGTCATGATGTGAATGGAGATTTCTAATTAAATGTTTTGAAGAATTCGTCGTAATGTAACACCCAACTCGTCACATATCTGCTTTTGGCGTGTGTTCACCCCAGGTAATTGACTAACAGATCAACAGAGAGTGCAAAACTGCCGCAATATCGGATAACATGCCTTACAGGAGATATCGACGTCGTCGTCGCACAACAGTGTACAAAAATATAGAAAACATCGAACTAACAACAACATCAGGCGATAAGAAAGTAATAAGGCCCTGTGACTCCTGATTGAACTGCGGTGGCAGTGTTCACATTAATTGACTCAGAATTGATCCCTGTAAATTAAAAAGGGGTGCACATTGATGTTATATTCATCTATTGAACACCAGATGCAAATGTCGAACATAAAATTAATTAAGAAAGTGACTTGGGATTTCAACTACTTGATTGAAAACAGATGCAGTCGATTAGCACAAATTTAGTTTAATTCACGACCTTCAATCATCACATTACATGACTCTCCTAACAGGCAGTGGTAATAAATTGCGTTTGCGTGGAGTAAAGCGCGATATATCAAAAGTAATTCCTATCGACTGACCCAGGCGTAATGCGAAGTGCGAGAAGAACTCTGCAATACATGGCCCATGAAACTCTCATGGAAACTTTGCTGATGTGATCCAACAAAATAATCAGTGGCCTAACTGAAGCCGGAGCGGGCGCAATATCACCGAATTCAGCGTGGCGGAGCTGCGTCGTTGTGCGTTCCTCGGCGGACCTCATGGTGCTGCAATGCTACACTCATCTATTCACTCCTAGCTATCTTCCTCAGTGCATAGCTGAACGAAAACTTTCTATTTCCAAGCTCAATCGTTCCATTTGCTAAGTCCTAAACTGCAGAGATGCTCACTCTCTCTCAGGCAAGCTGAGTAAAGAACACCACGTCCACACTCTAGGCAAGCTGGGAATGGAAGACCTCTACGGAGACTTCTGCCAGTCCGCTCTTCACCTCGGTTTTCCCTCCAGCAAAATCAGTTGCGCCAATTGCAGCGCAAGTCACGTTAATTATGCGTCGCTTCCCAGCGCCGACCAATGCCTGCTGTGGGAGGTGAACAAATTCACACAAAATTTCCCTTCCTCTCAAATTCTGCTATTTAGCTCCTTCCAGGTCACCCATCAAGATTAGCATCTGCACAAGACACCAATTTTTCCGGAATTCTGACTCCCAGGAGAGTACTTCAAATTCCTTGGTCCTATGTTCCCATCGGAGGCCGGCGTATTTCATTCTGTCGCTCTTCACCTGATTTACTTCAGACTCTGCAGACCGTGAATTCAGCGTGAAGTTGCTATAGTCACGAACACCTATATTTTTGGCCTCTATTGACCGCTCCACCGTAGCTTGGCGCAGCATTCTCGCATGTTTCACTGAAAACGGGATGACGGACATTTATCAACAGGCATACAAGTTCTCCGTCTGCTTCCCGGTACACCAGCATGGGGTCAACAACCCCCCTCACTGTCACTCAACTTAAGGCAGCTGGAGGCCGCGCCCTGTTACCGCTTTCTCAGAGTTTGAACCGTCCTAAGCTGCCTATTGTCACTTCCCTTCGGCACTCCCCTGCTCGGCCACAGTCAACTCTGAATTCTTCCTTGGGATAAACTAGCCTCCAGTAAATCGACACATTTCCACAAAGTTTTCATGTCACGTGAATTACTTTAAAACCATCACCTAACAATAATTATTCCAATACGTCCATACTATACCCTCTACAAGATGCATTGTGCCTTGTCAGCCATTTTTGTTCAACCCTACTGTTCACTCAACATGAGTTTGGTGACCTTTAATGACTTCATGTAAGGGGCATAGTTCTTGCCATCTTACAGTAAACGTGGGTGGCTGGTAAGCTATGAAGTGCACAAATGGTTTTTGCTTGTTTAGATGCCCAAGTGACCTGGAACGAAAAAAAAAGGTGGGCCATAAACTGCTGGAGAAACAACTGAAAACCAAGACCTTGCGCTCAATTTTGTGGTGTAAATATACTGTAATAAAAGCAGTTCTAAACATGAATCCAATTGTATGCATCGCGTTTCTTCCCCCAGTCGAAAACTGTACTGAAGCAGTTTGTCTCAAAATTTTTCGATTCCTGAGGTACTTTCGCAGATGGCAAACTGGCCAGGAAAATTTTGGTGTATTTATACGTCGTTACTATAAAAATACATCCACGAACTGAGCAACTCTTAACCCCATTTCTTATATGATTAGGATTTTTTTATATCGGATTGGTCATTGTGAGGAATCCTGCACAAGTAACATAACCTTCAAAGAATAAAGCTCAACGAGCAACAAACCTGTCATGAAGTACACCAAATGAATACTCGTTAAATGATAGATGAAATTACTAGTAAAAGTTCGTTTCACTGTTACATGAAACTATACTTTTCCTCCCTCTCTACAATAAAATTCCGCATTTTTTGAAGTACCTTCTAATGATCAAAAAACAATTTTACAGTACAGGCAAAAACTAATAAATAGGCACAGGTTGTCACCGCAAAAATCCGAATTTGAAACCACTGGTACCGAATTCTTAACTCATTACATTTATATTCATGAACTACCACGCAAGTTCCGAGCCTACGCTTTATATAGCCGTGTATTATTACATTTCAGTTTTTCTGTAGTGTGAAACAGGCGTTCTAAAGATCTCTATACACAGTGATTACTGCTCAATGCACTCCATACATGCAATATCAAATATTTTATAGGAAATATTTAAAAAAATTGCACGAAAAGGTTAACTACCCACAAGGCAAAAATTGCCGATCCTTGGAATAGGGGGAAACATGGCAGACAATTCAGCCTATTATTGCTCTATAGCTCTATTGCTGGCTGTAACTTGCACCTCCCTGCTCCTTCGCCGGCGGTGTGGAAGCTGAGACGGCGAGACACACTGGTGTGAGTGCATACCAACGTGCCTGGCACCATTCCACCCACTGCATTGCTGGTAGCCGCGAAGGAAGACAGCTCTGTACCTCTGATTAATAAGTGAGTATCCTGGTAACAATTACTCATTAGCGCCTTCAGGCGCTCGACATTCTGCACTACGCTATCCTGACTTTAGAAGATACAGTCTCGGCTTTTCCTAAAGGTGATTAACCCCAGAAGATCATTCCTTATGATACTACTGAATGAAAGTACGCAGAATGTATTAACTTACTGTTTTGCTTCTAAAAATATGCAATAAATCAAGATGGAAATGCTGCTGAACTAAGTTGTTTTAGGAGTTCCAAAATGTGTGTTTAAAGTCTCATCCATGAGGACACCTAAAAATTTCCACCCTAGTTAAGATTTCCTCATATGTGATACGCTTATCATTGATTTAGCACCTCTAAATGTGCAGAACTGAATATTTTGTGTCCTTTTGAAATTGCAATTGAGACCATTCGCAGAAAACCACTCAATAATACTTTTAAAAATATTATTTACCATATCATATGTTGCTGTGCTTACGTTTGCACTGATTACAGTATTAGTGTTACCTGCAAAAAGAAGTAGTTCTGCTGGTTTCGTATTAGACAGGAAGTCGTTTACAAGTAAGAGAAACAATAGTGGACCTGAGACTAAGCCTTGTGGAACCGCATAAGTGGCTTCATCTCAATGAGAAGAATCTCCCTTGTTTACACTGATTGAATTGTTTACAACTTTCGATTTTCTTTTGGGTAGATATGCCATTATCCATTGGTTAGTTACACCATGAATTTCACAAAACCTCAGTACACCTAGGAGAACGTCGCGATTCATACCGTCATATGCCATTGAAAAGTCACAGAAAATACAAACATGTGCTGTTTTGTTATTTAATACTTATAAAATTTTGTTAGTGAACTTGGAAATGGCATTCTTGGTTGAGCGGCTGGAATCCGAGCTGTAATTTACTGAGGATATCATTGCTTCTCGGGTTGGATACTATTCTAGATCACATCAGCTTCCCAAAAATTATGGAAATGATGCCAGTAGTGTAACGGATCAGTGGTTATTGACATCTCTCCTGCCACCTTTCTTGCAAAGAGGTTTAACAGTGGCCTATTCCAACACTCCTGGGTGAAGCTAGAGTGGAAAAGTAAAATTGAAATGGATGTGTATTAGTGTCGAATCTACAGCACTCATGATTGCTTGCCTGATTGGTTACACTCGTGGCGACAGTACGACGCATGTGTGTGATGCAAGTCTCAGTTCGGAAGTGAAACATAAAGCATAACTGAGGGAATATATGGAGCGAGTCATTCGAAACTCGGTACGCTGTATACGTGGTGTCACATTTATCTTGACCTCCCCTAACAAATTTTTCTCCAGAAGCAAAATAAAAGGAAAACGTCACGGAAATGTTGTTTAGCTATCAGGTGAACATTAACCAGCCTGACTGCGTTTCTTGTAACTTCGTTCATTACGAAGAGGCGAACAGCGGTACGTCTTATTTAAATAGTACCCTGTATTTTTAATTCGGTAATTACCTCCCCAAGAGCTGTTACCATTCCCGTAAACACGACATCATGAACAACGCGGCGCACCACTGAATCTCCTCTGCTATCACACAAAGCAGGTACCCGGGGTAATACAGCTCGTCCACCTGCTGGAACTGACAGTAAATAAGCAGAAACACTAGGAAAACGCATACTGGTCATTACTATTCTGATAATTTACATTCACCATTGATAAGTATCATCTGTAGCTTCTCTTCTTTGGTGTGAATTGCAGTCATACAAATACTGAACTGAGGGCGATTGACTGTATGACCAGTGACAGCTTCATGGCAATGAATTTTTTTTTCTGTCTACAATGTGTGGGCAAATGAACCATCGCAATATTGGTCATATAAAAACGCACACTGGCTGAGAGAAGGTCTGTCAAAGTACTGTGCGGTCTTTTCAAGAATATCATAACTGTTTTGTTGATGGGACTCCAAATAATGACAGGTATCTACAGTTGACTGGAGCAGTTCATGTAAGACAGCCCAGTGAACGTAAGGCAGTTGATGCTGTACCATTATGATGCAAGTCCCACTCATTTTTCTTAACAGAACAGCTGGATTTAGTTGGATATGCCATTCGGGAAAAAAATAGTCTACTCACTCAACAGGCTTTATGCATGTAGAGTTTCGTCTATGAGTAAATTTAAAGGAAGAGTTCTGCAAGACGTTAGACGGCTCCCGAAGACATTAAATGCTGTATCACACGGGCCTGTGCTGCGACAAATGCAGATGATGCTCATCGTGCATAATACAGATAGCTTCATGACGTGCATCAGTGCCTAAGGTTAGCAGTATTCAGAGTTGCTATGATTCTTCTAATAATAAACACATGTTGTTCCCGAATTATGCGTCTGCTTACCTTTGGGACAGAAAGAGAGGCTCTTCTCTTGTCAGCAAGGCAGTGGCTTATGGTGCTGTTATCTTGCTTAGTATTTGACCAAATTGCACTCATGGGTATGTCGCTGCAGAACTCTCGAAAGGCTTTCTTCCGCTGATGCAATAAAAAATATAGGAAGTATCAATAACTCGATTTCGGTCACTAGTTTTTTGTTTTATTACATCAAACGGTGCATTTCGGATTTGTGGGTCCATCACTAGATGGAAATCTTTTTAGTAAATCATTTGCTTCTGCTCTTGAGTGAGGTGGCGCAAAGTGTGTGTTCCTGTTGTGAGAATCTCAGATGTTAACTTCCGAAATTTGGGAATGAAATAACAGAAGGCATCATGAGAGACAGCGAAAAACTTATCGAAAAAATAAAGGACTAACATTTTTAAAATTTTAATGTCAGCAGATATTGATTTGAGCAGTCTGTTATGGAAGGGTACCGTACTACCCGGCATAGAAAAGAATTTCCTCATTGGGTACAGTAATACCCGTTTTATAACAAATACTTCGTTGTTCTTGTCAGAACAGCGTTTTTATGGTAACACAATTTTATTCAATACACAGAAACCGGATACTGATGTGGAGAAGAAGGATAATTTGTATATTTAATTATTCACATGTGCACTTCCTTCAAATATAGATCCCTATATGCAGTTTTGTGATGTTTGAGAAACTAGTGAATGGTTTGTTGTCTGCTGACCACAGATAGTGGATGCAGATCTGTAATTTTCTTTGAGACAGTCCTCTGGTCACCTTTGGCAGAACCAAGGAAAGGAAGTATTCCAGAGCACTAGAGGGCCTGGAGTGTGGCTGACCAATACGGTAACAGGATCCTCCGCCTCTTCTGAGGAAGCGTGGAATGACCATGTTCCGACGCTCTCTCGCTGGTTTCTGAAGGTGAAACACCTATTTTCAGTGTTCTCCGTAAAACTAAAGACTATGGGAATGGTATGCGTGTGGAATATTTGAGAGTAGCTAGAAATAATGATTTCCCTTTTCAGAAAATCGCCGAGAACAAAACATTTTGGTGGGAGATTCATGTAAAGGTGGGCAGGTAAAACTCATGAGGAACTTAAGGTTCCTTGATAGTGACCAACGGTCACAATGTAACCACGCCTGTGGTTACATTGTGCGTGTGGTAATTTTAAGCTGAGATACTTGCTTGTGTAAATTTAAGCTGAGAATATTTAAGAACTACGTGAGCAGAATTTGTATTAGGAACAAGCACTTTCACATGGTGAGTACTGACTTTGTCTCCATCTGACCAAGAGACAATGGAAAAGAGAAGTGCTTGTGCAAACTTTCAGTTGAGGGTCAGTGTGTGAGATAATTAAGTAATCATGATGCCAAAATTACAGTTACTAATTACACTCGTGTGAAGCAAGTTAGAAATTTTGATATTCTGAGAGAGAAAAAGGTGAGTTAGCCATGTGCCCAGCAACATAATGAGGGTTACATTGCAGCGGGAGATGAGCATAAACCCTCCAGAGTATGTGGTAGGTCCGTAGGAAAGGTTACGTGTGATACGTGTGTGTAATTTGAATGTGGTGACTTAGTTACAAGTACTGTACCAAAAAGCAAGAATTTTCTTTCAATAGCCTGACCGCTATTAAATTCTCTAGGTTATTAATGAATTAGCTTACGAGAATGAGAGAGGAGAGAAGTAGCGGAAATCCGTACCGATCCAGAAAGTGCACTATAGTAATAAGAAAAAATATTAAGAGGCCATAGGATATTGAAATGTGCACGTAATATCATGCCCACTGGGCAGAGAATTCCTTCTTTTCTTTTATGTTTAAATGTGTTGGAGGAAATTTTGAATCATGGCGGTGGCAGAATGTCGGAAAACAAAAGAGGAGATATGAAACAAAATGGTAGTCATGATCACTCAGTAGAGGGTAGCTATTTTGTTCAGACATTTTTTGCCATAAGCTCCCTATTACTAGAATAGCCAAGCTCTGATTAAAATGAATGCAATAGAGTAGGAATGTGGTCTTGCGAAGGTGGAGAGAGTCCATTGGAAATTTTTACAGACAGTGCCAAATTTAAAATTTATTAGTCAGATGCGTTTAATTCCGTTGCGTCGAGATAAATAAACAGAAATGGTTCAAATGACTCTGAGCACTATGCGACTTAACTACTGAGGTCATCAGTCCCCTAGAACTTAGAACTACTTAAACCTAACTAACCTAAGGACATCACACACATCCATGCCCGAGGCAGGATTCGAACCTGCGACCGTTGCGATCACGCGGTTCCAAACTGAAGCGCTTAGAACCGCACGGCCACATCGGCCGGGCAAATAAACAGAAACAAATTATAGCAAAACAGTTGGGTGATAAGGCTTTTCTATCAATGTACAGTAGCAGTGGCTACGATATGTCGTATCAACATTTGCGATACGCAAATATTAAAAGCACTCGCTTGGCAGGCCACACATCTGGTAGGCCTGACTGCTAGATGCAACAGGTGGGACACTTGCGACCGGAAAAGATAACGGTAGTAACCTCTAAGTTATTGCACATCACGTCACTCGAAGCTCAATCTCGTTTCTACATTTCAAGACACTTCACAGATGCCGCTTGATATGAAATGGCCAAAGCTGTACTTACTTATACAATGCAAGATATCAGACTTTTAAATAAACTGACATACCGTTATGTAAGGATCTAATTTTGAAGTAAGTCTTAAAAATTACTAAACTAGGTTCACCGGACCAAAAATTAGTCACTCCAGTATGCACTTACATATGAGTTGTGAAGCTTTACAGATGGCGCAGCGATCAAGTCACGTGCTCAACTTCTTGCGCACTGTCTCTTCGTGTGTATAAGGCAGTAGTAATCAGAGTGACATTTACGTTTCAATCGGACGTTTTACGTAAACATGGGTAAATGTAAGGATGTGACAGAGCAGCAAGAAAGGGTAATCGTATTTGGCTGTGCCCGTGTCCATACGGTGTGTGAAGTTGTAGGATTTTTTTGTTGTTTCGCGGCGGACTGTTCAAATTGTCTATATGCAGTGGTCTAACACGCGCAGCCACGAAACACGAACTCCGAACTGTGGTCGGAAAAAATCCTGACTGAGAGGGATCGGAGACTGGTTTGCGAATCAGAAACACTTCCAAATCTGACATGAATTGCGCAGGTGCATGGAGTCGGTCTCCTAGCAAGAGTCCATTGCTCACACAAGCACATTAAGCTACGCGTCTTCAATAGGTTATAAATGGTTCTAGGCGCTCAGTCAGGAACCGCGCGACTGCTACGGTCGCAGGTTCGAATCCTGCCTCGGGCATGGATGTGTGTGATGTCCTTAGGTTAGTTAGGTTTAAGTAGTTCTAAGTTCTAGGGGACTTACGACCACAGATGTTGAGTCCCATAGTGCTCAGAGCCAGGTTATAAATCATTTAACGGGTACAGTGGCTGATTGGCGGAACGTACTGTAGTCTGACGAATCACGTTTTTGCCTATATGCGAATGACGGCACGTCGTCGAATGCATCAAAAGCCAATTGAAGAATTTCATACTGAATGTGTGTAAGGTTAGGTTCAGTTCAGACGCAGGTGTGATATTTTGGGGGCACTTCTCTTATCATTAACATGAACATCATTTAAACATTCTGAACGATCAGATTTTTGCCTTTCAGAGAACATTTGCGTGATGAGTGTGCTACTTGTACACTAATTCTTCAAGGCGACGACTGCAGCGGATTTGCCGGCTGATCTGCAGTCTATTTTATGCAATTCTCAAATGAATGTGGTTCGGGTTTTAAAGTTCTGTGAATTGTCCCACATTTTTAACAATATTTTGGGGAGACATTTTTAATGTGTCAACTGGGTGGCTGGCTCAACCCAATTTTTTCGTAAGTGGTCAGCCAGTCTCATTTCCCTGTGCTGCTCTTTTAGCTCCTTTGTGTTCTTTTTGCCCTCTGTTTTAATTTCTTGATTAGCTATCTTGCCTCCACATTGGTTTTAATGCATGGGAGAGTGCCTGTGCGATAGTCATTGTGTGGTCGTTTCGTGTGCATGCGTGTACGACAGTTTTCGTTCTTATCCACATTCGTTTGTTTTCATCGATGTCAGGGCGCTGATAACCTCGCCGTTGGGCGCCCATAAGTTCCCAAACCACACACACAGCAGATCTCATGGTATTGGAAGAATATGTGACTGGTTTTCTGAACACTCCCCCAGCCTACAACATCTCGATTGGCATGCAGTATCACCTGACTTCAATTTCATAGAAAATATGTGAGACATGTTGGAACAGCGGGTATAACGCCGACATAAGCATCCCCGCTATTTGGGGAAACTGCGGGATCAAATCCCCAGCGAGTGGCTTAACCTGGATGTGACACACCTGTACACCCTTATGGGCTCACTTCGTAACCGAATTCAGGCGATTGTTAAGTCCATGGACGCAATTACACGGTGTTAAATGATGCTTACAATGATCTCTCCAGGAGAGACTAATTTATTTCCTGTGAGGTTAACTATGTGTAGGAAATCTGTCTGTTCGTTCAACATGTATTCAGTCTTTGCGATTTTAAGGACGTATAGTTCCTCCCCCCCATGAACCATGGACCTTGCCGTTGGTGGGGAGGCTTGCGTGCCTCAGCGATACAGATGGCCGTACCGTAGGTGCAACCACAACGGAGGGGTACCTGTTGAGAGGCCAGACAAACGTGTGGTTCCTGAAGGGGGACAGCAGCCTTTTCAGTAGTTGCAGGGGCAACAGTCTGGATGATTGACTGATCTGGCCTTGTAACATTAACCAAAACGGCCTTGCTGTGCTGGTACTGCGAACGGCTGAAAGCAAGGGGAAACTACAGCCGTAATTTCTCCCGAGGACATGCAGCTTTACTGTATGATTAAATGATGATGGCGTCCTCTTGGGTGAAATATTCCGGAGGTAAAATAGTCCCCCATTCGGATCTCCGGGCGGGGACTACTCAAGAGGACGTCGTTATCAGGAGAAAGAAAACTGGCATTCTACGGATCGGAGCGTGGAATGTCAGATCCCTTAATCGGGCAGGTAGGTTGGAAAATTTAAAAAGTGAAATGGATAGGTTAAAGTTAGATATAGTGGGAATTAGTGAAGTTCGGTGGCAGGAGGAACAAGACTTTTGGTCAGGTGATTACAGGGTTATAAATACAAAATCAAATAGGGGTAATGCAGGAGTAGGTTTAATAATGAATAAAATAATAGGAGTGCGGGTTAGCTACTACAAACAGTATAGTGAACGCATTATTGTGGCCAAGATAGACACAAAGCCCATGCCTACTACAGTAGTACAAGTTTATATGCCAACTAGCTCTGCAGATGATGAAGAAATTGATGAAATGTATGACGAGATAAAAGAAATTATTCAGGTAGTGAAGGGAGACGAAAATTTAATAGTCATGGGTGACTGGAATTCGTCAGTAGGAAAAGGGAGAGAAGGAAACATAGTAGGTGAATATGGATTGGGGAGAAGAAATGAAAGAGAAAGCCGCCTTGTAGAATTTTGCACAGAGCATAACTTAATCATAGCTAACACTTGGTTCAAGAATCATGAAAGAAGGTTGTATACCTGGAAGAATCCTGGAGATACTAAAAGGTATCAGATAGATTACATAATGGTAAGACAGAGATTTAGGAACCAGGTGTTAAATTGTAAGACATTTCCAGGGGCAGATGTGGATTCTGACCACAATCTATTGGTTATGAACTGCAGATTGAAACTGAAGAAACTGCAAAAAGGCGGGAATTTAAGGAGATGGGACCTGGATAAACCGAAAGAACCAGAGGTTGTACAGAGTTTCAGGAAGAGCATAAGGGAACTATTGACAGGAATGAGGGAAAGAAATACAGTAGAAGAAGAATGGGTAGCTCTGAGCGATGAAGTAGTGAAGGAAGCAAAGGATAAAGTAGGTAAATAGACGAGGGCTAATAGAAATCCTTGGGTAACAGAAGAAATATTGAATTTGATTGATGAAAGGAGAAAATATAAAAATGCAGTAAACGAAGCAGGCAAAAAGGAATACAAACGTCTCAAAAATGAGATCGACAGGAAGTGCAAAATGGCTAAGCAGGGATGGCTAGAGGACAAATGTAAGGATGTAGAGGCTTGTCTCACTAGGGGTAAGATAGATACTGCCTACAGGAAAATTAAAGAGACCTTTGGAGAGAAGAGAACCACTTGTATGAATATCAAGAGCTCAGGTGGGAACCCAGTTCTAAGCAAAGAAGGGAAGGCAGAAAGGTGGAAGGAGTATGTAAAGGGTTTATACAAAGGCGATGTACTTGAGGACAATATTATGGAAATGGAAGAGGATGTAGGTGAAGATGAAATGGGAGATAAGATACTGCGTGAAGAGTTTGACAGAGCACTGAAAGACCTGAGTCGAAACAAGGCCCCGGGAGTAGACAACATTCCATTAGAACTACTGATGGCCTTGGGAGAGCCAGTCATGACAAAACTCTACCATCTGGTGAGCAAGATGTATGAGACAGGCGAAATACCCTCAGACTTCAAGAAGAATATAATAATTCCAATCCCAAAGAAAGCAGGTGTTGACAGATGTGAAAATTACCGAACTATCAGTTTAATAAGTCACAGCTGCAAAATACTAACGCGAATTCTTTACAGGCGAATGGAAAAACTGATAGAAGCGGATCTCGGGGAAGATCAGTTTGGATTCCGTAGAAATGTTGGAACACGTGAGGCAATACTAACCTTACGACTTATCTTAGAAAATAACTTAAGAAAAGGCAAACCTACGTTTCTAGCATTTGTAGACTTAGAGAAAGCTTTTGACAACGTTAACTGGAATACTCTCTTTCAAATTCTGAAGGTGGCAGGAGTAAAATACAGGGAGCGAAAGGCTATTTACAATTCTTACAGAAACCAGATAGCAGTTATAAGAGCCGAGGGGCATGAAAGGGAAGCAGTGGTTGGGAAAGGAGTGAGACAGGGTTTTAGCCTCTCCCCGATGTTATTCAATTCGTATATTGAGCAAGCAGTAAAGGAAACTAAAGAAAAATTCGGAGTAGGTATTAAAATTCATGGAGAAGAAGTAAAAACTTTGAGGTTCGCCGATGACATTGTAATTCTGTCAGAGACAGCAAAGGACTTGGAAGAGCAGTTGAACGGAATGGACAGTGTCTTGAAAGGAGGATATAAGATGAACATCAACAAAATCAAAACGAGGATAATGGAATGTAGTCAAATTAAATCGGGTGATGCTGAGGGGATTAGATTAGGAAATGAGAGACTTAAAGTAGTAAAGGAGTTTTGCTATTTAGGGAGTAAAATAACTGATGATGGTCGAAGTAGAGAGGATATAAAATGTAGACTGGCAATGGCAAGGAAATCGTTTCTAAAGAAGAGAAATTTGTTGACATCGAGTTTAGATTTAAGTGTCAGGAAGTCTTTTCTGAAAGTATTTGCATGGAGTGTAGCCATGTATGGAAGTGAAACATGAACGAAAAATAGTTTGGACAAGAAGAGAATAGAAGCTTTCGAAATGTGGTGCTACAGAAGAATGCTGAAGATAAGATGGGTAGATCACGTAACTAATGAGGAGGTATTGAATAGGATTGGGGAGAAGAGAAGTTTGTGGCACAACTTGACTAGAAGAAGGGATCGGTTGGTAGGACATGT
Organism: Schistocerca piceifrons; assembly: GCF_021461385.2. Lineage (NCBI taxonomy): Eukaryota > Metazoa > Arthropoda > Insecta > Orthoptera > Acrididae > Schistocerca > Schistocerca piceifrons. Next base: position 772,802,534 of record NC_060139.1, on the reverse strand, counting down.
TTTTAGGCATCAAGGGATCGCAAATTTAGCATTGGAGGGCAGTGTGGAGGGTAAAAATCGTAGAGGGAGACCAAGAGATCAATACACTAACCAGATTCAGAAGGATGTAGGTTGCAGTAGGTACTGGGAGATGAAGAAGCTTGCACAGGATAGAGTAGCATGGAGAGCTGCATCAAACCAGTCTCAGGACTGAAAACCACAACAACAACAGTTCCAGTTGTTCTGACAAATCTGGGGTCTTACCACTGGCCTCATTGTGTACTTGTACCAAAGTGTTTTCTATCTTGTTGGTAACTTGTTTGGTTTCCAGCACATGTTGTGCAATGTCTAATTTTTCAACGTGATTATGTCCGAGGATATATGTGTGTTTTTGGAAATAAGTTGTGAAACGCCTGCATGTTTTCCCTGCGTAGTAGCTAGAGAAACTGTATCATGGTACTACGTTGTTGAATTATGGGAATTCTGCTTTTTGGTGGTTTCTGATGGGAGTCGTAACTTATATTTGTGGACAATGCAGTTGCTATAATGTTTTTATGAAATGCGGCCTAGGTAGGAAATATTAGCAAATATTTTCTCCCATTTCTTAGGTGTCTGTATCATTTATTGTTTTGGCAGTGTAGCTTATCGTTTGCAGCAGTTTTTATTTTTGAGTCATCAGTCGTCTAACTGGTTTGTTGCGGCACGTCACTAATTCCTCTCCTGTGCCAACAGTTTGCTCTCAGAGTAGCACTTTGAACTTGCATCCTCAATTACTCGTATCTGCTGGATGTATTCCACTCTGTGTCTTCCTCTACAGTTTTTACACCCTACAGCTCCCTCCAGTACACCATGCAAGTTATTCCCTGATGTCTTAATAGATGTCTTATCATCCTATTCCGTCTTCTTGGCAGTGTTCCCTTTCCTCGTCGATTCTGCGGAATACTCCCTCCTCCCTTAAATGTTTTTCACCATTACTCTGCAGCACCACGTCTCAAATGCTTCGACTCTCTTCTGTTCCGTGTTTCCCTGTCTTAAACCCTTATTAATTCGAGCACTCCGTTCTTGGTCTTAAACTACACTCCTGGAAATGGAAAAAAGAACACATTGACACCGGTGTGTCAGACCCACCATACTTGCTCCGGACACTGCGAGAGGGCTGTACAAGCAATGATCACACGCACGGCACAGCGGACACACCAGGAACCGCGGTGTTGGCCGTCGAATGGCGATAGCTGCGCAGCATTTGTGCACCGCCGCCGTCAGTATCAGCCAGTTTGCCGTGGCATACGGAGCTCCATCGCAGTCTTTAACACTGGTAGCATGCCGCGACAGCGTGGACGTGAACCGTATGTGCAGTTGACGGACTTTGAGCGAGGGCGTATAGTGGGCATACGGGAGGCCGGGTGGACGTACCGCCGAATTGCTCAACACGTGGGGCGTGAGGTCTCCACAGTACATCGATGTTGTCGCCAGTGGTCGGCGGAAGGTGCACGTGCCCATCGACCTGGGACCGGACCGCAGTGACGCACGGATGCACGCCAAGACCGTAGGATCCTACACAGTGCCGTAGGGGACCGCACCGCCACTTCCCAGCAAATTAGGGACACTATTGCTCCTGGGGTATCGGCGAGCACCATTCGCAACCGTCTCCATGAAGCTGGGCTACGGTCCCGCACACCGTTAGGCCGTCTTCCGCTCACGCCCCAACATCGTGCAGCCCGCCTCCAGTGGTGTCGCGACAGGCGTGAATGGAGGGACGAATGGAGACGTGTCGTCTTCAGCGATGAGAGTCGCTTCTGCCTTGGTGCCAATGATGGTCGTATGCGTGTTTGGCGCCGTGCAGGTGAGCGCCACAATCAGGACTGCATACGACCGAGGCACACAGGGCCAACACCCGGCATCATGGTGTGGGGAGCGATCTCCTACACTGGCCGTACACCACTGGTGACCGTCGAGGGGACACTGAATAGTGCACGGTACATACAAACCGTCATCGAACCCATCGTTCTACCATTCCTAGACCGGCAAGGGAACTTGCTGTTCCAACAGGACAATGCACGTCGGCATGCATCCCGTGCCACCCAACGTGCTCTAGAAGGTGTAAGTCAACTACCCTAGCCAGCAAGATCTCCGGATCCGTCCCCCATTGACCATGTTTGGGACTGGATGAAGCGTCGTCTCACGCGGTCTGCACGTCCAGCACGAGCGCTGGTCCAACTGAGGCGCCAGGTGGAAATGGCATGGCAAGCCGTTCCACAGGACTACATCCAGCATCTCTACGATCGTCTCCATGGGAGAATAGCAGCCTGCATTGCTGCGAAAGGTGGATATACACTGTACTAGTGCCGACATTGTGCATGCTCTGTTGCCTGTGTCTATGTGCCTGTGGTTCTGTCAGTGTGATCATGTGATGTATCTGACCCCAGGAATGTGTCAATAAAGTTTCCCCTTCCTGGGGCAATGAATTCACGGTGTTCTTATTTCAATTTCCAGGAGTGTATTACTGTTACCTCATGGTTCTTCCAATTATTTTATACACTGATGAGCCAAAACACTATCACGATCTACTTAATAGCTTGTATGTCTGTATATGGAACAAAATACATCACTGATTTTGCGTGTTATGGATCCGACACGTTGTTGGCTGTGGAGATATCTGGCATTAAATGTCTAGGTACAGATCATGTAAGGCGCGTAAATAACGGGCACTTGATTTGCGTACGCGATGATGGCGCGCAACAGTGATCCAGATGAGTCCCATAGAATCTGCCTCAGTCACCGAGACATCAATGTAAGTTCACTATAATACTCCTCAAACCACTGCAACACCGTTCTGGCTCGGAGACACGGCAATTATATTGCTGAAAGATGACTTCGCCGTCAGGGAAGACACAAAGTATGAAGAGATGCAGGTGGTTCCCAACTGTTAGTGTGTCTCCGATTAGTAACACAGGTTCCTTGCAAGCGCAGGAGAATATCCCCCACAGCATTATATTGCTCCCATCAGCCTACGTCCGTCGCGCCTGCACGTTTCAAGCTACCTCGATGATCTGGTGTAGCAAAAACTGATTGACGGTCGAATCCTAATGGTTCTGTGCTCACTGCAATCGTCATTGTTGACAATTTCGTTGGATTTCCAGCTGAATACGTAAGGGATGCCTGCTCTGGAGCTCTATGCTCAACAAAGGACGATGAACCGTGTGTTCCGAAACAATTGTGGGTGCATCAAGATCGTGCTCTTTCAGCAGAGATGCCACAGATCTCTATCTATCCTGCTTTAAGAGGAGACAAGCCTCCTAACCTCACGTTCTACGACGAGTCGTTGATGTCCAACTATTTAGTGCCTAGTGGTAGTTTCACTGTCCTTCCTCTTTCGTAGATGCTCACGACAGTAGCACGTGAGCATTCGACCATCTTCGCCGTTTTCGGGACACTCGTTCACAGGATCTGCGTAATATTAGTTTGCTCTTTGTCAAAGGTCAATGGATTTCCACATATCTTCACTAGGGTGATTTCCTGTCCGTGTGTGGTCCTCTTAGGTACTTTTATTCCCACGCCATCAGACGCAATCCAGCGTCGCGGTGGGCAATGGTCATAATGGTTTTTGGCTGTCCAGTGTCTTTCCCTGTAACTTGCCCCTATTTTACCAATAACACTTTTCACTTTTGTCCAAGACTGCTCTCCTTCTTCGGACTTAAGTGAGTGTGCTCTGTGTAGCATAACCCTAAAAGTTGCAAATTAGTGTATGATGGGATGGCGTAATGAGTTGTCTATTGTTATGTCTGTGTATGTGTGTTTCCTGTGTATGGTGAACATGGAGGTTGGTGATTCTAAGTTACATGAAATTTATAGTTTTGTTGCCCTCATGATGTAATGCAAATTTTATATTTTTGTGGAAAATCTAAAAATATATAACATAAAAAATTTAAAAAATGTAAAACATAAAATTCGCAGTACAGCATGAGGGCAAAAAAAGCATATTGTCTCCTATAACTTTGGCGAAGAGCGAACCTCCACATCGTTTCTGAAGTCGAATTAGGGAAGAGCGTCAACTTGCAGTGTCGGCGGGTACCTCTGCTTGACGAACAACAGACGCAGCAGCACCCTCAGCGTCGGATGTAAACAGAGGTGGCCGGTCGCTAAAGGGCCGGCGCCGCGCCGCCCTGGCGTTTGTTTTTCGCTCTCGGGCGGCTGTGCCGCAGGCGGCGTGCGGTCGCCGCGGTGGCAGCGTTTAATTTTTTGCGGCGGCCCGCGAGGCGAGGCGAGCCGAGGCGGGCCATTAGGGCAGGCCGGCCGCAGGATCCATCAGCGGGCCGCGCCGCGCCGGGACCAGACGAGACCGGGGCAGCGGCCAGACAAAACACTCTGCAGGGCCCAGGGACCGCAGCGCTCGTGCGACCGCCCTCTCTTCAGCACTCAAAACAACACGTCGTTAGGGTTTCACTGTCTCTCGCGTCCCAACACCTGTCCACATTGATAGTACTGTGGCAGTTTTCTTCGAGATGCTACTGGACAAAGAACGTGATGCACCATGTCATAGTGACCGGCGGAGTATAAAATTGATGGCACGTATGTCTAAGGCTGTACAACTTGTATTTATGGTACATACGTTACAAAAGAAGAGAAGCACCCTGAATGTTAATGGGGTCGTATTGGCACCAAAGGGGGTGGTCTTAGAAGGAGCCTTTGCCATTTTATTCACGCACTTGTCGATGCTGCATAGCCGCATATCAAGACGTGCAAGAGTGGAAATAGGATTGCTAAAAAAGCATAAACACACATTGCTGCTTGGATTAAGTTCGAATTTCGTCGAGTGATTTTTAACTGTCACAAGTGTTTCCTACCTGCATATCAGAGCAAAAATTGTCATCGCACTACACTCATAAGAGTCAGACCACATTCGATTGGGCTGCAGCCCTGTGATGTCCTTAGTGGTGAGTTTACACGTCCGAGGGCTGTTAGTAGTGTCGAACGTTGTCAAGAACGTCGTCCTGTTGCTCATCCCTGCGAACTGTGGCTTTTAACTGCAAACGTTTGAGAAGCGGTGTCTCTGAAATGATTTCAGCGCTAGTCTTCACGATTTTGAACACCGTTGCGGAGGCGTCAAATGATGGGGTGAAACGTGGGTAAGACGCAGTGCGACGACCTTCCGTTGTGTCACACGTTCGTGGAGGCATCGGAATTGTAGTAAAATTTGGAGCCAGTGTGACATCATTTAGCCACCTTACACCTGACATAAACTTCTGAACTCTGGCCTTTTTTTGCATTTGTCAATAACTAGCTGTTTGAAGAGTCGCCGAGCCCGAGGGCGACGTTGCAGAACATCATGCTTTTGCATCATTACGGAGGAAGATAGAAGGCATCTTTAAGCCACGTGTCAAACTTAAGCGTCGCAATAAGAGGCAGTTACGACGCTTCGAAGAAGTTATCCTTTATATGTGTTGCGCAGTGTTCCAATGGCTCTAAGTACTATGGGGCTTAATATCTGAGGTCATCAGTGTCCTAGACTTGGAACTACTTAAACCTAACTAACCTAGGGAAATCACACACATCCAAGACAGGATTCGAACCTGCGACCGTAGCAGCAGCGTGGTTCCGGACTGAAGCGCCTAGAACCGCTCGGCCACACTGGCCAGCTTGCGCAGTGTATTTTCACTGCAGACTGGTAGGAAATGTTGGGTACCTCAAAGAAATTACTCGATTATGGAATAATACCCTTGAAAGTTTTAATATTTGATCCTCTGACTACAAATGATAACACAGGTACGCTGAAACGATGCTTTTTACTATCGACTTGTTCGACTACCGCCTGGTTTGTGTTGTACATTACTTGTCTTCCTGGCTTCTTTACGCGCATTCGTCACAAGGCTTCGAACATTTTTTTCTACTGTATATTGTGTAGAGCTTTCTCTAGGTCTACAAAATGGTTCAAATGGCTCTGAGCACTATGGGACTTAACTTCTGGCGTTATTGGGTTATGGCAGCAGACGACCTACCCGAGTGTCTTTGCTACAAAACGAAATCACCTGCAACGCCTCTCCTGGGCCGGTTAGACCCTAGACGACTCGAAAACCGTGACCTGGTGAGAAGAGTCCCGATTTCGGTTGGAAAGAGCTGATGGGAGGGCTCGAGTGTGGCGCCGAGCCCACGAAGCCATGGACCCAAATTCTCAACAAGGCACTGTGCAAGCTGGTGGGGGCTTCCTAACGGTGTGGGCTAAGTTTACATCGCGTAGACTGGATCCTCTTGTCCAAACGAACCGATCATCGACTGTAAATAGTTGCGTTGGGCTACTTGGAGACCGTTTGCAGCCACTCATGGACTTCAGTTTTCACGAATGAAAATGTGCCATGACATCGGAGAACAGTCACTCGCGATTGGTTCAAATGGTTCAAATGGCTCTGAGCACTATGGGACTTAACAGCTATGGTCATCAGTCCCCTAGAACTTAGAACTACTTAAACCTAACTAACCTAAGGACATCACACACATCCATGCCCGAGGCAGGATTCGAACCTGCGACCGTAGCGGTCGTGCGGTTCCAGACTGTAGCGCCTTTAACCGCTCGGCCACTCCGGCCGGCTTCGCGATTGGTTTCAAGAATATCGTGGACAATTGGAACGAATGATTTGGCCATCCAGATTGCCCGACATGAATCCCACTGAATATTTATGGGCTGTAATGTAGAGACCATTTCGTACACAAAATTCAGCGCCGACAACACTTTCACAGTCACGTACGGCTATAGGGGCAGCATGGCTTGATATTTGTGCAGTAGACTTCCTGCGACTTGTTGAGTCTACGCCATGTTGCTGCACTACACCCGACAAAAGAAAGTCCGCTACTATATTAAGAGGTGTCATGTGACTTTTGCCACCTCAGTGTACTTGGAGGACCCAACTGCCTTGCTGCAGTGGTAACACCAGTTTTCGTCAGGTCACAAAAGCTAAGCGCTGTCGGGCTTGCTTAGTACTTGGATGGGTCACCGTCCGAGTCTGCCAAGTATTGTAGGCAAGCAGCGTGCACTCAGCCCTTGTGAGGCCAATTGAGGAGCTACTTAACTGAGAAGTAGCGGCACCTGTTACGAAACCTGATCAAGGGCCGGGAGAGCGGAGTACTAATCACATTCCCATCTGTATCTGCATTTGTGACGCCTAAGGGCTGAGTATGACACGGTGGTCGGTCGGTACCGTTGGGCTTTAAATGCCTTTTCGGACTGTGTTTGTTTGTTTTAGTGTACTTTGAGGTACTGAGCAACCTAGAAGCATGCGACTTGGTATAATTATAATTATTAGACTGCGAGTGACACGTCTTCAGGCACCAAAAGGAGTATCTACGCTTTTTCTGGTTACAAAAATTGTTCAAATGGCTCTGAGCACTATAGGACTTAACATCTGACGTCATCAGTCTCCTAGAACGTAGAACTACTTAAACCTAACTAACCTAAGGAAATCATACACATCCATGCCCGAGGCAGGATTCGAACCTGCGACCGCAGCAGTCGCTCGGTTCCACACTGAAGCGCCTAGAACCGCTCGGCCACACCGGCCGGCATTCTGGGGACACCCTTTATATTGACCACGTTCACTTTGATATTATGCTACATTTCAGACAAATGCTTCCAGAATACACTTTCTACCATTTAAATTGCTTTAGTTATTCTTTCATAGTATGTGAGAACCATGATCGCTTATATCGAGGCTTTCCCTTTTTTATAGTCACACTTAGCTCGGTTTATTAGCATAGAAATAAGCTGTATAGTTTCAGTGGTCACTGTCATGTTTGTTTATGTGGGACTTCCGGACTTCTCAGTTCTCATCCTGAGACTTTACTGTTCTAAGATACGAGAATGTTCAACGAATTAGGTATGAGGGAGATCCTGTTGTTGGTGTATACTGATCACTACAAATGCTACATCGAGTGTGTCTATTGAGTGCAGTAAAATAGCAAAGGATGTGGAACTGTGAGTAACTTTGTCTCGAGGATCAAAATGAGATTTACAGTCCTTATGAAAGCAACTTTATAAATATAGCGTTGCAGGAGGTTACTGTAGGACCTTTATTAAATGTTACCCTTACGGACTGCAGCATAATTACTTCGAATATTCGTGTAACACATCGACTCGACTACCTGACCGTGGGATGCTCACGTTCTATCACTACGTAAGGAGAGGTGAACCGATATTACGACTTTAGTAATGGAAGGAGAAACAAAGGGAAATCAGGATTCCATCACAGTATTCGTTGACCTAGAGGACCTTTCGACACTGTAAGACCCTCTGAACTCTACTAAGAATGGACATGAAGGAGTGAGAAAGACGAGTGATTTAAAACGTCTACAAAAAGCAAGGGATAACTACGCAAGTAGATAGAAAAAGACATAGTTGGAGCTTATTACCTTGTGTGGTGAAACGGCTACGAATATTTACTGATTGTTATTTAATGGCTGGATTTTCTTGAGGAAGCTAACGTTCCTTCAGGTGAAAGATGAAGGTAGGGCTCCGGTTCATTGTACTCAGCACAACGCTCCGCTTAAGATGAACTCTGAATACGGAAGTAAAATGTTATGTTTATCAAGAGATTCCAATCAACGACGGTTTAATAGTATGGAAAGTATTGATAACTGATAGGAGAGGAAATCGTGGTGGATCGCATCGAAGCAGCGAAAAAAACGATAATCCTCCCCATCCCCACCCCCTCACCCTGCCCCACCCTCCCAAAAGGCTATTTCACAGTTTCTCGCACCCTTAAGGTGCCTGGACCACAAAAATTTATAACAAGACAGACTTTCTTTTAATGGTTGTGCGGGCTTCTTTGCAGTAGAGACGTTGCGGTAATAGTTTTGTATGGGTTATTTGGCTGATTGTTTCAGTGGTGGCTGCTGTGAATTAACTCAACATTCATCTCTCTAATTCAGCGTTTCCTCTCGTCAGGCTTCGTGGCACCCGGTCAGACACACGGTACTTCCGAAGCTAAAACATCAAATAATGATCAATGAAATTTTCCTGGTGTGACGTGAACTGGGTTTTGCAGAAAGCCAATTTCTTCCATACCTCCTTTCATAAAACCATAACCGGAAAAACGTCAACGATTGCTTTCTTAATGTCGAGATCGAAGGGCAAACCCGCCACATCACAACAAAGAGCAATGGAAAAATCATTTTCAATTCTGAAGTGATCGGAAGGGCTTCAGACCTCCATGCTGGAAACCATATTCAACGGTATCACTTTTCTCAGTATTAGAAGTGATATTTTGAGACAACTACCCTTCAGAAGTGTCAAATCATTCCCGAATCAACACTTCCAATTTTTAATAAGCAAATTCAATTAAACATCGGTCAGAGTAATGTTTAAACCGATCAATTTATCTTTTATTGGACTTGCGAGTTCGGTACCAGTGATTCCAAAGATCAAGGCACCCTTTAATCTCCTTCTATCTATTACAATTGGGTTGATAGGCATTTAATGGTATATTTTTTGCCTGTGTGAACAGGGGTCTCTGGAAGCCAGCTGTTAGAATTGGTGACGTGAGGTCAGCTCACACGAGAGAGAGGAACAGACAAAGGTATTGCAGGATAGTTTGGAAGTATTTTTGCCAAAACCAAGCACAATCTAGAATTCTCTGTACAAGTTCGAGATAATGGAAAATTAAAAATTTCTAATGCCACTTTATGAAATTTCGCTGGCACCCAAGTATCCCTATTAGCTTTTCAAGAAATAAGTAATATACTTGAAGAGAGAATAATTAAACTTTCCATGTCACAATAAAACACCCCTTTTTACGTGGTGTCAATGAAAGATGGCACAATTCGCATGGGCCTCAATTCATTACAAACCAATACAATCATTCTATAAGAAACCGACAGTAGTGAAAAACCAAATCACATCTGCAGGAATTCCACTGTGCAAGGATCTATTTTGAGACATTATTATTGAGTCATTACATTTATTTATCATGATTCTTTTTAGTAATGAATTGACCTTCAGTCACATCTTAAGGAGACACCTCATTACATGGTGTTTTCTATGATTTATTTTGTTGTTCTGTAAATTACAGTCATTAGTTTTTCATTTGAATACAAATTTTTGTTCTTGCATTACATATTACGACCGCTAAAATGAAATCGGTGTTCTCGTGTCTTATATTAGGCTTGAATGTATATCATTAATCAATGGCGACTTCATGTATGGTTGTTTGTGATCAGTAAGTGCTGAACATTATACCCCATATTAAGTATGATAGGATATTTTGTTTTATTATTGACGGATAGAAAGAATGACTAAATCAGCAGAAACATCAATTGGATGAGTGGATGAGTGAGAGAGGAATAAGGTATGGTACCAACCTGCCAAACAAAATAAAAATAGAACCAAGAGAAACATAATCGTTAGTGTAACACCATTCTCACAATTTATTTTTTTATTCTTGGTTGAATGTGAAGAGGGGCGTCAAGCTATTCCCGAATTGACACTTCTCATTTTTAATAAGTAGATCGACTTGATCATCGATTAAAGTCATTTTTAGCCAGGTCAGATTACTTTTCATTCGAGTTTAATAATAGTTACTGCATTTTGAGACTGATAAAATTTCTTCTTTTCCGAATTTAATTATAGTGATTGCAAAGAACAAGCTATATCTAGATTTTCTTCTCTGTATTGTAACTGGGTTTCTGTGTACCTAATAATAGGTTTTTCGCCTGTGTGCGTGGGGTTTTTGGTAAGGCACATTTAGAGAGAACAAGGGAAGTGAGTTGAGACGCCGTGCTGTGTCGCTCTCTGGGGACCACGCGTGACGCGTGAAGAACTCGTCGACCGGTAGGAGGAGCTCTGACCCAGCTGGGCGTGTCAGGCATGCTTCCAGTCCATATCACTTAGACTCAGGTATCGCTATGGCACTCATAGCAAACTTTTTCCTCGTGCTTTAGGGAACAGTGCACAGTGCAACAGCCCAGCAGAATGCTAAAAATAGTGGCCCTCACTCAGCAAATAAAGGGGTGTATGAATGCGTGGTCTGGCGACGACATGAGTTAATAAAATCTTCTCGGTCTTCAAGCCGCGTCAGGTATTTCAAATCCCACGACCTTTCGACCGAGCTGTCCTACGTCACTGTCAAGTGGTAAGTGACTGATGGACTTTTTTCTTTTTTTATGAATGGTAGTAACTCCAGCGTTATTATTCATTTTATCTCACCTCTATGTTGCTCCCTGTATACAGCACAGTATTTACATAATACCATATAAGTAACATCCACACAAGCTGGTTACTGCATCTGTCGACTTCATCTGTAATATTATATGCTCATAGTGTAAGGTTTATCTTTGTGCTTTAATTTTCGTTTTGTTATGTCTATTCTTTAAAAACAGTCATACTGTGAAATCAAAGCAATCTGAATATTGTAATATCTCTGAGAGAGAACGTCTCTGACACTGTTGTATTTGTAAATCTACAATCTTTGTGTCAACCTCACATGTGGCAAATACATTTTGGTGTGTGTGTGTGTGTGTGTGTGTGTGTGTGTGTGTGTGTGTGTGTGTGTGGTGCTTTGCACAATATGGTGATGTGTAAATTATATACAATCCTGCAACTTCGCAACAAAATCGCGCGGAACGTTCGATTTAAGTACCATAACCACTTAACCTCACATATGTATTTACTCTGTATTTCATCTTTTGGAGGTTAGTTACGTTCACATAGGGCGCTTCAAACACTGTTTTCTACAGTAGGGCACCAACGCACCAAGAATATGTCGCCACGGTGGAAGAATAAAAATCGAAAACGGACGAGTAGGCAAAGTGTATCTTGCAAATCATGAGGACAGCCGTCTAATGATGAACTTGTCAGTTCGAAACCGGTTACTTAAATTTAATAGCAGAATTAACAGTGGCTGGTTGCTGTCTTCTTCTTTGTTAAGAATGAACCTACATTAATTGTAGACAGCCACGTTCTCACTATGTCAGCTTTAGACAAAAGAGCAATCTTATCATTGATATGCTGTGACACTGCAGTCACGTATCACTACGCGAATTTATGGCTGTGTTTGAGGAAATCACTTGGCTGGATAGCTCTGGAAAAAGGTTTCAGTTTGTTGCCATGGAAAATGAGCGTGTGAAGTGGTCGCCTAGTGGTTCTCGTTTGACCACAGCAAAGGCTCTGACGAAAGGAGGCCGGCTCCGCGGGAAGTGTTTGCTGTAAGGCGCTGGCCGTCAATTTCGGCTACGAGTGCGGTATTCTCCTTTGAAAGGAGTTGCCGCAAAGTCCCCAGGGAAGACCTGTGCGTGACGAATTCACCTTCCTGCACACGCACAAGAGGACGACACTGCGCCGCTAGCCCACCGTGGGAAAACTCATTTCCCCCAACATATAACATCTGATTATCAAATCATGTGAAACTTGTCCGACGCCATGCTTTGGCGCAAAGGGTTCGAACATTGAGTGGGGCTTGGATAAGAATCAATACCAACCCTCTGCATATTAAATTACATTCAGGGAGTCAAGAATGGGAAATTTGTGAAGGATTCCGCAGTATTCTAGAAAAGAAAGCGAAATTCTCGCTCGTCACTGTGGCAACGGCTGGTCGAGCTCCCCTCCAGGCTGAATTATTCAAGAAGTTGAGAGTTAGGTGGAGAGCAGATTTTGCTTTGGGACTTACCATGGACAAGCCGTTTGGGCCTTACATGATGTCGATGGCAGCATTTCTCTGCCGCCATCTTTGCTGTTTACATTCGAGCTGTCTTGTGCATTGTGGTACACGTTCTCTGAGGTGTAGGCCTAAGTAAGTTTAGAATTTATGCAATTAGCCATATTCGTTAGCTGAGCAGTTAACAATTTGCAGAATTTTTTGCGCAATTTGGGTTGCTTGATTAATTGCCTTATTTGGCGAATGTTGCAACTCTATTACTTTGCATTTAAGATGGGAAGTTGACGAACGCTTGAAGCACTTCCCTGGCTGTCTCACAGTAGCATTTGAGGTATCTTCCAATGAGTTAATGGTACATTCAGACGCAATTAAGCTTCTAGTGAGATACTGTTTTGTGTTAATGTTTAGAGAAGTTATGTCTGCACGACAGTAACTGCTGAACAGCCATTTTCATTGATTCATGTAGGATTTTGATCAACGTAGATATTTTGCAGTGCACTCTTGCTTTGCAGTTATACACCCGACTCTCTTACACAACTCATCCTGACTAGGCGACCCTTATTAACAAATGTAGTCAGTTATTTGCAAAGTCTAATATTGTCCCATTGTGACGATGTTTCCGTTGCAATACCTTTGTCCAGGCTTCGAACATTGTTATTAAATTTGCTTAATTCACGTATAACGACCATTGCACTTGCTCGTACAGCATTTTCATGTTGAAGTCCTGAGTGTGCAGATTTCATTCACAGCTGTCGAGCACAATGTCTTAGTGGGACGATGATCAGCTACCACGACAACAAGGGGTGTATTTCAGTGCTTTCACCCTCAAGTTTAAACCAACTCCTGAATCTTCTTTTTATTGTCGTCTCTGCTTCTTCGATTTACAGACTGAACAGCAAGAGCGAATGCCTACATTATATAGTCTTTCACCCCCTCTAATTACAGCATATCTCTCTTGGTCTTCCATCTTACTGTTAAATACTGGTTCTCGTATGTATGATATATTATCAGTTTTTCCTTGTACATTACACCTTTCTTCTTGGTAATTTTGAACATATTGCACCATTTACAATGTCGAATATCTTTTCTAGGCCGACGATTCCTACTAACAGTCCATGATTTTTCTTAAGCACTGTTTCCATTTTCACGCTCATTGTCACAAATGTCTCCCTGGTGTCTTTATCTTCCCTGATATCAAACTAATCGTCATCTGACAGATCCTCAATTTCCTTTCCCGTCCTTCTGTGTTTTATTCTTATCGGCAATGTGGGATCTACAGGATGTTCTGAAACTCCCGCTACAAGCTTCTAGGACTTCTAGAGGGGAGTGAGTACATAATATTATGAAGAAAGACCCACGTCCGGAAACGCACCGTTTCCGTTGTACGACTGTTTCTGTTTATATGTGTAACGTGGCCACTCAACAAACGACAGGATGAAAGATGGATAGGCCGAGGATGTCCAACCACGTTGCAGCCACTTTCGCCGGATTTAACTCCTGCGGACTACTTGTGGAGTCGTATACAAAGTTTAATTTACGGGACTCCTGTGTAGACAGAGGAAGATCTGCTGGCATGAGTTCTGGGCGCTGCACTAGTAACTGAGGAGGCATCAGGTGGAAAGGAGGATGTGTGCCAGAACATGCTCCATAGATACAATGGGAGTTGGCAATACTCTCTTAGGATTTAAAGGTTGGCTGCAGCGCACATATACAAGCTCTGGAATCTAAGATATTGTTGCCGCGCTTCGCAGCGCACGGATTAATTAGTGGCGGTTTTGAAGCCAGTGTAGGAGCCCGCCTGCTGTGGTGCGCACGTGTGCTGGGCGAGGGGTCGTCGCCGAGCTGCCGTACTGCCGTGTCCGCCAGCAGCGACACAGGATTTGGTAGTGAGCTGATATTTTTTGTAATTTGCAGCGCGCTTATTAATTTAAAGAAATGGTTTTGTGTATGTGCGTAGCAGCAGACGGTAATTTTGATAATGATAGGAGTTGAATTCTTAAAGGAAACCATTGTTAAGCGAATAGATTAAGTATTGATTTTTGCATTGATTTCTTTTGTAATTGTCAGGGAATCGTTTCATTATGTATTGAATTGAGAAGTATTTCAGTCTGTCTCAAGAGTTTGATTAATTTGTAATATTGCTTTAATGCCACTGGAGGCAGATTTACATACGAAGCGATTGTTCAAAGAGTTTCTAACGTTTTGTTAATTGAATGAGAAAGAATCGCTTTCAGAGTATAGTTTTTTTAAGGGAAATTACGTGTTTGGGTTATCAATTATCGAGTTTAGATTTGACCAACCTTTTCTCTTGAATTATATGTAGTTGTAGTAAGCAGCAGCAGCCGCAGCAACAGCAGGAGCCACCATACAGAACATGCATTGCACTCAGCATGAATAATAGTTTTTTTTATGTTTTTGTTCAATAACTGAATGCAGCAGATCAAGAGTGGAAGCAGAAAGACCAAGTAAGTTATTTGTTGTGCACATGACCAATTTAAAAAAATAATAAAGTTTAGGCGATCTCTGTAATAGTAAAGTTAACAAGAGTACAAGCACGAAGTTTTCAGTAGAAAACACGAGATAAGAAGAAAGAGCTAGCGACCTTCAACAATGTCTGTAGCAACTTTGGTGCTGGCCACATCGAGTCGCTGTTGTATTGAATCAGTACTGAACGTACAGTGTGCTGGGTCCTATTTTTGTTTTGGAATAACGTAAACAAGTAATGTTTAAGTGTTAATACAGATAAATGTGCTTAAGTGATAAATGGTTGTATTGAATCAGTACTGTACGTACAGTATGCTGGTTCCTATTTTTGCTTTAGAATAATGTAAACAAGCACTGTTTAAGTGTTATTACAGACAAATGTGCTTAAGTGATAAATGGATGTTTCGTTTTGTTTCTTTTAGAATTTTTAGCTAATAATTGTGTTGTGACACACCTCATTCAATTCCTCAAGCAGAAATGGATGAGTTAAACATCTGAATCGACACCGTCGTAGAACGGAGATGGTACGTTGGCCTCTTCAAGATGTAATGTAATCGCTCCCCTATAGAGGTCTTAGAAGTTTGGAACGGTAATTTCCGAACACCATTCATACTTCCTAAGTATGTCGCTCTCCACAGCTGACTGTGGCTCTTTGACGAATCGGGGGTACTGCTTTCCCCTCTCACGCCAGAACCGGCCTGATCTTTCTCCCAATGGGAAGAGTCTGGCGTCAGTGTTGGGCGTACGGTAGTGTTTTCTCTGTGATTAGCCCGCGGCTATCGTTGAAGCCCGTCCACCTGCAGCTTAGCACGCCCCGGGGCCCTTCGCGGGCAGCTGGACCTCCACCTGCCTCGGGCGCAGCGCTCCTCGTATGATTTACAGTCCGAACGGGGCAGCAAGTCGTAATAAAGGCCGGCGAGTCGCTGCCCGGACCGACCCGCGCGCCCCATAACAACTCGCTTAGCGGCGCCTTCGCGGCCAGATTAATTATTCATATAAAGCAATTACGGTCTGTCATCCCCGGCCAGTGGCCTTTGTTATCGCGATAATTCGAGGAAAGGCGCACTCCGAGCAGAGGCGCGTCCGGACGCGGACTCTGCCGCCGTGTCAATTAGAACCGCCGAGGGTGGATTACAGTCGCGCGACACGCAAAGAAAATTACTGCCGACGCTTCACACCTTGTGCGTCTAATTAAGGGCCGGAGTGACATCCGAAATTACGTTCGAAAGGCGCTACGGTGGAAACGCTGCGCGGCCTTGTTTTGCTCTGTCTCTCTCAGTTTTACGACGCAATTACCAGATTTTCCACAAGTGTTACACAGAGAAATTCCCCGGTAAATAAAAAGTTTATAGCTTCCGCTGCGAGTTGTGCCTAGGTAATTGATTTACTGGCTACTATTTTAGTACAAAGCTTCACAGTTTTCTTTTTTACGAAAAGCTTCACTGATAACGTGGTCTTGATTCATTACAAAGTCGCTAAGATATAGATCATCTGTAGTCTGAATCGTGTAGTTTAGCTCATTACCAGTTCCTTTACTTTAATTTGCCTTTTTGCATGTAAAAAAGGATAAACGAGACTTCTTTAATCACGTAGCGGATTTCGGCATTATACGTAGTCTAGGCTACCTTTGAAGCACGCCTTCACCTGTGTCACACATGATACCGTTGTCTGAGCGGTAAGAGAATCCATCCCGATGTTGCTATGAAAATTTAGAACTCTTACGAAAACTTCTCTTCATTGCCCACAGGTCGAACATGGCTCGATGGGCGCGTCTCGTTTCATTCCTTACAAGTGTAAGTTGCCGCTGAGTTCCAAAGGTACGTGCATGTGTCGGGTAAAGACACGCTTTGGGAATATATCTGTCGGACAAGCCGACAGAGCGACAGTAATGTCTTTCGAAGTTCTCTGCGCCTGAAATCACCCACAGCTCGATCAGTTTTTTCTTTAACACTCATTAAGAAATTTTCTTACTTGAGCGAACGTAGATCCAGACGGAACCTTATATGCTGTCGTTGGTGAGTTCGCTCGATGCTCTTCTTCGTACAGAATACATTGCTGTTTTAATTTTATACATTAACTTCATTCTAAATCTCATGTTTCTTTCACACATGATAAATTAATTCAAGCTACAGACAAGTTGCTAAACGGTTTGAGCACTGTACCCATGTGGTCGAGGATATCCACAAACAAATCTCGTAATACGTTCCTATACAGGGTGCTACAAAAAGGTTCGGCCAAACTTTCAGGAAACATTCCTCTCACACAAATAAAGAAAAGATGTTATGTGGACATGTGTCCGGAAACGCGTAATTTCCATGTTGGAGCTCATTTTAGTTTCGTCAGTATGTAATGTACTTCCTCGATTCACCGCCAGTTGGCCCAATTGAAGGAAGGTAATGTTGACTTCGGTGCTTGTGTTGACATGCGACTCATTGCTCTACAGTACTAGCATCAAGCACATCAGTAAGTAGCATCAACAGGTTAGTGTTCATCACGAACGGGGTTTGCAGTCAGTGCAATGTTTACAAATGCGGAGTTGGCAGATACCCATTTGATGTATGGTTTAGCAGGGGGCAACAGCCGTGGCGCGGTACGATTGTATCGAGACAGATTTCCAGAACGAAGGTGTCCCGACAGGAAGACGTTCGAAGCAATTGATCTAATTGATCGGCGTCTTAGGGAGCACGGAGCATTCCAGCCTATGACTCGCGACTGGGGAAGACCTAGAACGACGAGGACACCTGCAATGGACGAGGCAATTCTTCGTGCAGTTGATGATAACGCTAATGTCAGCATCAGAGAAGTTGCTGCTGTACAAGGTAACGTTGACCACGTCACTGTATGGAGAGTGCTACGGGAGAACCAGTTGTTTCCGTACCATGTACAGCGTGTGCAGGCACTATCAGCAGCTGATTGGCCTCCACGGGTACACTTCTGCGAATGGTTCATCCAACAATGTGTCAATCCTCATTTCAGTGCAAATGTTCTCTTTACGGATGAGGCTTCATTCCAACGTGATCAAATTGTAAATTTTCACAATCAACGTGTGTGGGCTGACGAGAATCCGCACGCAATTGTGCAATCACGTCATCAACACAAATTTTCTGTGAACGTTTGGCCAGGCATTGTTGGTGATGTCTTGATTGGGCCCCATGTTCTTCCACCTACGCTCAATGGAGCACGTTATCATAATTTCGTACGGGATACTCTACCTGTGCTGCTAGAAAATGTGACTTTACAAGTACGACACAACATGTGGTTCATGCACGATGGAGCTCCTGCATATTTCAGTCGAAGTGTTCGTACGCTTCTCAACAACAGATTCGGTGACCGATGGATTAGTAAAGGTGGACCAATTCCATGGCCTCCACGCTCTCCTGACCTCAACCTTCTTGACTTTCATTTATGGGGGCATTTGAAAGCTCTTGTCTACGCATCTCCGGTACCAAATGTAGAGACTCTTCGTGCTCGTATTGTGGACGGCTGTGATACAATACGCCATTCTCCAGGGCTGCATCAGCGCGTCAGGGATTCCATGCGATGGAGGGTGGATGAATGTATCCTCGGTAACGGAGGACGTTTTGAACATTTCCTGTAACAAAGTGTTTGAAGTCACGCTGTTACGTTCTGTTGCTGTGTGTTTCCATTCCATGATTAATATGATTTGAAGAGAAGTAATAAAATGAGCTCTAACATGGAAAGTAAGCGTTTCCGGACACATGTCCACATAACATATTTTCTTTCTTTGTGTGTGAGGAATGTTTCCTGAAAGTTTGGCCGTACCTTTTTGTAGCACCCTGTATAATACTTACGTGGCCTCTCTCAGCTGGAAACAAGTCACAACTGTCTTTCAGGATCTTTTTGTCGAACGTTATCTTACAGTGTTGTGAAAATATTAGTGGATAATTATTTTTCCTATTGTAACTACGGTCATGTCTGTAAATAGCACCTATAATTATTTTCTTGCCCTTTTATGTTTCTTCATTAACGTACGCTTCTTACTCTCCGTTGCTAGTGGGTTTTCGTATTCATATTTGGTTATTGTGCGCGTCCTCCCCCCACCCCACTCCAACCTCTGCAGCATACGCCCTCCCTCCCCCCCCCCCCCCCAAAAAAAAATTACTGCACTTGGAAAGACGACGTCGATTTTGATTCTATGAGCCGGCCGGAGTGGCCGAGCGGTTCTAGGGGCTTCAATCTGGAATCGTGCGACCGCTACGGTCGCAAGTTCGAATCCTGCCTCGGGCATGGATGTGTGTGGTTAGGTTTAAGTAGTTCTAATTTCTAGGCGACTGATGACCTCAGAAGTTAAGTCCCATAGTGTTCAGAGCCATTTTCTTTTTTTTTTTTTTTTTTGTCTAACGTTCCACGTCGGCTGTCTTTGCAGAGGTCAGCGGTGAGTTGGGGCAGCAGTTTAAGAGTCGCGAACCTTCAGACGCGAATGTGTCCGGCGCCTGTCGGTCGCAACCGCAGACAATACAAAGGATTCCACACGACTTCAGACCCACCCAAACGGCGCCGCTAGCCGTTAACTTGTTGAGCACTTAGGCATGGCGTTTTCCCGTGGAAATTGTAACCGACTTGGCCTGATTGGTAGGTTTACATTTCGTCGATGAAGTAGGAAGGTATTCCAGAAGCTTCGACTCAAAAACCAAAATCCAAGCCGGAGACTGCTCAGACCGCGGAAGAAAATGACTTCCAGCCACGTTTAAAGGGGAGGGAAACTGAGACTCGCTGCAGGAAACGCAATAGAGAAATGTGGCCAGGCTGCTTCTTCTATCTTAGAGCTTGTTCACATTGGACACACTCTGTGCAGATGACGAACGGACTTGTTCTTTTGTTATCTTTTGTAGGACACCGTAATTGCTGCTGTACTTAAAAATTGCCTGAACGTCGCTCCGTGGATGGGGCACCGCGCCTAGTTTACCAAATAGTGCTAGAGAGCACTTCATCTGTTATACAATGAAGTTGTATGGCAGCATTCGTATAACAATATTCCAATTCTCAAGTCAAGCTCCACCAGTGCTGTTGGCGCCGTCTTGTTTGAGAAGCACCACTGTGTATTGTCGCATTTCAACGATTACGGTGGTATAACATACGCTCTGGCATTGTAGGGACGTAACGACAAAATGCTGACATTACAAGTACTATTCTTTCTGCACTGAGATCACAGTACTTATTGGGATAGTGATTTCTTCTGGTATTTCGTACAAAGGTGATTTCAATCGTTCCATCTGTGTTAGCAGATCGCTTGCGTTAAGCCAGTAAAGAGCCAATATCAAGACGGGGAAAGTCTGCAAACTACAATATTTCTTAGAATATTAGTTTTGATAGTGAATTCACTATATACGGGCTCACTTAAAGACATGTGAGGAAGGTAATTGCGTTTTTTTCTTTCGTAGGTAGTAATTTATCCTGATCATTTAATTAACGTATGTTTAATTTATTTGACTTAGTATAACTTTAGAGTCAGTTTGAAGGAGACAGGCAACTTGTCTGCACATCCTGGATAACAAATTATCCACAGGATACTTCTGGGAAACAGATAGGCAAACCATAGACTATATACTAACTTATTATAAAGAAGATTAAAAAGTTCTTGCTGAGGGTATATACACACATAAAATAAAGTTTTGCATCATCCCAGTTCCCAGCACTCCTGAAGACAGACGTTGACTGTGGATAATGTGTCACAGACACAGTCCCTTCGACTGTTCAGAGGTGTCTCTAAACCCGCCCAAAGATGTAAACAACCACGCATGAGCAGCGCCTATTAGATGGAGGAGGTCCGGCAGGCGATTGGTTAAAGTCATTCCACCAGGAAGGAGGTATATGGCTCGTGTTGTCTGTAGTTCAACCAAGCCTGGACGGTCAATACGGCGGCTCGATCTCGTCCGCATTGTTACGTAGTGAGAGGAAGGGCTCTCAAGAGGGGAAGTTGCCAGGCGACTCGGAGTGAACGAAAGTGATGTTGTTCGGACACGGAGGAGATACAGAGAGACAGAAACTGTCGATGTCACCGATCATATTGCATTATAACATCCGTCGCGTTAAATAAATCACTTGTATGCACCTCAGGGCAGTCTCCGCCAGCGCTAGCAGGAAGAGAGAATGTAACATATGGCTGACGATGTCACGATAAGTTGTCAGAATCTCTTGAGAGGCAGTGAGTGAAAGTTTAACAATCAGTAAATTGAATCCATCAACCCTGCACGTCAGCAGGGGACTGTTCAAGCTGCTGGAGGCTCTGAAACGGTGTGGGGCGTGTGCAGTTGGAGTGATATGGGAACCCTGATACGTCTAGATACGACTGTGACAGGTAATTAGTACGTAAGCTTCCTGTCTGATCACCTGCATCCATTCATGTCTATTGTGTATTCCGACGGACTTGGGCAATACCAGTAGGACAATGCGACATCTTACACGTCCAGAATTGCTATAGAGTGGCACCAGGAGTTTAAACACTTCCGATGGCCACCGAACTCCCCAGACATGAACATTATTAAGTATATTTGGGACGCCTTGCAACGCACTCTTGTGGATTTATGGACAGCCCTGCCGGATTCATGATGTCAATTCCCTCCAGCACTACTTCAGACATGAGTCCGCACCACGTCGTGTTGCGGCATCTCTGCGTGCTCGCGGGGGCCGCACACAATATTAGGCAGGTGTACCAGTTCCTTTGGCTCATCACTTTGACTTTATTACATGCACTCGCCAACGTGAAAAAGCTGCCGCGTCATCCCCGCCTATGGCATCAGCTGTCGAAACTCCTTTTTCTATTTATCATGCCTTGGCGAGTAAAATGCCCCTGCCGACCACAGCGGTAACACCTACCTAGAGAGAACCTCATCTTACTAGCGGAAACTATGCCTGAGGTGCGTTTGGCATAAGACTTAGATGACGACTTCTCACAGACTCGCCTTCGATCGACTCGTTTAACTCCCTCCACAAAAGTACTAAGCTATGTCACGATAGGTAGTCAACCTCGTGAGAAACAAGAACTATCCTCTGGTTTAATCCTTTGGAAAATGGTGGCAACAATCTCATGCCCTGTCAGCTCTATATCAAAGGCCACGGCTGCCGTGCGTACTTCATGACTACAGACACACAACTAAGTTCTCGTAATGAAGTTGGACATGAAAAAAGTAATGATTAATGGAGGTCGCTCTTAACCGTGGCAGACTAGCGCTCCTGAGCCGAGGCTGGCTCGCCTAATGCTTTGCATTAAACCTTGGTTGCTATTCTGTGATTAGCTCCCGCGGTTATCGCGATTATGCTGTTTCCTCTCTCTCCGCGAGTCACAGCAGCAGCGTGTATCGATATTCGCACTCGTGTACTATCTTTGGCCTCGCGCTTATAGTTTCCGGCTGTGCCGTGTGCGGGCAGTTGGTTGGTCGGCGTGGAGCAGCGAGGAAGTCTCCGTGGCGCATGTCTGGCCGAGGCCGCTGGCGGCGTCCACGCGCAGTCGGAGTGTGAGGGGCTGTTCC
This sequence comes from Schistocerca piceifrons, assembly GCF_021461385.2. NCBI lineage: Eukaryota > Metazoa > Arthropoda > Insecta > Orthoptera > Acrididae > Schistocerca > Schistocerca piceifrons. The sequence continues at coordinate 772,779,946 of NC_060139.1, read as the reverse complement.
CATTGCTACTAGGTCCGTAGCTCACCGATCCCAGACACCAAAGTTGAATCTTTACTTAATCTACCAGCCAGCACTAACTGTTCACATTGTGTCGTTTGAATTTCGTTGTGGGCTGTTGGCAGCAACAACGTGTGTTTTCAGGTTGGCGAAATTCTAGCCACCCTCCTGTGGAGTTTAACTTAAGTTGATTAAAAAATTGTTCAAATGACTCTGAGCACTGTGGGACTTAACATCTGAGGTCATCAGTCCCCTAGAACTTAGAACTACTTAAACCTAACTAACCTAAGGACATCACACACATCCATGCCCGAAGCAGGATTCGAACCTGCAATCATAGCGGTCGCGCGGTTGCAGACTGAAGTGCCTAGAACCGCTCGGGCACAGCGGCCGGCTAACTTAATTATTTTGAATTGAAGTGCACCAGCGGAATCTTCTGCCATGTGGCTGTTAACGTTCCGGTTACCTGCCCTGGCCGTTGACGTAAATTCAGGCATGTATTTTCCTCGCTTTGTTGTGGCTGTCCAGCATGGCGTGTAGTTTGACAGCTGAATGTGTAATTCGTTGTGGGCGCCGATACCTTCTCCGTTGTTCCATTGAACTCACTGTTGTGTGCTGCTCGGGTGGAGCGGAAGTTATTCTGTCGCTTGGTCCGTTGACTGTCTCCCGGTTGGGTTGCCATCGGATTGAGAATTTCTTGGGCCTATTGCCTGTCTCATTAAGAGAGCGTTAGTCTTTGAATTCCAGGTTGACCCTTGGAAACTTCGGAGCGCCCTTTGATGTAGTACCTTTTCTTATTTGTCCTTGCTGTTTGTTTATGCATGGCTTCTAGTCCATTTTAAATTAAAGTTGTTTTGACCTTATGGCGTGATATTGTTTGGGCCTTCAGCCTGATTTAAAGAAATTTTAGGATAAGGAGTCTTAAGTGATTGGCCTTCAGCCGGTTTTAAATGAAAGTTGTTTTGCCCATGAGGCGTGAGATTGAATGGCGCATTTAGCCGAGAATTAAGTTCTAAAATTAATGTTTGACTTGCTCTGTTTTTAATGTTTTCTTTAGTCTTGTATTGTTTGTCAAATGAATAAAGTAGTATGTTCGAGTGCAACTGACAGCCACTCATTTTGGCCGCTTTCACAAATTAAACTATCTGTCCTTTCCTGTGGGTATAGCAGGGGATCTCAGCTACCTTGCCACACGGGAGTGCAATTATCTTAAACAGCTCATCCCTGCTGAAACCTCACCCTTGACACAAAGTAAATATCAACTGAAAAACGGTCTCTCGCGACATTTTAAATACGTCAGCTTGTTGTTCTGTGGTAACAGTAAACCATAAGAATTTAACCAAATCATGATGCGTCCCGATAGAAAGGTATTCTATGCCACGGAACATCTTCAAGATGGTATTAGGTAGTTTAGCGGAAGTGGACTACAGGTTCTTTATATCGCCATTTCTGAGTTCCTGAGAAACGGTTTCGTTTTCGAGTACCACCGGATTTTGCATTTCACTGATCTCTCTCCTACTCTAAGGCACTCACTAACTTGCAAAAGTATCAGTCTGTTATGCAGTTGATCAGTATCAGGTTTGAACTGGGATTCTGTAATTACAAAACTCTATATAACCAGTGCGCAATTTGCACCTGCATGTGGTACAGCTGAGCGAGATGGGTCACTAAACCGAAGAACTTTTGAAGTCTGCTCTATCTCTGATAGGGAAGCGACAAACAACTCTATGACCACACTCACGTGACCAGTATTCTCCGCCATCACCTGGAGTGGTGCCTCCATAGCTGCGCAAAGACACGTCGATGGCTGTGCAACGTCGCCGTCCTTGGCCAATCCCGATCCCATAATGCTCCAGACGTTCTCAACTGGGAGGAGTTCAAGCGACCTCGCTGGGAAAGTCAGAGTTCGGCAAGCACGAAAACCAGTAACAGAAAGTTAATAAAATTCTTCTGGGTTTGTCGCCGCATTGGCAACTATAAAATTCCGACGTTTCGGCTACTATTGCAAGACTCCTTCTTCAGGGTGTATTGCTAACTGTTAGCAATAACAATGAGGAAGGCGTCTTCCAATAGTCGCCGAAACGTCGGAATTTTATAGTTGACAATGCGATCACAACCTCAGAAGAATGTTATTGATTGTGACAACGGCCGCGGAAGCCTACGTTTTCAAGCAGCAGAAACTTTCGCCGTGTGGGCTTCGTCTTGCTGAAATTTAAGGCGCTGATGGCTTGCCATAAAGGGCAATGAAACAGGGTGTAGAAGAACGTCGACGTACAGCTGTACTATCATGGTGCCGTGGATAACAACCGAAGGGGTCCCGATGTGAAATGAATTGGTACCACACAACATCACGCTTGGATGTCGGCCGTATGGCGGACGACATTTAGCTTGGTATGCCGTCGCTCTCCGGGCGTCTCCTGACATGTTGTCGCTGGTCATTGGGGTTCACTTCAAATCAAGACTCACAGCTGAACGCATTTCTCCACCAGTCAATGAGATTCAAGGGCCAATGTGCCCGACACCACTATAAGGGGGCTCGTCGGTGTTCAAAGGTGAATAGTTGTCGGCGCAAGGGGCTCCGTAAGCGCAGCCCTCTTTCTGTGAGGCGCATATTAATTGCCCTTGTGGTTACTGGAGTGCAAGTTGCACGTCGGATCGATGATAACAATGAATTTAGGACTCTGAGTGCCTCTCTGACGATTGCTCTGTTCTCTCGTTCTGCCATCTCTCTGCCATCTCTATAGGTCGACCGCTTCCTTCTTGGCGCTGTTTTTGACCATGGCTCACCCTTTCCTGCCAACATCCTATCCGAATGTCGAGCAATTCGCCGACTACTTCCACCGACTTCTTTGGGCCCGACTGCACGTCCTCTCTCAAATGCTGACATCTGCGTATATTGTTCAGACGCCTGCCTGCGACGTATAGTTACTGTGAAACTGAGTTCACGGGACGAAGTTCGCGAAGGCTTTGTGCGCTGTTATCGAGATGTCCCCCGTTTAGTATCCTCGTCATCTGCACTGTGAATTTCCACTGCAGTATTGACATTCGTCCATTGTCCGCGAAGGTTTGCAATTTTGCTTTTTCCGGCGATACCTGTACGAATATGGATGTGTGACCAATTTGTGGAATTCTCTCATGGCGCGTCGTTCCTTTTGCCTTCGTGTGTAATATAGAGAGAAGAAGCAGCATGCTACCTTTGAAGAAATTCCTACAACAGGAAGACAATAGAGAAACGACAATTAGCAGAATTTGCACTACACAAAGGAAGCGGCTACTCGGGTAGCAGAGTACTTGTGGCGTGCACATGGGGATTTTTTAGGCTAGGCAGTAGTGCGAGGTGTCCTGATGAACACTCACCTGTCGACGTGCAGGCAGGGAAATCAGGACGCGCTCGGTATAAAGACACTTCAGCTATCAAGATATTAGCAGTAAATTTTCAGAGTGTTCGGAATAAAGTTCCTGAATTTACTGCCCTCCAGGAAGCGTGTGGCGCGCAAATTATTCTCGCGACTGAGACCTGGAGATAGGAAGTTCTGAAATATTCAGTGGGGGTTGGAACGGAAAGACAGATAGACACCGTAGGAGGTGCTGTCTTCATTGCAGTTGACAAAAATATTGTGTCTACTGAGGTCGAAGTAGAGTGTGATTGTGAAGTTATCTGAACACATTTAACAGGGCTAGGGGAAATAAAGTTAATTGTGGGGTGTTATTGCCAGCCACCAGGTCATACCGTGACAGTTCTAGAATCATTCAAAGGGAGTCTACATTCTGTATCGCAGAAGTACCCGGATCATGTCATATTAGTCGGAGGCGACTTCAACCTACCTAGTATAGACTGGGATGCCTATGGATTCATTACAGGTGGTACAGACAAGCCGTCGTGTCAATTACTTTTGAAAACATTATCCGAAAACTGTCTTGAGCAGCTAAATCGACAGCCGACGGGTATTGGAAATATTTTAGATCTGGTAGCCACGAACAGACCAGGCCTCATCGACGGTGTCAGTGTTGAGACAGGGATTAGTGATCATGATGTTGTCATTGCGACTATGGTTACGAAAGTTAAAAAGTCGGTCAAGAAGGCTAGGAGGGTATTCTTGCTAGAAAGAGCAGATAAGCAGTTGTTAGCATCTCAATTAGTAAATGGATCAACTTCATTTAATTCCGGTACGATGGACGTGGAAGAATTATGGGCATATTTTAAACACATTGTAAATCACGCATTGGACAAGTATGTGCCGAAAAATTGGATCACGGACGGAAAAGAGCCACCGTGGTTTAACAGCGCAGTTCGGAGAATGCTCAGGAAGCAAAGGTAGTTGCACTCGCCGTACAAGAAAGATCGGCAGACTGAGGACAGGCAAAAGTTAGTAGAGATTCGTGCTGCTGTAAAAAGAGCGATGCACGAAGCATACAACCACTACCACCGTCATACCTTAGCAAAAGATCTTGCTGAAAACCCAAGGAAATTCTGGTCTTACGTAAAATCGGGTCGAAGGCTACCATCCAGTCACTCACTGATCAATCTGGCCTGGCAACGGAAGACACCAAAACGAAAGCTGAAATTTTAAATTTAGCGTTTGAGAAATCTTTCACGCAGGAGGATTGTACAAACATACCGCCGTTTGAGTCTCGTACAGATTCCCGTATGGAGGACATAGTGATAGACATCCCTGGGGTTGTGAATCAGCTGAATGGGTCGAAAATAAATAAATCGTCAGGTCCTGATGGCATTACAATTCGGTTTTACACAGAGTACTCTACTGCATTGGCTCCTTACATAGCTTGCATTTATCGCGAATCTCTTGCCCAACGTAAAAAAGCGCAGGTGACGCCTGTATATGAGAGGGGTAGAAGGACGGATCCTCAAAATTACTGACCAATATCCTTAACATCGGTTTGTTGCAGGATTCTCGAACATATTCTCAGTTGGAATATAATGAATTTCCTTGAGACACAGAAGTTGCTGTCCATGCATCAGCACGGCTTTAGAAAGCATCGCTCCTGCGAAACGCAACTCGCCTTTTTTTCACATGATATCTTGCGAACCATGGATGAAGGGTATCAGACGGATGCCATATTCCTTGACTTCCGGAAAGCGTTTGACTCGGTGCCCCATTGCAGACTCCTAAGGTACGAGCATATGGGATTGGTTCCCAAGTATGTGAGTGGCTCGAAGACTTCTTAAGTAATAGAACACAGTACGTTGTCCTCGATGGTGAGTGTTCATCGGAGGTGATGGTATCATCTGGAGTGCCCCAGGGAAGTGTGGTAGGTCCGTTGTTGTTTTCTATCTACATAAATGATCTTTTGGATGGGGTGGATAGCAATGTGCAGCTGTTTGCTGATGATGCTGTGGTGTACGGGAAGGTGTCGTCGTTGAGTGACTGTAGGGGGATGCAAGATGACTTGGACAGGATTTGTGATTGGTGTAAAGAATGGCAGCTAACTCTAAATATAGAGAAATGTAAATTAATGCAGATGGATAGGAAAAAGAATCCTGTAATGTTTGGATACTCCATTAGTAGTGTAGCGCTTGACACAGTCACGTCGATTAAATATTTGGGCGTAACATTGCAGAGCGATATGAAGTGGGACAAGCATGTAATGGCAGTTGTGGGGAAGGCGGATAGTCGTCTTCGGTTCATTGGTAGAATTTTGGGAAGATGTGGTTCATTTGTAAAGGAGGCCGCTTATAAAACACTAATACGACCTATTTTTGAGTACTGCTCGAGCGTTTGGGATCCCTATCAGGTCGGATTGAGGGAGGGCATAGAAGCAATTCAGAGGCGGGCTGCTAGATTTGTTACTGGTAGGTTTGATCATCACGCGAGTGTTACGGAAATACTTCAGAAACTCGGATGGGAGTCTCTAGAGGAAAGGAGGCGTTTTCGTGAATCGCTACTGAGGAAATTTAGAGAACCAGCATTTGAGGCTGACTGCAGTACAATTTTACTGCCGTCAACTTACATTTCGTGGAAAGACCACAAAGATTAGATTAGGGCTCGTACAGAGGCATATAGGCAGTCATTTTTCCCTCGTTCTGTTTGGGAGTGGAACAGGGAGAGAAGATGCTAGTTGTGGTACAAGGTACCCTCCGCCACGCAACGTATGGTGGATTGCTGAGTATGTATGTAGATGTAGATATATAATGAGATGGATCTGGCGGACCCCTCTTACTGTAACTCGAATCTTATTTTCATTCAGTGCTTCTCGTTGCCAGGCGCTGTTGACTCCGTGTAGAAGAACTGCAGTGCTGCCAACGTGACGTAAGCTCAGCGACAGACGACGGTCATACGAGGCGTGATGGACGCGCGGCAGGAGCAGCCGGCTCGCCGCCTCGTGGGTGGCTGGCCTGGGCTGAGTTACGCCGGCAGCGCCGCGTCCATCAAACGGCGCCGTCGGCGCAGACAAGCTCACGGCGGCCGCCGCCGGTGGCCGCGTCACTCAGCCATACCCGACGGGCCGTCAAGCCGGCAGCCGGCCGAGCAGCGCGTGCAGCTGCTGCTCTCGAGGACGTCGGGTACCAACTGACCGTGCTTACTGCAGAGTAGACTTTAAAAATTTAAATACCGTTACTTTTCAGTTGCAGATTTTTTTGCAATATGACTCGATGGTTTTGAGATTCATATACACATGCGAAAAATGTTTTCCATCACCCCAATTCCCAGAACTTCAGAAGATAGACGTTGACTGTGGATGTTGTATCACAGACACATTCCCTTTGACCGTTCAGAGGTCACTCAACCTCCCGAAAGATGTAAACAACCACGCACCAGCAGCGCCTATTAGACGGAAGGGGTCCGACAGCCAATCAGTTCCAGTCGTTCTACAGGAAGGAAGTAAACGGCTCGTGTTGTCTGTTGTTGAACCATGTCTAGACGGACAGTAGCTCGGTCAGATCGCGCCCGCGTTGTTACCTAGCGCCAAGAAGGGCTCTCAACAAGGGAAGTGCCCAGGAGTCTGGGAGTGAACCAAAGCGATGTAGTTCGGACATGGAGGAGATATAGAGATAGGCACTGTCGATGACATGCCTCATTCAGGCCGCCCAAGGCCTACTACTGCAGTAGATGACCGCTACCTACGGATTATGGCTCGGAGGAACCCTGACAGCAACGCCACCATGTTGAATAATGCTTTTCGTGCAGCCACAGGACGTCGTGTTACGACTCAAACGGTGCGCATTAGGTTGCATGGAGCGCAACTTGACTCCCGACGTCCATGGCGATCTCCATCTTTGCAACCACGACACCATGCAGCGCGGTAAAGATGGGCCCAGTAACATGCCTAATGGACCGCTCAGGATTGGCATCACGTCCTCTTCACCAATGACTGTTGCATATGCCTTCAACCAGACAGTCGTCGGAGACGTGTTTGGAGGCAACCCGGTCAGGCTGAACGCCTTAGACACATTGTCCAGCGAGTGCAGCAAGGTGGAAGTTCTCAGCTGTTTTGGGGGAGGCATTATGTGGGGCCGATGTACGTTGCTGGTGGTCATGGAAGGCGACATAACGGTTGTACGATACTTGAATGCCATCCTCCGACCGATAGTGCAACCATATCGGCAGGATATTGGCGAGGCATTCGTTTTCACGGACTATAAATCGCGCCCCCATCGTGCACATGTTGTGAATGACTTCCTCAGGATAACGACATCGCTCGACTAGAGTGACCAGCATGTTTTCCAGACATGAACCCTATCGAAAATGCCTGGGATACATTGAAAAGGGCTGTTTATGAACGACGTGACCCACAAACCACTCTGAGGGATCTACGCCGAATCGCTGTTGAGGAGTGGGATAATCTGGACCAACAGTGCCTGATGAATTTGTGGATAGTATGCCACGACGAATACAGGCATGCATCAATGCAAGAGGACGTGTTACTGGGTATTAGAGCTACCGGTGTGTACAGCAGTCTGGACCACCATCTCTGAAGGTCTCTCTGTGTGGTGGTGCAACATGAATTGTGTGGTTTTCATGAGCAATCAAAAGGGCGGAAATTATGTTTGTGTTCATCTCTATTCCAATTTTCTGCACAGCTTCCGGAACTCTTGGAACCGAAGTGATGCAAAACTTTTTTTGAAGTTTATATTTGCAAAACAAACTTGGTGTGTCATGCAGAATACGCAAAGACGCATATGTGAAGGTGATCGAATGTGATCAAACCCATTTGTGTGCAACTCAGACTCGGTGACCTCATATAGTGAAAATTTTACTTTGTACTTAATGTTATGAGGATTAATATGGAAACTCTTAAAGCTTTTCGTATAAAACTTTATTAACATTTCCCATCTCTATTCTTCAGGGCTATGCAGCATGACTGAGCTGCCCCTACCGATCGACTTTATGCAACCTGCAACACCTTCAAGAACTACACGTGATATTTTTGCATTTTTTTGCTCGGTAGGTGCATAGTGCTAGTGTTACAGAAAAAAATGAAAAAGACATTTTTGTAGGGAACTGAATATAATTAAATTCTATACTGGGATAAGTTTTCACTGGAGGCATTGGTTTTCGATTTAGTCAAGAAAAACACGTTTTTAGATCACTTTTGCACATTTATGTTGAATAATTCGAAAACTACAGGCGCCTAGCGAAAACGTATCTCAGTATGTAATTTAACTCCATGAAATTTCCTACAAAAAGGTCTTGTACATTTTTCTGTAGGACCAATATTGAGCGAGGAATGTGAATATCTTGTACATGATAATTAAAATGATGAAACAGATGAAAATCGATAATCGTGAAACTAAGGCGTCGGGTTGTTGCAGGTGTTGCAGCACTTGTATGTCGTCTCGCATTGTCACGGTGAAAGAGAGGGTGCTCCATATGAAGACGAACTCCTCTAACTTGTGCTTTCGGTTCTCTGGGGGTTTACAGCATGCTGTTTCACAAGCAGCGACATAGTTACGTCACACACCGCCAGGTCACACGCTACAGTTCTGTGCCCCCTAGCGGCAGAAGGTTGCAACTTGCTTCGACGAAGCGCTGATGTCGGCCAAGTAATGTGGATGACATGTAATACATCAGCCGATAATGAGAACAGAATAAAATTTTCGAAGGCTCTATTTTTCAGCACTCCCTGAACAAAATATCAGAGTGTAACCGTTATTCTATAAGAATGCTAACTGGTGTACAATAGTTGTATCTGTCAATAATAGGCCGGCCGAAGTGGCCGTGCGGTTAAAGGCGCTGCGGTCTGGAACCGCAAGACCGCTACGGTCGCAGGTTCGAATCCTGCCTTGGGCATGGATGTTTGTGATGTCCTTAGGTTAGTTAGGTTTAACTAGTTCTAAGTTCTAGGGGACTAATGACCTCAGCAGTTGAGTCCCATAGTGCTCAGAGCCATTTGAACCATTTTTTTGTCAATAATATTTTTGCTCAATAACATTATTTTTCAGCTTAGTCCAGCTTTAGCTACGGGATCGTTATGGTGCTTTGAAAGAAGCTATCTTGTTCCAGAAACTAGGTGACTGAATAAAGTTCAAGGGCGTGTGGAGAAATCTTCTGTTATTCCACTTTTTAGAACTCTGGGTTAAATCTCAAATTTCTCCGCGATGTCTAAAGCCTATGGCAGGTTTTGCAATCTGCCTGTAAAGCAGAGACACTCATTTATAACATCTAACACAAACTCTGGAAGTCACCATACGGTGCATGGCAGAGTGTACTTGTACCACCGTTAATCATTCCACTTCCAGTTCCACTCGCAAGTGGAGTGAGGGAAAAACGATCGTTTATGTGCTTCCATACGAGACCTGATTTTTCCTCGCACTTTTTCTGCGTGACGTATGTTGCTGACAATAGAATCATTCTGCAGTCTGCCGCACATTTCAGTTTTCTAAATTTTCTCGTTAGTGCTTCGGGAAATTAACATGTTCTTCCCTTCTGGAACTGTCTTCATTAAACGTGTAGGTGACAAATTACCACCACGCCTCGGAATGGCTTCGATGTCCTCCTTGAAACTGATTTTGTGGGGATTACAAATAGCCCAGCAGCCCTGTAGACTGTGTTTTGTACGCGATCCTCTTTATAGATGAGTTAAACATTCCTACAACCCTCCCAGCAAACTGAGGTCAACCGTTCGCTTTCCCTGCAACCGACCTTACCTGCTCTTGGCATTTGATGTCGCATGTACGTAGCAGGTAAACAGAGTTCATTTGGCAGGTAACTAATGTGCTCGTACGTATCTTTTGTGAGTACGCCTTTCGTAAGGTTAGCAGATGGAGGGAGCGGATTGGCCCGCGCGAGCAATTTGCTGTTCTGCCGGGATTGGGTGACTGCGTACCTGTCTGAGGACGGTACACAGATGAAGGTACTTCAGTTATTTAGTGTACGAATTTTAATAGTTTTTGATTCAGTTCTCTTGGTAATCATTGGCGATTCTGATAGTTATTGTAGGAATAATTTCGTAAGATGATTTAAAGTTATTCTGGAGTTTCTCCTACGGAATACTTCGTCCGTGGGTGAGTCAGGCTCCAATAGCGCCGTACGAAAAAGATACTTTATTTTACCAGATAGATAGTACAGTTGAATTGATATTAATGTGTACTATAAATTTATGAAGTGTAATTGCGAGAAGTGAGAGGCTGAATTTCAGATTATTCACGGCTTTTCGGAACATGAAAGTCGGTGGCTTTTGTGCAATCACACTATGTGTGCTCGAATCTATTGGCTGTTAGTTTCACTAAATGTATATACATTCTGCGCATGACAGTTACTCATAATGTAAGGAGCGATCAAAAATTTTTCTTTCGAAAGCCACACTAACCGCTTGCCTACGTGATGTCGCTGCTCATCTACCCGCATCGGAGGCGCAACGGATTGCGCGTACGCTACAGTAACGCACTCAGACGGTAAGTCTTTGCCCGCTCTTATGCACAGCGTTCAGAAACAATCTGGGAAGCTTCTAAGGGTGATGCAGAGTAAGTTGTGCTGAAAAATAATTGTTAAGAAAACGGTGGGATAGGTTGCATCGTTTCCGAGTTAGTTAACATTGTAGTTAGCCAATCAGGCAGTTCCGCGATAAAATTCAAGCGGCTCTCCAAATATAATTACTGTTAGTTGTTCACAGAATGTAGGTGACAGCGCACGAGACTGCTCAGCCTTTGGCTAGGGTTAGATCCTTATTACAGTCCCACGTCTAATTTCTAAATCACTCTCTTGTTCGGTTTTAGGAACCAATCGAAGAAGAAGTCTCTGGCGGGCCACTTGAATTTTTGCGCGCAACGGCCTGATTGGCTAACTTCAGAGCTAAATAACTCGGAAACAGTGGAACGTGTCGAATTTTTTCCCTAACAATTATTTCTCACCATAACGTATCGTGCAACACCCTTAAGGGCTTTTCAGTCTGTTTCTAACTACCGTTTATGTTACAAACTGCTTTTAATTTTTTCTTTGGTAAAGTGATGGTTTTTCATTCTGTGAACTTCGATGTTCTTAACCATGTGTGTTTGTAATAAAGTGGATAGCATTTTCTAATTAATCAGTGGGTAGATCGCAATCTGCGAAGTGGACTGAATAGCTGAATGGCCAAATCGCTCTTAAAGTTCTGGAACTGTATAACTTAGTCGATTTTCGTGGTTTGTAGGGCCTCACCATATTCAGTTTGTCATTTCATTAATTCTGCAACATGTACATATGCCTTCAGCGTTTCCGGATCATTTGTGCACGAGATTACATTTCTGTGAATTTTATGTAGGTTATAATGTGGTTTTTCGTTTGTATGTGTAGTGGCATTTACAAGACCGTGTTGTACAGAGTAGGTTGTACACTGATCAGCCAAAACATTATGACTACTGTCCATCGCGACGTTGGATGTCACCTGGTGGCATTGAGGGTCCGTGACGCGGTAACGAAATTATGTAAGCGGAGCATACACGAACACACGGACGGGGAAGCATCCTAGCGAAGATATGGGCTGCAAATGGGGATATCCATTGACATAAGCGATTCTGACAAAGTAGATTATTATTTTGATGAGCCTGTGAACGAAAACGGCGAAACTGATCGAATGTCCACGTGCTACTATCGTGAGCATCTGCAGAAAGAGGTTGGGCAGTGAAACTACCACTAGGTGCTGAATAGTTGGACGTCTACAACTCTTCATAGGGCTTACAGTTCAAACATTTGTCTGCTTTGTAAAGTAGGGTAAATGGCGATTTGTGGCATCTCTGCCGAAAGAGAACAATACTGGTGCGCGCGTAAGTGTTTCGGAGCACGCCGTATATGGTATACTTTTGAACATGGAGCTCCGCGGCAGAGCATCCGTCCATGTTCACGTGGTAACCCAACGAAGTCATCAATTACGACGGCAGCACTGGACCATCGGGATTCGACCGTCGATCAATGAAAACGTATAGGCTCATCGGCGCGAATCACATTTTTGCTACACTAGGTCGATGGCCGTCTCCACAAACGCCGTCATCGAGGTGAACGATGGCTCGAAATGTGCAGCCTGCCACCGACGCAGGCTGGTGGCCTATGTTATAGGAGACATTCTTTTGCATTTGCATGGGACCTTTGGTAGTAATCGAAGACACGTTGACAGCTGCGAACCACCTCAAGCCCTTCATACTTGAAGTCTTCCCCGACGGCGGTGTCATTTTCAGCAGCATTACTGTCCGTGTCTAGGAGCCAGACTCGTACTACAGTGATTTTAGGAACATTATAGTGAACTCACTTTGATGTCCCGGCGACCAAATTCGCCTGATGTAAATCCAGTGGAACCTATCTGGACCACTGTCGCGCGCTATCACCGCGTACGCAGATCAGCGGCCCATTATTCATGTGAATTATGTGACCTGTGCGTATACGTATAATGCCAAATATCTCCATAAACCTACCAACATACTTTCGAGTCCCTGATACACAGAATCAGCGATTTATTTCGTCTCAAAGACGGACAAACAAGCTATTAAGCAGATGTCTTGGCTCATCAGTATATCTCATCTCTCTATTAAAGATTCTCTTAGCTGAGGAGCCATTAGGCTTTAGTGGTTGTATCGGTGGTGCTTATGTGATGTTTATTTCGATTTACTGCGGCGTGAAGGACTGTGCGAATGCAAGAGCGGTTTGCTAATTCACTTACCTTTTTGTTATTTCTGCTACCTCCTATCATTATTGAAAATTGACACGGAACCTTTACGAAAGCTCTAATTTCTTGAATGTTCTCACTGTGGACATTCAAAAGCGATGAAGAGTTGAAAATTGCGGTGTATACGTGGCTGAAAAGAAATATGCATGCGTCAAAGGGACTACTTCAAAAAATGATATAACTTTAATTTCTCTCTATTATCTCGGTTGTACAATAATAAAAACTGTAATTAAAGTTTCTGTTTGGATCACTCTCGTGCAAAGCGTTGTCTTTAAAATCAATAGATTTTAGAAAACACTAGCGGATAGATGACAATATGACCAATTGGCAACAATAAAAGAAACATATCAGCTTTCTGAACATTTCCATATACTTACTGTTGTGTCTAGACAAGACAGCCTAGACACAATGAGAGGAAGCCGAAAGGCACGCGCTACGCTCACGCAGATGGGCGTGAGGTCTGAAACAGGATACGTAATGAATGCTATAAAGAAAAGTACGTAGCTTCTGTAATACTTAACTTTAATCCATCCTTTTGGTACATCTGGAGATTGTGGCGATACAAGTGAGACTCTTTAGATACATGCAATGTTACTAATGGCGCCTTGCTAGGTCGTAGCCATTGACTTAGCTGAAGGCTATTCTAACTATTGGCTCTGCAAATGAGCGAGGCTTCGTCAGTGTCGCTAGCTACGTCGTCCGTACAACTGGGGCGAGTGCTATCCCGTATCTCGAGACCTGCTTTGTGGTGGCGCTCGGTCTGCGATCCCTGACAGTGGCGACACGCGGGTCCGACTTGTACTAATGGACCGCGGCCGATTTAAAGCTACCACCTAGCAAGTGTGGTGTCTGGCGGTGACACCACACTTACCAATCGCCGGCCGTGGTGGCCGAGCAGTTCTAGGCGCTTCAGTCCAGAAACGCGCGACTGCTACGGTCGCAGGTTCGAATCCTGCCTCGGGCATGGATGTGTGTGATGTCCTTAGGTTAGTTAGGTTTAAGTAGTTCTAAGTTCTAGGGGACTGATGATGTCAGATGTTAAGTCCCATAGTGCTCAGAGCCATTTGAACCATTTTGAACCTACAAATGCATAGCACTCTACGACTCAGCATGGAGGATTATGCAGACTTAATCCGCAGAAAAGAATTCTCACACATTACGGAAGGAACCGTCGGAGATAACTTACTACCACGAAGCACTCTCGCACGAAAGAACTTCAGTGCACAAACGATCTAGCTGCCGTAAGCTTAGTGAGGTTGAATATTTGGCTTTAATTCGTGCGCGATGGAAGAATGTGACAGATGATTAAAAAGAGTTAAGCTGAAACAGATATATTGTTGGCTAAGGTAATTTATTTGGACCAATCTTTCTGATGTTGCGATAGGTTTTCTTTTTCATTATATGCTATTGTTAAAAATGGTGGTCAATTATTAAAGTAATATCCAAGCCTTGATTTCGTTTTAAGGCAACTAAATACAATTTTATATCTAAGCTTTCAATATTTCACTATTGTCAGTTAATAGGTACATAATACTCCGTTGGAAACTAGTGTAAGATCTGATAACTGTTGAGGGATATTATATTTTTTAAGGAAGGAAAAAACAGAACCCTGCTTAACATTGACTCTCTGAACTCGAAAACAGAAGTGACCACATATTTCTAAAACAAATGAAGTAAAATGGTGTGTACTGTGTGTGTGAGATCAAATCTAGTAATTCCTGAAATGAGAATGAAGTTATTACCTTAATACACAAAATGCTTAACAGCAACAGTAAAATCACATGTGAATTGCCTGTAAATTAATATTCCTTTGACTTATGATTTAAGGCTAGGTTACAGACACGGTCAACGGCTGTGCTCCTAAACTGTTAAACACATTACCCCACACATTACTGCACAATTATCGTGGCCTTAATGTTTGCAAAGACGATAAAAAAAGTAAAACTCAACAGTGAATTTAAAACCGGATTTGTTACAGTTGTATACGTGAACTCCCCTATAAATACAAAAATAGGTAAGGCATCAAAACAAGGTTTTCACATGAGCTGTACACAAAAATGCAGTATTGTTCTTTACATTCTTTTTTAATGTGTTCGTAGGTTTTCCCGGCTTTTTTGTCTTTTTTTCTTATTTAAATCATCAAAATTCCATGTGGTTGAAGGGCCCTGCACGTAATGCTCCCTACATTCTCATCTCGGGAAAGATCCGGCGACCTTTCTAGCCAAGGTAGGATTTGGAATGCACGAATTTAAGCAGTAGAAACTATTGCCGTGTGCCAGAGAGCATTATCTTGCTGAAATGTAAGCCCAGGATGACGTCTCCAGACACATCTTTGGCCTGGAATCTCACTGATTGGTGTAGAATTGTCCTCAGTGATGAGTCCCTCTTGGAACTGAGCTCCGATGATTAACAAAGAAGTTTGGAAACGTCCCGGATAGCAGTGGAAGACCAACAACCAAGAGTCTGGAGCGAAATTTCCTTTCAAAGTAGGACTGCTTTGGTTGTCATCCGCGGCGGCCTTACAGCACAGCGGTACGTCGACGATGTCCTACACCCCGTTTTGTTGCTCTTCATGGCAAGCCATCCTTGACTCACATTTTCGGGATCACACGGCGAGAATTTCTACTGCTTGTCATTTTCCTTGCCAGACCCTACCTTGGCAAGCAACGTCACGGATCTCTCCCCTTACATGCACGGCCACAAACAAATTTGAAAGAACGGCTGAAGGCCTGAACAAGAAGTCAGAAAAAGAATTTAAAATAAACCCCTTCCTTCTTATGAAAAATTTTCCTTTAAAGAATACACTCGGCTGAAGGCCATATTATCTCCCATAAGTCCAACCCCTCGTCCAAGTCGTGGGAGATGGGCAACGGCACAAAGTAGGGGATTGCCTTTAGGGGCGATGTACAGCGGGGACTTCGTGTGCCCCAGGACCGCTACGGTAGCTGAGAAGGCCCTATGGGAACCCTGAAACGTGACGGCTAACGGGGCTCTGGTGAAGCTGCGATAGGCCTAGCAAGCCAGTAGTGGATAAATCAACTGCTTTCAAAAAGGGAACATGCCTCGGATCACGGAATGGATTTAAAGGAAACGGACCAAGCAATGGAAAAGGATTACGAGATGGTTTACGGCTGGGCACCTTAAACGTAAGGACTCTAACTGGGAAGTTAGAAGAAATTGTAGAAATGATGGAAAGGAGGAAATTGGACATCTTGGGACTTGCTGAGACTAGGTGGAGAGGAGTTGGTGAAAAACCACTAAGTAAAGGATGTAAACTGTACTGGATAGGGAATGAGAGGGGAAGAAATGGAGTGGCAATAGTGGTCAGAGAGGGTCTGCAGGAGGAGGTGGAAGGTATCAATGATCGAATGATAAAAGCCAGAGTACGGGTGAAAGGAAAAAGCATTGAAATCATCCAAGCATATGCCCCACAGGTGGGGTGTACAAAAAAGGAGAAGGAGGAATTTGAAGATGACATGCAAAAGCAGCTAAATGGAGGAAATCAGATTATAATAGGGGACCTCAATGCACATGTTGGCACAGACAGGAAAGGATTCGAGGAGATAATGGGACCAGAGGGCTGGGGGAACCGAAATAGAGAAGGAAAATTGTTGCTGGAATTCTGCAAGAGGAATGGGCTGGCGATCGCAAATTCGTGGTACAAGAAGAGGAGTAGTCACAAAATAACTTGGTACAGTGGGGACTGGTCCCAAACTTCAGTAGTAGACTATGTACTAGTGGATAGGCAGATGATGAGCAGCCTCACAGATGTTAAGGTCATACCATCTGAGGCCTTAGACAGCGACCATCGGCTGTTGGTAGCCACCCTAAGAGAGAAAAAAGATACGAGGGCAACAGATATACAGGAGAAAAGGTTGAAGACATGGATGCTGAAAGAGGATGAACGGAGGACCCAGTACCAGACACTGATCAGGAAGAAGCTGCCAAAGGAAGATCAGAGAACAGTGGAAGAAGAATGGGGCGATTTTAAGAGGGCTCTAGTTGAGGCAGCTGAGACTGTGTGCGGAAGAACTAGCACAAAGAGGAGAAGTAGGGAAACCCCATGGTGGAACAACATATGTAAAGAGGCAGTACTTCGAAAGAACAAAGCCTTCAGAGAATGGTTCCAGACCCGAACAGAGGAAGCTAGGGTAAAATATAAGGAAAGCAAGAAAGCGGCACAGACCATAGTAAGGGCGGAGAAGAAGAAGTGGATGGAAAAATGGACAAGAATGTTAGAAGAGGACAGTGAAGGGAACAAAAAAGTACTTTACACCATGGTAAGAAATAAGAGGAATGACAGAAGCGAGTGCCTGAGGATCATGGATAATAATGGAAGAGTTGTGGAGGAAATGCATGAGCTCAAAAAGATTTGGAAGGAGTACTTTGAAGATCTGTTGAATGCTGCCAAGCAGGTAACTAACAGCGATGGAGAGCCTAAGGCAGCAGACGATTATAATAGTGGGGAAATTGATGATCTAACTTGGAATGAAGTGGAAGAAGCCATAAAGAGGATGAAAGGGGGCAAGGCACCAGGTTGGGACGAAGTAACAGTGGATATGATACGAGCAGCAGGAGAAGTAGGAACCCAGTGGCTATACAGAGTGCTGAGGGTGGTGTGGAAGGAGAACAGAATTCCTGAGGATTGGAAGAAAGGAATTATAGTCCCGATCTTCAAGAAAGGGGATAAAAGGAGATGTGAGAACTACAGAGGAATCACCCTGCTATGCCACTGTGGAAAAATCTATGAAAAGATGCTGGAGAAGAGAATAAGAAGCAGTATTGAAAGTAGACTGCAAGAGGAGCAGTACGGTTTCAGACCGGGAAGATCAACAACGGACCTCATATTTGCGGTAAGGCAACTGCAGGAAAGGCACTATGAGTACGGGAAGGACTTAATCATGGCCTTTTTGGATATTGAGAAGGCGTATGATAGTATCTGTAGGGACAAGCTCTGGGATGTGCTGAACGCAAAAGGGATAGATGAAGAGATTACACGAAAAGTCAGAAAAATGTATGAGGGAAGTGAGAGTTGTGTGAAAGTGGGGAGGGAACGTACTGCATGGTTCAAGCTGGAAAATGGGCTGCGACAGGGAAGTGCACTTTCGCCTTTATTGTTTATTATTGTTATGGATGAAATCCTACAGCAAGTATCAGATGCAATTGGAGATCATAAAATGAAAGCAGTGCTTTTTGCCGATGACCTGATGTTATGGGGAAATTGTGTGAAGTAGGTGCAAGAGCAGTTAGATGCATGGGAGGCAACGGCAGCACAATATGGAATGCATTTCTCTGCAAAGAAAAGTGAAATAATCGTCACAACAAGGAAGAAGAATAGGCCAAATGTGGATATAACTTGTGGAGGGGAAAAACTACAAGTGGTAGAGAACTTCAAGTACCTGGGAAGCGTGATTGAAAGTAAGGGGGGAAACGCAATGGAAATAAATGAAAGATGCAGAAAAGCAGGTCAGTTCTACAAATGCATTAGGGGGCTTATTTGGAGCAAGGAGGTGCCACAGAAATCCAAGGGAATTATATACCGAACCTACTTTGTCCCCATATTGACATACGGAAGTGAGACATGGGTAATGCACAAAAGCGACAAAAGTAGAATACAGGCTAGTGAAATGAAGTTCCAGAGGAGCAGGTTGGGTGTAACAAGACGAGACAGATTGCGAAATTTGTATGTGAGGGAAAGACTAAAGGAGGAACCAGTACAGGACAGGATAGAAAAATCAAGACTGCAGTGGTATGGACACATGAAGAGAATGGATGAGGGACGAATTCCAAAGAGGATGTTTGATCTGCAACTGGAGGGGAAGAGGCCCAGAGGAAGACCAAGAGATAGATGGGTGAAGGGAGTGAAGGAATGTGTGATGAGAAGAGGAGAGAACTGGACGAAGGTGGAAGAGGGGGAATGGTGGAAAGACAGAACACGGTGGAGAGGCTTGTGTTCCCGACAGACCCAGCCAGTGGCTGGAAACTGTCCAAGATGATGATGATGATGATGAAGGCCATATTACATAAAAGGGGTTCAGGCAAATCCTCAGCTGAAGGCCACACATAACACATCGAACAACTAACGACTTACGGCCTGGATTACAAACAATTTCAGATAGAACAAATTTTAAGGAAAAAATATTTTTTTAAAAAAAATAAAATCAGTCTTCAAAATTTTAGTTTAACACGGCTGAAGCCTTTATGTAAAATTTTAAACAAAAATGAATTAATAAACGGCCGAAGGCCTCGCACAATACTTCTAACTAAAGTGAAAATCACAATCTAAAACAAACAGAACAAGTGGTGCTCAGAAGTGTTCCAAGGGTCGGCCTGAGAAGGTAGCTCAAACGTAAGGTGAGGTGAGACAGGCAGCCAAGAGTTGAAGTTACATAATCGGATGGCAACTAAAACTGGAGACAACCCAAGGACCGACCAACACTTCAACCAATTCCCTCCCGTCCGACCAACTGCACAACGATGGAAAATATTGGTCGAGGACGGTGATACGAACAGCACTACGTCTTCAGAAATTGGCGTCTAAAAACAGCCAAGGGAACAACAACCACTCTAAGCAAAATATGAACCAAACAACTTAAAAGGCTGTCGAACTACACTCAGTGCTGGACAGCACCAACACGACGAAGAAAGGCACACTGCCGGAAAACTACGCTAACGACCAGGGCAGGTAACTGGGGCATTAAGGGCCACAGGGCAGAAAATACCGATGGTGCACTTCACTGTCAAGTAACAGTCTATTTAATAAATAATCACAATATAGGAAGACCGCTGCAAGACTTCGACAACTCCAACAAATCATACGTTGCTGCTAGCCCAAACGGCCCAGGAGCAACAACCCGCAAATGAACGAAGAGATGTCACAATAGTTGAGATTTCATAACGGGTTAACTGATCACTCAACTTCAGCGTCCAGGTTCGGTGGGCAACGAACTTCGTCGCTCTCGCAGCTAGCGCCTCACGAACCGACAGCGCGTGCACGCTGCCAGCGGTCCCGTCCTGACCTGGCGTTGCGGAGACGTCCTCGCTGCTCCGCCCCAACCGACTGACTACATGCAGTATGCAAACAGCAATCGAATAGCTGCTCAGTCAAAACCACACAAGCTACACACGGTTCCACCGAAACACTTCCACAAACAACCCGAACAATACTAAAACCAGTGACTGTGGAACAACAAGGACGAATCTCAAGTCGACACACACGGAGAACCCAGAAGCGGTGGGCTACCAAATACACGTCGTCCGATGAGACGACCGACCGAACGACCAACCAAGGTCGTCCCCACTGAAGTCATGTGTGTCGACAACGGTCGGGCGAGACATGGGTGCACGGACCTCACTGCTGCTCCGTCCCAACAACTCCCGACACACGACGACCCGGAAATACTGGCGGTCACTGCAAAGATAGTACGAGAGTGCTCTGATCGATAAGCACTGCTGCTGCTACTCACGGGCAGGCAAACCAGCAACCTAGTAAATCGGGTAAGAAACCGGACGGCAGTACCGCAAAAAGAAGATGTCAAGCAATGAACGGCAGAACACGACCCGCGCACGGCTCAATATTGAATTCCAGCATTACCGATGGAGGACAGGGCGCCACAAACATTTTTGTGTTATTTTCACCCAGGTGTTCGGATACTTTTGATCACATAGTGTATATACTATTTAGAACAAGTGTTGCGTGGGCATGACAGAAATTAAGAACTAGAAGCAATTCTAAACACTAGTTTGTTGATGTTATCGAGCTACTAACGTGGCGGCGCCGGCTTCAAAGCAATGAACAGCCCATATCTGTAGCGCCACATCCCCTTCATATACCTCCATGGCGAGCATACCAATTAAAAATATATCTTAAATCATCTCATGACAGGTAGAACGCTACACTGGCGACTTTACACACGTGCTGACAGGAAACCGCCAAGCCATGCAAGGGTCACAGTTGAGTCTCTGGCGCACTGAGAAAGATCGCAGAGTTCCATGAACTGTACCGACTTGGTGCGTCTTCATTCCGAGTAGTTGAGAGCATAGCGAAAGCGAGGCGTCGGTTCTTGATGTGTTACGGAAATCGATTGCAACTGTACTTTACTTGGATGTTCAAACTCAGTTAGACTTTTAACCGATGTAGTTGAAATTTCTGAAAGGATGCCTGACAGACACGTGAAACGCAATACATCTTCACTGCTTCGCACCAAGACTGTAACAACCACCGCCAGTCTTCTGACTGATTTGATGCAGCACGCCAACTCATCAACAGAATAGCTTGTATGCGATAGGTGTATCGTGTAATACCGACTTTTTAGGCCGATGTTTGATACTGGCAGAGTTCGTCTTCACGAGTGCTAGTCTGCTTTTTATGTCCCCGTTGTTTCAGCTATGACGCGTTATTTTGCTTCCAAGGTAACATAATTCCTTAACTTCGTGATTGTCACAGTTAATTTGAATGTTACGTTTATCACTAATCTCATTTTTGCTACTCCTCATTCTTCATCTTAACTCATACTCAGTACTCACTTGGTGCTTCATTACATTTGACAGTTCATTTTCACAGAAAAGAGCACTATCATCGTAAATTTTAATCCCACTCCAGGAACAATCTTCCACTTTAGTCACTATAACTCACTGCAGAGACGAGTATAGTCATGCATCCATATGCGAGGAATACATGTGGGACACCTTCAACAGATCCGTCTATACATTTTCAATAACTACAATACTTCATTGTAAAATCAGTGGTATTTCCTAACCAGTCATTTGCAGTTCCCTCGTAAACGGTTTGCGGGCTCCTCCACTGACAAACGCTTTTGCTTCTATGGCCGCATACTTACGCCTACTTCAATTTAAGCTATTAATTATCATACTCCCAGTATGAAACATTAAAGGTGTCTGCATTACGCGGAGCACCAATGTGAGCAGTGGCGGCTCATTTCAGCTTCCCACTGTTAATAACATTCAGCTGGCGTCTCACCAGGGGTGCGGACTATTCCCTTGTGCTGTTATTGTTTCCTCGCCTAGTCTTCAAAAGTGGGCGCTGGAATCCAGTCCCGGGAGGCCTCCGAAGAGCGTGGCGCAAACAGTTGACGGTTAGTTTTCGCACGGTGTGGAGCTGTGGACAACAACAGAGCTTGGAGCAAAGGACACTCTGTGTGGATCGCCACGACGTCTTTTCCGGGTCGTTGTTCACTTTTCTTCGTGAGGACTGGGCAGAAGGCGAAGTTTTGGTTAGGTAATATTGTGCACAGCTAGTTGTTCAGCTCTGTGCACGAGATACGCTCTCCTCAAGCTGTTTCAGCAGATGTTCGTGTTTATGATCATAGAGTCGTCACGCACGCCTTATTACAATGAAGAGCCAAAGAAACTGGTACTCCTGCCTAGTATCGTGTAGGGCCCAAACGAGCACGCAGAAGTGCCGCATCACGACGTGGCATGCACTCGACTAATGTCTGATGTCTGAAGTAGTGCTGGAGGAAATTGACCATACGAATCCTGCAGGGCTGTCCCCAAATCCGTAACATTATGACGAGCTGGAGATCTCTTCTGCACAGCACGATGCAAGCATCCCAGATATTATCAATAATGTTTGTGTCCGGGTAGTTTGGTGGCCAGCGGAAGTGTTTAGAGTGTTCCTGGAGCCACTCTGTGGCAATTCTGGACGTGTGGAGTGTCGCATTGGTCTACTGGGATTGCCCAAGTCCGTCGGAATGCGCAGTGGATATGAATGGAAGCAGGTCATTTGTCAGTTTGCTTACGTACGTGCCACCTGTCACAGTCGTATCTAGACGTAGCAGGGGTCCCATATCACTCCAACTGCATACACCCCACACCACTACAGAGCCTTAACCAGCTTGAGCAGTCCCCTGCTAACATGCAGGCTCTATGGATTCATGAGGTTGTCTCTATACCCGTACACGTCCGCTCGATACAATTTGGAACGAGAATCGTCCGACCAGGCAACATGTTTCCAGTCATCAACAATCCATTGCCGGTGTTGACAGGCCCAGGCGAGGAGTAAAGCTTTGTCTCGTGCAGTCATCCAGGGTGCACGAGTGGGCCTTCGGCTCCGAAAGCCCATGTCGATGGTGTTTCGTTGTTGATGGCCCAGCATTGAAATCTGCACCAATTTGCGGAAGGGTTGCACTTCTGTCACATGAACGATTCTCTTCATTCGTTGTTGATCTCGTTCTTGTAGAATCTTTTTCCAGCCGCAGCGATGTCGGATATTTGATGCAAGAAACACGGCTGTTTCTGGTTTAATATTTGTTTTCACGATGTTTTAGGTGGTTCAAATGACTCTGAGCACAATGGGACTTAACATCTGAGGTCATCAGTCCCCTAGAACTTAGAATTACTTAAACCTAACTAACCTAAGGACATCACACACCTACATGCCCGAGGCAGAATTCGAACCTGCGACCGTAGCGGTCGCGGGGTTCCAGACGGCCGATGATGTTTTAGAATCTGGTGGGCTCTCTGGTATCATTATTATCGAGCCCCTTTAAGCATGTTGTGAGCTACAGCTAATGGTAAGACCCTAACGACTTGCTATTCATATTCCTTCCGGGAAGGAAGTAGTTCTTTGTTAGTGAAGCTTATTTGCTCTGACGTATCAATTTATTGAAAGGCCCTGTAAGTGTAATCACGGTTAAATCATAACTTTTACTTGTTGCGTAATCCAGTCAGATACTTACCTTTCTTGTTTGTTAACAGCACTTAGTAAGTTGTTGGGAGAGTGTTCTGTGTGGGCCTTGCGGATTTGCGCACGGCAGCCGACCCATCCGTAAGCAAGTGTGTAGGACTCAGACCCTGTTGCACTATTTTAGTAATAGTTTTGCCGATCTAGTCCACCTTGAACTCAGTGATGAGCAGAAGGGCGTTGGAAAACGGATAAGTGTGGAGATAAAAGAATTACAGATTATTGCGGACGCGTTAGGTTTGGAGAGTGAAGGGCCGAGTAGGGAAGAAGGTCTTTTAGATGATCAATTCCAAGTTAGAAAGTCCGAAACCCAAGCTTTTTGGAGATCTATCACAGATTCGTTGGCTAAATTGCCTAATCCGATTTTGTGTTTGTTAAATGGTACCACTGAACCAGCTGTTGGCCAACTGCAGCAAGTTCGTGAAGTGTTATGGTGAATTGTGCTTTTTGAATTACATGCCAACGCCCTGCATATGTCGCATTTAGACATTCGTTGTCTTCTTCATCCTTTGTCTGTCAGTTTGTTAAGTGAGTTGCTGTCAGGTGGCCTCAGAGCGTGGGGAGGTCTGAGTCAGATTTTTTTTTTTTTCATCAGTCTACTGACTGGTTTGATGCGGCCCGCCACGAATTCCTTTCCTGTGCTAACCTCCTCACTTGCAACCTATGTCCTCAATTATTTGCTTGACTTATTCCAATCTCTGTCTTCCTCTACAGTTTTTGCCCTCTACAGCTCCCTCTAGTACCATGGAAGTCATTCCCTCATGTCTTAGCAGATGTCCTATCATCCTGTCCCTTCTCCTTATCAGTGTTTTCCACATATTCCTTTCCTCTCCGATTCTGCGTAGAACCTCCTCATTCCTTACCTTATCAGTCCATCTAATTTTCAACATTCGTCTATAGCACCACATCTCAAATGCTTCGATTCTCTTCTGTTCCAATTCTCCCACAGTCCATGTTTCACTACCATACAATGCTGTACTCCAGACGTACATCCTCAGAAATTTCTTCCTCAAATTAAGGCCAGTATTTGATATTTGTAGACTTCTCTTGGCCAGAAATGCCTTTTTTGCCATAGCGAGTCTGCTTTTGATGTCCTCCTTGCTCCGTCCGTCATTGGTTATTTTACTGCCTAGGTAGCAGAATTCCTTAACTTCATTGACTTCGTGACCATCAATCCTGATGTTAAGTTTCTCGCTGTTCTCATTTCTACTACTTCTCATTACCTTCGTCTTTCTCCGATTTACACTCAAACCATACTGTGTACTCATTAGACTGTTCATCCCGTTCAGCAGATCATTTAATTCTTCTTCACTTTCACTGAGGATAGCAATGTCATCAGCGAATCGTATCATTGATATCCTTTCACCGTGTATTTTAATTCCACTCCTGAACCTTTCTTTTATTTCCATCATTGCTTCCTCGATGTACAGATTGAAGAGCAGGGACGAATGGCTACAGCCTTGTCTTACGCCCTTCTTAATACGAGCACTTCGTTCTTGATCGTCCACTCTTATTATTCCCTCTTGGTTGTTGTACATATTGTATATGACCCGTCTCTCCCTATAGCTTACCCCTACTAGTTTCAGAATCTCGAACAGCTTACACCATTTTATATTGTCGAACGCTTTTTCCAGGTCGACAAATCCTATGAAAGTGTCTTGATTTTTCTTTAGCCTTGCTTCCATTATTAGCCGTAACGTCAGAATTGCCTCTCTCGTCCCTTTACTTTTCCTAAAGCCAAGCTGATCGTCACCTAGCGCATTCTCAATTTTCTTTTCCATTCTTCTGTATATTATTCTTGTAAGCAGCTTTGATGCATGAG
Source organism: Schistocerca piceifrons (assembly GCF_021461385.2). Lineage (NCBI taxonomy): Eukaryota > Metazoa > Arthropoda > Insecta > Orthoptera > Acrididae > Schistocerca > Schistocerca piceifrons. The sequence goes on along the minus strand of NC_060139.1, from coordinate 772,754,327 downwards.
CTGTTAAGCTGATTGTGCGATAATTCTCGCACTTGTCAGCTCTTGCCGTCTTCGGAATTGTGTGGATGATGCTTTTCCGAAAGTCAGATGGTATATCGCCAGACTCATATATTCTACACACCAACGTGAATAGTCGTTTTGTTGCCACTTCCCCCAATGATTTTAGAAATTCTGATGGAATGTTATCTATCCCTTCTGCCTTATTTGATCGTAAGTCATCTAAAACTCTTTTAAAGTCCGATTCTAATACTGGATCCCCTATCTCTTCTAAATCGACTCCTGTTTCTTCTTCTATCACATCAGACAAATCTTCAACCTCATAGAGGCTTTCAATGTATTCTTTCCACCTATCTGCTCTCTCCTCTGCATTTACCAGAGGAATTTCCGTTGCACTCTTAATGTTACCACCGTTACTTTTAATGTCACCAAAGGTTGTTTTGACTTTCCTGTATGCTGAGTCTGTCCTTCCGACAATCATATCTTTTTCGATGTCTTCGCATTTTTCCTGCAGCCATTTCGTCTTAGCTTCCCTGTACTTCCTATTTATTTCATTCCTCAGCGACTTGTATTTCTGTATTCCTGATTTTCCCGGAACATGTTTGTACTTCCTCCTTTCATCAATCAACTGAAGTATTTCTTCTGTTACCCATGGTTTCTTCGCAGCTACCTTCTTTGTACCTATGTTTTCCTTCCCAACTTCTGTGGTGGCCCTTTTTAGAGATGTCCATTCCTCTTCCACTGTACTGCCTACTGCGCTATTCCTTATTGCTGTATCTATAGCGTTAGAGAACTTCAAACGTATCTCGTCACTCCTTAGTACTTCCGTATCCCACTTCTTTGCGTATTGATTCTTCCTGACTAATGTCTTGAACTTCAGCCTACTCTTCATCACTACTATATTGTTATCTGAGTCTATATCTGCTCCTGGGTACGCCTTACAATCCAGTATCTGATTTCGGAATCTCTGTCTGACCATGATGTAATCTAATTGAAATCTTCCCGTATCTCCCGGCCTTTTGCAAGTATACCTCCTCCTCCTCTTGTGATTCTTGAACAGGGTATTCGCTATTACTAGCTGAAACTTGTTACAGAACTCAATTAGTCTTTCTCCTCTTTCATTCCTTGTCCCAAGCCCATATTCTCCTGTAACCTTTTCTTATACTCCTTCCTCTACAACTGCATTCCAGTCGCCCATGACTATTAGATTTTCATCCCCCTTTACATACTGCATTACCCTTTCAGTATCCTCATACACTTTCTCTATCTGTTCCTCTTCAGCTTGCGACGTCGGCATGTATACCTGAACTATCGTTGACGATGTTGGTCTGCTGTCGATTCTGATTAGAACAACCCGGTCACTGAACTGTTCACAGTAACACACCCTCTGCCCTACCTTCCTATTCATAACGAATCCTACACCTGTTATACCATTTTCTGCTGCTGTTGATATTACCCGATACTCATCTGACTAGAAATCCTTGTCTTCCTTCCACTTCACTTCACTGACCCCTACTATATCTAGATTGAGCCTTTACATTTCCCTTTTCAGATTTTCTGGTTTCCCTACCACATTCAAGCTTCTGACATTCCACGCCCCGACTCGTAGAACGTTATCCGTTCGTAGATCATTCAATCTTTTTCTCATGGTAACCTCCTCCTTGGCAGTCCCCTCCCGGAGATCCGAATGGGGGACTATTCCGGAATCTTTTGCCAATGGAGAGATCATCATGACACTTCAATTACAGGCCACATGTCCTTTGGCTACACGTTACGTGTCTTTAATGCAGTGGTTTCCATTGCCTTCTGCATCCTCATGTCGTTGATCATTGCTGATTCTTCCGCCTTTAGGGGCAATTTCCCACCCCTAGGACAAGAGAGTGCCCTGATCCTCTATCCGCTCCTCCGCCCTCTTTGACAAGGCCGTTGGCAGAATGAGGCTGACTTCTTATGCCGGAAGTCTTCGGCCGCCAGTGCTGATTATTTATCAAAATTTAGGCACTGGCGGAGATCGTATAATTGACATATTAGGAAAGAACTTGAGCACTTATATTGTTGGAAGGTACAGGTTTCTGGTGAAATCTTGTTTCATCGAGTGTGTCCGTACTGCTGTCTCGGCTTTGAGTATGAATGTCACCGAACAGGATTATGTTTCTAACATCTTAGAGGGCATGAGTTATGAGGATCAGTCACGGCTTGTCTTTGCTCCGAAGCAGGCCATCTTTGTTTAACTCAAAGATTTGGTAACCTCCACGGAAGCCTGTACATTTGCTGGTGAGCAGCGCAAACGACGTGAGGGCGAGCCCCACCAGTTTCTTCTTATTATGGTGACAACTATCCTGACTCTCCTGTTAAATTATCATTGAGTAAGTCCTGTTTTAGGTGTCGTTCCCATATTCATTCAGTGTGGGAGACTCCCGTTGAGCGCAGGTCTAGGCCCAGGAGCCTACGCCATCGTCAGCGCGAAATCGTACAAGTGAAAAGGCCCCCCATGTTCTGTGCGCATATTCTCGCTATTAATAAACCGCTTCTTCATTAGGCGTGTGCCCCAATTAATTTCTCAGCAAGGGTGACAGGACACACCTCACGAGTCATCATCAAATAGTCGGTGATGAGGGCGAAGATGTGGACATCAAATGGTAAAAAATCAAAGGCATCGTTCAACATGCTCTAGACAAATATGTTCCGAGTAAGGTTTTAAGGGATGGGAATGATCCACCAAGGTTTAATAGCTGTGTTAGAAAAGTCCTATGTAATCAAAAAGCACTTCATCTCAGAGTCAATTGAAGTAAAAACCTAGCTGACAAACAAAAGCTGACAGAAGCGAAAATGAGCGATAGAAGAGCAATGGGAGAAGCGTTCAATGATTTTGAAAGTAAAATGTTGTCAACCGACCTGAGTAAAAATTCTAAGAGATTTTGGTGGTATGTAAAATCAGTAAGTGGGTCAAAATCATCTATTCATTCTCTCAGTGACCACAGCGGTGGCTACTAACCACCTTCCACACGGAGCACGACCGTATCTCACCACTGACTTCTAGTATCAGCCGCACGCAGTTGACGTCAACAAGTGTATGAGCCTGAAGATGACGTTGTTACAACGTTGAAACTAGTTGCCAAAATAAAATCGACACCTTAAATACAGCTGGAGGAATTCCTTTATTTTTTATATAAATTTATAAAAATGGTTCAAATGGCTCTGAGCACTATGGGACTTAACTGCTGTGGTCATCCGTCCCCTAGAACTTAGAACTACTTAAACCTAACTAACCTAAGGACATCACACACATGTATGCCCGAGGCAGGATTCGAACCTGCGACCGTAGCGGTCGCGCGGTTCCAGACTGTAGCGCCTAGAACCGCTCGGCCACTCCGGCCGGCTATAAATTTGTACCACCTGATGTACCATTGTTCTCCATTCCAACTATGGATGTACGAGGAACTGTATAACAGGTCTTCTAAGATTCTCTAATTTGCGTTCTAAATAGTTCAAATGGCTCTGAGCACAATGGGACTTAACTTCTGAGGTCATCAGACCCCTAGAACGTAGAATTACTTAAACCTAACTAAACTAAGGACATCACACACATCCATGCCCGAGGCAGGATTCGAACCTCCGACCTTAAAGCGGTCACGCGTTTCCAGACTGTAGCGTCTAGAACCGCTTGGCCACTCAGCCGGCTTGCGTTCTAATGTAATTTAACTCACTCTTCCTTTTAACCTTACGTGCAGTATCAGATTGATTATTGATATTAATCTTAGCATAATTAGGTGCTCATTGGACTGGAGACACTATTTACTAAATTTAATTTTTATTTCCTCTGTGAACTTGGTGCCAAGTCAGGCATACGACAAAATTAAATAGCTTTGTAGGCTGAAAGAGAAAATTAGCACAGAGGTAATGAAAATTCGATTTAATAAACAGTGTCGCCAGTTCACTGTAACGCCAAAGATTAAAATCGGTAATCAGTCAGGTACTGCACGTAAGTTTGAAAAGAAGAGTGAGTTATCTTGAGTTATAATGCTGATTAGAAAATATAATAAATGATATACAGGTGTTTATAGTGTTTTCTGATTTATATCCGTATAGTTAGGAGTGCGTTTGTAAACTAGGCTACCCCTATGTGCCTATATTTTTGTAGGTCTAAAGGTGGTCATTACCGATCTAAATTAATTACCTGATTACAAATAAACTTTATGATCCAAGACAAGAATTATAGTAAAGCTTAACAGTTATTGCGGTACCACTCAGCAGATACCATGTGTTTTAATTTAAAACTTTATTTTAAAGAAATGTAAAGCTTGTTGTGCACAAGACATTCTTTATTAACAGCTGCTTTGAGTAGGTCCATTCCGGGTGCCGAGCTCGGGGCAGGTTTTAATCCTTGATAGCATGGGCTTTAAAATACTTGTGTTGTAGTCACGTCTACCACCCTTTAACCAAATTGTTCATGTTACTGCAGGCGATCGCTGTTAGGATAAAGGGGTGGGGGGAGGAGGGGGTGGAAGCGTGTTGTACCCGTCTGTTGCAACAGATGGTTTAAGAGACAACTGATTAATGATGATTTTAGTTACAGCTGTTTACTCAGCGTGAAGGCTTTTAATAAAGTGTTCTGAATTTAGGATTTTGTTGCCTTTGGATTACGTTCCTAGCACTGCCGAGTTTGAATGTAACTCGTTCTCGTGTACGTTTGCGATCACCCTTTTGCTGTGTTTTAGCTGCTTGAAGTTTAATACCAAATTGATAGAGATACACAGCTTAGTCATTCAGGGGAGCGGTGAAGAAGGGGGGGGGGGCGGAGGCGGGGAGCAATTCAAGTGCGTTGTGAGTCAATTTACTCACTTGTTCAGTTTTTCCTCGAGAGTGAGACTGCCTCGTAATGACTTTCGCGTTACTCACTGGCGTACAGAAGCGACGCTGGCTGCTCGCTTCCACAGAGGAAGGTCGACTCAACCGCCCTCTTCTGTTCTGTTCCCAGCCCATGCGGGCAGCATATGGCGGCAGCGCCTTTGACGGCGTCTTTGAACTGACAACACGGATACGACCTGAATTATTCAGTGTGAGAAAATGCGACTAATGCGCGAAAAAGAGAGAAAATGGTCAGCGGCCGGGAACGCAGATAGCGTTATAAAAATGCATAAACCGATCGTTCCCATGCGGGCCCTCTCGATTACGGGCCCCTTTAATAAGCGGCGGTGTAAGTTGTACTTCCCGCCTAATCGCTCGCTTGTCGGTGCCTTGAGCAGCGCCAGAAAAATTACCCCACACTGCCGCACTTATTTCTCCCTCCATCATCGTGAAATACTACCGCCCGTGACGTCTCCTTCCTTGCGTAATTAAATTAGACACTAAACGGTACAATCCGATCTGCGCCGAGGATAGACTGCAGGGCAGTTTATAACATAACTGTCTCAGTGGAGGACCTCGGCTACAGAGGTACCGGTAACCACAAGCTATAGCGTCCCGAAAATACCTCTGTATCCCCATCACTCTCAGCTGTGACACAAAGTGAAATATCAAAGATTTACCGCAGTTCGCAGTGTACTATTACACGCGCGATAGGTCATGTACTATACGATAACGCGTCGCTAAGTGGAAACTAGGAACTGCTCAGTGCTTATGACGAGCTTCATTACATAATGAAGAGCATCAGTCTATTTACTAGCTAGCTGACAAACCTGGAATTGCCCGGGTATTCATTCTGTCAGTTTTCTCTTAGAAAAGAAAACAAAAAATGAATTTTGTTTCTAGTGTAATACGGAAAAAAGTTTCATTTTCATATATTCATGAAAATACCTGTGAAATTATGCATCAGCCGGACAGAGAAAATTGCGTAATGTACAAATGTATAAAGTATACCAGACAGGTTCTGTACGCTGTGCGCAGGTGCTTCACGTGTCTGCAGAGCGATTTTGTAAACGTCTCTATGTCATGAATTTCAGTTTGAAGAGGGAAAATTAAATGTAGATGGCACCTCTATAGACGGTGTAACAAATGCAAAATTTCTAGAATGAATGTTCATTCTCAGTTGAAGTGGTGTGAACACACAAAGGTACTTCCAATCAGAACATCATCAGCATGTTATGCCCTTTGAATCCTGTCATCAGTGTGTAACATGCAGTGTCTTTTAGTTACATACTATTAGTATGTAGACTCAATTCTTAGCTAAGGTATTCTTTTTGGGGGAACAAATGCACGAAGTATGAACGTAATTTTCAAAATTCAGAAAAGAGTCATAACAAAGATAACCAAAAATAGTAGTCGAGCTCATTATAAAGATCTGTTCAAAACACTGGGGTTTTTACCTGCTCCGTGTGAATGCATTTACCAGTCAGTTGTAAACGTTGGCAATTACTACACAAACAAGTTTGTCCATGACCATGCAACAAGAGATAGACTCAACTTACATTTAACAAGAAAAAATAAACATAAAACTCAAAATGGCATTTTCTACCAAGGAATAAAACTGAACAATAAATTACAAAAGAGATTAAAGAAATTCCAAAAATAGACTTATTTAAAAAGGCAGCCAAAAAGGTACCTGTTATGCAATAAATTTTATACGTTGGAGGATTACCTAGATAAAACGGAGTAGCAGTTTGGTAAGAAAAATGTTAAACAAATAATGATCATAAAATATCCAACATTCCACATGACACTTTCACATTTTTTTCCTTCTTCTGTTCTTTTCTAGAAAAACTTACACCCAAGCTATGCATAGCACAATACTAACACCTCTTCCTCTTTCTGAGCTCTACGTCTCACTCATTATGGAGGGATGCTGACTCAGTTTTCCAGTATAGCAAATTGAAAATGGCTCAGAGATCACCATTGTGTGTGTGTGTGTAGTGAGTGAAGTGTTATGAAAAAATGTGTGTATAGTGTGTGCAGTGACTGTGTAAGTAGGCTGTTTAGGTTTTTATATTGGTAACGCCACGTGGCACTCGGTATGAAAATCACTGGCTGTGCTGTGTGCAGTCTGTGGCTGGTTTGCATTGTTGTTGGCTATTGTAGTGTTGGGCAGTTGGCTGTTAACAGTGCGTAGCGTTGCGCAGTTGGAGGTGAGCTGCCAGCAGTGGTGGATGTGGGGAGTGAGATGGCGGAGTTATGAGAGCGGATGATCTGGAGAGAGACAGTAAATTTGTAAGACTAGATATCATGAACTGATATATAAAGGTAAATAAATTGTTTGTTCTCTATCAAAATCTTTCACTTTCTAACTATACCTATCAGTAGTTAGTGCCTTCAGTAGTTTGAATCTTTTATTTAGCTGGCAGTAGTGGCGCTCGCTGTATTGCAGTAGCTTGAGAAATGAAGATTTTTGTGAGGTAAGTGATTTGTGAAACGTATAGGTTAATGTTAGTCAGGGCCGTTCTTTTATAGGGATTATTGAAAGTCAGATTGCGTTGCGCTAAAAATATTGTGTGTCAGTTTAAGCACAGTCATGTATAATTTTTCTAAGGGGACGTTTCAACTGTTAGTGAGATATGAGTGAACAGTGTGGCATTACATTATTTAATAAGTTATTTGTAAAAAGGTATTATATACCAGAAGTAAATCTAATGGTTCTCAACTATAACTCCGTAAATGTATATGTATACGAATTAGCTTATGTTAAATTGGTCTAAACTTGTAAATACTTAGACATGTCCCATATCTTTGTAAAAAGAGATCTACAGATGAATATAGTTACTACTACTACTACAACATCTCTTCAAAGCTCTATAGACGGCTATTGTTTTCGCTTACATGCATTTCTGCTTCAAAGTTGAAAGCTGTCAAAAGCGCTGCCAAGTGTCGGATTTCCTTTAGTTGACTCAAGTGTAAGAATGTCTTAGCAGTAAAGAATAAAAATGTATTAATATTTCATGCACGATGCAGTACTTTTTCAGGCATCTCAGTGTTTATAACGTCATATCTCTTTTCTACGTACGTCATACATTGCTATAATTCTGTAAGCACATTCAGCGGCATATGTGGATGTTGGTTGCAAAACGTCTTGTGAATATAGTTAGTAGCAAGAAGTAATAACTTTAAACGTTATGCAGAATGCTCGATTTTCCACGCGTCTCAGCATTTATGACATCACATCTCCTGATCCATGTATGGTATCATGCTATAATCTTATAGGTGCATCTAGCGACATATGTGAATACTGTTTGCTAAATTCATTGCGAACAGAGCAAGTAGTGCTGAAGTAATAAATTAAAACGTCATGCACGAAGCGATAGTTTTTCATGCATCTCATTGTTTATGACCTCATACCTCCTGAACTATAGTAGCTAGATGGTTCTTACCACCACAGTGATTGTTGCCTGACAGTAGGCTATATTTCTACCAAATGTGATTGAAATAGGTCCATTGGTTTAGTAGGGGATGTAGAACGTATTTATAATATGTGTGGATAAGCTCTAGACACCACAAAAGAAAGCACTGGATTTTTGTTTTATCTGTGGTTTAATTGAAGAATTATTCGCACTCTGTTGCACTAACTTATTCCCAAAACCGTTTTCTTTCCAAAAACCGGGAGGATTAAAAACAAATATACGACTCCGAAAAGTATTCGTCCGACCCTAGCGCAAAGAATTTAGCAAGCATAACCATCGAAATCTAGCTAAGAAACGAACAGTAACTATTTCCTTACATCGATTAGTATCTGTATTTAAAAATGAAACGCTGTTTGGGTTCATATGTTGCTTAATTTGTGTACAAATCCTTGTACCTGACAATCTTCCCCCAGTTGATGTCAAACAAATATCCGTCTTGAAAGCAAGATACCAGGTCTGGTGCCGCACTGACACACACCATTCTTCCTTTCCTTATGCTTTTGTTTGTATGTAATAGAGAAATGGGGAAAGGAAGGGAAGGGGTGGATGGGAATTCGTGGCACAGGGCACTGTGGTAATGCAGTGGCGAAAGATGATCCTTGCCAGACTGGGACAAGAACCCGGATATACCGCTTCTCATGAGCGGCTGTCTTAACAGCTTCGGCCATCCGGACACTGTTCCTGACTGACTCAGATTTCCAAATTATCACTCGCTGCATTGCAGCGTCTCTCTTCCACATACACAGGGTTCATCATAATTAATGGCGTAAACGCATACAGTTGAAAGTACACGATACTCGAAGCAAAAAGTCTCAGTAAACGTAGGGTCGAAAATGTATACCTTAAGAGCTCCGAGCAATTTTTCATCTTCGATACTGTAAAACAAATCTCTTCTACTGCAAGTTCTTTGCTTTCCATATTTTGGGAGCTGGTAGTATGGGCTGAAACAAGGAAAAAAAAAGTCCAGTAAACATGTGCTCGAAAATTCATTCCTTAAAAGTCACTTTTTGAATTTGATACGATTTATTGTACTGTTAACTAGTCTTCAACCACAGTGGTTGTGTTACAGGTGTTCACTTTCTTGGCAATGTGCACCTGGACGCGAGGGTTACAGTGCTGGCGAAAATAAAGGAGATATAGGGATAACTAAATGTCTATGAAACGGAAAGATAGTTATGTTTCAGAATACTTACTTTACATCTTAGTGCCCACGAAAAACTTGTTCTGATAATGTGCATTCTGGCCAATTTAAACGAATGCTCACACGCGCACGTTCGCTCGCGCGCACACACACCACACACACACACACACACACACACACACACACACAATATTTAGGTGCACTTAGTTTACAGTAAACAAACAATAAATATAAGTACAAAGAGTATGCTGCTGTATTACACTCCACTATGCCGCGATATAATATGGATGAAAAATTTACAAATAAACAAATAAGACAAATATTTACCACACAACATTCCATGAGTATGCGAGAGACGTAGTAACGGGAAGCTGTAGTTGCATACATGAGTTGAGATTTGTTGTGGAAAAATGGCAATATAAAATAAGAAAGAACAGAAGAGATACAGGTGAAGTAAATGAGTGAAATAGTTTAGAGCACTCATGGCAGACACAAATGCACTTGGAAAGCTGCAGGTGTATACACACGCTGAGTTGCTGATTGTCTATAGGTAGAATAATAACTTTTGCATGAGTATGGACATATTTTATTACATTCTTTTTTGAAGCTCTTTTGATACGAGGACTCTTGAAAATTCTAGAACAAAGCGTTAAGGAATTTGAGTTGATTTTATCTGGTAAATGTCAGTCTCTAACAGTTCAAGGAACTCCATCTGCCAGCGTTTGTTAACAGTGTGCAACACAGAAAATCTTTCACTGATATCATCATCATCAGAGTGTTCATGATGGATACCGCACTATCCTACACTGGGCTTCCTGAAGTTTTTGAATCAGAGGGCGTCAATGTCGTATTTGAAGGGGGTTGCTAAGTTGTCTGTGTTTTTCTTACACTGAAGCGCCAGAAACTGGTATAGGGATGCGTATTGAAATACAGAGATATGTAAACAGGCAGAAGACAGCGCAGCGGTCGGCAAAGAGTATTTGGCGCTGTTTTAAGATCGATTAATGCTGCTACAATGGCAGCTTATCAAGGTTTAGGTGAGTTTGAACGTGGTGTTATAGTCGGCGCACAAGCGATGGGACATAGGTAGCGATGAAGTGGGGATTTTCCTGTAAGAGCACTCGACGAGAGTACCGTGAATATCAGGAATGCGGTATACAATCAAATCTCCTACATCGCTGCGACCGGAAAAAGATCCTGCAAGATGGGACGAACGACGACTGAAGAGATTCGTTCAACGTGACAGACGTGCAACCCTTCGAAAATTGCTGCACATTTCAGTGCTGGGCCATCAACAAGTGTCAGCTTGCGAACCATTCAACGAAACATCATTGATATGGGCTTTTGGAGCCGCAGGCCCACTCGTGTACCCTTGATGACTGCACGACACAAAGCTTTACGCCTCGCCTGGACCATTCAACACCGACATTGGACTGTTGACTGGAAACATGTTGCCTTATCGGACGAGCCTCGTTTCAAATTTTATCGAGCAGATGGACGTATACGAGTATGGAGACAACCTCATGAATCTATGAACCCTGCATGTCAGCAGGGGACTGTTCAAGCTGGTGGAGGCTCTGTAACAGCGTGGGGCTTGTGCAGTTGGAGTGATTTGGGACCCCTGATACGTCTAAATAGGACTCTGAAAGGTGACACTCACATAACCATCCAGTCTGATCACTTGTATCCATTCATATCCATTGCGCATTCCGACGGACTTGGGCAACTCCAGCAGGACCACGCGACACCCCACACGTCCAGAATTGCTACTCTTCTGAGTTCAAACACTTCCGCTGGCCACCGAACTCCCCAGTCATGAATATTATTGAGCATCTGGGATGCCTCGCAAAGTGCTGTTCAGAAGAGATTTCCACCCCCTCCTACTCTTAAGGATTTATGGACTGCCCTGTAGGATTCTTGGTGTCAATTCCCTCCAGCACTACTTCAAACATTATTAGAGTCAATGCCACGTCGTGTTGCAGCAGTTCTGCGTGCTCGCCGGGGCCCAACACGATATTAGGGGGTGTACCTTTTTTTTTTTTTTTTTTGGCTCTTCAGCGTAGATATGAGCAACAACAGTAGTGTATGAGCCTGTGTATGCAGGACTTTTGGTGCCACCATCCAGTGGGTATATTCTTAGGAAAAAATTTGTTTGTTAGTTTATTTTCTGAATTGGACTTAATTTCTACGCCATAGGGGCTGGAAAAAGTTTCCAAATTTGTGTGACATTTCATCCAGGAACGGGAGACTGGGAAATTTTATTACTTCTTTATTATTTGTATGTTCCTTTTTTCATTCTATTACTTAGTATATCTCAAGTCAAAAATCGTGTTGCGCCAAAGTGTAATGTCTAGCACTTGAAAGGTGGCTACACTGAGCCACTGCGCCAGAGATTGCGCCAAAGAGTATTATTAAGCCGCCTCCACAGTGCTTGTGGAGAGCTCGTAATAGTCAGTGCCTGTTAAGAACTCTTAGTGGTCAGTGCTTGTCGAGAGCTAGTAGTAGTCAGTGCCTGTCGAGGACTCGGGGTAGTTTGTGCTGAGATGTTGTAGCAGAGAGTGTTTGTTGAGATGTGCTATTAGGCAGTGCTTGCTGAGATGTGATATTGGAGAGTTCTGGTTGAAATGTGATAGTAGAGAGTCGGTGTGACATATAATGTAAGGATTAGAGTGATTTTCATCAATATAAATGAGGTAATAAACTCCGTTTCTTTTTATTTCAGTATCCTAAATAATGCGTCATTACAGGTTCAGTCAACAAGCATCTGGCGTGTGTTCTTGTATTAGAGTTTAATTCTGCTTTCCTTACGCAATTGTAGTATTTGTAATTTTCTTTTATCACGTCAGTAAAATTGGTATTTAAAAATTCTTGTCTAGTTGAAGAAGAACCGTGCCAGATGTGCGTTGAGTCACACTCCCACATACAGAACAGTTATACTTGTGCTTTGGTTTAGTAGGTTTTATAGTTGCTGGGGACTTAATTAATTAATTGTGTTAACGAAAATTTTCATTTCATTCTTTGTTGTTGTTGTTTGCAGTCAGATTACGTAATAATTCTAGTCAGGGCCAACCGATTACGAGACAGCGTAATCGGACATAACAGCTACCAAAAATATTTGCATTTTATATAATTAAGCCCCCATGCACAGTCCAGTCTGCCTAACGCTGTTGACAAGTGGGATGCACTGAGTCTTTGTGAGGCCAATTGAGGATCTACTTGATCGAGAAGTAGAGGCTCAGGTCACGAAACCTGACAATGTGTGGGAGTGGGGTGTGCTGACCACATCCCCCTCCATATCCGCATCCGGTCATACAGAAGGGCTGAGGGTGACACGGCAGCCAGTCGTACCGTTAAGCCTTCGAGGCCTGTTCGGACGGTGTTTGAAGGGAGAGGAAAAGTTAATACTGATGGGCAATTTGGTAGCAGGAGGAGGAAGAGAAGAAAAAATGATGGGAAAGCATGGTCTGGTGAAAGAAATGAAAGAAAAACCCGTCTGGTAGAATTTATCAAACAATAATTTAATCATTGCTAACATCTGGCTTAAGAATCATGAAAGAATTTTGCATATATAGGTGGACCTGGAGGTTCTGCATGGTTTAGGGCCTGTTATAAAATAGTAAGACAGAGATTTCAGAACAAGATTTTAAACTGTAAGACTTTCTATTGGCAGATGTGGTCTCTGATCATAATCTGTCTATTATGAACTCTAAATTAAAACTAAAGTATTTGCAAAAATTTGGGAAATTAAGTAGATGGTTCTGTATAAGTTGAAAGAATTGGAGGTTTCTGAGTGTTTCAGAGAGAGTATTAGGATACAATTGACTGAAAAAGGGGAGAGGAATGCAGTAGAAGACGAATGGGTAACTTTGAAAGATGAAGTAGTGCAGGTGGCAGAGGCTGAAGCAGGTAAAAAGACAAGACCTGGTAGAAGTCCATGCATAACTTATGAGGTACTGAATTCAGTAGATGAAAGGGGGAAAAACAAAAATGCAACAAAAGAAGAAGACGAAAAGGAATGCAAACTTCTTAAAATCTTCTAAAAAGTGAGATCGACTGGCAGTGCGTAATGGCTGAGCAGAAATGGCTGGAGGACAAATTCAAGCACCTGTAACTAGGGGAAAGATAGATACAACCTATAGGCAAATTAAAGAGATCTTTGCAGAAAAGAGAAGCAGCTATATGAATATGAAGAACCCAGATGGAAAACCAGTACGAAGAAAACAAGGGAGATCACTTAAGTGAAAAGTGTTGTAGATTGGCAAGAGAGCCAACCCACTATGAGAGGAAGCCGAAAGGCACGCGTTTTATCTCACGCAGGCTGGCGTGAGGTCTGGAACAGGTTAAGGAAATGAGACTAGCAAAAAAAAAAGGACGTAGCTGTGGAATACTTAACTTTAATCCATAAATGGTGAACATCGCTCTTGACGGTACATGTTTTACAGCATCAATAGTAACTGGTAATGGCGCCTTGCTAGGTCGTAGCAAATGACGTAGCTGAAGGCTATGCTACCTATCGTCTCGGCAAATGAGAGCGTATTTTGTCAGTGAACCATCGCTAGCAAAGTCGGCTGTACAACTGGGGCGAGTGCTAGGAAGTCTCTCTAGACCTGCCGTGTGGTGGCGCTCGGTCTGCAATCACTGATAGTGGCGACACGCGGGTCCGACGTATACTAACGGACCGCGGCCGATTTAAAGGCTACCACCTAGCAAGTGTGGTGTCTGGCGGTGACACCACAAAAAGAATACATAGAGAGACTATACAAGAGGAATGAACTTGAAGACAATACTATAGGCCATTAATAGGAAGCAGACGAAGATAAGATAGGAGATTTGATACCGTTGAAACTGATACCCTTCTACTTTTAGTAATTGAAAGCTGTGTGCGTCCAAAACCTTTCGCTGGCATTGTGAAAGCATGTGCTTTTAAATTCCGATTACAATGTCTGATACAGAATCGCTTCTCTCCGAAAAGGCTCATTTAAGTGCTACGATAGAATTTCACCTTGGAAACGGATAACTTGACTCTGCTCTGTCTTCACTGCAAAAATCACGAGCTGAAATGAATCACTACACGGCAGTTTGCCTTTTCCTCTAATTTTTTGGCTCTTTTTTGCAAATTCAACTTTGGTTCCTTTTCTGAAAATATTGTTCAGTGTATGCAATAGTGCAAGACGTGACAGTCCAGATTTTGTCAAATCTATCTTTACATCTAAAAATGCTGATAAGCTTCAAGAAATATTTGTAAATGAATGGGAGGGGAGTCTGCAATTGTGTTTAATCCTGTTAATGCCATAAAAGAAACTTGAACTACCATGAAAGGTAACCTTTTTACGGTATTGTCATTTATCATAAAATTTACTTTTACTCACAGCGTTTATGTAAAATTTACCTCTGCTTTCCTAATGAAATACTATTAACAGTGGAGGGCGGAAACTAATTAGAATACTATATACATGACTGATAAGTACTGTAATACTTCGCGATTAGTGCTTGCAGTTAATAAAATTAGATACACGTTATCTTCTTTCAAAAATGCTGTCTGTCTATAAAATCATGTCCAAATCATATCCTATCTACAGTCCCATCAAGTAACATCTCACTTAAATTTCCTTTCTGTGCAGTACCTCCGCCATCCATGCTCACTCTGCCGTCTTGTAACACTCTCCCTCCCTCTGACCAACAACTGCTTTCAATTTCTTCTCTCGCCCTAGATCTATTCAATAATACAACGTCTTGTAGCCAAAGAATATGTCACCCATGTGTACAAGCATGCGAAGATGTTCGTAGGGTCAAAACTTCCAAACAACTGTGATTTCTCTTGATTTGTACATTTTACAACCATTTCTCCTAATGTAGATACCTTTCACCGTGAGAAGGATTTGACACAGCGCTGAAAGACCGAAGTCCAGACGATGGACTTGGAGAAGACGAAATTACTGATAATCTTGGGAGAGCCAGCCATGACAGAACTATTCCACCTGATGGGCAAGATATATGAGGCGGGGGAATATCTTCAGACGTCAAGAAGAATATAATAATTCCAATTCCAAGGAAAGCAGGTCGTCACAGGTGCGTATATGACCGGACTATCAGTTTAATAAGTCATGGTTGTAAAATGCTAACATGAATTCTTTACAGAAGATTGGAATAACTGGTTAACCGGTTGAAGCCAAACGCAGGGAGTATCACTTTGGGTTCCGGATAAAGGTAAGAGCACGCGAAGCAATTCTAATCCTATGACTTATCTCAGATGCTAGATCAAAGAGGTCAAACCTAGGTTATAGCATTTGTAGACCTGGAGAAAGCTTCTGACAGTGTTGATGGAATATACTCTTTGGAATTTTGTACATAGGGGAGCTAAAACATAGAGCGAGAAGTTTTCCGATGACATTGTAACTTTGTCAGAGATAGCAAACGGCCTGGAAGTGCAGCTGAACAGAATCAACATTGCCTTGAAAGGAGGTTGTAAGGTGAACGCCGACAAAATCAAAAGAAGGGTACTTAAATATAGTCGAATTACTAGATGCTGAGGGAATTAGTTCTAGCTGGTGCTCTTGCGCCTGCTAGTAGGTATATGGAATCGGAGGAGTGTCGAGTGGTTGGCTGCCTGCAAGCGTCTAAGAATCCGCCAAAGTTCTTCTCTGTGCAATTACAGTTTTATAAATCATGGGTGGTTGGAATCGATCATACTGTCGAATTGTGGGCCTTAGAGAAATTTTTTGCAGTTTTATTCATGTCAACATCACACCTTTCCGGGATAAAGGGACAGGATGGCGCGAAACGGGAAGGCTGAAAAAGGATAAGAATTCTTTGCTAACCCTGATAGCGTTCAAATTTCGTGGAATGGTTCTGAAGTGCCTCTAACAGATCCACACTGTACACTTACGTAAAAGTTGCCGTCGCACTGCACTCCAAAGGGCCGCGACCACATCCGTTGTAGAAGCTGGCCCACATTGTCGACAGAGAAGGGGTGAATCGTCCTCGGGGTGTGTAAAAGGTTATCATCAACGTCGTACTTTGGTTATCGCACTGCGAACTGTCGTTTTTGGTCATGGAATGATGGGAATCAATCCTCCAAGGAAAGGGGTGGTTTTATTGACGCCCTTTATGCTGCCCACGGTGTGTTTTAAATGCTTTTCTCGGCCCTTCATAAGAAAACCGCCTGACTTATACTATAGGCATCGCGGTTATGACCTCCATAGCAGAGGCGTGAAAAGAAGGGTTGAAATGTGGGTAAAAGGGGTGTCATCAGCTTGCTATCGTGTGTCGCGTCTACAATGGGGTGGGCAGAGTTGCGGTGAAGTTTGTTGTCTGTGTGACGTCATTAATCAACCTTATTGCTGAACTGAATTTCTAAGCTCTGAAATTTTTTATGCATGTGTCAAAACCTTAACCTTTGAAACATTGTCGAGTCCGACGGTGATGCCACAGGGCATCCTGCCTTTCTACCATTACACATGGAGGTTGTAGGCAACATTGAGCCAAAGTTCAAACTTCTATGTCACATTGGGAAACAATTACTGACTTTCGAACAAGTGTTCCTTTAATTGTCCTGCACAGTGCAGAACAGAAGGGACCAGATTATTTCGAGGAGGCAATGATTTACAGGTTGTAAAATTTCTTGAAAATTCGTGATTCTACACAGCTGTAATAAAAAATTTAATACCGAGCGAGGTGGCGCAGTGGTTAGCACGATGGACTCGCATTCTGGAGAACTGTGGTTCAAACGCGTATCCGGCCATCCAATTTTATGTTTTCCGTGATATCCCTACATCGCTCAAGGCACATGCCGGGATGATTCCTTTGAAAGGGCACGGCCTATATCCGTCCCCATCCTTGACACAATGTGAGCTTGTGCACCGTCTCTGATGACCTCGATGTCGACGGGACGTTCTTCCTTCCTTTCCTTTTAGTCAGTTTATTCCTCCACAATTTTCAGTCACAGACAGGCCATCTTCAGGTGTGTTGTGAGATCGTAATCAGATATGTGACAACTCATAACCAGTATCAACCATAAGTGGTCCTAATTTACAGTTGAATAGAAATGATGTTTTGTAATATAAAGCTTCATAGTGGTTATGAGTTGACACACGTCTGATTACCATGTCACAGTACATCTGAAGATGTCTGTCTATAACAGACTGGTTGTGTAATAAATTGCTAAACTTAGCTGTGTGCTACCATGATTTTTAAAGGGACAGCGTGATAGGATATGCGTTAAGACATCAGCAAATACGTTCCATAGTACAGAAATGATACTACGGGGAGCCTTAGAAGGCAAAAACTATGAGAAAACAGAGGTAATTAAATCCAAAAAAATAAGTGTCGATATTGAATTTATGTGGTAATCGGAGATGAAATGACTGGTGCAGGAGAGAAAATCTGACAACTCAGAAGAGGATCTGTCCAAACAGAAAAAGAAGTGTTCATTAATCAGCGGTGAATCATTACCCAACATTTCCATGTCTGAACTAGGGCGGTGTGTATCCCCATTGTGACCGCTGTGGGAAACGCCTCTCTTAAGAGTGAGAGTTAAAGACGGAGCTGGAAACACGCGTAGAACATCAGAAATTCCGGCCGAAGGTGGCACAGAAGGTTCTCTCCGTGTAGGACGGGACCGCCAGAAGGGGCGTTTAGGCGCGCCCCCGCGAGGTGACGAAGATGGAGCGGCACTCGATAATGGCGGCGGCGGCGGCTGATTTAGGCGGTCGAGGAGCCTGTAATTTGAGCCGTAATGGATGGCTGGCTGCGTCTGCGGAAGGACCGCGCCGTCCTTGCCGCACTTTGCGCCGTAAATTCCCGGGCGGCCGCACCGCAGCGCAGAGCACCGCAGCGCGCCTCGCTGCCTTTATTAATATTCAGGCGGGCTGGAGCGGCGCCTCCTGCGCGACATAATGTGCGCTGCCTTAGGACTGCCGCCGCCGGCTGCCACCTGCGCATGCCCAACAATGGCCGTGTTTATACGGCACCGAGTGCGCCTTCAGCGAGCGCCGCTACCTGTGAAGCCCTGCGCTTGTTGTCGAGTCCCTTCTTGGACAGTTTGACGTGGGTTCAAACGAGGGTCGAAACGCCGCATGCTAAAGAAAAGGATGAGAGAGTATAAGAGAGGAGAGGCGAAGGAAGAGGTGGACGTGAGTGGGATGATGAAGAGGGACCAAAAATGAGGGAAGTTTGAAGAAGAAAGCAGTGAGACTATGGAAGTAAGGTAGGGTGGAAACTGGCAGGAAGTGAGGTAAGGTAAGAAGAACTAGAGAGAGAGAGAAATAGAGAAAGAGGGCAGACTACAGGATAAGTGAAGTTAGGATGGAGAGTTTGGAAATAAATACGATGTGGCATAGAAAGAGAGGGAGAGAGAGAAGGGGTGGAGGGTGTTGAGAAAGAAAGAGAGAGTAGGAGTGAAGAACAGAGGGAGAGAAAGTGAGGAAGGATTAAAAGGGTGGAAGTAAGTAAGAAAGTGCAGGAAGTAGAAAATGAACAGTGGAAAAGAGTTAAAGGACAAGGATAAAGAGCTAAAGAAATCAGAAACGCATTCCAGACCAGGTGCATGCTTGGGACTAATGTTGAGAGCAGACAGTTATTTTGTAACAAAAAGAGAAAAAAAAGAAAATCTAAGTAAGCACTTAAAAGGTAATGGTCAGCTATGTTTGGCAGGAAAGGAAAGACTGATTCCAAACTGAGTTCAGCTGGAAGAGTCCAAAGGAAGAGAAGTCCAGCCACGAATGAAGGTAACTTACAAAACCATCGTTCGACGATACTTGAGCATTGTTTCTCATTTGGGATCTTGCTCCAGTATAACTGACACAGGAAATGAAGAAGATCCTAAGAAAAGTAGCGTGTTTTATGAAGGATTCGTTCAGAAAGTTTGAGAATATCAAGAGACACTCCTCCGACTCTAATGGCAGATGCTACAACAGAGCCATTGTGCATCGCAATGTGTCCTACTGCTAAAATTCCAAGATTAAAATTTCAAGACTGTTCTTTCCCAGGAAAGTCAGCTTCCTACATACATCTCAAGAAAAGGCCATGAAGGTTAAAATTATATTCGGCTTTAAATGGAGGCTTATTATCGCCACATGTCAAGACAGAGGGATACCAAAAGAAGAAGATGCCTTCTGCGCATACATAACATAACTAGTGAGGTCTTAATGTCAAACATCCGTCGTTTTACTGCTAATATGGACCAATGTTGGTAGCTCAGGCTGCAGCGTTAGCATCTGCCCCAGGTGACACGTCTACAAGCTGTTGCGACTTCCCCTGATGTGGACATACTACTAACAGGGGTTCTTAGAGTGTACAGTCCGCCACTGGAACAGGGAAGATAGGAGTGACACTGGCATACGGATCATCAATCTCCACACACAGTAAGATGGTCTGCAGAGTACGGATGTAGATACAGAGTACGTGGCCCTCCTCCCCGTAATGCTGGCCTCCAAAAAATTTTGTTTTGTGGAGGTATGGGCAGTTCTCTCTTTCTTGTTGGAAGTATGTCTGACGAAAATATAGCAGTAGTGTTACTACGAAAGTATTCGTAGTGACAGTCCATTTCTACTACTGCACTGAGTCTGTGTTGTAGCAAGTTCCACCTCGCTTGAGTAACTCTGTGGCAGTAGACCAGCTGTATCGACGGAAGCGAAAAACCAGGAGTATCTTCGTCGTGTTAGCGAAATGAACCTGCAGAAATGTTTGGAGTAATGGATGAAAATGAAAGGACAAATACTTCTTTTAAAAAATGCATATCACTGTGCTGTCTGTAATGCCATCATCAATGGCATCTGTACAGCATACAAAAGTATATTGTATAGATGCTGTTGATGATGATGGTTCAGAACAGAAACCGATAGCTAAATAAAATAACGTTTTAGCAACAGCACAGTGTTATGCATTTTTAAAAATTTGTACAAGCTGTTGACCATCGCCTAGAAAAGATGTTCAGAAAAATACTTCCTTAGCAACAGTACTTTGGGCTTTGTAAAATTAAACTAAACTCCGTCCGAACAGGCCTTGGAAGGCCCGACGGCCGACCGGCCATCGTGTCATCCTCAGCCCACAGGTGTCACTGGTTGCGGATTGGAGGGGCATGTGGTCAGCACACCGTATGTCAGTTTACGAGACAGGAGCCGCTACTTCTCAATCAAGTAGCTCCTCAGTTTGCCTCACAAGCGCTGAGTGTACTCCGCTTGCCAACAGCGCTCGGCAGACTGGATGGTCACCCATCCTAGTGCTAGCCCATCCCGACAGGAGATCTGACGGGAACCGGTGTTACCACTGCGACAATGCTGTTGGCCTTCGGGATTTGTATGTGTACTAATCTACCTACTCGCTTTATAAGGGGTGTTCAAACAGAAATGAGCTGGAAGCCGTGAAATGAAAACCACTGAAGGGATCGTAATACCATTGCCTATAGAACAAGTGTTGACGCTATAAGAACGTTGAGGACCAAAACACTCTACTAGAAGGACATGGGCTCACACCCACGTAACGACAAAGGGAGCATGTCCACTGCACTTAGTAGTGCTGAGAAATGGAAGCTTCAAAACCTGAACAAAGAAGTATAGTGCATTTCCTTACACTGGGAGGAGTGCGGGGCACGGAAATTGATCGAAGAATGGCACAACTGTATGGAGAGCATTACATGGCCATTGTAATTTCGGCACTCAATTTATTGTAACCAGGCGAAAATACTTTCGGCCGGCCACAACTGTGGGCTCTTTGATTGCTCTGGGAAGACTTAGTTCACTTTATTCTATTAATAAATAAAAGATTTACTTAACTTCAACACACTTATTTGCTACAGGAGTACTGGAAAATTAACAACTGTCGTTGACAAGCAAAGTGGTCACTTGGTGCACTAATTAACGAACTATTCTCATGAGGTAAATGTTCAACGTTTACAGCAATGCAAGCTCACCTGAAACTTTAACTACTCGTCGGCCATAGACGATGATGCAGAGTGCTTTAGCTGAGGTCTCGAACCAGGCTGAACTCTTGCATGCTAAGCACAATATTGACCTCATTGTGATGTCAGAGTGAAGTGTGGTCCCCTGGAGCACCTCCCATACGTCTTTGCGGCTTGCAACGAGCCCTAGCTAATGACTGCGGTATAGAATCGCGTTGTCTCCTTTGCTGCGCCACCACGAAGTCTGGACGTTGTCACACGATCCGACCTCTGGGGCAATGGCTGCCACTATAACTCGCGGGTTTTCAATAACGAGGCCATCCATATGCTGGGGAAAAGTATTGGTAATGTGGCGAGGCGTTCCAGATCGTGTGGCTTTAGCCACTGACATCCGTCCCTGCTTCAATTACTTGTGCCACTCCTTGATCCAGAGATGAGTCGGAGGCTGCAAAATGAAAATGGCTGAAGGGATTGTAACGTCGTTGCCAACGGAACAAGAGTTGACATGCAGTGTTCTCCGTGCACTTATACCATTCTTCGATGAATTTTCATTCCCCACAGTCCTTCTGTAGTAAGGAAACGCACTACATCTCTTTGTTCTGATACTGAAGCCTCCGTTTCTCCGTTTTGAGCACTATGCAGTGCAGTGGACGGTGAGGCGTGCATGTATCCACTCCGTCGTCAAGTGTGTGAGAAACCAAGTCCTGCTAGTGGAAACGAATCGTCCAGTACTCATCACTCACTTAGTACTTCCGGCGTGCTTTCCTTCAACTTATAGCGCTAGGCTCAGTAATCATAAAATACAGAAACTGCGATTAAAATTGAGCATTTCGAAAGTTTAATATTAAACTTCTAAACTCGGGTTTGTAAGTGTCTGGTTGGTGTCTGCGAATGGTGTAAAACTTATTTTCATATGAAATTTATGTAAAATTTTGTGCAGGGAAACAGGACTATGTGAAAGGAAATATGTGGAACGGAAATATGTGGAGCTCACGCAACTCGATGCGAAATCCAGACTAGCCGGTCCATCGAACAATTCGAGAGAATTTTTCAGTGAAATTTACGTATGCCACCTGAATCCAAAGCAAAATGGTTCAGATTAAAATGTTTGCCCTGAACATTGCTGATTTTTATCTTTAGTCTACTAAATAACCACTATAACGGAACTGTTATTGTAATTACAAAGAAAATGGACTTAAAAATGAACGCATCTTACTTTCTGATCAAATTCCTCGAAAATTCACGAGATACCACTTTACTGAAATCTTTTACTGATATTAAGCCCGATACTGATAGTTTCACCAAAACACTGACGATCACTCTGCCTCACAACGGACATGAGCTGTGACGGTAATGAAATCTGTTGGCTTACCCGTGCGCAAGGAACGCCCGTCTGCTCTGCAACCTACCACTATTAGAATAATTATGTAGCTGTACAGAATAAAATTTCCATTGGCATGTCTGTGATGGGCAATTCAAGACGGGATCTTGTCAGTTTTCATAAAATGCCTCTCAGTAAGCAACACGCGATGTGTAATCCGAGTATGCAAACACAGCCCTGAAAGTAAAGAACGAGAAATGGGAAATTAAACTTGACGACTGACTAATAAATGAGAACAAAGAATGCAAGTATAACCATGCTTCATTAAGCCACAAAAACAATACACCTTTTCACAAAATTCTCAAACATAGGAAAGTTTGCAAAAATATTTCTTGGTAACTCTTGTGTACAACGGCTTTCCTTGAGACTTGTTTCAACTATCAGACCAATCCATGTGGTTTACTACAAAATTTCTGTACCAAAGTTTAACCACACTCATTCTGTGTTAGCTCAATAAATTGGCTTTGTCGTTCTTGCATTCACATCATTTCATTTCCTCAAGGGTTTTCCTCAAAACATACACTACTGGCCATTAAAATTGCTACACCTCGAAGATGACGTGCTACGGACGCGAAATTTAACCGACAGGAAAAGAATGCTGTGATATGCAAATGATTAGCTTTTCAGACCATTTACACAAGGCTGGAGTCGGTGGCGACACCTACAACGTGCTGACATGAGGAAAGTTTCTAACCGATTTGTCATACACAAACAGCAGTTGACCGGCGTTGCCTGGTGAAACATTGTTGTGATGCCTCGTGTAAGGAGGAGAAATGCGTACCATCACGTTTCCGACTTTGATAAAGGTCGGATTATAGCCTATCGCGATTGCGGTTTATCGAATCGCGACATTGGTGTTCGCGTTGGTCGAGATCCAATGACTGTTAGCAGAATATGGAATCGGTGGGTTCAGGAGGGTAATACGGAACGCCGTGCTGGATTCCAACGGCCTCGTATCACTAGCAGTCGAGATGACAGGCATCTTATCCGCATGGCTGTAACGGATTGTGCATCCACGTCTCGATCCCTGAGTCAACAGATGGGGACGTTTGCAAGACAACAACCATCTGCACAAACAGTTCGACGACGTTTGCAGCAGCATGGACTATCAACTCTGAGACCATGGCTGCGGTTACCCTTGGCGCTGCATCACAGACAGGAGCGCCTGCGATGGTGTACTCAACGACGAACCTGGGTTCACGAATGGCAAAACGTCATTTTTTCGGATGAATCCAGGTTCTGTTTCCAGCATTATGATGGTGGCATCCATGTTTGACGACATCGCGGTGAACGCACATTGGAAGCGTGTATTCGTCATCGCCATACTGGCGTATCACCCGGCGTGATGGTATGGGGTGCCATTGGTTACATGTCTCGGTCATCTCTTGTTCGCATTGACTGCACTTTGAACAGTGGACGTTACATTTCAGATGTGTTACGACCCGTGGCTCTACCCTTCAATCGATCCCTGCGAAACTCTACATTTCAGCAGGATAATACACGACCGCATGTTGCAGGCCCTGTACGGGCCTTACTGGATACAGAAAATGTTCGACTGCCGCCCTGGCCAACACATTCTCCAGATCTCTCACCAATTGAAAACGTCTGGTCAATGGTGGCCGAGCAACTGGCTCGTCACAATACGCCAGTCACTACTCTTGATGAACTGTGGTATCGTGTTGAAGCTGCATGGGTAGTTGTACCTGTACACGCCACCCAAGCTGTGTTTGACTCAATGCCCAGGCGTATCAAGGCCGTTATTACGGCCAGAGGTGGTTGTTCTGGGTACTGATATCTCAGGATCTATGCACCCAAACTGCGTGAAAATGTAATCACATGTCAGTTCTAGTAAAACATATTTGTCCAATGTATACCCGTTTATCATCATTTCTTCTTGGTGTAGCAATTTTAATGGCCAGTAGTGTATTATTACAACATCTTTTTTTAAATAATGCTGCCTCCATTAAAAGTCAGGCCGGCTTCTATCCTCTTCAAACCAGCCAACCAAAGTACATAGCCAGACTGTGTAACACACACTACTGGTGTTCTCTTCAGAAGAAGTAACCTCTCTGACCAACATCGGTGGACTCAACAACAGACTTATAAAAAATATGGTTATATCGATATTAGCGAGGTTGAGTACATTTGTCAAAATCACAACATCCTTTACATTTATGGTAAAAAACAGCCGAAAATCGTCATGGCAAACACGAGAGTCCCTTTAAATTGGCCGGCCACGGGGACCGAGCGGCTCTAGGCGCTTTAGTCCGGAACCGCGCGACTGCTACGGTCGCAAGTTCGAATCCTGGCTCGGGTGTGGATGTGTGTGATGTCCTTAGGTTAGTTAGGCTTAAGTAGTTCTAAGTTCTAGGGGATTGATGACCTCAGATGTTAAGTCCCATAGTGCTCAGGGCCATTTGAAACCTTTAAATTATTACCATGTTGGTTAGTTCTTTCACACAGCAGATATAGGAGAGTCCTGCGTATTCGTTGCTGTAGCACTGAAACTGTGCCTTTTTAGACTTGGGTTCCAACCCACAACAGTCGCTAATGAGGTCTCAGAACAAACCGTCGGAGCGTGTAACGGGAATACACTTACTAAGGGGTGAAATAGAACAACTGAAGGGATCATAATGCCTCTTCCACTCCTTTGTCTGATCCATGCGTTTACGGAACTTAAGTCCAAAGAGAGGCGGGGCTCCACCCTGGTGGAACCAGGCAAAATTTCCATGAACACTGGGGCAACCATTGCACCGACGTACAAGCTGGACGTACCGGTTTGGTAGAACACCGTGTCCTGCTGCCTGAAGAAGTCACTACCTGTCTAGTACACATCGTCGTCCGGCAAGAATCGACGACTCGGCAATGTCTTTTTTAAGGGACTGAAGGCATGGTAATCACATGGGGAGAGATCAGGACTGTAGGGCGGGTGCTCAACTGTCTCCCACTTCAGTAGGCCTAACTCCTGCAAGACTGACCTGCCAGATCGACCGGTGTTTGGCATCGAATCACGACCAGCACCGAACTTCATGCACCATTCTGCGACGGTGGTTTTCGATAGACATGCTGCATCGTACACATTCTTCATTGTTCCGATGGGTGTCTACCGGTGCTTGACATCGGCAGCTAAGAAAAGAGTAATAGCACGTTGGTTATGTTCAGACGCTTTTGGTAATAACGTCACCATAGTTCACTTTTCCGCTTTTACTGCACACGCCGAAAGACAAGAGTGCCATACTAATCCCTTGCTTACATGGTGGTGCTTACAACCCCCCGCTTCAGTCCCGTTACGTTGCGTGTACGCTACACCAACAGTCTCAAACGGAAACCTTTTGATCGCCCCTTATATACTATTCTCGAGCCTTTTCTAGTAAGTATTTCTATTGACTTTGCTGACTTCTCCTAACCAGTACCTCATCCTTAACAGCACATGAGCTGTCATAGTCCTATTATTAAGTAGTCCGCAGCTCGTGGTCGTGCGGTAGCGTTTCGCTTCCCACGCCCGGGTTCCCGGGTTCGATTCCCGGCGGGGTCAGGGATTTTCTCTGCCTCGTGATGACTGGGTGTTGTGTGATGTCCTTAGGTTAGTTAGGTTTAAGTAGTTCTAAGTTCTAGGGGACCACAGTCTGCTTTCGGCTGCGGTGGGGCGAGGACGTCCGCTGCGCCCCTCCGTGCGCGACCGTGAGCGCTTGCTTGTGTTTACCTTCTCGCGGCGCGAGTTGTATTTGTTCTAAGTTCAGTGCGACTATGGCACACAAATGGCGCCACGATACGATCAAAATTACTTTCCAACCAGATCACGCGCGTCCTCGAGCCTATGAAATAGAACAGTTCATACGCGACGATCTACGTTTAGATCCGGCGACTGTCGTCGGAATACATTTTTCTACAACGGCGAGCGTGGTTTATGTTAAAATGACCAGTGCAGAGGTCTGCGCGACAGTGGTGTCTAAATACTCGAACTCACTCAGATTCAAACATTCTGACGGGCATATCGGAGCAGTGACGGTGGATCATGCAGGCATGGGCCTAAGGACTGTACGGGTTTTTGAGCTCCCCTTCGAGGTCCCTGAGGAAGTTGTCAAGGACGTCTTCCGGCCATATGGCAATGTTATCAGCCTCGATGCAGAAAAGTGGCAAACTTTCTCGACGTATAAGGTCTACAATGGTGTGCGCCAAATTAAACTCGAGCTCAAGAAACATGTGCCGTCCAATTTGAACATCGGTGGCTGTCGTGCAATCATCATGTACGACGATCAACCGCGTACCTGTTCCGGATGTGGGCAGGAAGGCCATGTTCGATCGAGCTGCTTAAAACGTAGAATTACGCAGATACCAGTGGGAGACTCCGTTTCCCCGACGGGGACGACAATCCTGCCCCTCACGTACGCTCAGACGACGATGCGCACCATAGTTGAGGACGAAACGGGCGATCAGACGCATCCATCGACGTCAGCAGTACCAAGGGAGGAAAGGAAGGACCCTCGGTGCCAACTCATATGTCCTCCCCTCCACAGCAACAACAGCAGCAACAGTCCCACGGACTCCAGACGCAACATAACATTCAGAACGCGATGGACGTGGAAGCGAACATTGTCCCGACCGCGGCTTTCCTAGCGGCAGGTGATACGACGCTGGATTGCCTCCCACATTCGGATACGGATGTCCACGTTCGAAAGCAACGTTCGCCTCGACGACGCAAGCGACGTCGGCGGACCCCTTCTGACGATTGCCTCCTACTCACGGCCGGTGAAGAAGGTGACATCTCATCAGACGGCATGGATGCTGCGCCTGGTCAGGATCTAAATGTGTAGACGGTTCACTTACCCATACTACGAGTGCCCAGTTACTTCTTGCACCACAGACGCAGAAGGTCGCGTCGATGGATGGCGCTCCGTCTACCTCTACCAAAGACGACGTAGGTGAGAGAGATTTAGGTGCCGATCAGCTACACAGCATCGTGTTGCACACACTGTGGTCGGACGATGTTGAGGAACTTCCCGAAGAGGGCACGGGTGACAGGGGAGGGGGTGGCGTTGGGGATGCCATTCCTAGCGTGAAAGACTCATAATTTGTAACGGGTTTGGTGGGTCCGACATCTCTTGCGGTTAGCTTTGATTGCCATGGCGTCTACCCTACGTGAAGAGGCTAGGCAGCACACCTTTCGCCTTGCCACAATCAATATCAACACGATAAGGGCACCACACAAACTGACAATGCTACAATGCATGCTTGATGCGACGGACATCGACGTGGCCCTCTTACAGGAAGTATGTGTTGCTAGTTTCCCTGACTTCTACGGATATACCGCCCACATCTCCCATGCCTCTTCTACCGATTGTGGTGTGGCTGTTCTGCTACGGGACGGTTTGGTGGCTATGGACGTACTGTACTTACCGAGTGCAAGAGCCATGGCAGTAACTGTCAACGGTGTACGACTCATCAATGTATATGCCCCTTCAGGATCAGGGAGACGGAGAGATCGGGCCCGCTTTTTTTCGGAAGATATTACGCGTCTATTTATGGGCCGCGTAGACGATATGGTGATCGGAGGAGATTTTAACTGCACATTATCTCCGTCTGATCAGCAGCCACATCACGTGCCGCGTGCGGAATTGGAAATGCTAGTGCGTGACCTCCACCTGATCAACACGTGGCGCCACATCCATGGCCCAGCTCCTGGTTACACCCATTATACAAGTCATTCATCGAGTCGGGTAGACAGGATTTGCGTCACACGCACCCTTTCGACGGCGACGAGAGGAGCAGAGCTCTGGCCCACTGCATTCGCCGACCACACAGCCTATATTTGCACCATTGCCCTCCAACCTGCACGTGTGTGGCGCAGTAGGCCCCCCTGGAAACTGAACGTCGCCCACCTGGACGAGCCGGTATGTAAAGGTGCTACCGAAGAGTCGTGGAAAGCGTCCTTACAGCGTCGTGGTCGTTACCGATCGACCCTCAGTTGGTGGATTGAATGTGCGAAGCCTGCTCTTAGGCGCACCTTCATGGCTTACGGCCGGGAAGCGGCGGCATGGAGGAGGAGCACGGAAAACTTTTATTACACCGTCCTACGGGAATGTCTTGCTATGGAGCCCTCACCTGACAGGCAGATCATAGTCAACAGCGCGAAAGTGCAGCTCGTCTCCTCAGCACGCCGTCATTTACAGGGCGCTGTTACGCGGTCGCGTGCTCCAGACATGATACAATCAGAAAGGTCATCTATGCACCACGTGCTCCTAGAACGCAGGAGGCGCCGTAGGGCACTGGTAACCGACATGATAATGGACGACGGACGACATGTGGCAGAACAAGCAGATATAGCAGCAGCCTTCTATGGGCATTACGCTCAACTTTATTCAGCAGTGCTCCCTGATATGGCGACGGTAGACACCGTTTCAGCACATGTCCACGGTACAGTTCCACCAGACATGGTACTGACTTTACTGGGAGAAGTGACAGAAGAGGAAGTGCTCGACGCCATTGGTAAAGGTGCTCCCCATAAGTCACGAGGAATCGATGGATTACCATTAGTGTTCTATCGAACATTTAAACAACTGTTGGTACCGTGTTGGGTTGAAATTTGTCAGGAATTGATGACCCCGGGTATACCGTTGACTGCACCGTTCTTGGAAGGACTGATTGTTCCCATCCATAAGCCGAAGGGACGGAATCATGTCCGCGATTATCGCCCCTTAACGTTATTGAACAGCGACTTCAAGATCTTTTCGAGGCTGCTATCAGAACGTCTTCGCGGCACACTATTGCACGTCCTGTCCAGCGATCAGATGTCCTTGGGGGGACCCAACAACATCCGAACTGCGTTATGTCGTTACAGAGATCTCATGTCCGTTGCATGGGTGAGACGTTTGCCGGCAGCCCTGGCGTCTATCGACTTTAGCCAGGCTTTTGACCGTGTGGGTCACACTTTCCTCACGGCCGTTCTACGGCGCATGGAATACCCCGACCCCTTTATCACAGTGCTGACACGCCTTCTGCATGGGGCTACTTCTCGAGTTCTTGTTAATGGAAGACTGACGGCACCCATGCCGATCCGCCGATCAGTACGACAGAGATGTCCATTATCAACATTGTTATTTGCATTGGCCTTAGAACCCTTGTTGTGTGGTCTCCGAGACAGGCTCACTGGGATACAGTTCGGCGGCTCCATCTATCGCTGCACAGCATATGCGGATGATTTGATGATCGTCATACGAGGAGCTGACGATATGGCCGCGGCGTTGGACTGGATTGCAACCTACGATACAGCTTCTGGTAGCCAAATCAACGTTGACAAGTCTGTCGCCTTGAGCATCGGGATTGGGCTACCGCAGGAACACATTGCCCGCTTACGCTTCAGTGATACTGTCCGCTGCTTGGGCTTAGATTTCGTGAACGACATGCGACGCGCGACGACGCTCAATTATCGACGCCTTCTTAACCAAATTAGGGCCGGAATTGCAAATCAGCGCTTGCGATCCCTCAACATCGTTCAGCGGGCGTATTATGCCAATGTATACCTTGCGTCCCGCATACCGCATGTTGCCCAAACGCTACCCATTCCGAAACCCTTGGCTCGTAGCATTATGGTAGCGCTGGGGTACTTCGTCACCGCTGGTATGATACTGAAGATCAGATACGTATCTCTTACCCTCCCCAAGTAAAAAGGTGGTCTTGGCGTAGTTAACGTCCAGGATAGGGCCATTGCCCTCTATGTTAGCTCACATTTATGTCTGCTGCCCCGTTATCCTACGAGCCTCACGAGTCTGCTTCTGACGGCGCTACGGCCTGCTTCACTAAGAGCGCCGGTGCCACTACAGAACATCCCAGCGCCCCTCTTTTATATAGGACGTTTCTATTTAGAACAAAGTTATTGCAGTGTAGCGCTCACGACACCACAAATGGCCACAACTCGACGCCTATATCATGACATGTTACAACACCGCCCCCTAAATGTGGTCGAACTAAAATATCCTGACGTACGGTGGCGCGTGGTGTGGAAGACTGTACACGATGCCATGCTTGATTCCGATGTTGTTTCCCAATGGTACGTAGTCGTTAATGGGAAGCTGGTGACGCAAGAACGTCTCTATAATATCCACATGGCAGAATCTCCCAATTGTGTGGGTTGTAATACAGTAGATTCTGACGAGCACCACCTCAGCTGTGGAGAGGCGGAACCAGTTTGGCACCTAGTGCGGCAGATGCTGGCTTATCTCTTGCGAGTTAGGCCGGAGCATATATCTGCACGCACGTTATTGTTTCCGGATGAGACATTTTACCCCAAGACTCGAACCAACTCCGTCACCTGGATACGTGGACATACGGTCCATTACCTCTGTCGTGACGGACACAAGAATTTCCTTGATTTCTGGCTCTATTTTTCTTTTTCTTTTTTTTAAAAAAATCTTTATTTATTAAAACCCAATATCATACATAATTAACCCACCACCTGAAATCATTAGTGGGTCGAACTTAGCTACAAATTACATTTCAGCAGCATTTACTTTATCTGTTATATTCTACTGTTAGTATTAGCTACAGGAAGTTAGTTCAATCTACGGGTATCTACATTATCTACAGGTATCTATGTGGATTACTGTTAGGCAATCATACTATCAACTCTAATCTACTTTACTACTAATATCTACATCCTGCAGCGTTACAGGTGTGCCAGTATGTAATATAAACCTACTATTTTGTGGCCATGCCCACCGAGCTAACCCCAGTGGGCGTGCCCCTGGCACTGGGCTGGCCTTTCAACAATCGCTGCAGGTCTAAGAAAAAATTTCATACAATCTACTTCTACAACAATAGTAACAATTATTATGAGTCATTATTGGTGTGCTGTAGTCTTAGCCGGTATGGTCGCACCCTCCCCCTAATCCTGGATGCGTCGGATCCCGATCGTCGTTGACGGTCGGCCAGTACGCACCCTGGCGGAATGGGATGATGCGTTATGCCTAGAAAATTTTGGATCCTATCTACTCAATCTCCCTTCTATATTCCCTTAGGATCTTGGCGGATACCTCGCTAGCCAGTTTATCAATAATGGTGAAGGTGGTAGCGTCCCTAATGAGATGAAAAGTGTCTGTATTAGGCAATGAGTTTCGTAAGTCCATTGCAACGTCGTCGAAAAGCGGACACTCGTAGACCACATGATCCGGTGTGCCCAGTTCGGCACCACAGTCACACGACGGTGTCGCTTTTTTCCCGAACCGGCAAAGTTATGCCGGGTACGGGCCATGCCCAGTGAGGAAGTGCAGCAGTCCCTTACTTGGCTGGAAGTGTTTCATCTCTAGTCTTTCCTGTACGTTTGGTAATAGTTGGTGCGTTCTTCTTCCGGTCTCTTCCCCATCCCAAATTTCCTGCCAAAGTTCCATTCCCCTTCTTTTAATTGTAATTTTGTCCCCCACTCTGACCCCCATTATATCCATAGTTTTTTCAATTTTCCCCTTTTTTACCCAATACCATGCAGCCTGCTCCCTGATTTTTACATCAAGGGGGCATAGACCCATGAGTATTAGTAATGCTCCCCCTGATGACGTTCTATATGCCCCCACTGATCGAAGTATCATGTTCCGCTGCACTCTCCGCACGGCCACGGCAGGAACGACCCTCGTGAGCCTGTGGGCCCTGACCCCGGACCCGTAGCCCACGATGGAAACTAGAATGGTATTATGATACAACTTGATGAGATTTGGTGGAAGATGAAATCGTCTATGGCCGATGTTGATGAGATTATTTAACACTTCTAATGCCCTAAGTGTAGTTGCCTCGATATGCCTGGCAAAACTCCATTTTTCATCTAATATTACCCCTAAGTATCTAGCTTCTCGACGACGTATAACTGGCGTGCCATCCATCCTAACTGTAGGGTTTCTGACCAATTGGCCCTTTAAGAGTAGATAAGTGGATTTGTTCGGTGCTATTTTTTGCTTAGTTCTATGGCACCATTGTGAGAGTAATGTCATGGCTCTCTCAATCTTCGGTTCCAGTTCCTCTCGGCTCCGACCGCCAACCAACAGGAGGAGGTCATCAGCGTAAGCTATCACCTCTACCACATCTGCACAGCTCTCCAAGGTCTCAAGGAGAGGCTCCAT
Organism: Schistocerca piceifrons; assembly: GCF_021461385.2. Taxonomy (NCBI): domain Eukaryota; kingdom Metazoa; phylum Arthropoda; class Insecta; order Orthoptera; family Acrididae; genus Schistocerca; species Schistocerca piceifrons. The sequence goes on along the minus strand of NC_060139.1, from coordinate 772,721,482 downwards.
ATTGATATCCCAAAAGAGTGGCCCCAGGACAGAGCCCTGTGGACACCCCTTTGTTATCTTCTTGCCCACTCTTCCGCTAGGGGATGATAGCCAAACCTCCCTGTCCACGCAATAGCTCCTAAGACAGCCATATAGCGGCCCTGGGCACTCCTTCTCTCGCAAGCGAGAGAAAAGCGAAGGCCACCACAGGTTGTCAAAGGCGCCACTGATGTCCACCATGATGCCAACTATGTACTTATGTGTGGACGACCCGCAGACCTCAGCCGCCATGGCGATTGCATCAGACGCAGAACGCCTCGGCCTAAAGCCGAACTGCCTGCTGCTCATTCCACAAAGCACTCGGTGTGCCATCAGCCTGTCAGCCAGCAGCCTCTCCAGCAATTTTCCCAACAGATCCAACAGACAAATGGGTCTGTAGGACTTGACCTCTTTTGGATCCTTATCCAGTCACTTTTTTATTATTACGACGTTTGCTTGTTTCCAGATGGTAGGAAACTTTTTGAGGCTTAGGGCCTCGTTGTAGATTCTGGCTAGAGGTGCTACTAGTTGAGGAGCGAGGTATTGCACCACCTCCGCTATGATGCCGTCTGGTCCTGGGGCCTTTCCTCTCTTAAGTGCTTTAATGTGCTTCGCCACCTCGTTCTCCGAAAAAGGGTACACCAAGGTGTTGTTCTGGTACTCTTCTAGCTGAGCTTGCCTAATTATGCCTTGTTCTTCCGTGTCCTCATTTTCCATGTCATCCGGAAGTAGGGACCGGAGAAGGACTTCAGCAGTTTCCTGCCATGTCCCTGTCATCCGATTCCCATCCCGGATGGTTGATAGTACCATAGGTGACCTAATTTTTTCCCTGACTATTTTATATGGAATACCCCAGGGATCTATAGCCAACTGGCTTTGGACATACTTCTCCCAGCTTACTAGCCTAACCCTTTTGAGCTCCCTCTGGAACTCCTCCTTGGCATTCCTATAGATTTCCAGCCATCTCTGTTTTTCTTCCCAGACGACATTTCGCTGGTAGTACCTCCTCGCCCTCCTGACCGACTGACGCATCTGCCCTAGTTCAGCTGACCATGGTGCCGGGGAGGCCGCGACAGCCCTCCTCCTAGTTGGTACTGCAGCCTTTACCGCTCTTGTGATGGCACTAACCAGTTCTACAGCATGCCTATCGACGTCTTCATCACCCTCCGGCCATGTCGGGAGAACAAACTCTCTTGGAAGGCGCTCCCAATCAGTTTTGTTATAGTTTAATTGAAATTCCCACCGTATGTCCCAGTGGCATTCCCTATCTGTAAGCTCAAATGTTATTAGGTTATGGTCACTTGTCGTTACTTGGTCTCTTACTCTCCAGTTATTCAAATGACCAGCAAAATTTGGTGATACTAATGTTATATCTATGTTAGTTCCTTCTCCTCCTCCGCCTGTGTAGGTGGGGGGATTCCCGGCTCTGTTTGCGACCAAGTACTGTAATGACATTAATGTTTCCTCCATCTTCTCCCCTCTGCCGTCCCGGGTGCCACTGTACCACAGGGGGGACTTCGCATTGACATCTGCCACCACCACTATCTTTCTACCTCTTAGTGCTGTTGTGACTCTTGATAGTTGGTCTAGATATGCCTCGATGTCCTCGCCATATTGGTAGTACATATTGACTAAGTGAATGACCCCGACTGGAGTCTGGAGTTCGGTTACGATACAGTGTTCATTTGAGAAATGAGCGAGCACTGTGACTCGTATGGCTTTATTTAAGACTATAGTGGTGGCTTTAGGGTCGTCTCCAAAGGATACTATTTGCCAGTTAACACTGGCGAAAGCTATGTTCCCCGCAAGAGAGTATGGCTCCTGTAGACAGAGTACGTCGAGACTCATCTCCTCCACCACCCCTCGTAGCTCCTGCATGACTAATCGACTATTATGTGCGTTAAGTTGTCCTATTTGTATCTTAATTGTCATGGGAAATACGTGTGTACGTATTGTTCTGGAAAGGTCTTCCTCCAGTCAAAAGCTATCCTTCCATTGGCTAGGACAGCCTGCTTGTAAATTTCGTCTAGATCCAATTTTTCGTTCCTTCTTTGGAAAACCTTTTGAACAAGGTCACGCAGGGCGCCGAAGTCAGTGGGGAGATTCATGGTCTTTAACTGTATTCTATCGACAGCCTCCATGGCTGAGAAGGTGACTTTACGTCCGTACTGGTGTCCCACCCGCACTATATGCCTTAAAGCTGTGGTCAGGACAGCCGGCTCCTCCAGACGCGAAAGTTGCAAAGCATGTCCTAGATTGGGGTAGATCCTGATGGGATCCACCTCTAGGCGTTTAACTAGCGGTTGGTCACAGGTAGGGGTAACTATTGTACTACTAATCGTGTTGACTTGAACTGGTCCTTCGGATGTGGAGCTACTTTTAATTTGGCCCGCTATTGCAGGACGCCTGACTATGGGTGCCCGATCTTCTGGCGGTCTCGAGTTCCGGGGGCAGGGGAGAGCGGTAGCTTCCCGTTCACACAGATCCGTCTGGACGGACACATCTACCATACTTGTTCTTTCTGTTTTACTTCCTTCAACGAAGGTTAAGAATTGCCTGAATTTAGCATCCCTAGCCGCGTCCCTACGCCTCTTCCCCGGAGACTTCCTTTTTGGCATCCTGCTCACAGCTGCAGTTTCAGCCATAATCAATTCTTGAAATTAACCTTTGCTCCAACATCCTATAAGTTGGGCAGTTCCTACCTGAGGCATTGCAGGTCTTCTTGCCTCTCTTTTTACATGGAATGCAGATTCCAGATTTTGTGCAATTTTTTCTTATATGATCTTCCGCTCCACATCTGGAGCAAGCCGGCTTCCTGTCACAGTACTTGTGGATGTGATCTAGATCTCCACAATTGTGGCAGCGAGGCACCACCAAGTAGTCCCTAACGTTGATAGCGTGAAACCCAGCGTATATCCTTCCCATAGATGTAAGCTTTTTCCACATAGATCCTGTTACTTCTGCTACGTGATGTACTGTCCGCCTGTCTCTTGGTCCTGTCTTAAATTTTAATTTGAAGTCATTTTTAAATTGTTCATCAGTCATGTCATCGAAATTTTGATTCCTAATCGTGTTGCACAATTCATTATTGTCCATCGTAACCGGTACATCGTACATGATTACTAGTGGATTCCTTTTCTTTGGGGGTTCACACCTGACCGCCTTGCACAAATTTTGATTATTTAGGATCTTGTTTCTATCTTCTTCGGTCGCTACGTCCACAATCACTACATTGTTTGTTGCCTTTACTTTGTTTACTTTTATTTTATCCTTAACTGGGTTAACTATAGTCGTGAATATTTCTTGAACCTTTTTTGTGTCTTGGCCAGGCAGGGGTCTTAAAAAGACCGCCGTGTCCGGCTTTTGTGCCACTTTTGCTATCGTCTCTCTCGTTGTTTGGGACTTGGGGGCAGCCTGAGCCACTACACCTGCCCATGTCCTAGCTGGTTGTCTTCTAAGGGTAAAACTTTCCCGTTGCAGTTCCACCACTCGCCCCTCAAGCCTTGCATGAGCAATCGCCCAGGTGGCAAGTTCGTTCTTTATGGCCAAGATGGCGGTTTGACTATTCTTTCCGTTCTTGACGTTGGACTCCAACAGCTGTGTAATTCTGTGGTGTCTCTCGGTCACACTCTCGTCAATATCCTCCATTTTCCCCGATGGGTCGGGAGCAGAAAGCATCGAAGCTCTCGTGGAAGCACACGATTCGCTTGTCTCAGGTTCAGCCATGATTGACAAGCGAGAAAAAAGGGGGGTTGGGAGCCCGTCTCTAACCCCGGACCGGCTCCTCTGGCATGGGGGGGGGGGGGGGGGACTAAGATACAGCTCACCCACCAACCTTGTCCCTAGGTCAAGGGCATCTCTGAGCCGCCGAGTTCAGCACACCGTTGCCAGTGTCCTGGTCCCCTTCAGTGACCCCGTCACCGACGATTTCTCCCAGTGCTCCTCGGCAAGTGCACCCCGCACTCTAGAGAAGCGGATGCACTTCTCGCCCTTCGCCGCCTACTAGCCCGAGCTCCCACCTGCAGGCCAAGGACCCGCTCCTACTCAGGTGGCGGGCCGGTCACCCAGTCGTTCGACGGTCTGGACCCAGCTAACCTGGCCCAGGCGATGTCACCACCCCCTGGGTTTGGCAGAACACGCCCCGTTTAACCACGGGCGCGGCGAAGTGCACTTGCCGACTCGCGCCGAGGTCCCACGCCGACAAGCAAGGTCGCTGGCATGCAGAGCACCAGTTGGTCTTGTGCCCTGCGAGTTGAGGGACAGATGGTTGGTCCCTCAGACACAGCTCCCACCCTTCGCTTTCGCCTTGGGTTGGGGGCGTTTAACGTCCTACCATGACGGGAGTTTAACGTCCTTCCTTGACACAACGACAACCCTCACTGTTCCACAGCTCGGAGGTGTTATGAGAGTGATGATGTGATAAAATGATAGTATGGCCGGTCTTATGTTGTGGAGTTTGACATCATTGAGACGGTGCGGCACTCAAACCCAAGTTACGTTCCCCGGAGGGCCTCCACACGTACTGGGGGATCATGGCCGACCATGTCTCACCCACCGCTTTTGATAATTCACGGTGGGCCAGTGCGGTTCAGTGAGGATTGCACCCAGTTAAGGGCTAGCCGTTTAACGTCATGCATGGACGGCCCTTCCCGTGTTAGCATCACCCCATCTAAGGGGGTTACTGAGCGCCGGGGCCACGTCAAGGCCACGGGATAGGACATTACGGTCCCCGCCTCACTCAGGTTCCTCTGAGCCACAGAGCACTTCAGACAGTCTGAAGATTTCCGGGAATCAGAGTGTCTCCTGGCGGTTTTAACCCAGTTTCGGAAAGCAACACACCTTCCCCAGGTGGCGCCACGCAGACCGCTTTCCCGTGCGCTCTATTTGCAAGAAATACATCATGCTATTTCTGGGCATACCAAATATCGACAGTTCTTCTCAAACTACCTATGGAGTGCCTTTCACAGCCCGCCGTGCAGCTGGAATGTTCCAGGCAGTGGCAGATGAGGTCAGAACGAACTGCAAACGAGCATATATTGAATAATCTTTATCAGTGGGCGCAGTCGCTGGGAAGCCTAACTACGACGTGGTAGTTTTCTTTTCATGTTATTTATGTTTCATATCTTCGATGGTGTCTTCATTCTGTTTTAGTTCAAAAATGGTTCAAATGGCTCTGAGCACTATGAGACTTAACATCTGTGGTCATTAGTCCCCTAGAACTTAGAACTACTTAAACCTAACTAACCTAAGGACATCACACACATCCATGCCCGAGGCAGGATTCGAACCTGCGACTGGAGCGGTCACGCGGTTCCAGACTGAAGCGCCTAGACCGTACGGCCACACCGGTCGGCTCTGTTTTAGTTTTCCAGGCTTGATTAACTATGACTGTTTGCACATTGATATCTATGTACATAAAAAAGATTAAAATAGTGGGCAGGAGACTTGCGTTCGAATCCAAATAAATACACAAGAACAAAATAAGAACAAAATGACCAACAAATAAAATAAAATAAAGTATTAAACCCTTTCCTTTCTCCTTTTATTTTTTTATAAAAAGTTCAGAGGCATATTTAATTTTTGTTCGTTGGCGGAACCTGAAGTGGTGGCGAACGGACGTCCTAGTTTGCTTTAGGATGAAAGTGGCGGTGGCACTAGCTTTGTTTTTGCTTTTAGGCTAGATAGGTTTTTGGGGGTAGTATGGGTGATAGGGGCCGACGCCTGAAGTGGAAGAGGTAATTTTCTTTCTTTATAAAAATAAATAAATAAATAAATAAAAAAACAAAACAAAAATGGTTTGTAAAAAAAAGTCCCACAGTGCTCAGAACCATTTGAACCATTTTGAACCTATTATTAAGTTGTGTGATAGTAAATATCCTGCTGCCAACTATGATGTCACCATAACTGACTAAAGACACAGACAAACATGGAAAATAAGGCGAGTAAGGGAGTCTAGTATTTAACTTTCCGTCAACGACGAGGTCACCAGGGATAGAGAACCAGCTCATAATGAGGAGAGGTAGGGCAGGAAACCGGCAGTGTCCTTTCCAAAGAACCATGCCAGCATTTGCCTTAAGCAATTTAGGGAAACAACGGAAATCTATATCTGGATATTTGATTGAGATTTGAATCGCCGTTTACCCGAGTTGTGGAACAATATCTATTTTTGTTACCATGTTTCATATTAGAAACTGTGAGCACTGAGCATTGTTATTTTCTTCTATTACGTAGGTTCGAGGATGCTGGAGCAAGGGTGGCGGACTTGCTGCAACAAGGTACGGCATCGTTGAAAACTGGTTACCACCCTACGCACGAAGCCGACGGTTCTGTCAGACTCAAAGACGTCGTTGGGACAGCGGCCTTTAATTATTATTAAAAAAGTTACTGTACTGTATTGTAGAAAAAAATAAAACGCTTTGTATGATCCTAATTTCTACAGGGTGATTTTTTCCACCGTGTATAAACTCTAGGGACTGATCGATGAGAGTATACGGAACAAGAAACGTCTAATGAACATGGTTTCCATGCTAGAGACTATTTATTCAATCATACATTATTACAGAGACTGATGTCTAATACGCGCTGTACCATTCAGCCACAGTTATGGTATGTGTTGAAAATGGTTTCCATGTACCTCAATGCATGGGTGTATGCGCCGTAGCATGTTCCGTCTCACTCGCTCACATCGGACAAGCTGCTTCAGAACAGTGTCAAAGGATGCATGAATACGCTGCTCCAGTGTTTCTACATCTGGAAAGGGCTCTGCATACACGATACTTTTGAAATGGACCCGTATTCAGAAATCGCACGGGTTGAGATCCGGTGAACGAGCAGACCAAGCAACTGGATCCCCTCATCTGATCCATCGAGTAGGGAAGACACAATTGAGATGCGTCCAGGACATAAACGGCAAGGTCGGCAGGAGCACAATCATATATTAACCACATTATCCTTGGAATCATCAATGTTATTTCTTCCAGCAGGGAGGCAAAGTCACCAGCAAGAAACGTCGATTGTCCGGCCTGTTAGGCGACGTGGAAGGAAGACTGGTCCCAAAATACGGTCGTCAATTATCCTGGCCCACACATTTCGGCAGCACCGACGCTGATGGTTTACTGTCACCATACCATGGGAGTTCTGCATACTATCCCACATATGACTGTTACAAAAGCTGAAGATACCACTCCGCGTAAAGGTTGCGAGGTGCCGGGGTGGAGAAGAGTTTGTACCTCTTTAATTCTGGCGAATTTTGCATGAGAACTAGACATGTAATCGAACCCCTCCTTACCTATCACCTAATTAATTATGTGCACAAAGGGATTGATGGTGGGCCCTGCTAGTTGGTAAAATAAGGAGTGCACTATCACAATAATTTAATAAAAACCGTAACCTACTCAGTAAAAAAAGGAAATTTTATCATAATAAACGACAGGAAATAGGATTCTGTGGATTAAATATTGCAATTGAGATTTATTACAAGTCAGAACACAAAGGTACTTGACTGTCGATACAAACAGTAGGCTAAAGGATAGGGTATACTGAAGTATTGTGAGAACAAGAGTAAGCTCGAGAACAAGGGGCTCCTACTCTCTGTGATGCAATAGATGGACGATACTGACTGGATGTCCTAATGAATCAAATGTCGTTCCCCCGACTAAAATGCAGTGTCGTGATTAGTAGTGAGGGCTTAAATGGAAACACATGGAGAAACAAACTAGGCGGACTTGTAGCAAATCGAGCGCTAATGCTGCTAAGGACTTAAGTACAGAAATGATAGGTCCTACAATGCCAAAGCCACAAAATACTTTACCAATCCTGAAACCTGCAGCACGTTGTCAGTAGCCAGCGTTCTGATGTAGGCGCCGACTGCTGCTGTGCCGCAACTCTATTTCAGCCCGTGGCCTCGAATGCTGTCCGAGAATTCTAAGTTCTGTTCGTGTGGCCAAAGCAAGGAAATCCTGGACCAGCGAGGATGTATCCCCAGGAAGAGACATGCAAAACCGCCTAAACTCGCCCTGTCGGTACAGATGCGAAAATGCATAGTAAGGATCTAGGTCGTAAGTCGCAGAATGAAACTGGAGTATAATCGAAGTCATGCTCCACCATGATACCGAAAAAGTATGTCTAAGTCGCCAGATCCTCTCATTCCAAGGAAGATAATTTCTCGAATGCTATGCGCCTGTGCGAAGCAAGATTGAAGCCAACATTATTCAACTCCCTACTACCCTCGAAAAGCCGTGAATAAGCTTTCAGTGCTCATTCCAAAGTTCCCCCACACTATCTCAGAACATCATTCACACCAATATCGACCGTTCCCTCCGATTTCATGCAGGGCTTTATGACATCAACTAGCTTCAGTTAAATTTGACCAATCATGCCTCTGCTATTTAGCTGGTGGCACTCAACTTGCCATTTGACGAGCTGCAGAAACAGCATCCCTAGACCACCGGCCATCCGGTGCCAGACAGTCGCACGCAGCAGCGCGCCATCCACAAGAATTCTCAGAATCAAGCAGACAATACAGTCAGTTGGCGACAACTGTAAGCAGGCTGTTTAGGTTTTTATGTTGGTAACGCCACGTAGCGCTCTGTATGAAAATCACTGGCTGTAATGTGTGCAGTCTGTGGCTGGTTGGCATTGTTGTAATATTCGCTATTGTAGTGTTGGGCAGTTGGATGTAAACAGCGCATTGCATTGCGCAGTTGGAGGTGAGCCGCTAGCAGGGGTTGATGTGGGGAGAGAGATGGCAGAGTTTTGAGAAGGATGAATTGAACGTGTGTCCATCAGAGACAGTAAGTTTGTAAGACTGGATGTCGTGAACTGTTATATATATATATATATATATATATATATATATATATATATACATATATATATATATACATATATATATATATATATATATATATATATATGTATATGAACCATGAACCATGAACCATGGACCTTGCCGTTGGTGGGGAGGCTTGCATGCCTCAGCGATACAGACGGCCGTACCGTAGGTGCAACCACAACGGAGGGGTATCTGTTGAGAGGCCAGACAAACATGTGGTTCCTGAAGAGGGGCAGCAGCCTTTTCAGTAGTTGCAGGGGCAACAGTCTGGATGATTGACTGATCTGGCCTTGTAACATTAACCAAAACGGCCTTGCTGTGCTGGTACTGCGAACGGCTGAAAGCAAGGGGAAACTACCGCCGTAATTTTTCCCGAGGACATGTAGCTTTACTGTATGATTAAATGATGATGGCGTCCTCTTGGGTAAAATATTCCGGAAGTAAAATAGTCCCCCATTCGGATCTCCGGGCGGGGACCACTCAAGAGGACGTCGTTATCAGGAGAAAGAAAACTGGCATTCTACGGATCGGAGCGTGGAATGTCAGATCCCTTAATCGGGCAGGTACGTTAGAAAATTTAAAAAGGGAAATGGATAGGTTGAAGTTAGACATAGTCGGAATTAGTGAAGTTCGATGGCAGGAGGAACGAGACTTCTGGGCAGGTGACTACAGGGCTATAAACACAAAATCAAATAGGGGTAATGCAGGAGTAGGTTTAATAATGAATATGAAAATAGGAATGCGGGTTAGCTACTACAAACAGCATAGTGAACGCATTATTGTGGCCAAGATAGACACAAAGCCCATGCCTTCTACAGTAGTACAAGTTTATATGCCAACTAGCTCTGCAGATGATGAAGAAATTGATGAAATGTATGACGAGATGAAAGAAATTATTCAGGTAGTGAAGGGAGACGAAAATTTAATAGTCATGGGTGACTGGAATTCATCAGTAGGAAAAGGGAGAGAAGGAAACATAGTAGGTGAATATGGATTGGGGGGAAGAAATGAAAGAGGAAGCCGCCTTGTAGAATTTTGCACAGAGCATAACTTAATCATAGCTAACACTTGGTTCAAGAATCATGAAAGAAGTTTGTATACCTGGAAGAATCCTGGAGATACTAAAAGGTATCAGATAGATTACATAATGGTAAGACAGAGATTTAGGAACCAGGTTTTAAATTGTAAGACATTTCCAGGGGCAGATGTGGATTCTGACCACAATCTATTGGTTATGAACTGCAGATTGAAACTGAAGAAACTGCAAAAAGGCGGGAATTTAAGGAGATGGGACCTGGATAAACTGAAAGAACCAGAGGTTGTACAGAGTTTCAGGGAGACATTAAGGGATCAATTGACAGGAATGAGGGAAAGAAATACAGTAGAAGAAGAATGGGTAGCTCTGAGGGATGAAGTAGTGAAGGCAGCAGAGGATCAAGTAGGTAAAAAGACGAGGGCTAATAGAAATCCTTGGGTAACACAAGAAATATTGAATTTAATTGATGAAAGGAGAAAATATAAAAACGCAGTTAATGAAGCAGGCAAAAAGGAATACAAACGTCTCAAAAATGAGATCGACAGGAAGTGCAAAATGGCTAGGCAGGGATGGCTAGAGGACAAATGTAAGGATGTAGAGGCTTGTCTCACTAGTGGTAAGATAGATACTGCCTACAGGAAAATTAAAGAGACCTTTGGAGAGAAGAGAACCACTTGTATGAATATCAAGAGCTCAGATGGCAACACAGTTCTAAGCAAAGAAGGGAAGGCAGAAAGGTGGAAGGAGTATATAGAGGGTTTAAACAAGGGCGATGTACTTGAGGACAATATTATGGAAATGGAAGAGGATGTAGATGAAGATGAAATGGGAGATAAGATACTGCGTGAAGAGTTTGACAGAGCACTGAAAGACCTGAGTCGAAACAAGGCCCCGGGAGTAGACAACATTCCATTAGAACTACTGACGGCCTTGGGAGAGCCAGTCATGACAAAACTCTACCATCTGGTGAGCAAGATGTATGAGACAGGCGAAATACCCACAGACTTCAAGAAGAATATAATAATTCCAATCCCAAAGAAAGCAGGTCTTGACAGATGTGAAAATTACCGAACTATCAGTTTAATAAGTCACAGCTGCAAAATACTAACGTGAATTCTTTACAGACGAATGGAAGAACTGGTAGAAGCGGACCCCGGGGAGGATCAGTTTGGATTCCGTAGAAATGTTGGAACACGTGAGGCAATACTAACCTTACGACTTATCTTAGAAGAAAGATTAAGAAAAGGCAAACCTACGTTTCTAGCATTTGTAGACTTAGAGAAAGCTTTTGACAATGTTGACTGGAATACTCTATTTCAAATTCTAAAGGTGGCAGGGGTAAAATACAGGGAGCGAAAGGCTATTTACAATTTGTACAGAAACCAGATGGCAGTTATAAGAGTCCAGGGGCATGAAAGGGAAGCAGTGGTTGGGAAAGGAGTGAGACAGGGTTGTAGCCTCTCCCCGATGTTATTCAATCTGTATATTGAGCAAGCAGTAAATGAAACAGAAGAAAAATTCGGAGTAGGTTTTAAAATCCATGGAGAAGAAATAAAAACTTTGAGGTTCGCCGATGACATTTTAATTCTGTCAGAGACAGCAAAGGACTTGGAAGAGCAGTTGAACGGAATGGACAGTGTCTTGAAAGGAGGATATAAGATGAACATCAACAAAAGCAAAACGAGGATAATGGAATGTAGTCAAATTAAATCGGGCGATGCTGAGGGGATTAGATTAGGAAATGAGACACTTAAAGTAGTGAAGGAGTTTTGCTATTTAGGGAGTAAAATAACAGCTGATGGTCGAAGTAGAGAGGATATAAAATGTAGACTGGCAATGGCAAGGAAATCGTTTCTGAAGAAGAGAAATTTGTTAACATCGAGTATAGATTTAAGTGTCAGGAAGTCGTTTCTGAAAGTATTTGTATGGAGTGTAGCCATGTATGAAAGTGAAACATGGACGATAACCAGTTTGGACAAGAAGAGAATAGAAGCTTTCGAAATGTGGTGCTACAGAAGAAGGCTGAAGATAAGGTGGGTAGATCACGTAACTAATTAGGAGGTATTGAATAGGATTGGGGAGAAGAGAAGTTTGTGGCACAACTTGACTAGAAGAAGGGATCGGTTGGTAGGACATGTTTTGAGGCATCAAGGGATCACAGATTTAGCATTGGAGGGCAGCGTGGAGGGTAAAAATCGTAGAGGGAGACCAAGAGATCAATACACTAAGCAGATTCAGAAGGATGTAGGTTGCAGTAAGTACTGGGAGATGAAGAAGCTTGCACAGGATAGAGTAGCATGGAGAGCTGCATCAAACCAGTCCCAGGACTGAAGACCACAACAACAACAACAACAACATATATATATATAATGGCTTTTGAACACCATTAAGGTAAATACATTGTTTGTTCTCTATCAAACTCTTTCATTTGCTAAGTAAGCCTATCAGTAGTTATGGCCTTCAGTAGTTAGAATCTTTTATTTAGCTGGCAGTATTGGCACTCGCTGTATTGCAATAGTTCGAGTAAGAAAGGTTTTTGAGAGGTAAGAGATTCATGAAAGGTATAGGTTGTTGTTAGTCAGGGCCATTCTTTTGTAGAGATTATTGAAAGTCAGATTACGTTTCGCTAAAAATATTGTGTGTAAGTTTAGTGATGATCAGAATAAGTAAAGAGCGAAAGGTCTGAGTACGTTCAGTTCTGCTCAGCCGTTTGAAAATCAAATAACATAAGGGGTTTATCAGGACAATCATTCATAAATTTTTCTAAGGGGAGGTTTCATATGGCGATCCTGCCAGGATACCTCACTGGAATCTTCCGATTTTTTCTTGTAGTTTGTGTAGTTAGCGTAGCTATTGTTTATAGCTACAGCGCAATTGTAGAGAGAATTTCATAGTTGTACTGTAAAACAGTTGTGGCATGCATGTAGATCTGCACCAAGTATTTCGCAGCTGCACATGCAACTAACTAGATATTATTTTCAGTGCTATGTTAATGTGTTTTCTTATTTTTGCTCTTCAAATTTTGCTTTTCTTGTGATCGTGTGAAATATGTGATAATTATGGCGTGTGAAAAACGTAATGCTAGGCTCCAAAGCAAATTGAGAAATGATAGCGACGACGAACGTAGCTTATCAGCACCACCGTGTAATGAATTAACAGACATTCAAAGTAGTAATTTGGTAATTGTGCATATGGAAATGGAGCGGGCGGCAAATAATGGTGTAGACAGTGAAACAATTAGTGAACAGGAAAGCATTGTCGATCGATCGGTTGGCAACAGCTCGCCTCAGGATTCCGAAATGATAGGACACAATCTTGCAAATACTGTAGATTCAGGTTTTGCGTCCTCACCGTTTTCTCAAATAAGTCAAGACACATTTTCTGCTTTTCAAAATGCGAATATTGCCGTTTCAAATGACCTGCCGAATAGCACTGAGGAACATGTTTCAGACACCAGTGCATTGTTATTACAGTTAATGGAACAAATGGGACAAAGGGTATAAACGTTAGACACAATGCTTGAAAAAATCAGAAACAAATGGGACAAAATCTTCAAAAGTTAGACACAATGGAACAACACCAGAGACAAACACAGCAACAGCTTCAAATGTTAGACACCACACTTGAACAAACACGTGAAGGTTTAACTGCTGAGTTACTTAAAATCGAATCGAAATGTCAAAAAGTCTGTAATGATGTAAAAACACAAATTTGTGAGCATTTCCAACCTATTTTTTCGCGTCATGAAAATGCATTTCAGAATCACGAAGCAGCCATAAAGGAACTGCAAACTATTGTTCATGAAAATCACGATACCTTGCAAGCTAAAATTGACTCAGTTGCATCTTCCGATTCGGTTACGCAACTTGTAAAAACTCAGGATACTTAAAGGACACAGTAGATACGTTTTCAACACAAACTGACACTCTGAAACTTGATTCAGAAAAACACACTGAGGAATTCAGTTCATTATCGGAGAAAGTAGCCGAACTTTCGGATCAGTTCACTAACCTATCTGCAAAGGTAGATGATGATCTGAGTGACACAAGACCTGTAGCCTTCCTTGACACAGAAGAGTATGAACAAATTAAGAAATTCAAACAAAATCAGAATCGAATTAATACGCAACACAAAAGAGAAATCCGGGAAGTACAAGATCAGTTGAGACAAGTATTACAGGAATTACATATTTCAGAGGATACTCGCGCTCCAACACGGGAAGAGGGGCTTAGAAATATGAAAAAGCCACAAAATAATAACACAGAGCATTTCGGAAATTATGAATGAAATTAGCAAGGTGCATCGAATTTTGAGATGGACCGCCGACACGACGTAACGATGACCGATATGCAACTCGCCGGCACGATGACTATAAGCTGTTCATTACTACACGTAAATTCAAAACATTAAGAATTCTGGCAACGACATTCTTCCACAAGCGGGGCTTCATCAATGCTCTCATTGTTTTCCTTCCAACTGGCCATTATAGCACAGATTAGAATTTATGTGTGGCTACTTAGAGAATGAACTAGCTGTAACAATGCGATCGGTCATTCACGATTGTCACAGTGAAGTAGAATTTTATCATGTCTTCCTCTCAGCGTATTGGTCTCAAGCTATACAAGACCGAGTAAAACATAGCATCATAATGATGAAACATTTCGAACAATCTGAATTTTTCAGGCTTATGAAATATTTTGAAGAGATGTTACACAAGAATCAGTACCTGTCAAACCCATACAGCCCCTAAGAACTCATCCGCATTTGCTTAATCAAATTGCTTGAACATTTACGACATATTCTTTACGCACGACGTCGTAAAGACAACATTGAAGCTTATCAGGGACTGTTACAAGAACTGGAAATTGACTCTGACAATCGCTGGACGCGAAAACAGGAAAACAATCGTTACAGTTCACATCCGTCACAATTCCGTGACGACAGAAACAATAACTGGACACTACAAGGCTATTCTTACAACGCAAATCGTTACCAAAACAGACACCACCCATATGACAACCACTGGCAGAGTAATAATAATCACAGGGAAAGATCACTTCTCCGTGGTAATGACCATGACAGAGACATTCAGAGAAATAGACAATATGGGAACCAAAATAATTATTATCAAGGAAGACAGAACAATTTCAGACGCAACGGTCCATCGCGCAGTTACGACTCATGGAGAAATTCTCCACCACGTAACCCACAAGAAAAAAATTACAGAAACTACCGACATGACGACAGACGATATAATCTTAACAACAGACCAGAATTTACCCAAAATTGACGTGGTTCAAACAGGGCAGGGGCCTCTCGACAAGGTGAATTTGCAGAAGTTAGATATCCATATCCCAGCAACGACTCGCGACAACAAAGAGACAGACAATGACTCGCACCGCAGGCAGCCACGTGCACCGGCTGGCTCAGAGAACATAGACGCTAACCTTGAGAAAAATTTTTGCATTCCTTACCGACGTATACAACATGATAATTGCGTTGAAGTTGAAACTGTGCGTACTAGGAAGAGTAAAGGATTGCACCACATCTCACATGTAAAACCTTTTATTGATAGATAATCTGCTTTTTAACTTAGTCTTTGCCATAAAATTTTTCACTTCAAGTTACTAGAATGCTTTGTTAGACTTAGAAACTGTTAACATGCAACAATGTTTGAAGTTAATTATCCAGTCAAGAACCAAGAGAACTTATTTAAACAGTAATTACGAATGGATTGTTATAGTGTTATTCTTTGTGTACATTCTTGCTTGTTAGTTGCCCGATTACGTAACGACTATAAGGTTCACATACTTATAACATATACCGGTACTACTGATGAGATTTTAATGCAACATTTTGGTGTACTTGAAAATACATTATGGATTTGAAGTACTTTCTGAGAGATACCAGATGACACAGCGGTTGATTTATTTGACAGCTACACGATTATATCACGACGCTACTAATGAGTGACACAATTTACATTGTTGCTTTTGCGTTGTATCTGTTTTATATCTGCACAGTTTTTCTGTGTTATTCCGGATGGTAAAACGTGATTTAGTAGTAACTTTTGTTGTATAGCTACAATGAGACAGCCTTTTCCTTAGTACAACAATACGTTAAAGTACAGTGTTTTCTTCATCATGGCAATAAGCGTAATAACTGCGATATCTATACGCAAAGTATTTCACTTTTGTGTATGATGAGGAGAGTACACTGACTTCAGCAGAACTTTGCTTACAGAGGACGATAACTACGACACTTCCACAGAATTATCTTACGGCAAGACGCACGTTTAGCGCTACAGGACACGCATTTGAGTGATTAATTTTGTACTTAAAACATTTATTTTTAAAGATTTTTGAATTACAAAGATACAAAGGTTTTCCGTGATACATTTCATTCCATTGCTGTAATCTGTAATACCCGAGCGTATAATTACTTTAATCCTCAGGGGGGTACACGCTTACTTTGTATACCCTGTGGTTGGCAAGCACAAGGAGCCCTAGCTAATATGGTATTTGCTTACACATCGGTACCATATTTCTCTAACACAGAATTACACAGCTATCTGATTATTTAACAGAGAAACAAACATTTCTTTTATTACATCAGTGACAGATGTTTACGCAGTTACACAGTTGAATAACTTCACACTTATGTAATTGTATTTTGTCTGTACTTTGTGAACTGTTCATATTTGTTTCGTAACCATTGTGATACTATGAGAGCTTTGAATGATGACACTATTGCAATGAGCAGAGAATTTTTTTAGGTTTTGAAATTAGTAGCAGAAAGCTACGACGTTTTTGAGATTTGACTGAGGTGTTATGATGTTATTATTATGACGACGATGTGTATTATGCTGTTGAGGTATGTTTATGATCAATAAGCTGATGCTATATGAGGAATTTGATTATGCTACGTATTTATTATGATGAAATATTGAGGAAGTGTCGACGAATATGTATATGTGTAATTAAGTAAGGAATAATGAGTAGTGGTTAGGGACTCTGATTTGTGAAAAAGGATGTTGGAAACCAAGAATCGTACTTTAAGAGTTATGAAATGTGTGTAAAAGCATGAATATATCACAATGCCAGCGAAAATTATTTTGGCACTTATATTTATAGGATTTGCTTTCTACACATTTGTAAGGCAAATTCTTGACCTGTGAAATTTTTTGTATGAGACTGTCACTGTAGCACAAACTGCTGTCGTAAACATTTTGGTAAGGAAGCTAAGTGACCTTGACATAATGCAGTATGGGCGCACAGCTGTGCCAGTCGCCTGGAAAAAAAGCCATTAGGTGAAAAAAAAGAGACCATTAACCTCGTTATTGACATTTCTTTGTAGAAAGCATTTCAAATAAGGCACGCTCATACTTGAAACATATGATTACAGTTTTGAGCTGATACTTTCTGATATTTACTGAAATGCCGAATGAAATGATGAGAAATATTTTATGTCTCTACACCTGATTATGACTACTGTCTTTCTTGTTGAAAGATTTTTTTACCGCCTTATGAAATGCCATATGGCTGGTGAATGATGTTTCATGCTTTGCTTTGTATATATACTTGACTATTTTGTTTAATATCTAGTTTCTAGGTGCACTGCAGCATTGGTTAAAATAAAATTTAATAGATGTACTAATGTAAATATTTTCTGTCTACATATCCATTTAACAATAATTTTATGATCTACTTTCATAAAAAAATGGAACACAAATAGACATTTCCCTTCACAGGAATTGCATAAATAATTTTTTAACGATCTGGTAACTTGTCTGCTAGAGTAAGTTATCGTGACGCATCACTCTAGTGTTAAGATGTGACGTAAGTATTGGACATGGCCATCTTTACTGTAATACTTTTTCTGCTTGAGCTTTGTCATGTTTAGGTATAAGTTATAGCATTTGATGCTGCTGTTTACTAGGCATAGTGCTACTAAATTTACTTTGTATTACTCTGTTAAGCCAGTTTTACTACTGATTTATTTTTCTTGTTGCTGCACATTGGCTCATATTCGTTGTAATGTTGCATTTGCTTTGCTAATTTAGATATACTGCTGCTTGCTTTGCCGATTTGCATGATTTGTCATTGCTGTTTGTGTTAATTGTTTTGTGCTGTTGCATTGCCTCGTCCCTTACTTTATACATCTGAGCTGAGTAGATTTAAGTTAGCTTAAGAGAGGGTAGGTTATATAAAAGAATGAGTTGCGATGAATTGGAAGAAATGCAGTGAGAAGTTATATGAAAAAGATTGGGTCAAAATGAGTACTGTACAATGAAGAATAATCATTTTGAAAGAGGATATGAATTGAACACAGAAAGCAGTTACAGACAGGACTTTTTGGGAATAATGACGAACTAAGGGAGATCTCCAAGAAGTAAAGAATGAAGGGAGATCTCCAAGAAGTAAAGAAAGTTTTGTTTGCAAAATACTGCAGTAAAACAAACCCTGTCCTTTCCTTTTGTGTTATTCCGCTATGTGTTTGTGTACCCTTGTGTATTTGTGTTCTTCCTGTCTTTATGTGTTTATCTGATAAGAGTTATGTTGTAGAATTTTTCTAATACTATGTTATTTACTTTGTAAAGATGTTTAGGCATTATTAATTCTCTACTGTTTCAATGCTCATGTGTGAAATGAATCTTTTGAAAACTATTATCATTATTTTATTTATTTATTTATGTCATAATTCCCATAACAGTGATGTACATGCTTTTTCTATTCTTTTGCAAAGTATGTATTGCTACAAATGTTATCTGTATTATTATGTTTTATAATGATGTCTTCTGTACCTTTGTTATTGTATTCTCATGTTATAAAATCGTAATTGACAACAGTTTATCAAATTAAGTAACTTGTAAGCATTCATTTCACTGCACGCATTTATGTTGGTCGTAGTATATACACAACATGTGAGAAGTTGGGACTGTTAGTGTTTGCATGTGTGTTAATAATTCAGCAAAGGACTGGTTAAAACCATTGCTGGTTCTAAGGACAATTCCAAAAACTTTGTGAGTGCACAAGTAGTGGTTTATGGACTTGCTATATTGTCTGCAAGACTCTTTGATGGTGATTGTGCACCTGCACAGTCGCAACAGATGGCTGCTGGCCATCTCTACAGGGACTGCAGTGGGTCTGTAACTTTGATGGCCCACCAATAGCATACTCTCTACCAGGACTATAGTGGGTCTGCTCTGTGATGACCTACCTACCAATATTCTTCAAAACTTCGACTGACTCTGCTGTGGGTTTGCTCTATTACCTGTATGCATGTGAAGAGTCAGCATTGTCTTTCCGTTGGAAGGACAACACTACTTCTTCAAGACTGCATGTAAATCCACTACTTCTGTGTGCATTTTCTTTTTCTGATCAGACTTTGTGCAATGCAGTCACTATTGTGATAAATGATCAGGACTGTCATTATGAGAACAATTTTTGCTTTTGACCAACAGTGCATCAATAAGTGTGTGCATTTGAGATCTTTGTTATCGTAATTATGAAAAATTTTGTCAAATCATTATTGGTCACTGCCCAAAATAATTTGCAAAATTTTTGTGGCGAGCATGGGGGCTATGAAAGAGGGCTGTTTAGGTTTTTATGTTGGTAACGCCACGTAGCACTCTGTATGAAAATCACTGCCTGTGCTGTGTGCAGTCTGAGGCTGGTTGGCATTGTTGTAATATTCGCTATTGTAGTGTTGGGCAGTTGGATGTGAACAGCGCGTAGCGTTGCGCAATTGGAGGTGAGCCGCCAGCATTGTTGGATGTGGGGAGAGAGATGGCAGAGTTTTGAGAGCGGATGATCTGGACGTGTGTCCATCAGAGACAGTAAATTTGTAAGACTGTATGTCATGAACTGATATATATATATATATATATATATTACGACTTTTGAACACTATTAAGGTAAATACATTGTTTGTTCTCTATCAAAATCTTTCATTTGCTAAGTATGCCTATCAGTAATTATGGCCTTCAGTAGTTAGAATCTTTTATTTAGCTGCCAGTATTGGCGCGCTGTATTGCAGTAGTTCGAGTAACGAAGGTTTCTGTGAGGTAAGTGATTCATGAAAGGTATAGGTTATTGTTAGTCAGGACCATTCTTTTGTAGGGATTATTGAAAGTCAGATTGCGTTGCGCTAAAAATATTGTGTGTCAGTTTAGTGTTGATCAGAATAAGTAAAGAGCGATATGTCTGAGTACGTTCAGTTCTGCTCAGCTGTTTGAAAATCAAATAACGTAAGGGGTTTATCAGGACAATCATTCATAAATTTTTCTAAGAGGAGGTTTCACAACAGTCTTCGTTCGAGACGCATCGGAACTCGGGCATGGATGTGTGTGATGTCCTTAGGTTAGTTAGGTTTAAGTTGTTCTAAGTCTAGGGGACTGATGACCTCAGATGTTAGAGCTTAGAGCTATTTGTCAGTCGTCCCGCCAGGCACTCAGGCCCATAGTATATGGCCCTCTCCGTGTTCGCGGAAGTGCAGACCCCCACGAAAACACAGTGTGTCGCGTCATCCCGTGCTCGCCTCGCAGCAAGCCTCACATTGAAGTAACAGAGATAACTAAAAGGAAGGCCATATGCAGTTCCCAACATGCATAGCAATCAAGTGAAATATAATTTGAGCTCATTGTACAAATACTCTCATCAGAATAAACTTATTCGGCCAATTCTCACGGTGAAATGATATAAAACAATAAACTTGATGGAAATGAAAGGCGACACGCAAAAGAAGGTATAGAACCTCTCAAGATGGCTTCGTGTTTAAATAGGACGGGTGACACAAAATCCGGAATCGTGTTTGTCTGGTGAAGAAACCAGTGACGAAACTGTTCCTGATGTGGAACGTCCGTCGCTAGTAAGCCCTGCACGCTCTGTAAGTGATAAGGGTAGTATCAATTGTCATGGAGAATGTTCCACAGTCGTCTGGCTTACCCCTTACTGCCTGGTACTGACACGGCGGTCGCCTTCCACAGTGTTAATCACATTTTCCTCCGTCTGGTGTCCAAACATTTCGGGTACGTCCTTCATGATTTCTTGCTTCCAGAAAAGACCTCTCTCAGACAAGGAGCGAGACGCTGTTGCGAACATTGAATGCTCTAATTGTTGTCGGCAGGGACAGATCTCCTAATACAACCTTGCTGCCCGCCGTTGCTATTTGCCTTTCCATAAGTAAACACCATGTCGGCAAACTATCGATTCGAATATGAAACCATTGTGTACAACGCTGTATCACATCCACTACGAGGTGAGTCTGCAAGAGAAGTGAATAGGACACAACATTACCAATTACTGTGGCAGAAGAGGGCGTTAGGGCATGACATATGATGAACAGTATCATGCTCTAGAAGGAAATCATGGATGCTCATAGTGTGGGTGCATGGTATAGCGCGTATTAGAACACAGTCTCTGCAAGAAAGTATGACAGAATAAATGGTCTCTAATATGGAAACCATGTATTTCAGGAGATAAGTTCATTAAAACTTGCTTGTTCCGTATCCTCTCATCGACCAGTTCCTAGAGTTTGTACACGGTGGAAAAAAATCACCCTGTATATCAGTTGTTGCTTGGTTGTCTTGACGGCATCAAGTTACATTCACACGTGTGAACAACCAGATCTTCTGTTATTAGATTGACAGTACAATTATATCATAAAGAACGAATAATAACTGAGCAGAAGATGTTATTAACGGAAAATTAAAACCCTTACCTTCTGGACTGATGATTTTTGGCGAAGTGACTTTGGGCATTGGAGGCAGTATTGGCATACATGATTAATACTAAATGGCTGTTACATGCTCTTTATGATCTAGAGTTTCCCAAAGTGAAAAGGTGCCACAAGTTTTGACACTGGCTTAACCTTAGTTCAGAAGCGTGAGTTACATAGTTTGGTAAGTGATTATTTGCACGTGCTAATATCCCTGGTTCTCTTAACAACGAACGACTGCAGCTACATCATGAGCTGAAAAAAATACGCAATTGCTTGAGATTATTAACAGATTTAGTCATGACAGTTATACAATTAATGCCTGCATGTCGTATTAGACAATAATCTGATAGGATAAAGTGTTTATTCGGAAGAGGCGACGGTGATATCGACCCACTCAGCATTCATGGAACAGTTATCAAAATTCTCGTGAAGTTAGGGCCTTAGGAGGATAATCTCATTATCCAGTGTGAAGGCTAGTAACGTGCTAAGAGCATTAAATGACGGAACCGGTCAACATACAGCATCAGAGAAGTTAATATCGCTGGAAACGTATTGTTATTAACTAATTACACGGTCTGCTCGATTGATGGACACGGTAAAGAAGTATTATGTTCACGTCAACCCGTTGCAGTTCCATTCGTGATAGATGCCGCTGTAATGGATAAATATCAAGTGTACCTGCTTTTGCAATCAAAAACCGACGCGTCTGATTCTGCATTTCATTTGCGATGCAAATGTAAACCTATGTGTCCTCACGTTTGACATTTATGTCGAAATTTACTTTAGTGTTGCACATTTGATTGGTAGTACAGTTTGGTTATGTGTTTCAGTTTCTGGTTATAATCTACGTTCAGCGTCATCTAGAAACAACGACCTTCGTGTAACCGTTTTCTGGGATGCCAGACATCGGTTACTCTCCTTGACTATCACCACTGCGGTGCTTGATTTCGGCGCTATAGTGGTGCGTGCTGCGTGATGAGGCGCTGCGCGATGCCGCGAGCAGATTTGTGTTTACAGGACAAAAAAAATGGTTCAAATGGCTGTGAGCACTAGGGGACTTAACTGCTGAGGTCATCAGTACCCTAGAACTTAGAACTACTTAAACCGAACTAACCTAAGGACATCACACACATCCAGGCCCGAGGCAGGATTCGAACCTGCGACCGTAGAGGTCGCGCGGTTCCAGACTGTAGCGCCTAGAACCGCTCGGCCTTACCTTATAACAATGGTTGTGTTTTCTGTTCCGCAGGCAGCCGCGTTGCGTCTAGGGTGGGAACTACTGCGGTTGTATGGGAACAGACGCCGAAATTAGTCACCCTGATGGCGCGGGTTGAGGGCGGCCATTAAAGACAAGCATTCTGATGATTTGGAGACTCACCACAACCAACCTCGTAGCAAACAGCAACATACGATAGCATACAAGTAGCTTACTTGCCAGAAATGTCAGTGTCTAGCCCCATTATTTGTACTGTGCTGTCACATTTGCAACTATAAAATAGATTTCGAACATAAATATCATCCTTTGGAACATGTAGGTTTTTTTTTGACATTATAAACGAAATGCAGAATCAAATACGCCGGTTCTCTACTGCAAAAACAGTCACATTTGATGTTTGTCGATTACAGAGCCATCTACCACGAATGGAAGACTATGCTTTTAGTAAACCGTACGAATTTTTTGGCGTAGAATCCGAATATGGAATAAAATGCGGCTTTCTGCTTGAAGATGCAATGTTGACCATAACCACGCAGGAGGGATGGTTAGGAGGTTGCC
This sequence comes from Schistocerca piceifrons, assembly GCF_021461385.2. NCBI lineage: Eukaryota > Metazoa > Arthropoda > Insecta > Orthoptera > Acrididae > Schistocerca > Schistocerca piceifrons. The sequence goes on along the minus strand of NC_060139.1, from coordinate 772,698,100 downwards.
AGTTGTAGCACAGTCCGCTGTTCACTTTACAAATATTAACATTTCACCTTGAACATTTTTTTGTGCAATGCGAAATTTTCGGGATATTTAGTTTTCTCAAGTCAAAACCAACACCCTGTACACTGAGGCGACGAAAGTCATGGGAGATATCCTAATATCGCGTCGGTCCTCCTTTTGCCCAGCACAAGTGCAATAGCCGGTCGGTGTGGCCGAGCGGTTCTAGGCGCTACAGTCTGGAATCGAGTGACCGCTACAGTCGCAGGTTCAAATCTGCCTCGGGCATGGATGTGTGTGATGTCCTTAGGTTAGTTATGTTTAAGTAGTTCTAAGTTCTAGGGGACTGATGACCTCAGATGTTAAGTCCTATAGTGCTCAGAGCCATTTGAACCATTTTGAACAGTGCAATAACTAGACGTGACGTGGACTCCGCAAGTCGTTTAAAGATCTCCTGTATAAATGTTTAGTCATGCTGTCTCTATATACGTCCATGACTGCGAAAATGGCGTGCAGGATTTTGTGAATGAACTGATCTCCAGATTACGTCCCATGTTAGGCGATTCGAGTGGCCAAATCACTTGCTCGAACTGTCCAGAATGTTCTTCAAACCAATTGCGAACAATTGTGTGCCGGTGACATGCTGCATTGTCATCAACAAAAATTCCATTGTTGTTTGGAAACATGAAGTCCACGAATTGCTGCAAATGGCCTCCAAGTTACCGAACATTTTTCCAGTCAATGATCGGTTCGGATGGACTAGAGCATCCAGACCATTCCATGTAAACACAGCCCACACCATTGTGGAGCTACAACTAGCTTCCACAGTGGCTTGTTGACAACTTGGGTCCGTGGCATCGTGGAGTCTGCAGCACACTCGAAGCCTACCATGAGCTAGTACCAACTGAAATCGGGACTCATACGACCAGGCCAGGGTTTTCCAGCCGTTTCGAGTCCAACCGATATGGTCACGATCCCAGGAGAGCCGCTGCAGACGATGTCATGCTGTTAGCAAAGCCACTCGCGTCGGTCGTCTGCTGCCGTACCCCGTTAATGTCAACTTTCCCTGCCCAGTCCTAACGGATACGTTCGTCGTGCGTTCCACATTGATTTCTGTGGCTATTTCACGCAGCGTTGTTTGTCTGTTAGCAGTGACAACTCTACGCAAATACCACTGCACTCCGTCGTTAAGTGAAGGCCGTCGGCCACTGCGTTGTGTGTGACGAGAAATAATGCCTGAAATTTTGTATTCTTGGCACACTCTTGACACCGTGTATCTCGAAATATTGAATTCCTTCACAGTTTTCGAAATGGAATGTCTCATGTGCCTATCCCCAACTGCTATTCAGCGTTAGACGTCTGTTAGTTCCCCTAGCGCGGCCCTACTCACGTAGGAAACCTTTTCATATGAATCACCTCAGCGCCAATGACAGCTCCGCCAACGCACCGCCCTTTTATGCCTTGTGTACGAGATACTACCACCATCTCTCTGTGCACATATCGCTGTCGCGTGACCTATGTCTCCTCAGTGCGTATTCAAAAGCAAGGTAGGTGCAATGTGGTTGGTGATCTAAGAAAAGACAAACTTAAATTATGTTAAATATGTAGTCTGCTTTCGCTTGTCTCCACTATTGTTGAACTTGTATTTTGAACGTGCGGCGGCGCGGTTCCTTTCGTCCTTAACCTTCACCTACCTGTGGACTCGTTGCAGCAGATCGCCGGTTGTAAAGCCGAACAGAAACCTATCGTACTGCAACTCGCATCAGGCTGCATACAACTTAACTGTTCCAAGAATCGGGGAAAGGTCTTAATTTTGAATGAAAGGCGAAAATACTGGCAGAACTTCGGTATATTCTGAACCTTGATAAAGTATACGTTTACTGCCAAGCCCGTGCTGATTTTAACACAGTCATACACAAAACCTTTCATTCACGTTGGCAGGTTTATGGTAATGTATTTCCCGAAATCTGAACAACTACTAAGCACAGATTGTTCTTAAATGGAAATGTTTGCCTTGCTATGAAGTTTATCGGTGTCTAATGCACTCAAGTTCTTAGTCACTCAACAGCTCAATATGCCACACGGAATTACTGTCTTTTCTCAAATACAAAATTACTTTAAAATCCGTACTTTCTAAAAAAAGACACAGCGGAATAAATATGCGTTCACTTTAAAACACTTTTGGAACATGTAGCACTACTAAACCTAGCAAATCATAGCTTCCTTCGGAGCTCATATTACACATGACCGTACCATTGAAAGGCTGGGCTTCGACCACTTTAGACTGCTGCAAGCGTTCTATATCTCCAAGAGGAAAGACACGTGACGGATACTCCGTTCTGATTGGTCAGTTTTCTTTAAGGCCGATAGAAAAACATTATTCTCTCGCACTAATCCGCGTTTTTCATGACTAACCAATCAACAAATAACACACTTCCGAACTGAACTTAAATATTTAACATTATGATATTTTGTTTATACTTTATGTTGTTAACTATTTTCATCAGTACTCGAATTAGCTTTCGTTTTTACGATAAACTTACTTAACATATTATGATACAAAATTCCCTATCGTCTGCATTCACACTGTCTTAAAACTTTCTCACACTCATTCGTGCAGCGTTCATCAGTAGAACAATGATCTACATATTTACTTTAGACCACATTCACGCATCATTCACATTACTAAAAGCACAAACAAAAACTTACAAACGTAAATAAACAAAAAAGCCTTCAAGAAATAAATATAACAATTCATGAAAACTTTCTCTTGACCTGTTTCTTGAATGTCTCTGTGCACTGCTGTCTTCTAGCAGATGAAAATTAGAACGACGCACTCGACTGAACCCGCTTCATACTATCTGTCACTGTACACGCATGAGCCATTCTTCCGATACATAGTCTCTAGACAGGAGCGATATGCTGTCTCAAACGGGAAGTGAAGAAGAGTGTGAGACAGCAGTAAGAGTATAAGGTATATTGATACCCATTGTCAAGCTTGCCGAGATCTGAAGAAGGACAGATGGTCAGCAAACTTAAACCAGAATATACGTTAAGAATAAACAAAACAAAGCCGAAGATAAATGAACTTCAATAGAAAAAAATGGACTTGGTTAACAGCATGAATGGGAACGCCACATCAGTAAAAGAAGTAATAGAATATTCTTACGTAGTAAGTAACATTAACCATAAGTGACTAAGCAAGGATTTTGTCGGAAGTAGATTAGCAAAGGCGTAGGAACCTTTCTTAGACATAAAAATATTTCTGATATCAAATATTGACCTGTACATCTATCACGTAGAAGATTCACTAACCTACCTTTTTCGTTTGCATTTCGTTAACATTCAGTGCATGAATGTAAGAATCTTCGAGAAGGCCTCTCCTCACAGGGCACCGATCACTGGGTGATACGCGTATCTGTCGATGTTGACAGATAATCTTTGAGTGCTGACAGGAACGAGTGTTTTCTTCATTTCGTGTGAACAGTTATAGATTTTCATCACATACATCTTCGGAGGGCTCTTTTTCTTTCGATTTATCGATGTAAAATTCAATAAAGAATAACTAGTACTGTTTTTAGTCGCGTCTTCGCAACTTACTAATTCTTCTTCTCAGTGTAAAATGGAATTGATATCAGGTGTATGAAGTGTTTAAGTTGCTACAGCCCTATAGTCTCCCAATGACGATACGCACATTCCTATATTTGCGCATAATCCTCAACAAATCTAGGAGCTTCTAGAAACTTCTTGTGAGAAAATTGTTTGGATGATTAAAAAAACACACACACACACAGTTATTATGAATGATTATAACGATATCATAAATTCACTGTACCTACATTAAATGATTTATTGCCATAGAACTCTGCATTCGCAGAGAAAAACTCTAGAAGTTTTATGTTGTTGCAGGCACACTTCAACAAAGATGTACCAACTACCAAATCCATTCGTCGATTGTATGTACAGTTTAAAGCTTCAGGATGGTTCTGGCAGGGGAAATCAATTGTAGACCTGCAGTGAGTGAAGAAACAGTTGACCGCGTGCGGACAAGTTTCGCATTTAGCCCACAGAAACTGAGGAACAGAACAAGCAGACAGCTGTACATACCACAATCGATAGTTTGGATGATCTTAGGGAAATGACTGAAGCTGAATCCTTACCGCTCGCTAGCCCTGACTGCCGATGACAAAGTCAGACGCTTTGAATTTTCTGTTCAGTTCCAACAGCTTGCGGAAGAAGATGGGTTTCGTGAGTAACACATCTTCAGTGATGAAGCAACATTTCTGTGAATGGCGCAGTGAGCAATTACAAGGTGTGAATGTGGTAGACAGAGCATCTTCACACTATCGTGCAGCGCATTCGAAATTCACCAAATTTAATGTGTCGTGCAGCCTCACGGTTTAAGGTTTACGGTCCGTTTTCCTTCTGCAAAAAGACCGTTACAGAACACGTATATCTGGACACACTGAAAAATTGCTTCATGCCATAACGTGGAGACCGACAGTGTGCAGTTCATCCACCAACGCAATGGAGCTCCACCCCACTTCATTAACATGTGCGTGAATTCTTAAACAGGAAACTCAGAAACCGATTGATAGGTCGCGGTGGCGTTGATGACAAGCAGTTTATGTCACGGGCTCCATGCTCTCCGCACATAACCCCATTCGATTTTTTTGTTTGGTATTATGTGAACGATTCAGTATTTACTCCTCCTGTATCAAAAAACCTACCAGAACCAAGAGATGGTATCAACAGTGCTTTTAACCAGACTGATAGGAGCATATTGCCGCGAAGGTGGAGAGAACTTGATTATCCACTTGATACCTGCAGAATCAAATGGTTCAAATGTCTCTGAGCACTATGGGACTTAACATCTGAGGTCATCAGTCCCCTAGAACTTAGAAACCTAAGTAACCTAAGGACATCACACTCATCCATGCTCGAAGCAGATTCGAACCTGCGACAGTAGCGGTCGCGCGGTTCCAGACTGAAGCGCCTAGAACCGTTCGGTCACACCGGCCGGCTCTGCAAAATCAGTACACGAGTAAACATGAAGAATTTGTAACAAAAAGAAAACAAAAAATAAAAGAAAATGTTAATTGATACAGCTACAGGATATCTGTGAAATCGCTTTAATCATTAATAATAACTTTATAGAAGTGTTCTCCATGCAAGGCGCAGTATTTAAACTCCATCGCTGCTTTGCATTTTTTTTATTCAGCAAACTTCCTTGCAGAGTTTAAGAGTTGGCTACCACTGACGACCCTCCTCCCTCATTCGGTGCAGGATTTTCATATTTACCTTCAGTTGTTGACGGGAAGGCAGATCACCGGTCTGCTGCCTGGTTTGATGTGACCATCACAATTTGCTGTCATGCGGCAATCTCTTCATCATTGAGAAGCACACTCAGCGCCTTCAGTTACTTGTCATATACATTACAAATTCCCTTGGGCGTACTATCGACCTGCCCCTTCCCGTAGTTAGTGTTTTCCACATACACATATAACTTCCCACGTCGATCCGATGGAGAAAAAATGGTTCAAATGGCTCTGAGCACTATGGGACTTAACATCTTAGGTCATCAGTCCCCTAGAATTTAGACCTACTTAAACCTAACTAACCTAGGCACATCACACACATCCATGCCCGAGGCAGGATTCGAACCTGCGACCGTAGCAGCCACGCAGTTCCGGACTGAAGCGCCTAGAACCGCACGGTCACCACGGCCGGCTCCGATGGAGAACTTCCACGTTTCTTATTTGTTCACTTTATTTTCAGTATCCTTTCCGTAACAGTATCTTCTCTGTAACACAACATCTGAAACGCATCGATTCTAGTTCTTTCCGGTTTTGCTGATTCTACGAATCACATCCACAGAATGCTATGTTACAGAGCTACGTTTCTCAATTTTTTTTTCGTTAATTAATGACTAGTTTCCTGTGAATTCACTCACCATAGATTAACATGATTTACTTTTCTTGGCGCAGAAGTAATAAAATGTCAGCTTTAACGATCGTTAAACAGACGCTGTAATTTGCATATTTTCCCTCGTTCTAGAGCGGTCGAATGCGAAACCAGACGGGTACGAAGTGAAAACGTAGCGATGGAGGTTCGCGCGCCGAGACAGTCGCACCGGGTTCGGCAACGTTAAGCTTCGCGAACGTTTCGCAATGTTTGTCTAAAAGTGTCGTCAGGTATGCGGGGAACGGACCCGCCGTCGCCGTTAAGGCCTCCCGCCATCTTATACGCATTCTACGCCCGGTCGGTCCCGCGTACTGTGAAACAGCGGTTTTATTGCATAATCCGCGGGCTCGTCGGCAGGGTCGCGCAGCGTCGTTAAAAACTTTAGCGCCGAGCGGAACATTGTTAAGCTCTCGGTCGCTTTAGTGCCGAGCGAAGAGATGCGCCGCGGCGAAACCTGGCGGCCGGCTTCCGCCTGCCCGCCGTTGCCTGGCGACGGCGACGGCGGGAGTAAAGCGCCGGGTTTATTGCGGCTGCGCGCTCTGTCCGCTGTCTGACCACTATCGGGTGTTCCTGCCCTCCCGAAACTTCGCTCACTTATTCCGAGTGGCAGAGTTTCGTGATCAGATATGTCACACATAATGCGATTTGTTTATTAGCGTGCGTGCAATATTCTTTGGTTAACTGGTATCATTCTCATCCGCACCGTGGAGTCATTTATTTGGCTAGGGACGCCAGGATACCCATCCGGTGGTATGAGGCTACGACAGTTTTCAAATTTTCTACGCACACAGCACAAGTTCCCTATTTCTTATTAAATTTCATAAATGTCGCGTTTCGATGACTAATTTCCGATGTGCTATGAACGAGAAACTAAATACGTAAGAAGCAAATATTTTCGAATTGGACTAGACGTTGTTCATCCTTACTAATCTTCACTGAGGTAACAGAAGCCATGGGACAGCGATACGCACATGTACAAATGACGGTATTATCGTGGGCACAAGGTGTAAAAGGACAAAGCGTTGGCGGAGCTGTTATTTGTACTCAAGCGAGTCATGTGGAAAGGGTTTCTGTGCAGTCCTGAATGAACGACTGCACACCGACTAGTGCAGCGCCGCGAAACGCCACCAAGGAGGAGCAGACCCGCGCGCCAATGGAAAGGGCGGGCAGCCCCACACCTCCAGCAAGATCCAGTTCAGCCCCCCTCGTCAACGCTGACGTAACTAGCCGTTATCGTTGGGAGAGCACAGTTTTGTCACAAACTTCGAGAGCATCAGTACTGAGTAATAGGAAGACGATACTTAACCTGCTTTCTGCGAGTAGTAATACAGTGTAAGTGTAATTGCATGTAGGAGGCAACGGAGAACATCAGCCCACTTCATAATAAGTTTCCCTTTTAGAAATAAAGTGTTCTATAAATTTGGAAACGTTACGTACAAATCGTTTTGGTTTTGTGTCACCTGCCATTGCAGCTTCTCTCTTTCTTTGTTAGTGTTAGCGCTGACTTCCACAGTAGCCAACACAAGTTTCCGACAAGATTATGGCCGCATGATGGGAATTAACCTACTTCTAACGTGGAATTTTAGTGGGAGCTACACGCACAGGACATTACAATTCTGAAATCGTTAGAGAATTCGTATTCTGAGATCCACAGTGCCAAAAGCGTGCTGAGAATATCAAATTTCAAGCATTGACTCTCCCTATGGACAACACAGTTGTAGTCTGCCTTTTAACGGCTGTGGGCAACGGCGTTTGCGTAGAGTTGTCAGCGCTAACAGACAATCATCAATGAGTGAAAAAGCCACTGAAATCAGTCTGGGACGACCGACGAATGTAACCGTTAGGGTAGTGCCGGGCTCTAGACCATATCGGTTGGACCCGAGACGATTTAAAAACCTTGGCCTGGTCATATGAGTCGCGGTTTCAGTCAGTAGTAGCTCATGGTAGGGTTCGAGTGTGGCACAGATTCCACGAAGCCATGGACCCAAGCTGTCAACAAGGCACTGTGGAAGCTGGTGGTTGCTCTACAATGGTGCGAGCTATGTTTACATGGAATGGACTGGGTCCTATGGACCAACTGAACTGATCATTGACTGGAAATATGTACGGTTACGTGGAGACTACTTGCAGCCATTCATGGACTTCATGATCCCAGGTACCAAAAGAAATAGTTCAAATGGCTCTGAGCACTATGGGACTTAACATCTGAGGTCATCAGTCCCCTAGACTTAGAACTACTTAAACCTAACTAATCTAAGGACATCACATGCATCCATGCCCGAGGCAGGATTCCAACTTGTGACCGTAGCAGCAGCGCGGTTCCGGACTGAAGCGCCTAGAACCGCCACAGCAGCCGGCTCCCAGTTATCGATGGAATTTTTATTGATCACAGTTTGCTATGTCACCGCCCACAATTGTTAGCATTTGGTCTGAAGAAGGTTGCTGACACTTCGAGCGAATGATTTGGCCACCCAGATCGCCTGACATAGGACATAATCGAGGGCTCAGTTCGTGCAGTAAATCCTACACCGACAACATTTCCGCACTAATAGACGGTATGCCACAATACTTTCAAAGACTTGTTAAGTCCATGCCACGTCGTGTTACAAATAAGTCAGTTTCTGAATCAGAGCCTTGTTTGTTTTGCCACGGCACGTTTCGGAGATACACACCATGATCTTCAGGTAGAGAGTTGTTCGTTTACGTGGCTGGTGTTGATGAAGAGTACCAAGGGCAGTGTAGGTTATTTTGCGTATCGCGAGGGATGGGAAAGTTGTAAAAGGTCTGCATACTGTTGCCTGCTGTATGTCCTCTCCACTGCACATTACATTTACATTACCCAGGGAAAAAGTAGGTCCGACACGATATTAGGAGTTATGTCGTAACTTTTCTCACCTTAGCTTTTATAAATACATACAGATTATAAATACCATAAGAAATGGAAAAAAATCTTCCAGCAATAGAGAGTTAGTACCTCATTAGACAGTACTTCGATGTAGAAGCGTAGCTGCCAGCCTGTGTACTTCACACAGTCCATATCTGAAGAAACAACCGTTGGCTCCTGAACTGTCGGGTGCAAAATGAGTGACAACGTAAAATACATCCAAATGATGCTTGTATTAATGAACAGTGCACTCGGATATTTCTCTTATCGGATTAGCCATTGCAGCTCTCATTTTCTGTTTAAAGTTTGTATATTTTAACGAATGTTATTCTATCAAAAATATAAATATCAGATAACATAGTCGCATGTGCTTCTGAAATAGTCTCCCATTTAGAGTATTACATTTTAATGAAGGTACTTCGATTAATAATCATTTTGACGTATTATTGGTTGTTATATGAAACGTCCCTTTTGAACAATTATACATGACTGTGCTTAAATTGACACACAATACATTTAGCGCAACGCAGTCTGACTTTTAATAATCCCTACAAAAGAATGGCCCTGATTAACATTACCCTATACGTTTCACAAATCACTTACCTCACAAAAATCTTCGTTACTCGAACTACTGCAATACAGCGAGCGCCACTACTGCCAGCTAAAGAAAAGATTCAAACTACTGAAGGCACTAACTACTGATAGGCGCAGTTAGCAAAAGAAAGATTTTGAGAGAGAACAAACAATGTATTTACCTTAATATTGTTCAAAAGTCATAATATATATATATCAGTTCATGACATCCAGTCTTACGAATGTACTGTCTCTGATGGACACACTTCCAGATCATCCGCTCTCAAAAATCTGCCATCTCACTTCCCCACATCCACCACTGCTGGCGGCTCACCTCCAACTGCGCAACGCTACGCGCTGTTAACGCACACCCAGTGATTTTCATACAGAGCGCTATGTGGCGTTACCAATAAGAAAACCTAAACAGCCTACTTACAGTATTATTGGTTGTTATTAATCTTGCAATTTTCACTCTTTTAGCTGCGATGTCATCTGATGCTATAGATGTTTCTCCAAAAATTAACTGTGTGAAGTAGTCTGTGCGGCAGTTACATTTGTAGAGGGCAGTACAGATCTGGTGAGATTGTGAGATTAATTATTTATTTATTGATTACTTTTTTATCTTTCTATGTATTTGGAATATTCAGTATGTCCCGTCAAATAACGTTCAGCTCAATTCGAATAGATTTGCTCCATGCCTGTATAGTGCGAGGAAAAACGTTTTTATGTTCCTATTTGGCATGAATCTCTCTTGCTCTCACGATCCCTACAAGAGGCGTATATTGACGACGGCAGGACGGTTGTATAATCTACCTCAAATATCCATTGTCAAAATTTGCCAAACAACATTTACAATAAACTCTTTCGCTCTTTTTCCCATGATTTGCGTTTAAGTTCTCTTAACAAGTCGGTTAAACCTTCATATGGATTACCCCGACCCGTTCCGACTGTAGCAATTCCTTATAGTAATTTCAGTCCTACTTGACAAGGACTCTAATCATTGCTGCGAAAGAAGGTAGAATTGTTAGAGTTTAGCGTCTTGACACTCCCGGGATCATCAGGACCAAGGCACGAACTTGGAGCGGATAAGAATGGACGAGGAATTTAGCCACGGCTTATTCAAGAGAGCCAACCGTTTGCTTCCGTATCGACTGTTTGCTTGTGGCTTGCCTCTAGGCTCGATCTATCGGAGTCCCCCACCCTCCAAGACTTACAGAGTGGCTGTCATTGCAGCCTTTGATACAGTCACCTCCCCTCCGCCAAAGTTATCGAAATTAATCGGAATCATCTGTAACCTATTAATGTCACTCATGTGCGCTAAACTCCTGCTGATAAAACAGTGCTAACTATCCAACTTTTCGTTGCTTAAGAGCGGTTCAACAAAATATAATGTTTCCCTCACAAATCGGTGTCCACTGAAACCTACACTACCTTTCCCGTACCTGCTGGTACTTTATCCTGTTGATCGATCTTTACTGAGAACGTATGCAGTTTAGTTGGCCTCAACATGGGCGAACCTTGCGTCACTGTCTTAGTTGCAACTGTTCCCCGCAGTTGAAACAAAGCCCCACTGAATTCCACTGTGTGATGCGAAAGGTAAGTCTTAGCGTGATCTTATCGAGAAAGTGTAGCCCAAGAATCACTGAATAACCTCAGCCTACGCGTGACAACACCTCCATGTGTTCGGTAGACTTTGTTTTCCGACTGAAAACTATAGTACTGCTGTACCCCATGATTCTACCCTGTTATCGCCAACCCCACATTACCTACACCGTGGTGGCCTCAGTCTCCTCTTTTCCATTCGGTCCAGATTGATTATCGACACAATAGCACCCGTGTCCACCAAAAATCTATCTTTTCTGCCACCCACTAAGGCCACCAAGCTACCTTCCGTCTGTGCACTAACTTGTGCCATATTGCGATCAGTCGGGACTTCTTTACTACGGTTGAAGCAATCCCGTTTGCGTTTTCGTCTTGCCGATGCTTTCCATCCGTCCTACCTCTACACTCAAATGCACGGTGGCCCACTATGCCACACCCATAGCACTCTGGTGGCTTATACTGCTTCCTTACATGTCCTTCCCGAGCACATCTTCAACACTTGACTTCAGAAGCGAACACGCGATGGTCCACTCCTGCTTTGTGGCCATATGCACTTCCTCTGTAAGTGTTGCGATCCTAAGAACTGACTCTACGTCCTCTGTGCTCTCCATCCGTACCGTCGGAGCCATTTCTGGGGGTATACCACGCAAAAACATATCCACTGTTCTTTTTTCCACCTTCCGGAACAGCACCCCATTAGCTTCTGTATTCTGGGTCTGTACACACGTCTCTGCCTTTAGCTTACGGATTCCATCCGTGAACGCTTCCACAAACTCTTTGCGGTGCATCGACAACATACTTAATTTCTCCCGGAAAAATCGCTCACTATTCTGCTTTTGGTACCGCTGACACAATCCAGCAGCCCACTGCTGGAACGTATGTGCCTTACTCAGTGTCTCGTCGTAGACAACATATGCTTTGGCATTCCCCGCCAAACACACATCGGCGACATATACGGGTACTTCATCCGACCACCCAGGTGCTTCCGCCGCAGCGTCGCTAATACCCTTAACGGGAATTGTCACGTCCTCCGATGCCTAGCCCGAGAAGGGATTAATCAATACGACTACTGCTGGGTCATACAGAATAGAAGGCACTCTCAATCCAGACTTACTTTCCAGGACTTCGATTGCTACTGATTGTGACTCTCTTTACGAGCCTCCAACTCACGATTAAGTTCGAAATTTCTCTCCTTCGTGCTCTCAGACTGCTCTGTTAACGCTTGCACTTGTCAAGTTAAAGCAGCAACTGAATCAGCGATAGTAGCACGTGTTTCCACCATTTTGCGTTCGCTACTTCCACCTTAAAGCGATTTTTTTAAAAACAAGACAAAACACAAATTCCTATTCAACTCTACACAAAAAATATAAACACAAATTAATTCCTCCGGCGAAGCATCGTCCATCTCCACCGAGTACAATTAGACAGATAACCAGTACGCCTACATACGGAACAAACAGCTGCTACAGCTCTGGTACATGGCAACTCGTGCCCAGACGAAACTGAAAATGGACACCTCACTGTCAATAAATTATCAAGTCCACCATCACCCCTAAACAGAGATAAACCCACGGATTTATGTGGCTTCACAGAAATAAGTCTAAACATCTTGTAACCTAGCTTACACAACTAACTCTGACAAAGAGAGCAAACACAAAAGATAATATACATAAAACTTACTCACAGTATCACATTATGCTGAACTGGTAACTACGTCAAGTGCGACTGCCTCACCCATCACTCACCAAAACGAACTCTTTCACAAAAACGTAGCGTTGGACGGAGAGCAACACATCCCGACGCAATGTATTCTGTTGGAAAGTGAAACGACCACTTCCTGACACCAGATTGCTACGACCCCCAGAGCTCAGGGACTGTAATGTGTCAAAACGACGGAGAGGAACGGTTTGTGAGACAGAGAGATGACTCAAACAGAAGCGTGAAGAGAAACACAGGCAAAAGTGTTGTAAGACGTCGTGGTCTCCTGACCTTCATTGCTTACATATTCCACCCTCACATTCATGTTCCGCACATCAAGACGCTTCATTCGAACCCAAAGTCGATAAGATAAAGTCAATGTTGTATGAATTCATGTAAACGATATGCAAATAACTAGTAAATCGTAAATGCGCACTGAGATTGAAATACTCGAGGCTTGCGTACACACACACACATTCCAGACACGACGGTCACAGGAGCTTTTAGTTTGGGAGAGGCAGACCGCACGCCAGGAGGCCGGTCGCTTCAGAGGACGAGTCAAGTCAACCTATCTACGTTGGCCGGCGACCGCCCGTAGAGCAGTCAACGTTTGCCCGATTGAAAGGAAGAACGACCCCATGTTCGGCTTAAAAGCGAATTCCGCTACATTGTGTGGGAGCGCCCAGTCTACACATTCTTTACAAACATAGCACGCAGTTTCATAGGTTTTCACAGGGAGACAGCAAACGCCGATTTCCGGATTGGTCACGTTAAACGAAACGTCACTCTCCCATTTTAGAAGAGCAATGGTGATTGGCAGACGATATTCCTGATGCATTGAGCTGGAGTAATGGAAGAGACCGAAAGATATACCCCTTCACGTCTGGTGTGGAGAAGGGCCGTTGTGTTGTCGCTCTTTGAGCGAGAACTGTACTCAAAAGGCGAGGAACAAGTCTCTCCTCAGTACTTTACTGGGAGAGCACCTCTGTCGAGAGTGAATCAGAGTGCGATTCTATATTGAGTCCTTGCAATTAAGCGTTGTTCACTGTGTTGGCCGCCACACTTATTGTGCACTGTGAATGGACAGAGTTATAGTTAAACACCTGCAACCGAATTTTTTAGTGGCATTGTGGTGGACTGGTTATCTGACAGGTGTACCACACCAATAATTAGACTAGGGGCGAATAGGAGTCCTTGACTTAATCAAGGCATAGGGAGAGTTTGATTGGCGAAGGTCAATCCACATAGAACGAGAGTTATCTTATTTGTCAGCAGCAAGCAGCGCAGACAGCAGTCATCGCAGCTTACGGTATTGTGCGCTACAGCTCTTGCGAGCCCCATATTTCCTCCACAACAGTACACTTCACTGTATTTCATATGCAACAACCTCGTCCGTACCTAGCAACATTCTAACGGATAATTATTCAAGTTGAGTAGGCGCGGCTGTCAGCCATACTGCCAAGTCAATAATAATCTTAAACTTTGTATAGAAATTTCATTGGCGAATCCTATCCTTAAGAGGTAACTTCACATTCCGGAAAGAACCCGGAAATAACTTTTCAGTTCATAACTAGAAGTGCCATTGTGATTTCTCAGAATTTTTGCAAAATAAATAATAATTTTCGATAGTTTCATGTTTTTATTACACCAACTAGCTCTACTCCAGTACCCAAGTATCCCACTAGATACGTAAGAAATTTTGTGAATTTTTGTGTCATTTCCTTACAGCGGACGACTCCAGAAAATATTTATTGCTGAAAGTTTTTCATTCATTTCTCTTTAGAACGTTAGGAGCGTCTGTCTGATTTCTGTAGTAGTGTGGGGGTGGAAATTGCATCTTGCAGGAGCCACAGGGTAAAGCATACATCTCAGATTAATCCGTTACGCAGAATGACAGAATAGCACCCACACGCTCACAGTGTAAAGGACTTCATTACGTCGAAGGTACACAGCTAGCCTTGCGCTGAACTCGGTGCTGGCGCCGCGCAGCGTGCGTGAGTCGGTGTCAAAGCGAACGCCGGAATCTGCTGCAGCGTCGGCGTCCGGTTGCCACGCCTTGCAGACGCAGCAATCCTTCACGCACCACGGCAAAGTGACCGCCGCGTGTGTTAACTCTGTGCGTGGCACGGAACATGGCTGAACGCTCACAGTAATGACGCTCCGTGCAGCGGAGATTGGAGGTAGCTTCAGCGGGCAGTTGGCTGCCGATAACCATCACCAAAAGGTCGTCGTGGATGGCCTACAACTTAAGCAATCGTCATTCTCTCCGGTTCTAGACGTAGACGCAGAAGGGCACACGACTGCCTGCTTTGAGCATCCGGGCTCGCTTATGTATATGTATATGTCTGTTTCGTATACGTCTGACGTAGTTCCTCTGGAGGGAACAAGTTGAGTGCTCTTTGATAATTACAACGTCAGGTTTCCTCAGCTCACTTCGGCCCCTACACGCAGGTCATTAGGCGCTGTTGTAACTGCAACATATATGTTCTTCACAGCATGTCGGAGCGCTGTTGTCCCCTGATTACTTCACATTTTTATACAGTGCCCACCGGGTCGTGCCCTCTAGCCTACAAGCAGTGTCGTAGACCTGCCTCGCAGAATAGTTTGCAAAAGATCAACATCGTCTGCGCCTGCCATCAGATGTGTCAATCGGTCCCTTAACTACAGCCTTCCAGCCATAGCTGGGCGATATTTACAAGAATTCCACAAATCCTCGCCTGTACTTATTCGTGGTGCAGCATTATTTTCAAGCCCCTAATGTATGGCCTGCCCTGCATGACAGGAGTGTAGACCTGCTGTAGTGAATTGTATTGCAGAGGCTACATGTATCGATGAACATGACTGAAGACAGGTTGAGACAGAAAGAGTAGAGAATGGATACAGCAAGGATGAGAAGGTAATGGACAGAGGAAGGGGAGGAGGGGCAGGAGAATGAGGTAGGTGGAAGGTGTAGAGGGCTAGTGGGCAGGTGAAAAAGGAAGATGTGGAAGCAGAGATGGAAACAGAAAGGGAGAGGAGGATATGGCCAAAGGGAGGGACGAGGAAGATACGGTCAGAGGGGTGGTGGAAATGGACAGAAAGAAGGAGAGGAGGAGATAGACAGACAGAAAGAGTGGGAGGAGGAGATAGACAGAGGTGGGGGCAACAGGTATACTTACACAGGAAGGAAGGGATGGATTCAATGAGGGGGAGGAGGAGTTCTATCAGGCGCACACACGGACGGGTAAAGACTAGTTTTCTTGTAATTACCCAAATTTCCTCTAGCCACAGCGTCGTTAACGAACACTCACACATATAACATGCGTTCTAAATGTTATTCTGCGTTCTTGGGGCATAATCAGAGCTGTTTCCTTTCTAACGTGTACTATGATATACTATCTGGTGTAATGTCCTATGTTCTATCACGAAGTAATTTTTGATACCAATTTCTGAGAAGATTTCCAGTCTCCTGGCGTGAAGTCTTCAACACGTTTCTGGGAAACCCCTGACGGACGTTTTTAAAAGAAAGCGAGGGAACGACCGTCATTCTCGTCATAGGACGAACCAATCGGCCCCCATCGGTCGCCGTGTCACAACCAATGCTATCATCGAGATGTTGGGTTAGTCAACCAGTCAGTCAGGTAGTAGTAGCCGACCGAGACAGAGGCAGCAACAGGGAAGTAACCGCTTTTGTGACATTGACGAGTTCCTAACCAGGAGCGAATTTCAATATATCATCTGTGTGCCATAATAGTTTAGTTTCTAGAGCTTCTGCTTGTAAATGTAATATCTAATAGCCACAGTTCTCGCATTTTCGTTTGCGTTGGAAAGTAAACCGATTTTGTGACTTATTACAAGTTCCAAATCAAGGGAAAATTATTTAGTTTCACCCGAGTTTTTGAATATCTCCGTATAACTAGATACAGTTCGTACGTTTTCGTCAGGATCTACAGTGGAGTCGCGCAGCAAGTGCAGATAGTCCGTTTATCTGCATAGTTTAATGTTCCACGGTATTTAGTAGCGACAGTGACTGCGATTGTTGTGTGCAGATGTGAGCCGAGCCGGTGACACATTGCTCTCAGCTTCAGGCTGTGATGGCTTCGGTTACACAGCTTGAGGCTGCAGAGGATGGGCACCACTGCTGTGGGCCCGCCGTGGGGATCCAATGGACGTCCAGCACGTCAAAGTCCGATCGGTCCTCAACCGAGGCCAGCCCAGTTACTGCTCGCACTGAGGCTGACCCTTCACCTGTGGTCGAGTGGGAGGTCGCCCCAGGGCGAAGTACACGGCCAAAGACTTCCCAGGTGTCTGCACGTAAGGCCTGCCCGGTTTGTCCGACAAACAAGTTCCGGATGCTGTCTGTGGCAGACCCTGTCGCTGAGCCAGATGATGTCGCCTGTCCCGTTTCAGAGGAAACCACTCACCCTGCAAGATCCGGGCAATCACAGAGGGTGGGATTATTGGTAGTTGAGAGCTTCAACGTTAGGCGCGTTATGGGGCTGCTTAGGGACTTGGCTGACAAGAAGGGTAAGAAAACCAATGTGCACTTCGTGTGCTTACCGGGTGAAGTCATTCCAGATTTGGAAAGGGTCCTCCCGATTGCCATGAAGAGCACAGGGTGCAGCCAACGGCAGGTGGTTCCTCACGTCGGTACCAATGATGTGTGTCACTTAGGATCAGAAGAGATTCTCTCTGGTTTCGAGCGGCTAACAGAAGTGGTAAAGGCTGCCAGTCTTGCTTGCAAGATGAAAGCTGAGCTGACCATTTCCAGCATAGTCGATAGGACTGATTGCGGACTTTTGGTGCAGAGCCAAGTGGGGAGAGGCTCAGACAGTTCTGTGACCGTGTAGGCTGCAGATTCCTCGACTTGCGCCAAAGGGTGGTTGGGTTTCGGGTTCCGCTGAATGAGTCAAGTGTCCACTGTACGCAGAAGGAGGCTACAAGGGTAGCAGGGGCTGTGTGGCGTGAACTGGGCGGTTTTTTAGGTTAGAGGGTCTCGGGAAAACACAAGAAGGTCTTCAGTCACAAAGGGCGCAGGTTCAACACAGACAGAAAGTAAAGACAGGAACCATTGGTATAACAGTTGTAAATTGTCGTAGCTGTGTTGGGAAAGTACCAGAGCTCCAAGCGCTAATAGAAATCACTGATGCTCAAATCGTTAAAGGCACTGAAAGCTGGCTAAAGCCGGATATAAGCTCAGCCGAAATTTTTGCGAAGAACCTAACGGTGTTCCGAAATGATAGGATAAACACGGTTAGCGGTGGCATGTTTGTTGCTGTCAGATGTAGTTTAACTTGTCTCGAAATTGAAGTAGATACTTCCTGTGAGTTAGTATGGGCAGAGGTCATTGTCGGCAACCGGAATAAAATAATAACTGGATCCTTTTACCGACCTCCTAATTCAGATGATACAGTTGCTGAAAGGATCAAAGAAAACTTGAGTTTGATTTCAAACACATACTGGACTCATACGACAATAGTTGGTGGTGACTTTAATTTAACCTCGATATGTTGGCGAAAATATATGTTTCCTTAATTCCGGACGTACACAGAAAATATCATCCGAAATTGTGCTAAACGCATTCTCTGAAAATTATTTCGAGCAGTTAGTTCATGAGCCCAAGCGAATAGTAAACGGTTGTGAAAACACACTTGACCTCTTAGCAACAAATAATCGTAAGTTAATAACGAGCATCAAAACCGATTCAGGGGTTAGTGAACACAGGGTTCTCGTAGCGAGACTGAATATTGTAATCCCCAAATCCTCGAAAAATAAGCGACAAATATACCTATTCAAAAAAGCAGATAAAATTTCACTTTACGCCTTCCTGAGAGACAATCTCCACTCATTCCAAATTAATAATATAAGTGTAGACCAGATGTGGCTTAAATACAGAGGAATAGTATCGGCAGCAATTGAGAGATTTATAGCAAATAAATTAACAAACGACGGAGCTGATCCTCCTTGGTACACAAAACGGGTTAGAACACTGTTGCAGAAGCAACGAAACAAACATGCCAAATTTAAACAGACGCAAAATCCCCAAGATTTGCGACCTTTTACAGAAACTTGAAATTTAGCGTGGAAATGAGTGCGAGATGCTTGCAACAGTTTCCACAACGAAACTTTGCCTCGAAACATGGCAAAAAAACCAAAGATATTCTGGTCGCATGTGAAGTATGTTAGCGGCAAGAAACTATCAATGCCTTCTCTGCGCGATAGTAATGGAGATAATGGAGATACTCTCCGAGACAGTTTTGCCAAAGCAGAGTTACTAAACACAACCTTACGAAATGCCTTCACAAAAGAAGACGAAGTAAATATTCCACAATTCGAATCGAGAACAGCTGCAAACATGAGTAACGTAGAAGTAAATCCCCTCGGAGTAGTGAAGCAACTTAAATCGCTTAATAAAAGCAAGTCTTCTGGCCCAGACTGTATACCAATTAGGTTCCTTTCGTAGTATGCTGATGCATTAGCTCCATACTTAACAATTATATACAACCGTTCGCTCGACGAAAGATCGGTACCCAAAGACTAGAAAGTTGCACAGGTCACACCGATATTCAAGAAAGATAGTAGGAGTAATCCACTATATGACAGGCCCACATCGTTAACGTCGATATGCAGCAGGATTTTGGAACATATATTGTGATCGAACATTACGAATTACCTTGAAGAAAACGGTCTATTGACACACAGTCAACATGGGCTTAGAAAACATCGTTCCTGTGAAGCACAACTAGCTCTTTAATCACATGGAGTGCTGAGTGCTATTGACAAGGGATTTCAGATCGATTCCGTATTTATGGATTTCCGAAAGCCTTCTGACACTGTACCACACAAGCGGCTCGTAGTGACATAGCGTGCTCATGGGATATCGTCTCAGTCATGTTTGTGATTTCCTGTCAGAGAGGTCACAGTTTGTAGTAATTGACGGAATGTCATCGAGTAAAACAGAAGTGATTTCTGGCATTCCACACGGTAGTACGGCCTTTGCTGTTCCTTATCTATATAAACGATTTTGGAGACAATCTGAGGCACTGTCTTCGGTTGTTTGCAGAAGACGCTGTCGTTTATCGACTAATAAAGTCATCAGAAGATCAAAACAAACTGCAAAACGATTTAAAAAAGATATCTGAATGGTACTAAAAGTGGCAGTTGACCCTAAATAACGAAAAGTGTGAGGTCATCCACATGAGTGCTAAAAGTAATTCGTTAAACTTCGGCTACACGATAAATCAGTCTAATCTAAATGCCATAAATTCAACTAAATACCTAGGTATTACAATTTCGAACAACTTAAATTGGAAGGAACACATAGAAAATGTTGTGGGGAAGACTAACCAAAGACTGCGTTTTATTGGCAGAACATTTAGAAAATGCAACAGACCTACTAAGGAGACTGCCTAAACTACGCTTGTCCGTCTTCTTTTAGAATACTGCTGCGCGGTGGCCGGCCGCGGTGGTCTAGCGGTTCTAGGCGCTCAGTCCGGAACCGTCCGACTGCTACGGTCGCAGGTTCGAATCATGTCTCGGGCATGGATGTGTGTGATGTCCTTAGGTTCGTTACGTTTAATTAGTTCTACGTTCTAGGGGACTGATGTCCACAGATGTTAAGTCCCATAGTGCACAAATTCATTTGAACCATTTATGCTGCGCGGTGTGGGACCCTTACCAGATAGGACTGACGGAGTACATCGAAAAAGTTAAAAAAAGACAACACATTTTGTATTATCGCGAAATATAGCAGAGAGTGTCACAGAAATGATACAGGATTTGGGCTGGACATCATTAAAAGATCTAACATTCTGCGTGGTGTATGTTTGTTCCATATCGTGTCTCCCTACCACTTTCGCGCAACGACGCTCTGAGCGTGTTTTTTAGGGAATTGACTAGTTTAAACGTGGGATCTGTTGCTGGTAACGAGACGCCAGACCACACATGACATGTGGAGTTCAGAAGACTTCAGTGAGACTAGCGATGATATAACCAAATACTTAATGATTTCAGCGTCAGCTCCACTGCACTCCCTGTAAAAGAATCTTAATACTAACTAAATTTAGTGGAAGGGGTTCAAGGCTTTCCTATTTTTAGTTAGCTGGCAAAATAACGTCGAAAGAGCAGTTAAATTTACCATTGGAAATTTTATTCTACTCACAAAACATTGTTTATAAATTGCACTATTAATAAAAGGAAATGGTAAAAACCAACTGCGTTCAACAAAAAATGTGAACGAATATTCCCTGAATGGGTTTCCAAGTTCTACAATGGATCGAAGGATGACCTATGCCATATCACATCTATAATCTAGGTTTAAATTAAGTTTCACAAAAGAGAAAACTATCAAAATGGTCTACACTGACCCTCAATTATCTTTAATTACTTAACTAAATTGTCGTAAATTGCAGTGGCTTCTCAATAACTATATAACAGAAAAATCATCGCGTTTCAGATTTTTACTTCAAGTGGCAAATGTGAACACCATGAGCTTTAATTGACGATCGACACTAGTATTACGCAAAAAGGGGGTGTAACAGATGCGACATCTGCAGTTCTGAGTGAAGCTTTATGCGCTTTTATGCAGCATCATGTGCGTTCATTACCTTGTCGGTGTTCGTCAGGGGGCGGCGGGCAGCACAGCTCTGCTCACCTCGCCGTCTCGGAAGCAACTCTCTCCTAACTTCTCCTCACTACAATTTACCGAAGTTGATTTAAAAAAAACAATCTGGCTGTGTTTTCATCTGACCAATCAGCGTCTCAATGTTAACCTTAAGTTCCGCCTACAAAAATTCTGTCTCTCCAATGAGAAACGTTATATTTTTCGTGGTGGGGCAATGTTTTTAAAGTTTGCAACGTAACAGAGACGCGAAAAAGTCTCACGCAAAAACTTGCAGCTGGTGTGGTCCTTTTAGTGTTATCGTAAGATGTATACTGTTCTTCTGGAGGGCTCTAGCTTTTAACATGGGCTGGGGGCCGGTCCTAGCGGTTAGCTGGCGACGTGGGTGTCCGTCCCTTGTCGTAGGGCCCTCTAGCTTAACACGGTTCTGCTCTCGGCTTCTGTTCTCGTTTCTCCCCTCGAAACTGCATCTGTCTCACGGTGGGAACGTATGACATGCATTTAGGCATTCTTGTGTTAGTCTGTGGTATTCCATTTGCTCACTCGTTACTCGTATTCCTTTGGTTAATTTAATGTCACTATTTATTCGGAGCTATGTGACATACTTCGAACTTATTTCTTGCACTGAAGTTAAGCAATGATTGAATCGTTGTCTAAGCCAGACAAAAATTATTCCATTCCCTAAATTTTGTTGCCTACTGTTCACCCACGTTATTCTGTTCTATGCTAGTTTGTATTACTAATTTATATTTTTATATTCTTCCACAGTATTATCAAAAATATGTTTATATTGACAAGGGAAGAATATTTTTATTCTATTATAATCATTATTTTTTAATTATTTTCTTTCTTTATTTAATTGTGAAGTTTGTTTTTTAAGAAGTTTGTTATCGAAAGTGAGGAGTCTTTCACATCGATTTTCTTAGAAATATTGTTTTTATAAATTTAGTAATTAAGTAAAATCTATTCCTAACACATTTTCTAAATATCATGTACAAGTAAAATGTTTTTGTTCTAGACAGTCATTTCAACATTGTTACACTAACAAATAAGAATTATTTCCAAGAATTGCTTTGACAAAGAAATATACATACACAAATATTGAGATATTATCCTAACAAATGGTACAAATGTTAAAAAAAAGGGAAAACATCCAACAAGATAATTTTTTATTCTTTGTTTTTGTAAGGAGAATGTTGTGGCGTAACAAGACATCCATGCCACTCGGAAGTAGCCGAAAGGCACGCGCTAAGCTCACGCAGGCTAGAGATTGGTCTGAAACAGGATACGTAATGAATGCTATAAAGAAAAGTACGTAGCTTCGGGAATACTTAACTTTAATTCATCATTGTGGTACATCATTCTTGATGAGACATGCTTCATACGATAACTATCAATTGCTATGGCGCCTTGCTAGGTCATAGCCATTGACTTAGCTGAAGGCTATTCTAAGTATCTGCTCTGCAAATAAGCGAGGCTTCGTCAGTGTGCATCGCTAGCTACGTCGTCCGTACAACTGGGGTGAGTGCTAGTAAGTCTCTCGAGACCTGCCGTGTGGTGGCGCTCGGTCTGCGATCACTGACAGTGGCGACACACGGGTCCGACATGTACTAATGGACCGCGACGGATTTAAAGCTACCACCTAGCAAGTGTGGTGTCTGGCGGTGACACCACAGAGAAAATAAGTAAAATATAGTTATTCTTTTATTTTTATGAGGAGAAAATAATTGGCATATAGTTTTAGTGTTTATTATGCCTTACTTTTGTTCTTTATATACTGTCCATTTCAGAACTAATGACTTATTTTTATCGATAGTCTATTTTTTACTTAAGTCCATAGTCAATGACTGTTATTTTGTAGTTTATTAGCTGTCTGGTGTGCTTAACTTATTTAGTTTCTCACACGTTTCTTTTGCACAATTCCAACATCACGTAATTTGATTTCACACATTCATACAATCCCATGAATGTTTAAGCATGAGGTTTATGAATGTTTTTTGCACGAAGGTGATGGACTTGAGCGAGATGGATGTGGGCAAGTATTTGATGTACAGCTTCATTCGTCATTCCTTGTTGGCCTTGCAAGTGTGTGTTGCTGTTGTGGAGGTCCCATAATGGAATGGAGCTGTGAGTGCAGAATCTCATGGTTTACTGGCTTTGTATGCATGAAAGTCATCGTTATGTGTCGCTGAAAGGGGTCGTTTTTCGTTGTAATACTTCGCAGATGACTAGTTTACAATAGGATAGGGATTTGGGAAGGTATGTCATCTATTCTTCATCCATCTTCTTTCTTGGTCTTAATCTTGCGAATCTTCAGCTTCTGTTTTTCCTGCTTTTTCTCTGCTTCTTACTTGCTTCTTGGTTCTTCTCTGGGCAGGATATGGAAATATTTGTTGATAACTAATTGCTTTGAAGTTCTCCTCTTAGTAATAGTTTGATAAATTGTTTGGGCATGTCATTTTAACTTTGTGGAAGTTTTCTTCAGTTTAGTGCATCAGCGTGCTGTTTAATAGCAGTAGTGTGACTTTTACACATTTTTTTTTTTTTTTTGCTAGTGGTGGCTTGCCCAAGCGGTCTTCTCGTCGGGCCGTTTTTTGCTCGCTCCAGTGAGTCGGGGCGTTCGGAGACTTTTCTGGCGTTCGGTGTCCTGTCGTGTCTCTGCAGGGTTTCGCCACTGTGTGGTTCCGTGTTCTGTCCCAGCAGGGTTCCGCCACCCTGTGGTTCAGCTTGGCAGCAGATTTATTTACTGCCCACTTCAGCTACAAGGGCCTTCTGTTGGTCTCACTGTCCTTTCCCTTCTCTTGACGCTTCTGCCTTGTAGGAATCGTGTCTTGCTAATTATGTCCTTTCCTTTCTTGATACTTCTCACATTGCAACTTGTGGGTCGTTGCATCGCGTCCTTGCTGGAGTTTTTACAATGGTTCTTACAAAAAGTTTTACTTATAATCATCTAACATATGTCTAGTACCTACGTTGTTTTACACTTTCTTAAAAGCTTTACAAATTTCGGCGCCCTTTCCATGTTACAATTCTAAGATATTTTGAGTCTTAACATCTACAAGAACCTCAAATTCGTTTTTTATTTTTGTGTAGTGTCGTGGTGTATAGCATTTTAGTATTTCATGCTGTTAGACTATCTACGCTTTATCCCTTCACCTTAATCTATGGTACTATTGGTGTTATTTTTGTTTTTGTTTTTATTGAAACTACTTTCTTTTTCCCACCTTCCTCTCTCTTCATTCTTCTTTTTCCTGACGATCTTATCTGCAACATAATCTTGAAATATTGTGCTGATTATTTACCAGTAATAAAATTAATCTTCAAACTTTTTGATATGACTCACATGGTGAAGTCCTAAGGTTTTGCCTGTTTTTGGGTTCATTAGTTCCACAGCATTATCATGAGCAATTCGGCTAATTATGACAGGTCCTTTGTATGCAGCATAAAACTTATGTATTTTGTGTTTCTGTTTGCTGGAGAGATGGTGTGTTTTTACGAATACTTTCTGGCCTACTGAGAATGTTCTTTGAATTCCTGTTCTATCTGCTCTTTCTTTTCTTTTAATGGCTGTCTTTCTGATGTTGGAGAGTGCTGTTGCTATGACTTGTTTGTGCTGTCTACATGGTACAATAGGAAATCTAACATTTTCTCTGGTTATTTTTGGGAGTCCGCCCCCCATGAACCATGAACCTTGCCGTTGGTGGGGAGGCTTGCGTGCCTCAGCGATACAGATAGCCGTACCGTAGGTGCAACCACAACGGAGGGGTATCTGTTGAGAGGCCAGACAAACGTGTGGTTCCTGAAGAGGGGCAGCAGCCTTTTCAGTAGTTGCAAGGGCAACAGTCTGGATGATTGACTGATCTGGCCTTGTAACAATAACCAAAACGGCCTTGCTGTGCTGGTACTGCGAACGGCTGAAAGCAAGGGGAAACTACAGCCGTAATTTTTCCCGAGGGCATGCAGCTTTACTGTATGATTACATGATGATGGCGTCCTCTTGGGTAAAATATTCCGGAGGTAAAATAGTCCCCCATTCGGATCTCCGGGCGGGGACTACTCAAGAGGATGTCGTTATCAGGAGAAAGAAAACTGGCGTTCTACGGATCGGAGCATGGAATGTCAGATCCCTTAATCAGGCAGGTAGGTTAGAAAATTTAAAAAGGGTAATAGATAGGTTGAAGTTAGATATAGTGGGAATTAGTGAAGTTCGGTGGCAGGAGGAAAAAGACTTCTGGTCAGGTGACTACAGGGTTATAAACACAAAATCAAATGGGGGTAATGCAGGAGTAGGTTTAATAATGAATAGGAAAATAGGAATGCGGGTAAGCTACTACAAACAGCATAGTGAACGCATTATTGTGGCCAAGATAGATATGAAGCCCACGCCTACTACAGTAGTACAAGTTTATATGCCAACTAGCTCTGCAAATGACGAAGAAATTTAAGAAATATATAATGAAATAAAAGAAATTATTCAGATTGTGAAGGGAGACGAACATTTAATAGTCATGGGTGACTGGAATTCAAGTGTAGGAAATGGGAGAGAAGGAAACATAGTAGGTGAATATGGATTGGGGGACAGAAATGAAAGAGGAAGCCGCCTGGTCAAATTTTGCACAGAGCACAACATAATCATAACTAACACTTGGTTTAAGAATCATGAAAGAAGGTTGTATACATGGAAGAACCCTGGAGATACTAAAAGGTATCAGATAGATTATATAATGGTAAGACAGAGATTTAGGAACCAGGTTTTAAATTGTAAGACATTTCCAGGGGCAGATGTGGACTCTGACCACAATCTATTGGTTATGAACTGTAGATTAAAACTGAAGAAACTGCAAAAAGGTGGGAATTTAAGGAGATGGGACCTGGATAAACTAAAAGAACCAGAGGTTGTACAGAGATTCAGGGAGAGCATAAGGGAGCAATTGACAGGAATGGGGGAAATAAATACAGTAGAAGAAGAATGGGTAGCTTTGAGGGATGAAGTAGTGAAGCCAGCAGAGGAACAAGTAGGTAAAAAGACGGAGGCTAGTAGAAATCCTTGGGTAACAGAAGAAATACTGAATTTAATTGATGAAAGGAGAAAATATAAAAATGCAGTAAGTGAAACAGGCAAAAAGGAATACAAACGTCTCAAAAATGAGATCGACAGGAAGTGCAAAATGGCTAAGCAGGGATGGCTAGAGGACAAATGTAAGGATGTGGAGGCCTATCTCACTAGGGGTAAGATAGATACCGCCTACAGGAAAATTAAAGAGACCTTTGGAGATAAGAGAACGACTTGTATGAATATCAAGAGCTCAGATGGAAACCCAGTTCTAAGCAAAGAAGGGAAAGCAGAAAGATGGAAGGAGTATATAGAGGGTCTATACAAGGGCGATGTACTTGAGGACAATATTATGGAAATGGAAGAGGATGTAGATGAAGATGAAATGGGAGATAAGATACTGCGTGAAGAGTTTGACAGAGCACTGAAAGACCTGAGTCGAAACAAGGCCCCCGGAGTAGACAATATTCCATTGGAACTACTGACGGCCGTGGGAGATCCAGTCCTGACAAAACTCTACCATCTGGTGAGCAAGATGTATGAAACAGGCGAAATACCCTCAGACTTCAAGAAGAATATAATAATTCCAATCCCAAAGAAAGCAGGTGTTGACAGATGTGAAAATTACCGAACTATTAGCTTAATAAGTCACAGCTGCAAAATACTAGCACGAATTCTTTACAGACGAATGGAAAAACTAGTAGAAGCCAACCTCGGGGAAGATCAGTTTGGATTCCGTAGAAACACTGGAACACGTGAGGCAATACTGACCTTACGACTTATATTAGAAGAAAGATTAAGGAAAGGCAAACCTACGTTTTTAGCATTTGTAGACTTAGAGAAAGCTTTTGACAATGTTGACTGGAATACTCTCTTTCAAATTCTAAAGGTGGCAGGGGTAAAATACAGGGAGCGAAAGGCTATTTACAATTTGTACAGAAACCAGATGGCAGTTATAAGAGTCGAGGGACATGAAAGGGAAGCAGTGGTTGGGAAGGGAGTAAGACAGGGTTGTAGCCTCTCCCCGATGTTGTTCAATCTGTATATTGAGCAAGCAGTAAAGGAAACAAAAGAAAAATTCGGAGTAGGTATTAAAATTCATGGAGAAGAAATAAAAACTTTGAGGTTCGCCGATGACATTGTAATTCTGTCAGAGACAGCAAAGGACTTGGAAGAGCAGTTGAATGGAATGGACAGTGTCTTGAAAGGAGGATATAAGATGAATATCAACAAAAGCAAAACAAGGATAATGAAATGTAGTCTAATTAAGTCGGGTGATGCTGAGGGAATTAGATTAGGAAATGAGACACTTAAAGTAGTAAAGGAGTTTTGCTATTTGGGGAGCAAAATAACTGATGATGGTCGAAGTAGAGAGGATATAAAATGTAGGCTGGCTATGGCAAGGAAAGCGTTTCTGAAGAAGAGAAATTTGTTAACATCCAGTATTGATTTAAGTGTCAGGAAGTCATTTCTGAAAGTATTCGTATGGAGTGTAGCCATGTATGGAAGTGAAACATGGACGATAAATAGTTTGGACAAGAAGAGAATAGAAGCTTTCGAAATGTGGTGCTACAGAAGAATGCTGAAGATTAGATGGGTAGATCACATAACTAATGAGGAAGTATTGAATAGGATTGGGGAGAAGAGAAGTTTGTGGCACAACTTGACCAGAAGAAGGGATCGGTTGGTAGGACATGTTCTGAGGCATCAAGGGATCACCAATTTAGTATTGGAGGGCAGCGTGGAGGGTAAAAATCGTAGAGGGAGACCAAGAGATGAATACACTAAGCAGATTCAGAAGGATGTAGGTTGCAGTAGGTACTGGGAGATGAAAAAGCTTGCACAGGATAGAGTAGCATGGAGAGCTGCATCAAACCAGTCTCAGGACTGAAGACCACAACAACAACAACATTTTTGGGAGTTCAATATTTTTAAGTACAGTAACTGGAGGTAGTAGTGTAGTGCTATGTGAGCATTTCATTTATTACCTCTTGAAAATCTTTAAGGTATATTCCAAGTGTTGTGTCTTTTGCCTGCATATAATCGGCATAAAGTGCTTATGTCCTTCATAGATCGTTCTGCTGGATTTACGCTGGGTTTGTACTTAGATACGTAGATGGGTTTTATTTTGTGTTGTTTTAATGTGTTCTGCCATTGGACTGATTTGTATTGTGGGCCATAATCCGAAATTATTCGTTTCACTCGACCTACTTGTCTAAGAAAATCTTGTCTAAATGATTTACTTATAGTAAGACCTGTTGCCCGTTTTAATGGTGTCAAGGTAACATATTTAGAAGTAAGTTCCAAACCGACAAATATGAAAATATATTCGTTTTTTGTGCGTGGGAGGGGCCCCATCAAATCTGTTGCAGCTATTTGTTATAATCTTTTAGGGATTATTGGAAACATAGGTGGCTTGGTTTGGAAAGTGACTTGTTTAGCCCTCATACATTTTTTGCATTTGACTAATACTGTTCTAATTCGTCTTTCCATATTAGGAAAATGGCTTGTTTGTTTTATTTTTAAAAAGCATTTCTTTGGTCCAAAGTGGCCATTACTTAAATGTGTATACCATATGTACTTATTAATTAGTTCATTTGGGTTATAAATTAACCATTCATTCGTTGCAACATTTCGTCTAAAATATAAAACATTGTTTTTTTTACGAGATAGTGCTGTCGAATGTCTGGAAAATCCTTACTTCTCCACTTGTGTTTGATTCCTAGTATTTCGGGATCATTGTCCTGTTCTTTGCCTATGTTTTTCAATGCTGTCGTAATGTAGTTTTCGAAAGGTACTCGTTTCATATAGTACATTGTAAACTGGTCTTCTGCTGCTTCCGAACCTATGTTATTGGATGCACCCTGTGGACATCGTGATAAAGCATCTGCTAATACATTCGCTGGTCCTGGTATGTGTGTAATAGTGAAGTCAAATTCTTGTAGTATTAACATCCATCTGGCTAACCTCCCATGAGTTAGTTTGGCGGATAACAGAAATTCTAATGCTTTGTGGTCAGTGTATACTTTTGTTTTTCTTCCGAATAGGAAGTATCGAAAACGTTGGAAGTCCCATACAATGGCCAGTGCTTCCAGCTCCGTGACTGAATAGTTTTTCTCGCGTTTTGTGTGTACCCGGCTGGCAAATGCAATTGTTCTATATGATCTTAGCCCTGTCTGTTCGTATTCTTGGAATAAAACAACTCCTAAACTCGTTTTCGTGCTATCAGTGGCCATATAAAAATTTTGTGTTAGATCAGGATGTGCTAAAATCGGTGCTGTTGTTAGTGCGTTTTTCACTTTTAAAAATTCTTCATTGGCTTGTTGATCCCATACCCATGGCGTGTTTTTTTCCAATCAATGCACATAGGCGTGGTGTTGCGAGAGAGTCAATCCAAATAAATTTTTTATAGAGTCCGGTGAGACCTAGAAATCCTCTGAGAGTTTTCTTATTATATGGAGTACAGAATTCTTTGATTGCGGTTAGTTTTTCTGGGTCAGGCATTACCCCTTTCTCGGAAATTATGTGTCCTACAAATTTGACCTCTCGCCTTCCAAATTTGGATTTTGTTATATTTACTGTGACCCCATGCTCTTTCATGATCTGTAAAAACTGATTTAATCTGTCGTTGTGATGTTCCCAAGAGGGTTCTGCTATAATCACATCATCAACATAACAAGTAATTTTTTGTAAAATTTCAGGACTGAGTATAGTATTAAATCCCCTAATAAACGCTGCTGATGATATGTTTAAACCAAATGGCAATCATTTAAACTGGTAACATCTACCGAATACGATAAATTCTGTAAATTTTCTACATTCTGGGGCCAATTCTATTTGCCAGAAACTACTCCGTAAATCAGTTGATGAAAGTATCTTAGCACCGTGGAAGTTTTGTATCAATTCCTCTTATTTTTCTGGGCAATCTGTCTCAGTGATTATGATTGTGTTGATCTGTCTGGAATCAAGCACTAACCTGATGCTCCCATCTCGTTTTTGTACAATATGGAGCGGGCTGTTATATGTGGAGGTAGCTGGTTCAATAATATCGTCATCTAACATTTTAGATATCTCCTGGAATACTTTATTCCTGTAGCTTAATGGGATTGTATAGGGTGGCAATCTAAATGGTTTGTGCTGTTTTACTTCAAACTTGTACTGAAAGTGTTTAATACTACCTGTCTTAGGTAAAAATACCTCTGCTTTATCTCGTAAAATACCCTCTAATTATCTTTTACTGTGTTCCAAAATACCTTGAACTTCTTGGAATTTTTCGTCAATTTCTTTATAGACTTCTAACATGAGTTGAGGCGATTCCCCCTTTTGTGCATACCATTCTAATTCGTCATCCTCTTTATCTCGCGTCATTCTTAATTGTTTGTTTATAACTGGTATTTCTTCTAATTTCCGCTTTTGCTCAAAGAGAAGTGTGACATTCCCGAATGTTACGCTACCTTTCCCCATATCTATTATCGCTCGTCTCGCATTTAAAAAATCTGCACCTATAATCAAATCTACAGTTAGTTTAGGTATAATCACGATGTCGGCTTCGATCTTTTGACCTTGACACGAAAGAGTTAACCTTGTTTGTCTCGTAACTTCCGCAGCACTGTTTCTAATAGGACCTCTTACTTTAATCTTACGTGTTTTCAGAACTGGCAATTCCTCATTGGCATTACACTGCATGAATAAATTTTCTGAGATCGCAGTCAGTTCACTTCCGCTATCAATTACAATATTGACTGGGATTTGCTTTACCATGGCCTTCACAACTGGTTGAATTTGAAAGGGTTGGTTCTGTTCTTCTTCTTCTTGCATCAACGAATCCTCCACTGAATCATACATGAGTTTTTTTAGGAATTTCCCTTGTGAATTCGAACTTTCTGTAGGATAAGCTTCGTCTGTTACTTCTCTCTCTTGTATTTCCTATTCTCTATTTCTTCCTTCATTTACGCTTTCTTCAACATCCTCTACTTTTTTCTCATCCTCGTCTATCTTCTCCTTCTTCGTCGCTACTTCCACATAATCGCATCTAAATGCTCTAAATATCGCTTCATAACTTCCTTCATTATATAGGTTGGGTTGTGTGCCCACTCGTAACTTATTTTTAACTTCTGTCGATTGCGCATTGTCCTCATTGAATTCGCTTTCCCTGGTTTCCATCTCAAATGGCTCTGCAATACTCATTACTTCGTCCTTTCCTCCTACATTCGTTGTGCATGCCTCTGGTAATTTATCTTCGTCGTCAGTATTCTCCCAATTAATTTCGTCCCAACACGATATTGTTCTTTTCTTGTCTTCGTTTTCATCTGGTCCCCGCGGATTTGTTTCTTCCTTCTTCTCTTCTCGTGATAAGATTTTTACTTCTCTGTTCAAGGTGCTGCAATTGTCCTGGGTCGGTGCGTCATTCTCTTTGGCATGGGCGCTTAGCTGTCAATTCGAACGTTTATCGGGGTTTGGTGGTCTTACCTCCACCTCTTCTATCTGTATTCTCTTTTCTTGTTCAGCTTGTTGATAGTGGTTTCTTTGTTGATAATTTGTCGGTCTGTTGGTTCTCCAGTACCCGTTCCGGTTGTCGTTATTCCCTCTGTAATAGTTGTTGCCGTTCCTGGGTGAATTATAGTTATTGCCATATACTCTTCTAAATCCATAACCGGTTCTTTGTTGAAATCTATTGTCGTTTCTTGGTGCGAAGTTATCACATGGTTCGTAATTATTGTTTCTTCGTACTGTGTCTTGTGGATTCCACTGCTTTTTGCTTTCGTTTTCACGTGCGCTTCGTCTTTTTCTTGCGTCATCTTCCGAAAATATGAACTCTAGTTCCCTTAGAATACCTTTAAATGCTTCGACGTCATTGCCTCCGCGACCTACTAATCATTGCTGGTATTTCAATGGTAGCTTCATCGCGCATAATTTAATCAACTCTCTGTCACTGCATGGTACATCTAAGCATTGATTTTTCTTTGCCATTAATTCGAAAAATTTCACGGGACTCTTCTCTCATGAATTTTCAAAATATGGGTTCTGTAATAATTCGTACTTCACTCCGTTCTGTGCTTCGCTGGACCAATATCGTGAGAGAAACTTCTCTCTGAAATCTTCGTACGATCGGCATGTCGCTGCAACATTCTGCATGGTTTCTGCGACTGTTCCTAACATGTGTTGTTGTTGTGGTCTTCAGTCCTGAGACTGGTTTGATGCAGCTCTCCATGCTAATCTATCCTGTGCAAGCTCCTTCATCTCCCAGTACTTACTGCAACCTGCTTCCATCTGAATCTGCTTAGTGTATTCATCTCTTGGTCTCACTCTACGATTTTTACCCTCCACACTGCCCTCCAATGCTAAATTTGTGATCCCTTGATGCCTCAGGACATGTCCTACCAACCGATCCCTTCTTCTAGTCAAGTTGTGCCACCAACTTCTCTTCTCCGCAATCCCATTCAATATCTCCTCATTAGTTACGTGATCTACCCACCTAATCTTCAACATTCTTCTGTAGCACCCCATATGAAAAGCTTCTATTCTCTTCTTGTCCAAACTATTTATCGTCCATGTTTCGCTTCCATACTTGGCTACACTCCATACAAATACTTTCAGAAACGACTTCCTGACACTTACATCTATACTCGATGTTAACAAATTTCTCTTCTTCAGAAACGCTTTCCTTGCCATTGCCAGTCTACATTTTATATCCTCTCTACTTCGACCATCATCAGTTATTTTGCTCCCCAAATAGCAAAACTCCTTTACTACTTTAAGTGTATCATTTCCTAATCTAATTCCCTCAGCATCACCCGACTTAATTCGACTACATCCCATTATCCTCGTTTTGCTTTTGTTGATGTTCATCTTATATCCTCCTTCCAAGACACTGTCCATTCCGTTCAACTACTCTTCCAGGTCCTTTGCTGTCTCTGACAGAATTACAATGTCATCGGCGAACCACAAAGTTTTAATTTCTTCTCCCTGGATTTTAATACCTACTCCAAATTTTTCTTTTATTTCCCTTACTGCTTGCTCAATATACAGATTGAATAACATCGGGGAGAGGCTACAACCCTGTCTCACTCCCTTCCCAACCACTGCTTCCCTTTCATGCCCCTCGACTCTTATAACTGCCATCTGGTTTCTGTACAAATTGTAAATAGCCTTTCGCTCCCTGTATTTTACCCCTGCCACCTTTAGAATTTGAAAGAGAGTATTCCAGTCAACATTGTCAAAAGCTTTCTCTAAGTCTACAAATGCTAGAGGCATAGGTTTGCCTTTCCTTAATCTTCCTTCTAAGATAAGTCGTAAGGTCAGTATTACCTCACGTGTTCCAACATTTCTACGGAAACCAAACTGATCTTCCCCGAGGTCGGCTTCTACCAGTTTTTCCATTCGTCTGTAAATAATTCGCGTTAGTATTTTGCAGCTGTGACTTATTAAACTGATAGTTCGGTAATTTTCACATCTGTCAACACCTGGAATTATTATATTCTTCTTGAAGTCTGAGGGTATTTCGCCTGTCTCGTACATCTTGCTCACCAGATGGTAGAGATTTGTCAGGACTGGCTCTCCCAAGGCCGTCAGTAGTTCTAATGGAATGTTGTCTACTCCCGGGGCCTTGTTTCGACTCAGGTCTTTCGGTGCTCTGTCAAACTCTTCACGCAGTATCGTATCTCCCATTTCATCTTCATCTACATCCTCTTCCATTTCCATAATATTGTCCTCAAGTACATCGCCCTTGTATAGACCCTCTATATACTCCTTCCACCTTTCTGCTTTCCCCTCTTTGCTTAGAACTGGGTTTCCATCTGAGCTCTTGATATTCATACAAGTGGCTCTCTTTTCTCCAAAGGTCTCTTTAATTTTCCTGTAGGCTGTATCTATCTTACCCCTAGTGAGATAAGCTTCTACATCCTTACATTTGTCCTCTAGCCATGCCTGCTTAGCCATTTTGCACTTCCTGTCGATCTCATTTTTGAGACGTTTGTATTCCTTTTTGCCTGCTTCATTAACTGCCTTTTGATATTTTCTCCTTTCATCAATTAAATTCAATAATTCTTCTCTTTCCCAAGGATTTCTACTAGCCCTCGTCTTTTTACCTACTTGATCCTCTCCCGCCTTGACTGCTTCATCCCTTCTACTGTATTTCTTCCCGCCATTCCTGTCAATTGTTCCCTTAAGCTCTCCTTGAAACTCTGTACAACCTCTGGTTCTTTCAGTCTATCCAGGTCCCATCTCCTTAAATTCCCACCTTTTTGCAGTTTCTTCAGTTTTAATCTACAGTTCATAACCAATAGATTGTGGTCAGAGTCCACATCTGCCCCCGGAAATGTCTTACAATTTAAAACCTGGTTCCTAAATCTCTGTCTTACCATTATACAATCTGTCTGATACCTTTTAGTATCTCCAGGATTCTTCCATGTATACAACCTTCTTTTATTATTCTTGAACCAAGTGTTAGCTATGATTAAGTTATGCTTTGTGCAAAATTCTACCAGACGGCTTTCTCTTTCATTTCTTAGCCCCAATCCATATTTACCTACTATGTTTCTTTCTCTCCCTTTTCCTACTGTCGAATTCCAGTCACCCATGACTATTAAATTTTCGTCTCCCTTCACTACCTGAATAATTTCTTTTATCTCATCTTACATTTCTTCAAGTTCTTCGTCATCTGCAGAGCTAGTTGGCGTATAAACTTGTACTACTGTAGTAGGGATGGGCTTTGTGTCTATCTCGGCCGCAATATTGCGTTCACTATGCTGTTTGTAGTAGCTTACCCGTACTACTATTGTTTTATTAATTATTAAACCTGCTCCTGCATTACCCCTATTTGTTTTGTATTTATAACCCTGTATTCACCTGACCAGAAGTCTTGTTCCTCCTGCCACCGAACTTCATTAATTCCCACTATATCTAACTTTAACCTATCCACTTCCCTTTTTAAATTTTCTAACCTACCTGCCCGATTAAGGGATCTGATATTCCACGCTCCGATCCGTAGAATGCCGGTTTTCCTTCTCCTGATAACGACGTCCTCCTGAGTAGTCCCCGCCCGGAGATCCGAATGGGTGACTATTTTACCTCCGGAATATTTTACCCAAGAGGACGCCATCATCATTTAACCATACGGTAAAGCTGCATGCCCTGGGGAAAAATTACGGCTGTAGTTTCCCCTTAGTTTCAGCCGTTCGCAGTACCACAACAGCAAGGCCGTTTTGGTTAATGTTAGAAGGCCAGATCAGTCAATCATCCAGACTGTTGCCCCTGCAACTACTGAAGAGGCTGCTGCCCCTCTTCAGGAACCACACGTTTGTCTGGCCTCTCAACAGATACACCTCCGTTGTGGTTGCACCTACGGTACGGCTATCTGTATCGTTGAGGCACGCAAGCCTCCCCACCAACGGCAAGGTCCATGGTTCATGGGGGGGGGGGGGTCCTTACATGTGTGCACATATAAAGTCTAATTTGTGTGCTAGCGTCCAGTGTTCTGGTGATCCCCCTCGGAATTGATCAATAAAAGTTCGTGGATGTAATGAGTTTCCTTCTCGAAAGTGTTGAAATTTTCTGACTGTGAGGAAATGATCGTTGTCGTACTTCGTCATAGTTCCATATGAAATTCGCGATTCTTCGCCACTTTTGTTTCTGATCATATCCCCCGTCGTTCTTTCCGGTTGTGGTAGATCCATTGGATATTGTCCACTGTGACTTTCGCCTACCCTTGCGTAGTATCGTTGGAGTGGTGCGCAATAATTTTCTTCCATCGGTTGTGAACGTGTAGCTGAAGGCATTGCACCCGACTCTTCGCGACCTGGCTTTCCATTGTCAGGTATTGGTTCGGTATCTTGTCTGGCTAACCTTGCTGCTTCATTGCACGATTCAAACTGTCTTGAAACATACATTTGTGGTTCAGCATGTGTTTGTGATGACGTTTGTTCATCAAGAATTTCGAAACGTGTTTGTTGCTGTGCAGGCTGTCTGATTTCACGTGTGTTACTTTCCGCCTGTGATTGGAATCGCAAATGCGTAATATCTTCGTTAATTGCTTGTTTTATCGGTGCTGTTACAGATACGGATGTGGTTGCAGACTCTGTGCTTGTTCGATCCTGTTCACCACGCTCTTCAATGGTTTACAACAACTCTGTTCGCAATTTCTG
The DNA here is from genome assembly GCF_021461385.2 of Schistocerca piceifrons. Classification (NCBI taxonomy): domain Eukaryota; kingdom Metazoa; phylum Arthropoda; class Insecta; order Orthoptera; family Acrididae; genus Schistocerca; species Schistocerca piceifrons. The sequence goes on along the minus strand of NC_060139.1, from coordinate 772,661,591 downwards.
AAATTCTCGCTTCGTTTGCGCTTCTATTTTGACTATGCGGTTATCATATCTTTTCAGCGCTGCTTTTGTGATACGTTTATGTAACACACTGTTTTCAACAACTTCAGGCGCTGTACCTGCTGCTTGTCTAGTAATTTCGTTTATCTGTTTCTCTAGTTTCTTGACTTCTCCCTGGGTGTTGTTACGTAATGTTTTGATCTCGTCCTGAATGTCATTACGCAATGTTTGTACGTCCGCTTGTACCTTGTCAGTGTCTGTTCTCAATTGATTGTGACCTGTTATTAAGTTTCCTATCACTTCTCGAGATTCTTTTGCCTCGTCTTCAATATGACTTAGGTGTAACTGAATTTTTTTGTTTTGTTCTTTAATCTCACGCATTTGTCTCGTGGTTTCTGCATTCTGAATTTTAATTTGGTTCGCAATTTCTTTATTTTGTCTTGTCATGGTTTCCGTCATTAATTGTAATAATTCTGCCAGATTGGTGGGTCCTATTCCGTTTTCTTCTGACGCCCTACGCTCTGTGTTTTCGCCCAAGTGTTGGTTCGCAACCGATTGCATTGAACTGTGTTGTGACACGTTTCTGCTCGCATTCCTTTTACTCTGTGGTGAGGGAGCTCTGATTACTTGTACTATGGGCTCTACGTATTCAAGATGCAAGTTAGAATCCTCATCGACTGTCTCTCTACTTTCCTGCTCCTCTGTCGTATGCAGACTTATGTTTTCTATGCCTTGACGTACATTATCCTCGTTATGGTGCGTTATATGTCCTATTTCCCGCGATACTGCATCGTCTGTTGTACTCTCCTCTATTCTCTGTCCATTTTCATGCTGGGTCTTTACCTCAATTCGGTCAAGGTCTCGATTTGCCATTGCTAATCTTTCCGAATCCCTAATCTTCTGTTTAAAAGCAATTCACGCGCCCTACTTCGAGTCAACATGCGCTCATACGATCTCAAGCGTTGCATAAACTTTTTGTTCACACGACTTGACACTTATTATACCCAAGACTGACAATCCATTCACTTACTTGTTGGGTCGGAACCAACTTGTCAACGATGTATCCGCCACCTGTGCGCTTGCATTGAGGAGAAAACTTAATTCTAACAATTTTTAAAATTCATAACTTAATTATGCTATTGTCTCTGCTAGAATGTCTCACTATCTATCGCTGCAGCTACTGTTTTCAACTATTTATGCCTTTCAAAAAAAATTTTTTTGTTACGAAAATTTTTTAACAGTTTACTTTTCTGACCTAGTTAGGCATGTGGTTGACCTTCAATCATGGTATTTTACCATCCTGGCAAGGTCGCCATTTTCTAACATTCTGCGTGGTGTCTGTTTGTTCTATATCGTGTCTCCCTACCACTTCCGTGCAACGACGCTCTGAGCGCGTTTTTTAGGGAATTGACTAGTTTGAACCTGGGACCTGTTGCTGGTAAGGAGACGCCAGACCACACATGACATGTGGAGTTCAGAAGAGTTCAGTGAGACTAGCGATGATATAACCAAATACTTAATTATTTCAGCGTCAGCTCCACTGCACTCCCTGTAAAATAATCTTAGTACTAAATAAATTTAGTGGAAGGGGTTCAAGGCTTTCCTATTTTTAGTTAGCTGGCAAAATAACGTCGAAAGAGCAGTTAATTATACCATTGGAAATTTTATTCTACTCACAAAACATTGTTTATAAATTGCACTATTGATAAAAGGAAATGTTTTAATACAGGATGGTAAAAACCAACTGCGTTCAACAAAAAATGTGAACGAATATTCCCTGAATGGGTTTCCAAGTTCTACAATGGATCGAAGGATGACCTATGCCATATCACATCTATAATCTAGGTTTAAATTAAGTTTCACAAAAGAGAAAACTATCAAAATGGTCTACACTGACCCTCAATTATCTTTAATTACTTAACTAAATTGTCGTAAATTACAGTGGCTTCTCAATAACTATATAACAGAAAAATCATCGCGTTTCAGATTTTTACTTCAAGTGGCAAATGTGAACACCATGAGCTTTAATTGACGATCGACACTAGTATTACGCAAAAAGGGGGTGTAACAGATGAGACATCTGCAGTTCTGAGTGAAGCTTTATGGGCTTTTATGCGGCATCGCGTGCATTCATTACCTTGTCGGTGTTCGTCAGGGGGCGGCGGGCAGCACAGCTCTGCTCACCTCGCCGTCTCGGAAGCAACTCTCTCTTAACTTCTCCTCACTACAATTTACCGAAGTTGGTTTAAAAAAAACTATCTGGCTGTGTTTTCATCTGACCAATCAGCGTCTCAATGTTAACCTTAAGTTCCGCCTACAAAAATTCTGTCTCTCCAATGAGAAACGTTATACTTTTCGTGGTGGGGCAATGTTTTTAAAGTTTGCAACGTAACAGAGACGTGAAAAAGTCTCACGCTAAAAGTTGCAGCTGGTGTGGTCCTTTTAGTGTTATCGTAAGATCTATACTGTTTTTCTGGAGGGCTCTATCTTTTAACATGGGCTGGGGGGTGGTCCTAGCGGTTAGCTGGGATGTGGGTGTCCGTCCCTTATCGTAGGGCCTTCTAGCTTAACACGGTTCTGCTCTCGGCTTCTGTTCTCGTTTCTCCCCTCGAAACTGCGTCTGTCTCACGGTGGGAAGGTATGACATGCATTTAGGCATTCTTGTGTTAGTCTGTGGTATTCCATTTGCTCATTAGTTACTCGTATTCCTTTGGTTAATTTAATGTCACTATTTATTCGGAGCTGGATTTGCTTATGTCAGTTTTTTCATGGAAGGTGTTGGATTTGCCTGACACCTTGCAAAGAAAGGCGTTTTTCGTTGCGACGGAATCTTTTCACAAAATTTCAATCACCAACTTTCTCTTTCGAAAGCGAAAATGTTTTGTTGTAATCGACCTACATAGCGAGGAAAGATCACAACGATAAAATAAGGGAAATCAGAAGTTGTTGGGAAAGATATAGGTGTTCAGTCTTTCCACGCGCAATACGAAATTGGAATAATAGAGAATTGTGAAGGTGGTTCGATGAGCCCTCTGCCAGGCACATAAATGTGATTTGCAGAGCATCGATGTAGATGTAGATGAACCAGGTAGCTCCCCAAATAGCATCACGAGACTGAGTGCACGCCGTTTTACGTCTTACACCAAGGAAAAATCCCTGACAGAACACGGAATTGACCTGGACGTGCCACATGGCAGTCGACCACACTGAACACTCAACTAAGGAAGTGAAGTTTTAAGAGAGGCGTTTATTTTTCACCTTACTGTGCTATCAGGGTCAGTTTAGTGATGCAGTTAAATCACATAAATGTTAAGATGAAATTTTAATAAGAAATGTCACTTTGAACGATAACGTCTTCTGAAGTACCATAAATTGGTATTACCACTAATTCCTTTTCGTAACACACCCTCTCAATATCCTTTCTATAACTGTTTTAAGACTTTTACATTATTCTGTTTGAAAACTGAGCTAAAGTTTCAGTGTAATTTGCTGTGTAACGTACTCGCACATGAATTTTTACGTGGTAACTTTACATCCTCTGCACAAAATTAAAAGACTGTTTAGTGTTGCCTATCTTGTGGACCACCTACCCAAAAAACAAGAACTAAAATAGCCTACAGAAAGAATAACTCAGTACAGAGAAAAGTGAGAAGCACTATCAACGCTGACGAACACAACACGTCTGGTATTTACCAACTAACGTTTCAGAACTGGAAGACAATTTCTATCGGATAGACAAAAAGAAATTTAAATACACAGAGAAGCAGTAAAACCTAACAGCTGTCATTCCTTATCGATAGGAAAAATTATAGATAGGGACCACAGACCAACAAACTTGAACACTGACCTATAAATGCTTAAATGCAGCAACAGCCTCCCACAAAAGCTAACGGCTGGGAAAAACTATTAATTACAGAAAGTCATATATGAAGAAAAGAAATAATAAACGCAAACACAGCTCCCTTCAACAGAATTCTGTTCTCTGTCCCCAAAGAACAGTCAGACAAGTCTAACCCGTAAACACACACACACACAGTCTCCCACATAGAAAGAAGTACGATTATCATAACAATCCCAGCCGAAAATTTTCGATGTCAAATCCTATCTACGCTAAGTTCTGCATGATTCTAGACGACAAGCTGTGGAAGAAAAGGACCTGTAGTACAAAAATATAGAAAAAAAATCACTGCGTATGGAAGGAGGTATATATAAAGTCTTTTCTGCTTTCATATCTGTTAACATTTACTTAGAAACTCAAATTTTTTGTGTACAAATAGTAAAGAGCTATTTTCTTGTTACTTAAGAGAAGGAACAGAAAGCATGATGATATTGTAACTTTCGCGAAACATATCTGTATAAAAGAAGAAAAAGTTTTGTTTTCCCAAGGCGGATTCAATCTGAAAACGTTTTTTTGTAAACAAGCACGAACACAAGAATGGGCTTCAACCTCAAGATGAATATTTTATTTTTATTGAAATATACATCTCTGTGGCTGAAACTATGTCACAGAAAACGTGATAGTTTTGCGAAATCTCATTAAAAAAACAACAAAAACTTAACAAAAAATGAAAATAAAACATTTCAGAATGAAAATAATTCTGAAAGCAGCAGCAATAGTAATAAATATATGGTATGGCACTTTACTATGTTTTACAAATTTTAATAATGACTTAAGAACAGAGAATTTTTCAGAATTTTCCTGTTTACACAGACCTCCTCAGCTATCGCCTACCATGATTAAACAACACATTTTTAGATTTACAGTGATAACAGCAAAAACACATAGTTCGTAATTACTCACATGTAACTGTATTCTCTACCACAACTGCGTTGTTGTGGTCTTCTGTCCAAAGACTGGTTTCATGCATCTCCGCAAGTCAGTGTATCCTGTAGGAACCGCTTCACCTCTGCAACCTGGAACCACTTGAATCTACTTACTGTTATCAAGCCCTGGTCTTCTTCACGCTGCCCTCCTAAATCTATTTCAGTATTCCTTGGAGCTTCAGGATATTGCTTATCAACCGATTCTTTATTTGAGACAGTTGTACCATAAATTTATTTTCTCCTAAGTTCAATTTAATGTCTTCCAATTAGTTAACCGAAATATTCGTTTACTCTTCAGCATTGTTCTATAGTACCACATTTCAAAAGCATCTATTCTTTTCGTCTCCGTACCGCGTTTCATCCATGTTTTAGTTCCCTGTAACAGGGTGTTAAGCGGACTGCAAACTGTCACAAACATCCTTCTGCTATTTTGGTAGATATTGAAAATCTGTGTTACAGACTGCGCTGTATATGAAGAAGCGGAGTTTGAAATGATATAAAGAAAGCGTCTCGACAGACAATGACACCTCTGGCATCCCTCTAAGCGACGCCGTGGTTGGTGGAATGACCTCTTTCTGCTTTCGTCAGCAAGTCGGCGATAATACAGTGCAAATCATGGGACAGGGCTATAACGGGAAGGTCATTTATAACACAACAGCAGTTTGCAGATTCTGTGAGAGATAGAGGAAAACAAAGCTCTTCTTTGGCATTGGGTGAGTCAGACAGACAGAAGTGCGGATTACGTTTACCTACATTCTCTTATATTCTGTTGGGAATGAGCCACTGTACACGTTCCTTGCTTATGTTTTCATTAAACTATAGTCGAAAATCTTGTTTCACACCTACGAGTTGGAATAAGTATTTCTAAGTGTTTTTGCAGTAACAATGAAATATTCAGTACGAACGTGGAATCAAAATATATTTTGAGTATTTTGTCTTCGTGGAGTCCAAGAACTTGTGCACTGGATAGAACTTCACTGTCTAACAATATTCCTTCGTATAACATGTAGAAATATATCCACAAACAACAATTAATAGTTTGATGATGCTCTCCATCTTTATTTTTTCCTCCAAATTAAATTAACACCCATGAGCTGCAGTACATCAGATTAAGAATACAAAGACCAAATGCTTCTACACACTAAATTACATTGACTAAATTACATTTGAAACCGAAGTTATAATAATGAAAATACAGGGTGGGACAAATAAAAGTGACCCGGGAGATTGGACGTGACTGTGTGAATATAACCTCACTCCGTGATGCGCACGTCACGTGTACGCCCACAGTGTGATCCAGACCGGTTCACAGCGTAGTGCGGGCTGTGTCAGTGTGAGTGGAGCATTGCAAAGGGGACGATGGTACTCACTGTGGAGCAGGGAGTGTTCTTTGTTGAAAGTTACGTGACAACGAAGTCGTGGAAACGGTGTCGTCAGTTGTTTGCTGAGAAGTTTAATGGTGTAGAAGTGCTAGCAAAGAGTCCGCAAATGGCGTCAGACACGATCTGTTTTGAAACAGTCAAAAACCATTGCGAAACGTGACCATACACCAGAAATTATGGTTACAGTTCACCAGAAAATGCTTCAGATTCCTACAAAATCAATCCGCTGTATATTGCAAGAGACCGTCATATCACGTCGATCAAACGGGTAAATACTCCGCCTGGACCTGCACATGCGTCCCTACTGAGTGTCTGCATTGTTCGTGCATTAAAAACAGCAGATACTCTTTTTGTGAGTGGCTGTTCACTGAGATAACAATGAATGGCTTGGACGTGGATCTGTTCTTTACGTCTGAAGAAGCGCGGTTTCACATGACTAGCTATGTCAGCTCACAGAATCAAAGGTTCTGGGCAGCGGAGAATCCGCATAATTTCCATGAAATACCATTGGATGATCAGCAGGTTGAGGATTGGTGTGCAGTGTCTGCATGCCGCATTATATGTCTCTTCTCCTTTCATCAGACGCTGACTTCGGTGCGCTGTACTGCCAACATTTTGAAGCCATTTGTATGAGCATTAACGGAGGAAGAAAAGACCTACAGTTACTTCTAATAGGATGGAGTAACTGCTCAAACAGCCGGTCGAACCGTGGAGCACATTTACACTATCTTCACGCCCGACACCGTTATTAGCGGAGGTCAGTCTAGTCGCGGCTCTATCTGGCCACCTAGGTCACCTGACCTGTCAGTGTGGGATTACTTTATGTGGTGGGGAGCCCTCAAGTCTAAGGTGTATCGCAACAACCCTCAGTCCTGAAGAACTGCAGCAAAACATTTAGGATGAGACTGCAGCAATTCCAACAGTCCAGCTTCGATGCGTTTTTAGCAACTTGCTCAAGACCATGGCCCAAAAGGCCAAGAGATTAATGTTGATCACTGTCAACATGTACCACAGTTATGTTATTGCTGTATTTCCTTTCCTCTTCTGTGCTTCTTTGTACCCTGGAACTCTGTTTTCTGGGCAACTTTTATTTGCCCCGCCCTGGATTACGGATGCGTGGTAATTCTTGTTATTGTGTATCCAACGTTTTCTGCATGAGCGAGATTACTTTTGTGGTGCTGCATTTTTGTATAGTCATTATATAGTAAAGAACCGTACACAGACGCAGTGTAACGACACGTTACACTACACACATAAAACAAGTTAGTTAAAGGAGAGTTGGTGCCATTTTTTCCTTTTTCTTCTTCGTGCGGATTATCTACGGTTGGCGCCGCTCCTCCGCCTTCATCGCCATCTTCTTCTGTCTTGACTTTCCTCAACGTTCATATTCCTTGCTTCCATTTCCACACCCACATCATTTTATCACTTGCGTCCTGGGTGACTCCATTTCTTTCGCTGGGATGTTATCCATCGTAGTACCATGTTAAGCATCCCTTCTTCATTCATCCTATTCACATAGTCAAACCACACCAGTTGTTTTTTGTTGGATGTCGTCACAGATCGTTATCCGTTTTCATCCGTCTGTCGGATTATGTAATTTCTTATCCTATACATCCCAGGACAGCCTCAACTTCGCCTTAAGTAATCCAGCTCACTGGAAAGTAGTTTATTCTTATTTCTTTTGCTATCGTCCTAGACTTCTGCCCCATACAAAACTACACTCGAGACTATAGTCTTATACATTCTTTTCACCGTTGTTGTTCTTATCTTGTTGTTCTACAGAACAGAGGTCTTTGCCCATGTTACAGCTTGTCCTTTATTAATTCTACGAGTGATTTCTTCATTACTTGTGCTCCGTGTATTAAATAATACCCCAAGGTACTTTGCCTTTTCCCCACCTACAGTTATTTGTCAATCTATTTCCAAATAGTTTACTTTTTCCGTTCCAACACCGAAGTACTCACACTTTATGTTCGTCTTCAGACCACTCTTATTTTACTCTTCTTTAAACTTCTTTATCATATACCTCAGATCATCTTCTACTTGCACAATTAGGACATCTGCAAAATATTTTGTTATCCTCTACTGTCACTCTCTTAACCTGGTATTTTCTACGCCAGGTCGACGGTATCATTTCTAGATACAGATTAAAGAAGGTCGGTAACAGCCTACATCTCTGCCGCAGACCCTAATTCAGTCGAATTCTTCTGTCCAACTATTCCCAATACTTACTCTTGCTGTGTTATTTTTATATAATTTCGTAAGAGCATTTGGAAATCTTTGATCCAACGCTATCTCTTTCAGTATTTTCCACAGTTTGTTGGTGGGTACATTGTCATACGCTTTCTCTAGGTCAGTCAAAGGAACATGTGTCTCCATCCCAAACTTCGTGCGTTTTTCACGTATTGGTTTATTGTGAAGATCATATCAATTACCGATCTTCCTGCTCGGAATCTTGCTCGCTCTTCTGTAACTTGTTTCTTTCTATACCAGATTTTCAGTATCTTCGGGTGCAGTCTTCCAACGAAAGGAAGCACAGCCAGTCCCAAATAATTATTTGGGTCATCACGTGACCCTTTCCTTGCACCGGTCTTATGTAACACATATTTCATTCCGATGGAACATCTTCTTCATTTAATACTCTTTCAGACAGCCTCCTTAGCATCTCCAATAATTTCAGTGGGAAAAAACCCACCAGTTCTGTATATATATTGAGCCATATCCTGGTCCCTTTTTCATCTTACAGCTCCTCACAACCAGTTGAAGAACTTTTATATCTAAATGCCATAACTCCTCCCGTTGCATCCTCACCTGACATCAGGCCGATTTTGCTGGAATAAATCCTTAAAATACGTTCTCCATTGATCGTGACTGATATTATTATACGATGAAACTTGTCAATATTTGACGCATTGACTTGATTGTTCTCCATGCCCCAGTACTACGAGCGACACCAATCATCCCCTCTAGATTTTCACGTCTTCCTCCCCATGCCTTGTTTCTTCTTTTTAACTCTTTACTTCTCTATTTAGTTTCCATATCTGTCTCTACTTTGGCTGTCATTCACACTGACGCAGGTCAAATAAGCTTATTTCCTTTCGATCATCTCTGCTGTTTCTGCATCCCACCAAACTGGTTTCATCTTCTTTTCATATTCTCCAAGTGTTTCTTTCGCTGCTTCTTATATGGCCTTTTTTATATGTCCACATTCCTCTCCTACTGTTCTCTTACACACTCTGCGGTTTGTTTGCCAGTCCCTGTTAGGATAAGTACTATCTTCCCTTGAATTGTCCTTATAATCTCAGGCTGGCCAACATGTTGCGACTTCGTTCATTCGCCACTACTCCTGGATGTATAAAGTATACTCTCCGTCCACACAGGCCTCCGAAGCCCCAACGGTATCAACCGACTCCCGTGTCGTTCTCAGTCGAAGGCGTCACTGGATGTGGTTACGGTGGACGTGTGGTCAGTACACCACTCTCTCGTGACCTAAGCCGCTCCTTTTCAGTCAAGTAGCTCCTGAATTGACTTCACAAGGGCTGAGTGCACCCTTCTTGCCATCAACGCTCGTCAGACCTGTACGGTCACCCATCCAGGTGCTAGAGCAGCCCGACAGCGATTAGCTTCGGTGATCTGACGGCAATCGGTGTTACCACTGCGACAAGGCCGTTGGCACTCCTGAAAGTATAGGCGACAAAAATTGAACATTCCACCACATGATGGACATTTCCACAGTCTGATCCCCTTTGAACTTTGCCGGCCGCTGTGGCGCTTCAGTCGGGAACCGCGCTGCTGCTACGGTCGCAGATTCGAATCCTGCCTCGGGCTTGGATGTGTGTCATGTCCTTAGGTTAGTTGGGTTTAAGTAGTTCTAAGTCTAGGCGACTGATGACCTCAGATGTTAAGTCCCATAGTGCTTAGAGCCATTTTGAACCCTCTGAACTTTGACATCCTGAATTTTTAAATTGGCATTTGTCTCAAGATTAGATAATCAATATTTAACCCTGTTGCATGAGCAAAGAATGTATTTTCTACTCGTAATATACTGCACCAATAAATTCAACAATATATTCCCATTCTCATTCCTAACATGCTCCCCGTACATCCCAATAGCCTTATTGTTTTTCGCTTCCCCCACTCTGCTATTAAAATCTCCTGTCAGTCTCAGTTCATGGCCACTTGAAAGGCTTCTATAGTCTATCAGAATCTGTTCAAAATGTTATTTTACCTTCAACATCGAGTCTTCAGTATGGGCACACACTCCCACTTTCACTATATTCAATACTCTTGCTCTCAACTGTGCTTTATCAACCTTCCATTAACCGCTTCTCTCGAGGTTACATACTTTGACCATGGTTTGCTTAAAATGATGGATACTCGTGCTGTCGCCCTATTGTTTTTGTCCACTTCGCTAAAATAATGCGCCAGCTCCAGCAGATAGTTAGAACCAGTATCTTTCCTTTTTGTTTCGGAAAGCACAGTTACATCAATGTTGTGCTGTCTTATATTCTCACTAATTACAGTTAAGAGACTATGTGAGTGTCATAACACGACACGTCTCGTGACATACTTTCTTTGAATCTCACAATCAGATTGGAGGTTAGCTAGTTTCACGGTGACGTGGAATTTGAGGTCATTCAGAAAGGGTACAGTACCGCCCGACATTGAAAATAGGTACAACATACTTCATTATTTTTGTCAGAACAACACATTTTTTTGTAAAATAATTCAATTTCAATTAATACAGCGAAGCCGGATACCAGTGTGGGGAAGAATGACAATTTATTTATTTAACTGATCACATGTGCACTCCCACAAAATAAATCCCTACATCCAGTTTGGTGAGATCTGTGAAATGAATGAATGTATGGTCGTCTGCTAACCGCAGATAGTGAATGTGAATATATGATCGTCTTTGAGACGATCCTTTGGCCAGCTTTGGTTGAACCAAAGAGATGAAATTTACCTGAGCTTTGAGCGCCTGAAATGTGGCTGACCAATACGGTAGCAAGGTGCTCCCCCACTTCAGCAGAGGTGCGAGAGGACCTGAAGAACGGCCATGTTTCAGCACTCTGCCGCTGGACCTTGTGCTGTTAAGACCTGTCTTAGGTGTGCTCCGTAAAGACAAAAGAATGGAGACATGGTATGCATGTGGATTTCTTAAGAGTAGTTTGAAATAATAATTTCTCTATTTCAGGAACTTTTGTGGGGAGAATTAAATGTCAGGCAGGTAATATTAATGGGATCGTAGTAATCTTCGGAAGTGACCAATGGTCACAATGAAACCACGTGTAGCAATAAGTTGAAATACTTCCGTGTGCTTAAGTTAAGCTGAATTACTAGCGTGTGTACTATAAGTTGAAATATTTAAGAAATAGCGTGTGCAGGACTTGAAATTAGAGGCGAGTACTTCCACGTGGTGAGTACTGTGTGAGTCTCAATCTGTGTAGGAGACAAAGGATAAAGAGAAGTACTCGTCCATGGTATCAGTTGAGGGCTCGCGTGTGTGATGAATATGTTCTTAATATTACTTTGCGTGATATGTTTCCGTGTGACGCTGGATTCAAACTATAATACTCTGAGAGAGAAGCAAGGTGAGTCAGCCGTCTATCCAGCAACGCCACTTGGCTTGCATTGCACAGGAAGACGTGCATATATCTCCAGAGTTCATAGTAGGAAAGTAGAATTACGAAGTGGGGCAGTGTCGTGTGAAACTGGCATAAATATTAATTGAAGTGGGAAAGCTGAAAGTGATAATGTTGTGATCATTCCCTGTGTTGTATTTCATGTTGTAGTGTGGTGTATGTCATGTAATTTGAGTATGTGTGGTTTGCATGGGAGAGTAGCAAGGTAGTTTCAGAGGTAGTGGGTTATGCGTGTTCCTTTTGTACCGCTCGGTCTGGAGGAAAGTTTCGTGATGATGGTTGTGAGAGTCGAAGTGTGAGATATAGCAAAAGATCCACCATCCTATCCAGAAAGTGCACTGTAGCGTTAAATAATTACGAGACCATAAGGTAGAGAATCACCAATGTAAAGCCATGCCCACAGGGCGGAATTTCTCATGTGTTATTGTTGTAGGTTATAGAATCTGTCTGTTTAGGTTATAGAATTTATCGGAATAAATAAGATAGTGAAAAGAAAAAGAATGGTGGCCTTTTCCTTCGAATTGTATGTTGTCATGATATCCAGAATTTACAATGTGTGCACCACTCATATTCAGTGCGATGGCCAGGTGTTGATAAAAGCCGTTAAATAAAAAAAGAAAATGTGGTATTGCCAGTGCGTAGTGAACAGTCAGAGTTCTGTAAATTACTGATACTGTGCGTTTCCGTTGCGTATTATTCATACAGGAGGATAATTTGTAACTTAATTGTGAGTACGAGAGTTCATGTTACTCGATAAATAAGAATGAATCCACTCGCTTGGCAGACCACTCATCTGGCAGGCCTGACTCCTGTATGCCACATTATGACCAAGACATGTGGGTGCCTCTCAATTCATCTCGAGCACCTGAGGGGCTACGAGCATGTTTGAGACGGTGAAAATTTTCAGATCTCTGTGGTTGGAGACGGTAGAAAACGGGTCGGATGTCAGGAATAAGGTGTAGATATGGTGCCAATAAAGAAATAAGACTCCAGGTTGATGTTTGGTCTGTATTATAGCGTCTTTATGTAATTTCATGAACATGTTGAACATCAGAGGAACTGGTTATTGACTTGAATCAAACTCTCTTAAGGTACGTGCAAAACACAGACTCTATTATTGAAAGGTCTCTGTTGGATTCATTTCATGTTAATTTCTTAAATCTGTTGTCATTTACGGCATAAATTCCTCTTCTAAATTTACTGTGGTGTTTCTGACTCTATCTGGGAGGAGACTGAGCAGTGTAACGCGTTACTTTTACGCATAAACAAGAACGATCTGTCACACTACCACACTTTAAAACACAGTTTATATATAATTCATGTCACACAGTCTCATACGGAACCTACGTCAGCTTTCTTTTATATACTGTATACTATAAGATACTGTCATCCCCCTTCCCTTCCATGTGAAAGGATGAATGAGCAAATGTATTTCTAGTTGCATGCTTCATGGTAGCAGACAAGCATCTCTGCTAGAGAACAGTAGGACCAACGTCGGAACAGGTAGCTACACTTTCTAAAAGCAAAGAGGTTTCTATTCTTAGTATGGTCCTGTCCGTCCCTTGTCATGTTGGTATAGGAGTATAGGAAGCTGCCTCTCTTCCGTTTGTATCTGCGAAGCACCCTTGGTAGGGGCCCAGGCCAGTCTGTCCGCGGCGAGCGTCTGAAGTGGTAAGATCTCTGGCTAAGTGTGTCTCTGCTAAGTCCGTAGGACAATGGATTTCTTAAGTTCAGCCTAACTGAAAATTTAATCACCTTTATTTCAGGTTTGGATCTAAAATATCTGATGTTATCTTAAATTCCAACGCAGAGTAATTTGAGTGTGAAGTTCAGAATATCTTCCAGTAGTTGCTTTTTCACTACCTTGTGAGTAAAGTGGAACCACGTGTTGATGATCCGTAACTCTAACTAAGATCATCAGCCTTAAATGCGAATGTGCGTGAGATTATACCGTCTTGTCTTGACAATACTTTTCAATATAGCAACTTTTCTTTATGTTCAACTGACGTGGGGTGTATAATCCATTAAATTTCGGGCATGCAGCCGCGCAAATAAAATTTCTTCTACTGATATTTCGGCCGCGTATCGTCCGGCCATCTTCAGAGCGAGTCACAAGACTGATGACAAGGTGCCAAGCGCGGCCTTATATGCTCCACCGCGGCGGTACTGCGCATGCGGGTCACAGATGCTGCGCCGCCTGTGGCGAAAGCGTACGGACGTTCGATGTGCTTATCGATGTTTGATCGGCGGCGATGACACGGTGACGACTTCTCTGCAATTTAATTAGTCCAAGAGCCGGATTCCATGCTTTGTCCAAATTGAAACCTTTATCTCTGTTTATTAAATTGTTGGCTAATCGAATTTCTATGGCTTCCTTGAATACAGAATCCCAAAAAGAAGAGGTGGATGTTAAAATCTTCACATCACTGTAATTCATAGAATGACCCGTATCAATACATTGTATTGATACGGGTCATTCTATGAATTACAGTGATGTGAAGATTTTAACATCCACCTCTTCTTTTTGGGATTCTGTATTCAAGGAAGCCATAGAAATTCGATTAGCCAACAATTTAATAAACAGAGATAAAGGTTTCAATTTGGACAAAGCATGGAATCCGGCTCTTGGACTAATTAAATTGCAGAGAAGTCGTCACCGTGTCATCGCCGCCGATCAAACATCGATAAGCACATCGAACGTCCGTACGCTTTCGCCACAGGCGGCGCAGCATCTGTGACCCGCATGCGCAGTACCGCCGCGGTGGAGCATATAAGGCCGCGCTTGGCACCTTGTCATCAGTCTTGTGACTCGCTCTGAAGATGGCCGGACGATACGCGGCCGAAATATCAGTAGAAGAAATTTTATTTGCGCGGCTGCATGCCCGAAATTTAATGGATTATTCATTACGCCGCGAGAAGTTGAAAATGCACGACGTGGGGTGTACTTTGTGAGATCAGTATCACGTGCTTATACAATTGTTTGACCCATCAGGTTAATAGTAAGATGACAGTAACCAGTTCGAGGCTTTTCTTTTGTAAATTGCGTTTCGATGTAATTTATTTTAATTATCAAAACTATTGAGGGGTTACACTCTTTGTGTAAACCAAATTGACCATGTGAAGCATGTGGTGTAATCATCAAAGTAGACCTCAACTATTCTTTTCGGGAAGATTTCACAGTGATTTAATATGAATTTAGTATACCAGTGTGCGGTAATTTCATGACGGACAGGATTTCACTACGAACGTAACTTCTTTGGGTGAAAATTGAATCGGTTGGTTGTGGTTAGTTTCCTCTTGCATATGTTTCAACGTTCTTCGTGTGTTATTTTATGAATGCAGTGTTGTATGCAGCGTCCCAATCGTGGCTCCATATTTGATGTGTTCCATAAGATTACAAACTCATATTTTCACAATCCTAAATAAGGCACCAGTTTAGTTATGAATCAAGTGTAATATGTTGAAATTTTAACGGAATAATGATCAATGTTAAAATAAATGTCCAAATATAAACTGATTTATTTCTTTTTATTTAAATTCTCTTTATATATATACAGGGTGTTACAAAAAGGTACGGCCAAACTTTCAGGAAACATTCCTCACACACAAATAAAGAAAAGATATTATGTGGACATGTGTTCGGAAACGATTAATTTCCATGTTAGAGCTCATTTTAGTTTCGTCAGTTGGCCCAATTGAAGGTAGGTAATGTTGACTTCGGTGTTTGTGTTGACATGCGACTCATTGCTCTACAGATTTTTTGTGAACGTTTGGGCAGGCATTGATGGTGATGTCTTGATTGGGCCCCATGTTCTTCCATCTACGCTCAATAGAGCACGTTATCATGATTTCATACGGGATACTCTACCTGTGCTGCTATAACAGCCAGCCGGTGTGGCCGAGCGGTTCTAGGAGCTACAGTCTGGAACCGCGCGACCGCTACGGTCGCAGGATCGAATCCTGCCTCGGGCATGGATGTGTGTGATGTCCTTAGGTTAGTTAGGTTTAAGTAGTTCTAAGTTCTAGGGGACTTATGACCTCAGCAGTTGAGTCCCATAGTGCTCAGAGCCATTTGAACTATTTTGAACCTGCTAGAACATGTGCCTTTACAAGTACGACACAACATGTGGTTCATGTACGATGGAGCTCCTGCAAATTTCAGTCGAAGTGTTCGTACGCTTCTCAACAACAGATTCGGTGACCGATGGATTGGTAGAAGCCGACCAATTCCATGGCCTCCACGCTCTCCTGACCTCAACCCTCTTGACTTTCATTTATGGGGGCATTTGAAAGCTCTTGTCTACGCAACCCCGGTACCAAATGTAGAGATTCTTCGTGCTCGTATTGTGGACGGCTGTGATACAATACGCCATTCTCCAGGGCTGCATCAGCGCATCAGGGATTCCATGCGACGGAAGATGGATGCATGTATCCTCGCTAACGGAGGACATTTTGAACATTTCCTGTAACAAAGTGTTTGAAGTCACGCTGGTACGTTCTGTTGCTGTGTTTCCATTCCATGATTAATGTGATTTGAAGAGAAGTAATAAAATGAGCTCTAACACGGAAAGTAAGCGTTTCTGGACACATGTCCATTTAACATATTTTCTTTCTTTGTGTGTGAGGAGTGTTTCCTGAAAGTTTGGCCGTACCTTTTTGTAACACTCTGTATATATATATATATATATATATATATATATATATATATATATATATATATATATATATATATATACTCCTGGAAATTGAAATAAGAACACCGTGAATTCATTGTCCCAGGAAGGGGAAACTTTATTGACACATTCCTGGGGTCAGATACATTACATGATCACACTGACAGAACCACAGGCACATAGACACAGGCAACAGAGCATGCACAATGTCGGCACTAGTACAGTGTATATCCACCTTTCGCAGCAATGCAGGCTGCTATTCTCCCATGGAGACGATCGTAGAGATGCTGGATGTAGTCCTGTGGAACGGCTTGCCATGCCATTTCCACCTGGCGCCTCAGTTGGACCAGCGTTCGTGCTGGACGTGCAGACCGCGTGAGATGACGCTTCATCCAGTCCCAAACATGCTCAATGGGGGACAGATCCGGAGATCTTGCTGGACAGGGTAGTTGACTTACACCTTCTAGAGCACGTTGGGTGGCACGGGATACATGCGGACGTGCATTGTCCTGTTGGAACAGCAAGTTCCCTTGCCGGTCTAGGAATGGTAGAACGATGGGTTCGATGACGGTTTGGATGTACCGTGCACTATTCAGTGTCCCCTCGACGATCACCAGTGGTGTACGGCCAGTGTAGGAGATCGCTCCCCACACCATGATGCCGGGTGTTGGCCCTGTGTGCCTCGGTCGTATGCAGTCCTGATTGTGGCGCTCACCTGCACGGCGCCAAACACGCATACGACCATCATTGGCACCAAGGCAGAAGCGACTCTCATCGCTGAAGACGACACGTCTCCATTCGTCCCTCCATTCACGCCTGTCGCGACACCACTGGAGGGGGGCTGCACGATGTTGGGGCGTGAGCGGAAGACGGCCTAACGGTTTGCGGGACCGTAGCCCAGCTTCATGGAGACGGTTGCGAATGGTCCTCGCCGATACCCCAGGAGCAACAGTGTCCCTAATTTGCTGGGAAGTGGCGGTGCGGTCCCCTACTGCACTGCGTAGAATCCTACGGTCTTGGCGTGCATCCATGCGTCGCTGCGGTCCGGTCCCAGGTCGACGGGCACGTGCACCTTCCGCCGACCACTGGCGACAACATCGATGTACTGTGGAGACCTCACGCCCCACGTGTTGAGCAATTCGGCGGTACGTCCACCCGGCCTCCCGCATGCCCACTATACGCCCTCGCTCAAAGTCCGTCAACTGCACATACGGTTCACGTCCACGCTGTCGCGGCATGCTACCAGTGTTAAAGACTGCGATGGAGCTCCGTATGCCACGGCAAACTGGCTGACACTGACGGCGGCGGTGCACAAATGCTGCGCAGCTAGCGCCATTCGACGGCCAACACCGCGGTTCCTGGTGTGTCCGCTGTGCCGTGGGTGTGATCATTGCTTGTACAGCCCTCTCGCAGTGTCCGGAGCAAGTATGGTGGGTCTGACACACCGGTGTCAATGTGTTCTTTTTTCCATTTCCAGGAGTGTATATATATATATATATATATATATATATATATATATATATATATATATATCGCCGGGTGTCGTAAGATGACTATTAAAAGATTATAATTAATGTTAGTCTGGTTGGGAATTTGGTAAGCTAGACTGGATACCTGCTGAAACAGTTGCTCTCTAATGCAAGGTTAACTTCCCCAGATAGCTCACGGCTTTTAACCCGCTTTTATTGTATTCAATATCAGCACCGCTTTCAGAACAACTTAATGCATCAACATTACATTATTAACCAGTTACCAGAACAAATGACCACACCAGCCTGACATTCTGTTAGGAACAGACTACACATAGTTACGTTTAGTATTTCAGACCACGAATCATGAAAGTAACTTGTTACTATTGTTCTAATCGAACCCTTAGGGCCGGCCGGAGTGGCCGTGCAGTTCTAGGCGCCACAGTCTGTAACCGAGCGACCGCTAGGGTCACAGCTTCGAATCCTGCCTCGGGAATGGATGTGTGTGATGTCCTTAGGTTAGTCAGGTTTAATTAGTTCTAAGTTCTAGGCGACTGATGACCTCAGAAGTTAAGTCGCATAGTGCTCAGAACCATTTGAATGCTTAGGTTCGTTTACACGTCACTCTGGAAGTGACAGCCACAGACAGATGCAGACGTACAAAGGAAGCCTTTGACCATAGTCCAATGTGTATACAGGAAATTTTACAAGTCTTTTTGAAGGACTGGCTTAATTACGTATAATTCCCACTCGTGTAGCTCCGACCGTCGACTGGGTGTGATCTGAGGCGATGGGTCGATGCTCACTTCTGTCGTACTTTGCTGTAGGTTAGATCTCTGCTCCGGTAGTCGACTGATGGCTTCTGTGTACTGCGTTTGGACCTGTTTGCATACCGATAGTGCGTGACACCGTCGCATTTTGCGTCGAATTCGCAATCAGTGACTGTGATATCAGTGGTTTCTTAAAGCGTATGACAGTTATTCAACTGGCGAAAGTGACTGACGCTGTATGTCTCCAGCTAAGTTACAAGGCTTCTTGCTAGTGTTTGTACTTAGACGGTTTCTTTTATTTTCCTGGGAACCCTCTTGATTTGTTCATTTCACGTGATTGCATACAATATGATTCCCGAAACAAGCCATCAGCTACACTAACAGAGACGATCTTCGCAAGCTACATATACATAGATAAAATTCAAGGAATTCGATACTGATCACGTTACTGAGCGATATATGACACATACCTTACAACTTAATATTTCTTTACTCTTTAGTCTGGGACATAACTTGCGTCAGACAACACTCTAGAAAGATTTAGCTTCACTGTTCGTCTGGTATTAAGATTTAACGTCAATTGAAGATATAAAGTCTGAAAATGGGTCCGTGATCTTATTGGGGTGCTTTATTTGACAGGCTCGTCTTGATCACAAAAACTTTTATGCTTCACTTTTACCGGTTTCGGCTACAGCCGTCTTCGCATCATAAAATATTCTGATGTAGGTATCAACATCAAATTACACATGTAGGAACATGTTAAGAAAAATGATTCAAATGGCTCTGAGCACTATGGGACTTAACATCAGAGGTCATCAGTCCCCTAGAACTTAGAACTACTTAAACCTAACTCACCTAAGGACATCACACACACCCATGCCCGAGGCAGGATTCGAACCTGCGACCGTAGCGGTCTTGCGGTTCCATACTGCAGCGCCTGTAACCGCTCGGCCACACCGGCCGGCGAAGATGGTAAGATTTTATGTGCTAGGCTAACGTGAAAATTTCAATATATGTTGCATCTTGGTTCGGATCTCTTGAGATGAATTGTGTGCCTCCTTAACCATTGCTTTGTTATTATCGTTATTATTGTTATAACGTAAAGTAAAGCACTATACCGTTCAAATCAGCCCTCGGATTTATGGTTGATTTCCTTTGTTTCAAATTTGTGAATTTCTAAGATACCAAACTGCTGAGGTCATCGGTTCCTACTACTTTGTTTCAGATGGTGTTGTTACGCACATGTAAGACTCAAATGAAGTACCATAAGAAATAATGTTCAACACGCTGATTGCAGACTTGCCTTATCTCCATTTTCATGCTTCTAGATTTTTGGTACCACGTATATTATTATACGTTCACAATAGTAGTTTCAAAATAAATTCTATCAGTAAGCTATTTACTCCTCAATTCTCCCTGGACACAAGAAGAATTTAAAAATATATATATTGGTAAGAAGGCAGCAAATTAATTCTCGAGGGTACTTACGGAAGAATGTGCTTCCTCAACGTAAAAGTAACATAAATAAGGTAGTAAAACGAACTTCCATTTCCATTAATGTTCACCGTCAACAGATTTTTACCAGACAGTAAACAGAAAACGTTGCAGACCTCAGCGACACAGTTAAGTACTTGCCCAGTGTGCACAAGACAAAAGATGCTGAGAGCGTTCGTGGTGTGAGGTCCAGCATGTGCGATTTCCCGTTTCTTGAAATCTATTGGCTATATACTTCACAGTAACGCCGTACACACGTAAGTGAATACATACCTTAGTAAGCTAACGTTTCCTGTGGCGAATCACCGCATACTGGCCATTGCAAGGGAGAGATAATGGCGAGTTTGTCTCCTTGACCGACAGCAGAGGGAGGCAGCGGGGAATGATGCTGAGGAATAAAGTGTGGCCACCCTTGTGGTACCGGTATAGCTCGGGCGTAGAGGTGTGAACCTGTACGTGCGATAAAACTTTTCTCTCTCTTTCTACTGCGTTCTCGTAATACTTAACTCCCCGCGGTTTATGACTATTTGGCCTTTGAGATCACACTTGCTGCATCTTCATAACAGAAAAGACACTGTCGTGTATTTCCCTGTTGATGTGAGTGGTCACTATCGTATAGCCTCACGAACGTTTCTTCTAGAAGTAGTTACTTCCGATCTTCCACACAGGCACACATCAGTACCCCCCTTCTCCAGGACGTCTTTTATGACTCTGACCAGTTGCTTCCCAAAGGATATTTTCGTTGTAATTGACAAATGGAGCATACTTACTGTTTAACTTCCATCGAGGACGAGGTAATTAGAAGCTTAGCAAAAAATCGACTGGACAAGGATGGAATGAGTCATCGCCTTTACAACAATGCCGGTATTCACCCTAAGGATTAAGGAAAAGTTATAGAAAACTGAAATGTGCGTGGCCTGGCGGAGACGTGGGACCCTGCTTTATGCTGTAAGTGTCTCTCCGCATATTGCTTTCCCGATCTATTCTGCTTCCCACGTGTCATATATCCATCTTTTTCTTCCATACTTTCGTGTAAGATTTCTTCTGGGTCGATTCATATTGCGTCATTTCGCGAATCAGCGTCCTATTTGAGCAGAGTCGACCATTAGCTACTTGTCACTCATTGAAAAAACACCAGTCATGTTACACACATCATTAGAGAACCATATGAATCTATTATGATTCTAGGGATAGCGTCGAAACGTACTACGTGATGGATTCGTATCCAGCCACTACCCCAAATTTTGAATAAAAAAAGGGTCTTTTTTGGTACATATGAAGTCCTCTTAATAAAATCAAAATCATCTCGTAATGTATCCCTTAGGGATACATTACGAGATGAAATACTGGTATCCATGTTGTGGTGAAATAAACATACGTTCAGAGCCACTGCATTTGCTACTGCTACAGGGGGGACCCCGTGAGATACCGTTCAATGATTTCGCCAAAGGCCGAGTGGTGCAGGTATTTGACACGGTATATCATTGCTTGATAAAATATTTGGAATTATGTGACTTTGCTTAATCTTTACTGGACACTGGCCCCTGAATTAACGCAGAGCCAATGCATAGCTGCCATCTTGCCACATCATCACAGCTAACATGTGGTAGGTGGTTTGGGGATGGTGGCGGCTTATTTTAATATCTCTTTGGTATGTATGAAGTTCCCTTAATGAAAGTCAGAGTTCATAATGCCGAGAATCATCAGAGCTCATGCTATGCATCCTTCAGATGTGTATTATGAGACGGAACAGTGGTATCCATTTTGTGATGATATACATGTATGTTTATGGCTATCTCTACAAGGAGTTACGTTATAAGGAGTTATCTTGTTCTACCAGCCACCTAGTTGAAGAGAGCGGAGGGGCGGACAGAGGACAGCGGCATTAGAATGCTAAAGACAATGGAAATCACAGCATTAAAGACATATAATGTGTATCCACTGGACATGTGGCCAGTAACTGAAAAAGGGTCATGATGATCTCTCCAGTCGTCTAGAGGGGGCGGGAGAGTTGTGAAGGGTGGGGGGGGGGGGGGAAGAGTTAAGCAAAGTGAAATGGAAAGATGAGAAGCACTTCCGGTTAGATGGATGCGGGTTCACATCAACAGAAGCAGAAAATTATACAATGGGAGTAGGATCTTGTTATAAATAGCAGGCATCTCGGAGAACTAGTTATTATTAACGGTCCAGTAACAGGGCTGTGCACATTATAATCGACAACAAACCATCGCCGACGAGTATACATGACGACGTCGCAAGCAGACGATGAAGAGCTAGACGACGTATACGAGAATATTGAAGGGGTAATTCAGTTTGTAAAGGAAGACGAAACTATAACGAAAATTGGACGGGATGAGGGTGAGTTTGAACGTGGTTGTAGAGAAAGAGTAAATGAAAGAGTTACCAGGAAAAAATGGGCTTGGCAGTAAGAATAAATTTGCTGTAACAGAGGTCAAAACTAATTGAGTTCTCCAACGAATTTCAACTAGTAACATCAAATACACTGGTCAAGAATTACAAGAGGAGAGTATACTGGGTGATCAAAAAGTTAGTATAAATTTGAAAACTGAATAAATCACGGAATAATGTAGATAGAGAGGTACAAATTGACACACATGCTTGGAATGACATTTGGTTTTCTTAGAACCAAAAAAATTCAGAAGTTCAAAAAATGTCCGATAGATGGCGCTTCATCTGATCAGAATAGCAATAATTAGCATAACAAAGTAAGACACAGCAAAGATGATGTTCTTTATAGGAAATACTCAATATGTCCACCACCATTCCTCAACAATAGCTGTAGTCGAGGAATAACGTTGTGAACAGCACTGTAAAGCATGTCCGGAATTATGGTGAGGCATTGGCGTCGAATGTTGTCTTTCGGCATCCCTAGAGATGTCGGTCGATCACGATACACTTGCGACTTCAGGTAACCCCAAAGCCAATAATCGCACGGACTGAGGTGTGGGGACCTGGGGGCCAATCTTGACGAAAGTGGAGGCTGAGCACACGATCATCACCAAACGACGTGCGCAAGAGATCTTTCACGCGTCTAGCAATATGGGGTGGAGCGCCATCCTGCATAAACATCGCACGTTCCAGCAGGTGTTTATCAGCCAGACTGGGGATGATGCGATTCTGCAACAAATCAGCGTACCTCTCACCCGTCACGGTAGCAGTTACAAAACCAGAATCACGCATTTCCTCGAAGAAAAAAGGCCCGATAACGGTGACGTGGTAAATCCAACTCATACCGTGACTTTCTCGTCGTGCAATGGAGTTTCCACGACAGTTCTAGGATTTTTGGTAGCCTAAACAACCCGTGGCTTCGAACATCGAAATGATTCTCTCCACAGCTGCATTCGTTAACGGACCTTTGCCCGTTCGAATCCCCTTCCTGTGGCGATAGGTTCGTAATGCTGAACTAGCACATTCCCCATTCTGATAATACAGCTTCACTAAATGCGCCTTTTCAGGTATCGCGAACATGCTGCGACTGCTGGGGCATCTGATTCTCTCTCTCTCACTACAGCTCCTTTTATACACGATTGTCATGCGCAGTCACTGACGTTTTGCTGTCCAGTGCTATCTGTCGGACATTTTGTGAACTTTTTTTTTGTTCTAATAAAACCCCAAGTCATTCCAAACTTGTGTGTCAATCTTTACCTCTCTATCTACATTATTCCGTGGTTTATTAAGTTTTCAAATTTATACTGACTTTTTAATCACCCGGTATTTGGAAAACGGCCGGATACACGGGAATTTTCCAGGTGGATTACATCGTGATCAGACAGATATTTCCAAATCTTTTAATATTGAATTTCAAGGCTTACTCACGAGCAAATAAGGACTCAGATCACTATTTAGTAATCATGAACACTAGACTGAAGTTTAAGGGAAGTAGAAGAAACAGTGGGGAAAGAAGTAGGACGCTGAAGAACTAAACTACGATGAAACGCATTTAAAGTTCTCAAGCCTGTACATACTGCCATAGTGCATAACACAATATGCAGTTCACCTGAAGAGGAATGGACATCCATAAATACGGAGCCGGCCGGAGTGGCGGAGCGGTTCTAGGCGCTACAGTCTGGAACCTCGCGACCGCTGCGCTCACAGGTTCGAATCCTGCCTCGGGCATGGATGTGTGTGATGCCCTTAGGTTAGTTAGGTTTAAGTAGTTCTAAGTTCTGGGGGACTGATGACCTCAGAAGTTAAGTCCCATAGTGCTCAGAGCAATTTGAACCATTTTTTAATACGAAAATTGCAGAAATTGAGCAGGTAAACATGGGCACAAGAAACGGCAACGAAAACCGGATAACAGATGAAATGCCACTGAGAAACGAAAGAAGGAAGTAAAAAAAATTAATGGAGAGACTGGAACAAAGTAATATAATTGACTTAGGAATGAAATAATTAGGACATGCAGGGAAACCAAGACAAAATCGGTGAAGGAAAACTGTCCGAAAGACTATGTCAGCATATAGAAAAGTGAAACAATCTTCAGTGAAACTAAAAGTTACAGAGTCAACATTAAGAATAGAGTGAGAATTTAACAGAATTTTGCATGACTTGAAATCAAAGCAGAGGTGATAGACAATTCATGAAATCATCGAGGAGAAGTGACAAACAAGTAACCATTCACATTGGAGTGTAGAATCCAAGAGACAGCGACGTACCATCCTCCGTCCGAACAGACCTTGGAAGGCTCAACGGTACCGACCGGCCACCGTGTCATCATCAGACCACAAAAGTATCACTGGATGCGGATATTGGAGGATGGTGTGGTCACGCCGCCCTCCCGGCCGTATGTCAGTTTACGAGGCCGGACCCGATACTTCTCAATCAAGAAGCTCCTCAGTTTGCCTCACAAGGGCTGAGTGCACCCGGCTTGCCAACAGCCCTCGGCAGAACGGATGGTCACCCATCCAAGTGCTAGCCCAGCCTGACAGCGCTTAACTTCGATGATCTGCCGGGGACCGCTGTTACCACTGCGGCAAGGCCTTTAGCGACGTACCATCCTGAGTTGCGGAATAATATCATTCACATAATACGGGATATCGCAAAGACAGATAAGTGCAGTAACTATTGCACAATCAGCATAAAGACTGTCCGCCCCCGGTAGCTGAGTGGTCAGCGCGATTGAATCACAATCCTAAGTGCCCAGGTTCGATTCCCGGCTGGGTCGGAGATTTTCTCCACTCAGGGACTGTGCGTTGTGTTGACCTACCATCATCATTTCATCCCCACCGACACGCAAGTCCCCGAGGTGGCGCCAAATCGAAAGACTTGCACCCGGCGAACGGTCTACCCGACGGGATGCTCTAGTCACACATTTACAGTTTAGCATAACGACTTAGGCGTCAAAGTATGTGACAAGAATAACATACAAAAGAATATAAAGGGAAACTGAAGTTCTGTTAGACGACGATCAGTATTCGTTCCGGCATCTTGAAAGGTACCAGACAGTCTGACTTGACGTTGTGGTGGATAATGAAAGAAGGAATTAAGAAAACTCACAGGAGTTGACGACATAGGAAAACCGTTCAACAATGTAAAATGGCGTAAGAGCTTCGAAATTCTTAGAAAAACTGGTATAAACTAAAGGATAGATGAGTACAATATGTACTAGTCTTCCCATTAAAAAGACGTGTGACAGGGATATAGTCTTTAGCCATTATTGTTAAATCAGTACATCGCTGAAAGAAAAATTCAAGAATAGGATGAAAGTTCAGTTTGAAAGGATATCAATGATATGATTTGCTTACGACACTAGTATCTTCACTGGAACTGAAGAATAACGGGACCTGTTGAATGGAATGACAGTCTGATGCGTACTGAAGAAAGAAGAAACTAACGAGGAGTAGACGAAATGAGAACAGCGACAAGCTATGGTGACCACGAAGTAGACGAAGTTAAGGAATTCTGCCACCTGGGAAACAAAGTGAGCCGTGACAGACGAAACAATTAGGACACACACAGTCAAGTCACATTAATGTGACCAGCCGCCAGAAGTCTGAATAACCATCTTTTGCAGCACAGACCGCTTCGAGACTTTCAGGAGCCAGCCGGGGTGGCTGAGCGATTCTAGACGCTACAGTCTGTAACCGCGCGACCGCTACGGTCGCAGGTTCGAATCCTGCCTCGGGCATGGATGTGTATGATGTCCTTAGGTTAGTTAGGTTTAAGTAGTTCTAAGTTCTAAGGGACTGATGACCTCAGCAGTTAAGTCCCATAGTGCTCAGAGCCATTTGAACCATTTGAACTTTCAGAAAAAAGAGTCAACGAGGATCTGGAAGGTACCGTCAGGGATGTGGAGACATGTCCAGTCCAGTGCCATGGCATCCTGCTCTAGTTTTCTCGTATGAGGAGCCACGGCTGGAACATCCTGATCGAGTTAGTCCCACTGATTCTCCATTGGTTTAAATCCGGAGTGTTTGGTGGCCAGAAGAGTACAGTAATGTCATCCTGATGCTCTTCAAGCCATGCAAGTACACTGAGAGCTGTGTGACACGTTGCATTGTCCTGTTGGTAGATGCCATCGTGCCGACGCAAAGTGCCGACGAAAAACGAACTGCATGTAGGGATAGACATGTTTCCCATTGATATATGCATACAGATGTTGATCCATCGTACCTTCCAGAAAGACGCCGACCGGAGTGGCCGAGCGGTTTTAGGCGCTACAGTCTGGAACTGCGTGACCGCTACGGTCGCAGGTTCGAATCCTGCCTCGGGCATGGATGTGTGTGATGTCCTTAGGTTAGTTAGTTTTAAGTAGTTCTAAGTTCTAGGGGACTGATGACCTCAGAAGTTAAGTCCCATAGTGCTCAGAGCCATTTTTTTGAACCAGAAAGAGGAGACTATCCAGGGAATGCCACGAAAACATTCCCCAGAAAATAACTCCCCATCGGGCCCGGAACAAACCGACGATTGCTTACAGACATTTCACACCGGACACGCCAGCGGCCATCTGTCCGATGGAGCGTAAGACGTGTTCATCGAATCAGGCCACCTGTACCCACTGGGTGGACATCCAATTACGTTCGTTGCCACTGAACAGTAGCGAACATAGAGCACGAACCAGGCGCCAGCTGCGTAGGACCATACGCAGAAACTTCTGCTGAACGTGCGTTGAGTGGACACCGTGGGTAGGCCCCTGGTTCATCTGTGCCGTCAGCTGCTCAACAGTTGCACGTCTGTTCGTCTGTACACATCTCCGCAGCCGTCGTTCACGCATGTCAACTATGGGTCGTGGTGCACCACAGTTGCCTCGATGCTGGTTTTGAATAAAACCATTTTGCCATGCAAGGTTTACTTAATCACGGCGGCATACAAACAGTTTACAAACTTAGCTCATTCGGAAACGCTTCCACCCTTAGCTCGAATGTCAAGGATCATGCCCGGTTAGACGTCAGTTAAATCGCGCCACTTGTGCATTACGACAATGACCGCTCTGTTTTCCGCATGCCCCTGACACGCTTTTTATAAGCTCCACTGCTAGTGCTGCGACATGCCGTCTGTGAGGTGTTAATGCACGTTGACGTCGAACAAAGGCGATTCTAACATTGATGTGATTTGAGTGCTCAGGCAAAGAGGGCACTCTTAGCCAAAAGAAGTAGTAGTATCAAACGTAGACCTCTGTGGCCTTTGACGAAGAAATTTCTGAGAATGAGAGTTTGGAATACAGTCTACATCTACATCTAAATTTATACTCCGCAAGCCACCCAACGGTGTGTGGCGGAGGCCACTTTACGTGCCACTGTCATTACCTCCCTTTCCTGTTCCAGTCGCGTATGGTTCGCGGAAAGAACGACTACGAGAAAGCCCTCTCTAATTTTACATTCGTGATCTCCTCGGGAGGTATAAGTAGGGGGAAGCAATATATTCGATACTTCATCCAGAATCGCACCCTCTTGAAACCCGGACAGCAAGCTACACCGCAATGCAGAGCGCCTCTCATGCAGAGTCTGCCACTTGAGTTTGCTAAACATCTCCGTAACGCTATCACGCTTACCAGATAACCCTGTGACGAAACGCGCCGCTCTTCTTTGGATCTTCTCTATCTCCTCTGTCAACCCGACCTGGTGCGGATCCCACAATGATGAGCAATACTCAAGTATAGGTCGAACGAGTGTTTTGTAAGCCACCTCATTTGTTGATGGACTACATTTTCTAAGAACTCTCCCAATGAATCTCAGCCTGGCACCCGCCTTACCAACAATTAATTTTATATAATCATTCCACTTCATATCGTTCCGTACACATACTCCCAGATATTTTACAGAAGTAACTGTTACCAGTGTTTGTTCCGCTATCATATAATCATACAATAAAGGATCCTTCGTTCTATGTATTCGCAGTTCATTACATCTGTCTATGTTCAGGGTCAGTGGCCACTCCCTGCACCAAGTGCCTGTCCGCTGCAGACCTTCCTGCATTTCGCTGCAGTTTTCTAACGCTGCGACTTCTCTGTATACTAGAAGAACATCCGTGAAAAGCCGCATGGAACTTGCGACATCATCTACTGTATGTCAGTGAATCTTGGACTGTGGGGAAACAGAAAAGAAGAAAATATACGCGTTTGAGGTGTGGTGCTACAGATGGATGTTAAAAATTAGGTGGACTGATAAGAACAAAAACTGACAAAGGGATAATATGCTAAACAAGAACACGAAGGACAGGATGACAGGACCGTCTCTAATGACTTAGTTGTCGACGGGACCTTAAATACTAATCTCCTCCTCCTTCCTATAGCAAGACAGGACACGCGTTAAGACATTAGGATATAGCATCCATATTAGTAAGGGGGGAGGTTGACTGTAAAAGCTGTCGCTGAAGACAGAGATTGCCATACATCAAATGCACAATAGACGATATTGGGTGTAAGTGATACTATGAGATGAAGAAGTTGGCGCAGGAGAGGAAATCGTGACTGTATACATCAGATTAATGAGATGCCTGATGATTCAAAAAATTAATCTCCTGATCGTATGCTTCAATGATCCACGCAGAGCCCTTACAGACAAAACTCCTTCGTCTATATCACTCACACAAAGGATGCAAGAAAGGAACTGTTCAAGCTCTTATTCAAAATTCTGTTTTCATGTAAATGTCGACTTCCTCGTTATTCTCCCCAAATTTCGGCTAACGTAAGCTGTATACCGAAAATAAATGTACCGAGTGAAATGGTTCATTTGTCGGGACGTTAGGTTTTATTCAGAAGAGTGGGAATCAAATACCTGTGCAATCGTAGTGTTTTAACTTTTTTCGTGATCCTGAATAAGGTTATCATACACGTTAGGATGGTTCGTCAAGAATGTCGTATGCGATTTCTTCCTTACTTTTAACGCTTTCTTTCGTTGAAGCACAGACATCACTAAAAACAGAGCTGACTACATGAGAAATGTGATTTAACTCCTTAAAACTCGCTAGGGAAGACACTCGCAAAGGATTATTACTCAATAATGGACTACCGTTTACAGAATTTTACCGTGTACCAGTGTTGGAGCGGTCTCTCAATGGCATGAAGTACGTCACCATACATATTTATTGAAGGTAAAGCTTTACGCAGGCATCCAGAATTCACTTCCATAGCAGCCATGATCCAATTATATCGATTACCGTAGAAAGGTAGTATCCACGCTTATCATGGCGGTATTCAACCGTGGAAGCTAACCCATACTCACAGAATTCGCCGGTAGCTGTTAACCATGCTATTTTCACTCGCAGGAAGTAAGTGGATACAAAGAAAGATTTATACATAAGACTGATAAAGATTGTACCTCAACTAACCTCCATCAAATTTCTCCTGCTAGCAACAGCCATCTAGTGTACATCAGTACTCCTCAGGAATGGCAGACAGTACTTCTGGTACTACTGTCGGATCTCCCCTTCTATTTTCCATTCGCGAATGGTTCAAATGGCTCTGAGTACTATGGGACTTAACTGCTGTGGTCATCAGCCCCCTAGAACGTAGTACAACTTAAACCTAACTAACCTAAGGACATCACACACATCCATGCCCAAGGCAGGATTCGAACCTGCGACCGTCGCGAATGGCGCCCGGCAAGAATGACTGTCGGTAAGCCTCTATATCAGGTCTAATTTTTTGAATTTTCTCGTTGTGGTCACTTAGCGAGACGTATGTTGGAGCAAGTAATATGTTGTCCGACTCTTCCCTGGAAGTACTCTCTCGAAATTTCAGCAGTAAACTTCTTCGTGATGGACTTACCCCACTCTTGTAGCCTTTGCTAATGGAATTTCTTCTGCATCTCTTAAACGCTCCCGCACGGACTAAACTATTGGTTCAAATGGTTCAAATGGCTCTGAGCACTATGGGACTCAACTGCTGAGGTCATTAGTCCCCTAGAACGTAGAACTAGTTAAACCTAACTAACCTAAGGACATCACAAACATCCATGCTCGAGGCAGGATTCGAAATTGCGACCGTAGCGGTCTTGCGGTTCCAGACTGCAGCGCCTGTAACCGCACGGCCACTTCGGCCGGCGACTAAACTATTCTGTGACGGAACGCGCCGCCCTTCGTTGGATTCTCTCTAGCTTTTCTATCAGTCCTACATGGTAAGGGTCCCAGACTGATGACCAGTCCTCAAGAATAGGTCGAACAAGTTCCTTGTAAGCCACTTCTTTTGTGGATAATTATATTTCTTTAAGGTTCTTTCTATGAAACTCAGTCCCACATTTGCTTTTGCTACTTTTTGTTTCATGTGGTCATTACACCTAAGGTCGTTTCAGATGGATACTCCCTAATATTTTACAGTGGTAACCGTTTACAACAATTGTCACCAATAGTGTAGTTGGTGTAGTTGTACAGTAGAGGATTTCTTTTCCTACTTACGGGGGATATGTTATATTTGTTTACGTTTATGGTCAACTGCCAGTCCGTGAATCATTCACCAATCCTCTACAGATTGTTCCGCAAATCTATACTGCCATTTGGCATTGCTCAGCCGCATCATCTACGGACACCCTTAAAGAGCTTCCAACAATTCCACTAGATCATTTACATGCATTGTAAACACTAACGGTTCTATCACACTTCCTTGGAGTACCCTCGAAATTACGTTTAGATCTGCCGATTTTGTACCGTTGGGAGCAACGTGTTAAGTTCTATCTGCAAGAAGATCTTTCTCCCAATCGCAAATCTGGTCCGATACTCGGTAAGCTAGTAATTATTTTCACTAAGAGGCAGTGCCGGACAGTGTCAAATAGCTTCTTGGGGGACAGAGTGAGCTGAGATTCGCCAGATCTCTGCTTGCGGAAACCATGTCGATTTTTATAGAGGAAATTTTCTTTCTCCAAAAACGTCATACTTCTTGAACATGTTCCATAACTCTACAACAGGTTTACTTCAGCCGTATAGATCTAGGGTTATGTGCTCCTGTCCTACGACCCTTCTTGAAACTCGGAATGACCTGCGCTTTTTTTTTCGCAGTCCTCTGGTCCAGATATCTATCCAGTAGTAAGCGAAAGTAGTTGTTTTTCCAATCTGGGTTCAGTTATGCATGGTGTTCTGCTGGCACATATTTTTACTGGGAATTTTAAATTGTAACCGTGACATATGTGTACTGTAATTGGTAACTTTTCTAAGAGTTCAGATTTAAATTACTTGTAAAATACTAATTACGTCGTGCCGTATGTATATCGTTCGTGGCATAGGGGCTGGCTGACCGAGGTCTAATAAAATTCTTAGAAATAAAAATATATACTAAAGGCTTCACAAATCTAAAAAGTAAGAATCATGTAGCGACTGCAGATGGTTTGTTATTATTAAATACATTGAGACGCCAATTCAAGACGATGGTCGTCGTGGGATCATGCTCCGAAGAACATTTTACTAAAAGTATATATTTACGAGTATCAGTTTTGAGAATTCTCAATTAACTTAAGACAATATGAAGTAGCATGAAAAATGAGAGTCTAGATAGTGACAGGGAGATCTAGTAAACAGAAGCTGTAACACAGGATATTTTTCTTTTGTTTGTCTGACGATTTCCCTGATTAGACTCAGAAAACATTCCACGTATGAAATCGCGCAGATTCAAAGCAGATTCAAAGGCTGACCGTACATTCCGCCAACAACAGTCTTATCACAGTTCGCGAGTCCACGGTTGGAACTTGCAAAGAACAGGAATTGAGTAAGGAAAGACGTACTCAGAAAAAATAACACAAGAATTAACATTTCCGAACGTTGTTTGAAGATCGGTGTTGACGGACAGTGGATGCGGAGAACCATCTTTGATTTTACGTCGAGTAAATTGCGACGTGGGAGTTTTTCTGCTGTTATAGCTCTTGACTCAATTCCAAGACACATCTAGGGGAGAGTTGCCTTAATTGTTCCACATTTGAAATTTTGTTTGTTACAGCCTAATCAGGAAATTAAAAAAATATTTAAACAACGCCATTCTCAACTGCAGGATGTTGGACTTGGTATCTGATTTTTGACTGGAAATTCTGAGGAAAACAGACACAATACACTTAAACTGAATGTTTCAAATTAGCTTCTAGTAGTTTTATTATATTTTGTACAATACTCCTATTTCGGTAGTACTGCCTTTGTCAGATATATATCCGAATATTACAGTTGGAAAATTTCATTTACTTTTGTGGTATCTGTGTATGGAGTTAATTATAGCCTACAAGTATATGAGTGTTTACTCCTTGCCGGATGAGACGTACATATTGCATCACTGATGAATCCTTTTGTCAACTGCCTCTGTTTTTATGATGGGTAATAGGCAAAAAGATTCATCACTGATGCAATATATATGCCTCGCTAGGTTAGACGCAAGTATAATTGCACAATTAACTTCATATACAAATGTTTGTTTTGTTTTGTTTTGGCCACGCAAACGAACTTGTTCACATAGAAATATCGCAAAAGCAAATGAAATGAATGACAATGACAGTACTGCCGAAGCAGACCTATTATAAGAAATGTAATAAAACTATTAGCAGCTAAGTTGGAAGATTCAGCTTAAAATGTCGTTTTGACTATTTTTCGACCGTGACTGTCTCAAGAAATATGTAAAGGTAATTTAAAAGAAACCTTTACATAAAAAACCTTTACATATTAAAATGTCGTGTTAGAATGTGTTTTATGTTTCGCACAGAACAAAAATAATATATATACACTTAACTTAATTTTCTAAACTGTGCGAATTAGGAACCTGGTTTCCCAGTCTCTGTGGATGCATAAATTGTGCCACCTTTATGAACTATATCCCCGAGCTAATCTAAGGGCATGTTCCGTATTTTGACTCTCCCATCAGTAACTGCATCTATTGCAATATAGCCTTTTCCCTCCTTTCCTTACCATTGCACACTTTCCATGATTGAACGTTTTCCATTTCCTTCAGCTGACCATTTGTTCCATTCGATCTTCCTTGCACTACTCGCTACATCATTTCTCCGTTGTGGAATCCACGTAGAGCCTCTAAAATACCACTTCTTTTTTAGTCTTCGAAAGTTTAGTTTGGAGCTTTGATAATTTCCCTCGGATTCGGTGACGTTTTTTGGATGGAAACCTCCAGCCCACTTTCTGCCTGCCATGACTCCTTCCACATTGCAATCATGAGGCCAGTCACAAACGTACGTTTTATTGCGTCCAACGTTCTTAAACCGAACGTCATCTCTTTCAAGTGAAAGAATATGCTCTTCCAGTTCGCTCTCACCAGTGTCGGAAAACACTTTACTGCAGTCAAATTTTTTACTTCTCAGCTTTCATTTTCATTTTTATTTTCAGCATGTTTCTTAATTGTTGGTTACGGCACATTTTACACGTGTGCATAGTCACTTAATCCATGATCCTAATTTATAGTCGGCCGGAGTGGCCGAGCGTTTCTAGGCGCTACAGTCTGGAACCGGGCGACCGCTGCGGTCGCAGGTTCGAAACCTGCCTCGGGCATGGATGTGTGTGATGTCCTTAGGTTAGTTAGGTTTAAGTAGTTCTAAGTTCTCGGGGACTGATGACCTCAGAAGTTATGTCCGATAGTGCTCAGAACCATTTGAAGCATTTGAACCTAATTTATACCGTGACAGCTAAACGCAATTCGTCTGCGCGCCAATATCCATGATGTATTTCTGCTTTTATACTTGATTAAAACTTAGGATAAAGAACACTTTAAAAAATTTACTAAATAATTTCTAAACATTATGTTGCACTAATAGTGCTAATCGCATTTTTTAAATCTCACTATACGAACAAGTTTCTCAAATTTTACCGGTACAATATAGGAGACGTATAGCGGTATGTTATAGACAACGTCGCCATTTTCTCCTTGTCAATATCCTATAAACGAAACACAACGAATATAGATTCATGACTGTCTG
Source organism: Schistocerca piceifrons (assembly GCF_021461385.2). Classification (NCBI taxonomy): domain Eukaryota; kingdom Metazoa; phylum Arthropoda; class Insecta; order Orthoptera; family Acrididae; genus Schistocerca; species Schistocerca piceifrons. Next base: position 772,626,989 of record NC_060139.1, on the reverse strand, counting down.
AAAACTAAGATCATACCATACATAGTCTCTTAGAGGTATAATGAAACTTTGTATTGCCATTTATTTTGTAAGACTAATTCGCTTCGTAAAGTACACAAGAACTTACAGGAAATTACTACAAAATCAAAGCTGTCATCAGATGGTATATTCCTCAACACGCGGCGTTCATAGCTGACAATACGGTTCCAAGCCGAATGTCGTTTAGGTACGAATTCTGTAGCTGTGGTTTAAATTGGGATACGGTACAGTATAGGCAGCCCTTCCCTACCCCTGATATTTTCGAACTAATGCTTACCGAATTACAGATTTCTTGGTAGTTATGATAAATCTATGAAATAAACACCGCCGTTAACGAATTATTATCACTATTATTAGTATCGTAGGTAAACATTTTATCTATTTTATTGTTGTTATTAGAATCCTAGGCATATCTGACACGTTAAAAATTGCAGAGGCAAAAAGGATTTTGGGGAACGGCAGACAGTAACAAGATGCGAACCCGCCTCCACGCCCGGTCCCAGAAACTAACCCTTCGCATACCTTAAAGAAATGCTGCGCTAACATTCAACAGCTTTTACACTCATCCAGTCAATCAACCGCAAGTTTTACCGTCTTCTAAATGATATGATGTTCAGGTAGAATACATCTAAGTCTATATAGGAATCTACGCGATTGCAGTTCACAATTATATGCCTGGCAGAGGGATCATCGAACCACCTTCAAGATATTTCTGTACAGTTCCACTCCCGAACAGCGTGCGGGAAAAACGAACATTTAAATTTTTCCGTGAGTACTTTAATTTCTCTTGTGTTATTGTAGTGGTAATTTCTCCTTGTGTATGTGGGCGCCAACAAACTATTTTCGTACTCGGAGGAGGAAGTTGGTGATTGAAATTTCATGAGAAGATCCTGCCGCAATGAATAACGCCTTTGTTTTAATGATTGCCAACTTATACCTCCAGAGGGGATCACGAATGTAAAATTAGAGAGATTCGAGCGCACACGGAGGTTTTCCGGCAGTCGTTCTTCCCGCGAACCATACGCGACTGGAACAGGAAAGGGAGGTAATGACAGTGGCACGTAAAGTGCTCTCCGCCACACACCGTTGGGTGGCTTGTGGAGTATAAATGCAGTGACACCTTCTCCCCTATTTCGCGATAATACAGAGTGATCTGTCCTTGTCTGAACTGTTTCGATGTCCTCCGTCAATTCTGTCTGGTGTCGATCCCATACCGCGTAACAACACAGCAAAAGACTACGGACAAGCTTAGTGTAGGCAAATTCTTTACTGCACCCTTAGCATTTTCTGAGTGTACTGACGATAAACTGCAGCCTTCGGTTTGTGTAGTCTCTAAGTATTTAGTTGAATCTACAGCTTTTAGATTTGTGTTATTTATCGCGTAACCGAAATTTAGCGGATTCTTTGTAGCACTCATATGGATGGCTTTACACTTTCAATTGTTTAGAGCCAATTGCCACTTTTCGCGACATACAGAAATCTCGTCTAAATCATTTTGCAATTGGTTTTGATGATCCGATGATTTTATAGGACGGTAATCGCCATTTCGGCGCGCTGAGTGCTGCTAAATGTGGGTCATACGTTAACACCCCTGTACACATGCTGACGTTCGCCACCGAAGTTATTACCAGCTGTACCGCTAGTCTCCACAATATGACTGACACTAAGGAGAAGAAACGCGGTGTGAAGCAACACAAGCTGCCCCCTGAAGCGGCTTAGTCCGCGAGCTTTCCAAACACCGTTACGCCGTTTAGGAGGGACACTTCGACAGCTCCGTCCTTTGCGGCGCGGCCGCCTCACCGCGGAGCCGCAAACGGATTGGTCACGCTCTCTATTGTGGCGGGACAGAGGGGACGCCTTTGACACGCCACGGGGGCGTCTGTCCGTGGGGACTCGCAGGCCTCAAGGCGGCACGCGTGGGCGGCCATTGTCAGGGAGAGCTCCCCAAAGGCGAAAAGTCACAAGTGCTGTTGTTCCAGCTAGCTTTTGTGTCTTGTGTGCATTTCAACAGCCTGAAACCGCTAGGAACATCGTGTGTGGTCTTAGTTTCAAACATCTCACGCGCATTAGGAATTTATCATTAAAAGAAGGAGGAAACCCTTTTTTATGCGTATTCACTTTAAATGGATACATCGAGACAAATTATCAATATCTATCATTATACCGACGGCACGCACAGCAAGACGAGCAAGTTTGAAATCTGGTACTAGATACGGACCAAGGGAGAAAGCGTAAGCTAGTGATTAACGTCCCGTCGACAACGAGGTCATTAGAGAACGGATATCGACCCATACCCATTGTTTTCTTGCTAGAGGTGTTTGCCGGCTGGTAACGAAGGATTAGGCACAAAACCCGACACTGGTGTTGCGCCACGTACACTGATTATCCTTAACCCTATGACTGCCTGTTTACCGGGCGAGGTTGCGCAGTGGTTAGCACACTGGCCTCGCATTCGGGAGGACGACGGTTCAATCCCGTCTCCAGCTATCCTGATTTAGGTTTTCCGTGATTTCCCTAAATCGCTCCAGGCAAATGCCGGGATGGTTCCTTTGAAAGGGCACAGCCACTTCTGCGAGCTCGCTGGGGCCCTACAAGATATTAGGCAAGTGTGTCAGTTTTTTTGGTTCTTCTGTGGATTAAAAAAAATGGTTCAAATGGCTCTGAGCACTATGGGATTTAACATCTGTGGTCATCAGTCCCCTAGAACTTAGAACTACTTAAACCTAACTAACCTAAGGACATCACAAACATCCATGCCCGAGGCAGGATTCGAACCTGCGACCGTAGCATCTGCGGATTAGATTAGTCATATGTTGACAATGTTATTCCTATGAAATGATATTACTTTGACTGTGATCGTTTGTAATGGGAAGGCATTGGATTAATTTTCTTTCTCTGATGATTTCTATTGAAGGGAAGTGGTAGCAAGACAAACTGGGACCGAACCAAGATTCTATTAGTAATTTAGTAAACCGCCTCCAGCATAAGTAGGTAAAGTTACACGCAGTACTAGCATGATTAATAAGGAAAGTTAGCAATTTTGATTCAGTTTACTTGATACTTAACCTCGGTTTAGCTGATAGTACAATTTATCAAGTAATGTACCAGTGATTTGACTTGATCTGCGCAGGAGGAGTATTAATACGTTTAGGCAATAATTGGCTCTCAATGATATCTACTATCTGTACATCACACTAGGAACTTAATGCTAATTATAGATAAATGACTACTAATGGGGGAGCACTAATGACTTGAACAAGAGGTTCTTTTGTTAGTTTAGTTATAGGAAACTACTACAATTGAAATAGTTATGAAGTAATTATATCTTTTGTACTTATTACTTTACCAAGGAATATTCATTTCCTTCTACTATTTAGCTCAAATGGATCATGTGATACCTGGATTTGGTATAGTTTGAACAATTGCAACGTTTCTTATTCTTGATTTCTATTATTGTAAATGACATCTAAATCTGGCACAATACGATAAACACTGTTAACTACATAACACATGAAATTGTAAACACGGCCGACCGCTGTGGGCGAGCGGTTCTAGGCGCTTCAGTCTGGATCCGCACGACCGCTACGGTCGCAGGTTCGAATCCTGCCTCGGGCATGGATGTATGTGATGTCCTTAGGTTAGTTAGGTTTAAGTTGTTCTGAGTTCTAGGGGACTGATGACCTCAGATGTTAATATCCATAGTGCTCAGAGCCATTTGAACCATTTTCTTCCCGTGTAATAAACTCTGAAAATTTTCTACTTAGCGCCGAATTTTTATAGAACAGACCTAACTAATGTATGCCATGAATAATAAACAGAATTACTTCCGCATCCGAGGCTATATGATATAATATTGCAGTACTTCCCGCCTCTCTTTGAGTTTGCCAGCTAGCCACCGACTGGCTCATGCCACAAAGGAGCCTTGCAGTTCGAAAGCCAGATCCACCTTTCTGTTCCCGCCTAGCTGGTTCCGTTGCGTAGGGTCTTCCCTCCAACTTTCACATGAGAAAAAACCTTCTTCCCTATGCATGAACCAGCATTACAATTAAAGTTTTAATTTCTACATTCTTTCACAGGAAATTACTTTTGAAATTACATTAATATGTTAATTACAATTACGTAAATTATCATAAATAATGAAAAAACGTTTTAATGGAAGTTACATCAAAGATATTGGGTATATAGAAATCACATTAAGTAAAAACAGACAAAGATGTTAGATAAGACCATTAAAGGTAATATAGATAATAGTGTTACAAGGCACCCTCAACGCCACCAGTTAGCATTCGCTCTCGTGATGTGCAGAAGTCAAAATGTTTGGCCCTTCACTGTAAGCCCATTTGGGTGATTAAAGGAGGATTTGAGGTCGAGAGAAGTGCTCTGAAGAAGCGCTAATTATTTACAGAAATCAACCTTCGACGTACGGACACAGTCTCGATCATGGACACATGTCACTATCCGCTATGACCAACTTCCTGTATTTGCTTTCACACACGTCAGTAACTGTAAAATCTGTTATAATTTTCTAATATCATGCCATCTTGAGATAACCTGCCTTTTGTATTTACCTGATGTTCTTGGTGATCAGTCTGGCGAAGAAATCTTCAGCGATATTCTTCCGATGAGCAGAAGCACAGACAGTCTCCCCAAATGGATCATCAGCCTCGTTGTTGTGATAGTCTTGAGTACAAATACTGCTTTGTCTCTGCTCTCCTCTCCAGGCTACCTGTGCAAGCCTCGTCACCTACGCATAAATATTACAACGTACATTCACATGAGGCCTTGATCTAAGTCTGCCATTTTTACCCAACACACTTCCCTCCTTTACCAATTTGTGTATTCCTTAATGCCACTGGTTACATCCGATCAACCGTTAGCCAATTTGCTAATTTCTTTCCTCCGCAATGTGATTGTGCCCATCTAACATTTAGCATTCTTCTGCAGCATTACAGTTCAAAACTTTCTGTTATCTTCCTGTCTATATCCATCATTCGTACAAGGCTGACAGATATGTCTGCTTAATACAAAAATTTATATTTCGTTTAATAATATTTCTCTTTCTCAGAAAAACTTTTCGTCGCAGTCTTCGTTCATTTTACATCATCTCTACTTCGTACATAATAAGTAATTCTTTGTGCCCAAAGGCCAAAAATCATGTAGCATATTTGTGACTCATTTCCGAATCTAATCTCATCAGTATATCCTCATTTAATTCGACTACTCTATTACACTTGGTTTACTTATTTTGTTGTTCACCTGGTCTCCCTGTTATATCCCGCGACTCTTTGCAGCTGGTTTTATTTAGAAGTCGCAGATAACTTCTACCTTCCTTTATTTTACCCCTCACAACAACAGTCTCAGTTTAACTATAGCTTCAAATCTGGGTGAAATTTCGAGCTTTCGACGCAATCCTCAGCCTCGTCAGGGACAATATTGTCGTGACTGCAGTGTGGTGACCATTTACAGCCCGTAGTCGGCTTGTGATTGGTGGCTGTACGTCATTATAACGTCATGCTGCCAGAGACTGTGTCTATATCTGCGTTAGTGGTGTCAGGAACGTAAATAGTTCAGCTCACCTCTCTGTGTCTTCTCAGTATCGAGAGATCCGTTCATTTGTAAAACTGTGTTCAGCAACTGCCTACTTCTCAAGTTTTCGATTTCTAGTGTTCCATTGGTGGTCTGCGCAGCAGTCGGTAATGGTACAGATAGACTGACTGTTTAGATTCTTCCGCATTCATAAGGAATCTTAAAAGTTTCAGCGACCCTGAGACGAAGATTGTCCTTCATTGGGCGCAGCATCTCCTCTACTTCTTTGGTTGATAGGAAAACGGATCGTCCAAGAGTCCCTTGTCACAAACTATGTTTAGAGTAATAAAAATATTCACTTCTTATGGGGCAAAAATGTCACACGTGCACCATTATTTCGCTGGGGATTCGTGAAGGTTTCGACGCTAATGATGTCCACAGACGGTGTTCAGAGCGCCGGGTGGTGAATACTATTTGGAGATCTCTGTTGATCCATCACGAATAGGGGACATCAGCTGGTCAGGTAATTGTCGATATCAGTGAAATTCGTCAACAGCCGTGTAACTGAGACGCTATTTTATTTTATTTTATTTTATTTCGACTACCTGTTTCGGCATTCCGCTACGCCTTCTTCAGGACTCATATGAATCTTGCAAAATAAACTATATTATCTTACAGTGCCACATATTCTCGTATAGCAAGTTTTCGTATGAAGCACTTGTGAAATGGTTTGAATTCACGACATCGGAGACTACACGGCACTGTATGACAATATCTTTTATGAAACTTCCTGGCAGATTAAAACTGTGTGCCGAGCCGAGACTCGAACTCGGGACCTTTGCCTTTCGCGGGCAAGTGCTCTACCAACTGAGCTATCCAAGCACGACTCAGGCCCCGACCTCACAGCTTTACTTCTGCCAGTACCTCGTCTCCTACTTTCCAAATTTTACAGAAGCTCTCCTGCGAACCTTGCATAACTAGCACTCCTGAAAGAAAGGATATTGCGGAGACATGGCTTAGCCACAGCCTGGGGGATGTTTCAGGAATGAGATTTTCACTCTGCAGCGGAGTGTGCGCTGATATGAAACTTCCTGGCAGATCTTTTATTTTGAGACACGCATATGGGGCCTGAAGACAGCATAGTGGAATGCCGAAACTGGTAGTCAAAATAAAACAAAATAACGTCTCAGTTTCACGGCTCTTGGCGAAATTCATTGATATTGACAACTGGTTGCAGATGTTGCTGAGAGTGTCGTCCATTTACATGAATGCACAACTGACTTCTTCGTGCTAATATTGCTGAGCAAATAACCAGGTGTTTCACGAATAATGGTTGCAGTTTCAGCAGTTAGGGCGACCGACTCTTCTGGAGTGCCTATCAGTGTCTCGTCCACAAAAAGCCTTGTATCCCCTCAAAAAAAGATATCCGTAGATGTGGAGTCGAAAGAACGTAGTGGCCACGGTACAGGCCCATCCTCTCAATTGTGTTGTGTGACAGCAACGACAAAGTGTGGCGGCGCCCTGTCATTCTGGAACCATAATGCTAGAGTAGCATTCTCCAGCGTTTCCGGTAGTACTTAACGGAGAAACATACCGTAATTTGCATCACCTAGCGTCGTAAGCGGAAAATGTTCGTGAATAGTGCCGCTCCCCATATTTATTGTAAATCTCTCTTGATGGTGAAACACACAAATTGTCTTAGGCTTTTCCAAATACCAGACATGAGTATTGTGGCTGTTAAACTATGAAAGATGGCATATGACAATCCCAGCGTTAAATACTTCAAGGACTCCTATAAGTGAAACTGTAACATGGAGCCGTTTTGAAGGCATACAACGAACGTGGCGCAGCTACAACAGCTATCCAAACTAGTCCCTGTCACAAAGAAAGAGGGCCGAGTAAAATTAATTCAGTGATTTCAATCACAGATTCGATCTGCTTGCGAAATTCCAAACCCATTGACAGTAATCTCTGATCCGCCGGATCAATTAGAAATTAATGGAGCTAACTCCATCCATTTATATAGTTCGATCAACTTTCCTCAAACCAACAGATAACATCAATGGTTCGCCTACTCCGAGAATCATCGATTGGAGAAAGGGGGGGGGGGGGGGGGAGTAATATCTACATTCACCACGTAAATAATTTAGAAAATACGCAAGATGGCGACATTCTGTAAAGTTCGGGGCAGCTACTTTTAAAACTAAAGTTGAAGTTACGGCGTGGCGGAGGCACTCCGCTTCTGAGAACTGACGCCCAAATACGTGTCCCAACTTGAGAGCCAAAAGGCCACCCTGCTTCGCCAGGACAAACCTGCAACAACGACGCCGCCTCCACCTCATGTCATGTTGGCTACGGGACCCTGTCTGCAAACTGAGGACGCTCTCCTGCCCGATTCGGTTGCTGATCCTTTTCGCCTTCATTTCGCAGGCATTAGCCATTTCTGTACGGGAGATTTGTGTTCCATCACCTCGGGAGCAGTCTCGTAAAACTACCATCCGATTTGATGAACATAATTCGCGATAGGAAGCTTGGAGCAACTACGTTGATAGCTGCAGTGCAATCATCCTGACTGCACCACGATTATCCAGCGCTATTGCTCCACTGATTGTAATGTGGTACGATTCGTTGTCTGGCCCCTGCCTCTGTATTCGCAACAGAGAACTAATGAATACTAATTCCTTGCCCCACAGCGAGGTGGCTAGTAGGCAAGTTCCTTCGAGTTGCGACAGCACACTGTAAAACAATGCGACAGAACTAAAAATCTGTGTCGTCTCCTGCATTATATTCAAGGTTAGGTAACTTTCCCACTGTCCATTTTGCTTTAGTTAAACCACAAATTAGGTGATGAAACACTTGTAAAGAGACGAAGCCCGGCACCTTCACGGTCCAGGGACTGAAGAAAATTCCTGTCCATTCTCAGCTGCTGACGTTACAAACGGTGCAACCTTGATATTTGTATCTCACAACAAACGTGCATAATGCATTTAAAAGGGCGAAATTATTGAAATGTGTCGTGACGGTCTTTCTGTTGGTGTTTTTATTTTCTTAAAAATAGAATAATAATCCTCAAATGCTGTTTTATAGGATTCTAATTAGAAAATTGCTCTATAACGCCATTTTTTATGATTAACATTGTCATCAAATTTCTCTTGGTAGGGTCCGTAGGATAGGTTCCCCATAGTGATCTAGAGATCATAAATACGGACCAAACCATAAGTAAAGCTGTCGATTTCACGCCATAATTATGAAACATGCAGTGTGGGAAAACCGGAACAGAAGAGAATCGAAGGGTTTGAGATGTGGTGCTACAGACGAATGTTGAAATTAGTTAGACTGATATGGTAAGTATTCATAGGTTTTCCGTAGGATCTGTAAGGAAAGGAAAACACTGACAAGGAGAAGGAACAGGATGATAGGACACCAGTTAAGACATTAGAGAAAGACATCCATGATACTAGAGGGCAAAAACTGTAGAGGAAGACATCCATGATACTAGAGGGCAAAAACTGTAGAGGAAGACATCCAGCAAATAATTGAGGACGTAGGTTGTAAGTGCTACTCTGAGATGAAGAGGTTGGCACAGGAGAGGAATTCGTGGTGGGCCGCATCAAACCAGTCAGAAGACTGATGACTCAAAAAAAAAAAAAAAATACTGCAGCTATGAATATTTCTTATTGGCAAAACGTAGAGAATGGAAAGAAAAATTAGGATTTAAAGTCCAGTTGTGAACGAGGGCCTTAGAGACGGAGCTCAGACTTGGACTGACGAATGGCACTCAGAACCAGAACGCCCGAAGGAAACGAGACTTCATTCTCAAGCTAGCTATGATGATACTCTGTTCGTTTGTTTTACTGACTGCCTCGCTGATGTCCTCCAAGCCCCTAAAAGAAAAACTGTTCCGCTTTTTCTTTGACCTCATTATTAATAAGCACTAATGTCTTTTAAATGTGTTGGTGCATATATTTTAATCTTTGAATTTGATTCAGACTTGGTCTATAAAGTTAGTTCACTTATTGAAGTTTATCTCCAACACGGGTAAACCTCACCATGTCTTGAGAAAATCGAATGAAGTGCAGGCAAGTCTGATTACCCAGTTCAGGGACCTGAAACTTGCTTCAGGACGTCAATCATTATTTCTGGTGACATGGAGTCTCCTTTCCTTTCAGTTCTAAATTTCTAACCAGATGAAGTCAAAAGGGAGCTGTAATTTTGACAATTAATAGTATATTCTTCAGAATGGTAAAGTCTTGTTTCTATTTGCATGCAAGGAAGGATTTCAATGGACCCGAGCCAAATGTTTGCTCTAAATCTACGAATCCCAGATAAAGTATTAATTCTTACTCGCTGCTTCGCTCTACAATTTAGTTCGTGACTTGAAAATGCTCCACTGTGCTTTATTTGTCGTGAGTTTAGTCCGGCGTCCTGGCCATGAGTTTAGTGGTAATTTTAGTGACTGTCCTATACGAGTACATTGCAGATTAGTAAGCCAGTACCCGTGCTATTTCTGTGTCGTGTGTCGCTCGACCCTACTGAAGTATAATAATTACAGTGTCTTGAGGGAATCGTATTTATTCATACAAATTCTCTAAATAACTTTACAAATCCCAATATCAGCATTTTGCCTCCAGGCTTAACCGTTGTGACTATAGTGGGCATTGTGTTGAAGGATGGGGTCGACTGGTTGAGCTGATCGACCAATACGAAATTTATTAAATCGTAACAAAATTCATAACAAATCAGTTTAGATCGCTCCATAGATCGTCGCACAAACCCCTTTCATTCGAGTGCAAGTAAAGGTTAGCAGGAGGAGCAACTGTAAAAACAAAGCACAAAAGAAAAACGACTGCTTCTCTTAAGATTTTTAGGAGATTAACAACCGTCTAAACACCGTGATTAACAGAACATTTTTAAAAATACAGATTAATTTCACTAAAATCAAAATTTACAGATGGTCACAACTTTAAAAACCAAACATTTAAAAATTTCCCTTTTATAGTGAATTTGGTTCATTCCAGGTTATGACACACCCACCTGGATCCAGTACACACGCGGAATGGTAAACAATCACTCCTCATCAGCATGAACAGATTACATCACAATTAACCACTACCCGAAACTCCTCAGAATTAACTACAAGACACAAATTCAACTGAAGGAGGTTTAGATTATAATCTATTCTGAAAACTCGCATCCATTAACCTGGAAGGTAATCTGCAGCATGTAAGCTGATCGATCATCAGTAGTTACAATGTCTGTTTTAAAACTGAAATAAATACAGCCCTGACTGCGGATGACGTTTGTGGATCCACGATCCCTTCACCGTTCACCGCCATCACCTGCCATCAAGGTGCGATACGGTCTGAAGACGGTCACATTTTGACCGAAACCAGTAACCATTGCCAATAAATATTTTGTTGAGATCGAGACTGTTTTTAATCTAATTTTAAAATATATTATCAAGACCGCTGATATTCTCCATCAGAAATTCTTTAAAAAATTACACTGCCTGCGTTTATACAGTGTCTGAAGCACATTGTAATCAGAAGAGCTGGCTGCCCTCTGTAATCAAAAACTGAGTGAAGGGCTTCATGATGAACTTCAACGGGTGTCCGCCAGGACCAAATGCAACGAGCAATAACGAACAACAGCTCGCAATAAGCGGGAAATCCGGGTTCAGTTCCGTGTCCGGTGCAAATTCTTTAGGTCCACGAACAGCTGACGTCAGTCCGGATTAGCAAAACGCGAATCCAATTCACAGTATAACCCGATCGAAGCACTCCTCTCTAGGCGCATGTGGAACACATTTACTGACATGTTTCGCAGTAGGTTTTCTTCTCCAACATAACAGAGTTCTCAGCCACATTTGTCCGTACAACACCAGCGAGCCAGACTTTCCACAATGCCAAGCGTGTAATCAGAACGAAAAGACAGGGGGAGCCTCCACTTCTAACGACCGTTGCCGCTCCCGGTCCGCAGTCAGCAAGTCCCCGTGCCACCACCCAAAGCCACAAGGTACCTTCGTTTCCGCCAGAGCGAGCAAACGTAATCTCTGGTCAGCGATTCAGTGAACCAGAGTGATGGCAACCTCGTTACCAAAACAGACTTCGTGCCATCCTCGGCACACCCTGTACACCATCTTCTCCATAAACCTTTTTTTTCTTCATAGCTCGAATTGCTTCATACCCATCTGGTATTTCTTCCGAAACATTATTTCACCTGTTTACCTCTTTGAACTATACCGACACTATCAGAACCTTTGGTGTGGTGCGTTATTTTCTTTCTGTTTTTAGTTACTGCACCGTCTGCCATCGTATCTTATGGAATGGGATGTCTGCCCACATAAGATTCTGGTTCTTTCATCACACCCATACTGTTCCAAGCTGTTTCTTTTTATCACATTTTCGTTGTATCTCCTTTTGATGTATCCTCTCACATCCCCTCAAAGGGATTTCTGAACTGTGTGTTGTGTGTCTCTCCTTCATTAGAGTCTATAGTCGCTGTACACGACGGTTCCTGATCGAATGAAAGATGGTTCATTTCCGAACTGTTTTGTTCAATTCAGTATATTCTAGTATGTTCCTATTACAGCTTATTTTAATCTCTCGCATTCTCTTTAATAGCTGCCTCATTCCATTTGACATATTTCTTTCATAGTTACAGAATATTTCTGTTCTTACAAAAGTACTCTTGGTAAATAAATGCCTCTTCTTTTCAATGTTTAACTTGTTGCTTACTTTAATTTATAACACATTCGTACTCCTAACTGAATTACAATAATTTGCATTTTCCACTTCCTGCCTGATAACTGTTATCATAATTACCACGATTTTTTGTAGCTCTTTTGTAATTCTGCTTTCCATCTAATGTGTCTACGGCCATTTGAACCTCTCCTGTGGTTCAGGACCGTTAAATCACGTGCGATTTGTTCAGCATACGATTATTTATTTTCTTATTCTTTACTCAGCGTAAGATTATATATTTTCTTCTTCTTTGTTCGTTACACTCCTCGCCCCCTAGTTTGAGCATTTAATTAGAAATTTCTTTCTCATATTACTTATCATAAAAGTATTCAGACCAAATAAGAAATAATTTTCCATATTGTAGGCGCAGTTATTTTAAGGCCTCCCGGAGTGACGAGCCTCTTACTTTGACTGGAGCTTCACCGTAAAATAATAAGTATGTATCTTCCGTATCACCTATCACTATACAAAAGTTCTAACTTCCTCAGCTACGAAGTCCTTTTGTTCGCACAAGCTTGAAGAGAACATCTCCTTGTAGCCTGATGTAGCTGTGTGTGACGACTTGACAGATTCACAGCTGATGTTTCCCGTTTATAGTCTTACCACCTTTCCGCCTGTTAGGCTAGCGGCATCTTTATGGCTTCTGTTAGGGCCGGCAGACGTTCGGTCGTTGCACTTTCGTTAGTACTGACCCCGCATTCCGACCTGTACTACTGCGAAGCCTACCGTGGCAATACAGCCTGCTTTGTATGACTTTTAATTGATCACCTTATCAGAATTGTACGGCCTTCCTGCTTTATGGGACCAATAAAGGGAAGTTAAATAACGTCTTCAAATATTTGTGGCCAGTCGCCTTCTAACTGCGCTACTAAACAATAAGATTTATCGCCGCTAACTTCAAAAGTAAATGCCTATAACTCAATGTTTTTGGGTATTCTTCTTCCAAGCATACATCTAATCCGGTATCATTGTTCTTAATGACTCACCCACAGTATCCGAGAGAGGTAGTGCAATAGTAAGAAAATCGAGCTGTACTCAGAAATGTGTCGGTTTTAACTTCCGACCTGGCCATGTAGATTTAACTTCTCCGTGATTTCACTCATTCAGTTAAGGCGAATATTGGAAGGGCACGGCCGGTCTCCTTCCCCCATCCGACTCTGCGATCCACCTCTCATAATCCAATGACATCGTCCCGAACTTCCTTCCTTCGATACACATTGGGGTGCATTCTGACGATCTGAAAAACAGAAAGAGCCGCAACCATAAAAAACAGATGCTTCAGGTACCTAGAGCTATGTAGCTATACAGGGCGTCTCTCGTAAGAGTCGTCAGACGCATTTTCTTTGGCGTTTCGGTAGATATCTGCAATTCCGTGTTTGCAGTGTGTTTCATCCCAAACTAAAAACACTAAGTATTAACAAAATAAATTTTAAAGCGGAATTTTACGTGTCTATTCGACAGAGCGATCCCAAATTATTCTAGAGCGATATTCGTTTTATCAGTATGTATGAACAGGGCAGTAAACACGGAGAATAAACAGTACCCCAGCAGCGACTTAGTAGCTCTACTGCATGGCGGTGGCCGTCGGCGCAGGCCAGGATGGTGCTGTACTGGTTATTCTTGTACTACTGTCCCTGTCCATACATATCAATAAAACGAATATCACACTAGACAAATTAGGGACCACTCTTTCGAATAGACAAGTAAAATTCCGCTTGAAAATCACTTTGCCTGCAACTGGAAACAGACCAACGAATGCCGTCGACACAGGGCGTCGCATGAAAGGCGTAATTAGTAGTGTCTTTTTTCGGGGAGGCGGGAGGGGAGGGGCCTGACCATAGCTACTCATTCGAAAGCGAAATTGAAAATACCTCCAGAAATACCAGAGAAAATGCGGCTGACTATTCTTAGAAGAAATAGCCGGTATATGCTATGACTACCTGCGCTGAAGTCCAGGACAGGCTCCTGGGAGACCATCCGCAAGTATACAGAGAACTTTGCTGACTGCATCAGACAGTTAATTTTTTTTCTGACCTTCTTCCGTGTCTTCACGGGATAGACATGTTATTCTTCTTTTCGCAATATTAGTCGCAGAGGGTGGCCGGATGCCCTTGCTGTCACCACTTCTTCCGTTCTCCACCCCTTGCTACGACAGAATTTATGTAACCCGTCTGTATATGTACAGTGTTACCCTATGAGAAAGTGTGAACATATTTTCTTCCGAAATGTTTGTGAATCGAGTGACTGAGGTGGGACGTGAGTACTGGCCCGGTGTTCAGCTAGTCGTATGTGGGAAACCGCCTAAAAACCACATCCAGCCTGGCCAGACACCGGCCCTCGTCGTTAAACCGCCGGTCGGAAACGATGCGGAGTCAGCGCGCCTCCTCGAAACCCGGAAGCGGCGTGTTAACGCGCGAAGCTGTCCTCGTGGGTTCGCATCAGACTCATTTTGATTTCACATACTAAGAAATTGTTGTTGATTTTGTACATAAGGCCATACACGTCGTGAACGATACGCCCAGGTAATAAAGGACGTCATAAGACCCTTGACAATTTCTGTCGGCCACTTTCGGCCATTCAAAGGGCCACGAAATCTCATAATGTTTGTAGCCTACTGTAGTATGTTGGATGAGTGTCTAAATGACTGTCTCGCAGACGAAAACAAGATAAAAGTAATCAAGTTCATTACCAGAAGCTCCCAATAACGTTCTCTGTGCCGCTAACATCCTGGGTGTGTATGCACAGAACTCTATAGTAAAGCTGGAAAAACTTTAGTTGTCCAGGGGCATTCCAGTTGCTGGCCCTAAATGGAAATCCTACCTTCAATGAAGAAAAGTTTCCTTTAGAAGGAAGTAAGTGTATAGATATTTAGGTTTGCATTTAGCCTCACCTCAGCAAAGTCACTGAGACAGTTTGCAAAAGCATGCACATGTTAGTTCGAGTGGGAAAAAGTGACTTAGGAACCTCCGTTGCCGGTAGTGCACTGTACAACATTTTCTTCTTTACTGTTGCTGTTGGATTCACAGCAAGCGTGTGGAACCTGTAGTTGCGTCACGAAGGTGCAAGGGGCACGCCTAAGACGTACTACTAAGGCTAACAAGAGCATTTGGAACCACGCCAGCAGAGGTGTTGTCAGTAACTACAGGTACGTATCTTCCTGATCTGACTGTGAGGCGTAGAGCAGCATGTCACTGCTTGCGTAAACTTGACATTGAGCAGGTGAGGTAGGTCACTTTGAACTGAATCACGAATACAGTGCATATAATGTCCTGCAGAAAGGGTGTTTAGCAGAGGGCAAGGGAAAGAGTTACTGATCGTCTTGTTTACGTATTGCTCCCAGACAAGTACGAAAGAAAGGAACAGCAAAATATGGATCCCAGTGTAAACAGGACCCATTTCATAAACGGACAAGGACTGCATTTTCTTCATATGCAAAAAATCGGCAAAAGACAATCAGACAGATACGAGAATAGAAATTTATGGGACTCCAGAACACGTTATATTAGTGCCCTTTAAGTAGTGATCTAACACGAAACCTCTGCTGGCCAATCAATTGATCACTCCCTGTTCAGTAGTTCTCGTATGTAGAAAAGAGAAAAACTTATCGGAACTCCTCACCTAACTCGATAACACACTTGAGAATTCTTGTGAGATTTTCGTATTGGAAGAAATTTGTAAATTATTGTGAATCACTAACTACAGAAACCAGTAACACTACCAAATACTACCTTAACAAAGATAGCTCATGACTTACTTCCTACACCCCGTGGGCTGTCAGATGGCTAGATTTAGCGAACTCTCAGCAGCTACCGACGCTGTTAAACAAACTCAAAAATTAATTAAGAGCTTGTATTTGTGCAGCATGAAAAACTTGGCTAATATTTTAAAGAATGAACGCACTAACAGTACTAACTAGCAAATTATGTAGTTATTTGGTGAGCTTTGAAGAAGGTACCAGGACACACGATATGAGCTTTTACTAAATACATTTATTCGCAGATAGCCACAACGAACCGTGGGTAGATATCCCTTCAACATACTTAACTGGTGCCTGAACATTAAATAAATTAATCTGCTTTTGATAAAATGAAATTATCTTGCACAGTTTAACTAAGCGTACGTAACGTGAAAGGGAGGAAAAGAAACAGAAAACACACGACTTCATTCGTCCAATCTAGATCCACACGGAGAAAAAAGACAAAGTTCAAAGGAGCAAACCACCACCATTGCGTGCATGCACTAACCGCAGAGAAATTTATACCGATTGAAACATCTTGTGAACATAAATACACGAAGCAAGAATTCGCACACACAACGTACATTGAAGCGAGTTGACCACGTGGTGGACTAATTCACACATTTAACCAAACAGAAATAAAGGAAATTCACGAAATGTATACAATTAATGAGGAAACACAACCATAGGGACGAACAGATCATGAACTGCCGGGAATTGATAAAAACACCAGCAACGTGGAAGACCCCAGTGGTTCCAGAAACATGTGGTCCCCACTGAATAAGGAAATTTACCAGAAGTTCCCTTAAAACGGAATTGTGACAGTTCAATGAGTTCATCCGCCACTGATCAGTTAAACTAGAACGCACAACGCAATCTATGTGACAGACACTAATGTAAAGAAGTTGCTATCATTATATTAAATAAATTTAAAAATTTCATTTTTAAACTAATAAAGTTCTGGGTCCTGCGGTAAGTTGGAAATGGTAAGTGCTGTCACATTATACACTACCTAATCAGATATCTCTAGATACCCTTGCGTAATGCGGAATTGATCACTATATGTCACGACAGGCGGACCCACCACTATAAAAGTCGGGGAATATTGTGTTGTCAGTAGAGAAGCAGAAACAACAGAACTGGTTGATCAGAAGAGCTCAGTGACTTTGATCTTGAACTGGTCATTGGATGTCATGTGAGTAACAAATCCATCTGGGACATTTCAGCCATTCTAAAGCAGCTCAAGTTGATTGTTAGTGAGGTGATTGTAGAGTGGAAACGAGGACGAACACCACAGCGAAACCAGAACGAGGAAGACCACGTGTACTACCGGACAAGGACCCTTCAGCATTGGGTGGTTGTAAAACGTCGCATGAAATCAGCGGAAGGAATCACTCATGAATTCCGAAGTGCTACCAGAGCAATCCAGATTGCGTAATGACTGACTATGCGTAGGGAGTTAAAAAGAATGAGGTACAATGGTCAAGCAACTCCTCATAAGCCATATATATCTAGTCAAAGGTAAGTGACGCTTGAAGTTGTGTAAAGAGTGACTGGACAGGACTGGTTGGTTGGTTGGTTTGGGGAAGGGGACCAAACGGCGATGTCCTCGATCCCATCGGATTAGGGAAGGATATGGAAGGAAGTCGCTCGTGCCCTGTCAAAGAAACCATTGCGGCATCTGCCTGAAACGATTTAGGGAGATCACGCTAAACCTAAATCAGGATAGCCTGACGTCAGTTTGAACCGTCGTCCTACAGAATGTGAGTCCAATGCGCTAACCGCTGCGCCTTATCGCTCGGTGGGGCAGAGGAAAGTGGATCACTGGAAACGAGTGATCTGGAGTGGCGAATCACTCTATATTATTCCGCAATCAGATGGAAGGGTTTAGGCTTTGCAAATGTCTGGAGAACGCTACCTGCCAACATGTGTAGTGTCAGTAATGAAGAGGAGAAGGAGGAGGAGATCAGTGTTTAACGTTCTGTCGACAACGAGGTCATTAGAGACGGCCCAACACTGAAGTACGTAGGAGATGGTGTATTGTTACACGGGTGGTTTTCGTGATTAAGATGAAGTCTGCTTATTGTACTTAACCCTCGAGTAGGAACGCCACATTTCCAATAGACGAGCAGGCGCGCTGGGTTCTTACACCCCAGAACTTAATTTACGTAACACAATCTCAAATTTTGGAAAATAGCGTTATTTTGTGAATATTATTATTGATAACTTTAATTCTGTATTTTTTTGTGAACCCGATTGCTTGTTTGAACTTACACACATCTCCCACATTTCTTGTCTGCTGATCCTCGAGAAGTAGACGGACTTACGTCTTCCTTTTCCAAGGGTTCTTGATACTTAGTCAAGAATGTCGAAATGTCAAAAAGCAGACACACTATTTTGGATATTTCCATTACATGGGGTTTCATCAGTGCCACTGCTTAAGTCCTCAAAATAAAATAAAAAAATGTCTTCTTGCATAATGTGGGTTGTTTGGATTTGTGGAATACAAAATATGAGCACTGATTCCTGCTATATTGTTTTGAAAGAGTAAAAGACACCCGTTGAATATCACCGCATTATGCCTGAGACATTGTACGCTTTACTTAATTGATCCAATGTGTAAACACCCCCTTTTGTCATGCTTATAGTCCATTATTGTTTCACGTTTGTTTGTTTTACCGTCAAGGGTTGGTGGTTCAGGTAGCAATACCACGGACTTGTTTCTCTTTGGTACGTATGATGAGAGAGTGAATTCTTTTTTAAATCCAAAACCCGTAGACCCAATTTTCGACTTTTTCTTGCCTGAACTTCAAGTATTTCTCTTTTCACCTTCTTCAGTGTGCCGATACAAGTCAGTTGTTTCTATAGGAGAGATATCGCCAAAGAGTCGCTGGTGTGCCTACTATCAAATGTGATGTTTCTATTGATACTCTTAGTCTCAGGAATCAGGCGTATCACTAAGTCGCTTGGCTTGTTTGAGGTGTGTTGTGGGCCATCCACTGGTTTTCCACAGTGAACTCCCAGGTTAATCGTAAAAAATATTTTTGTGTCGCACATGGCAAAGATCACGACCTACATTTTGCAGGCTTCTTGCGAATATATTCTATGAAACTGCAGCGCCCTTGGAAAGCATCCAGTTTCGTGTCAATAACGCCATAGGTCCGCGGGTTGTATGAGTTGCTGCAACTGAGAACGAAAGACTACGAGAAAAGACGAATAGCAGTTGGTGTGTCTGTTTCTCTTCTTTCAGCTCTTGTGTCCTTGTCATCAAATAACACACATGGGAGTAGAAACAAAATCTTTTTTAACTTATACATGCTCCTAGAACTTGCACTCCCGTCCGAGTTCCATATCTCGACTGCTTTAGCGTAGTGTCCTGTCTTTATTCCAATCAGGTATAAACATCCCAGTAAAGCAAAATTTCTGTTCGTGAGGCCTCCTTTTGCACCTCTATCGCGAGAGTACTGTCATGATTCACTTTTCTCCTGTACTTACAGATTTGCATGAGACAATATTATTTATCACAATGTTGTCTCTTATTTTATAAAAAACAGAAATTTCGTTACTAAGCTCATCTGCACTGCTTCTGGGACCAGACAACACTTTCAGTACATTCTTATTTCTAACATTACTCTGGCTGAAGCATTCAGGTTCCGCATTGCAACGCTATTGCCGCCAGTAAAAATGTTCCCCTTTTTAATTTTCAATCGAATTACAACCGTCACCTTCATCAAGACGGGACGTCCTGTTCAGAATCAGTGCCATGCTGACTTTTTTGGATTACTTCCACTTTCTCGTCCGATTCGCCACTACCACTGATGCACGGTTCATGATCTGAACCATCCGACTCCTGCCGAATTTTGGCTATTTCTTCCGCTGTCATTTCCCTGAATAAGCAGCAAACTAATCAATTTTTCCAGATTATGGATCTGAACGTTTGCTTCTACATGTCAAATATGTCTTTTGGCCTAGCGGTTCTAGGCGCTTCGGTTTGGAACCGAGCGACTGCTGCGGTCGCAGGTTCGAATCCTGCCTCGGTCATGGATGTGTGTGATGTCCTTAGGTTGGTTACGTTTAAGTAGTTTTAAGTTCTAGGGGACTGATGACCTCAGATGTTAAGTCCCATAGTGCTCAGAGCCATTTGAACCATTTGAAATATGTGTTTACGAGGGGCGTTCAATATGTAACCCTATTTCTTTTTCTGAAAGAAAGTTTGTTTTATTCAGGATTCCAGTACACCATATTATTCCCCAGTCCTCTGGCTACAAGACCCTATTTTCCAACATCATCTCCATTCAATCCGACGGCCTGATGCTACCTCACTGGCAGGGTCTGATGCCCTCATGGTACCACCCTACAGGTCGATGTTGGAGCCAACGTCTTGATGCAGTAACAGACTCTCCATCATCCAAATACTACTTCCCGCGGAATGTGTGCTCCATTGGGCCAAACAGATGGCAGTCGGAAGGTGCGAGATCCGGGCAGTAGGATGGATGAGGAAGAACTGTCGAACGAAGTTTTGTGAGCTCCTTGCGGGTGTCCAGACTGTTGTGAGGCACCCATCGGGCACAAAGCTTTGAGTACCCAAACTGGTGGGTGAGTGTGTCAGCACTACCAACAGAGACGCCCACTTTAGCGACGAAGTGTTTGGCAATGATCATCCTATCACCTCGAATGAGAGTGTTCGCATGTGCCAACTTAATCAAGAGTCGCGACCTTATTGCGATGATAACAAAGCCTCTTCCAGAATCTCACCTTACTGAGGTTCACTGCGAGATCTGGTTTTCCAGTAAAAGAAACTGAACGGGAGCTCTCTGCTTGGAACGCATTTCCGTTACAGACGCCATAGTGATGGTAATACATAGGAGTTGCTGAACGCTCCTCGTACTTGCAGGACTAAGCGCACGTGGTACGTTACACAACAGCAGCGTTCTACCAAGATGTTTCCGGGAATACAGGCACACAGAAAGCGACACAATGAAATTACAACAGTCGGCAGACGAGAGGAAAACAGAAGAGGAATAGCTAGCACGTCAGTAATCTCTGACGAACATTAGTGTTGCCTCTAGCAAAAAAATTAACATACCTGCTTGAGGGTTACGAAAACGTCGAAAGCGGAAGAATTTGAACAGATTTATAGTACCGTGTATTGTGTACAGTAGAGGAACAGTTCGGAGGCGATGACTGTTCGTATCAGCATGACAACGCATCCTGTTATAAAGGAGCATGTGTGAGACAGTGTTTTATGGACAATAACAATCCTGAAATCGAGTGCCCTGTTCAGAGTCTCAACGTGAACTCAATGATTTACGAATGGGCTGGAGGTCTACTTCACTGCAGATCCCCCAGCCGCTTGAGGAGGAATGGGCTTCTATTACTCCACAGATATTGGGAAATCTCACTGAATGTGTCCACAGTTGTGTTCACGGCGCGATAAACGCGAAAGGCGGATGTACCCGATGTTAACGAACAGCAGTATGTTTCTGGATACTTTTGACCAGATAGTGATGGGAGGAGAGGGTAAGAAGCCATCTGTGATGTCCCCGTAACAAAATCCTTGGTCCTTACCTGACAACAGGTCCAGTCTCAACAAATCCCTCAGCTCACTGAGCCAAAGAGATCGCCCGGGTCAGTAAGGACGGTCACGTTGGCCCTATTCGAAGGCTGAGAGCGGACTGTTTGTGAACAATAACTCATGATATCTAGAGTCCCAAACAAAAGGCTTTGGGATCAGTTCGAACGTCGACTTCGCTTCAGACCACAGTACCCCTTCTCTGGTTTGTCCCACGAGAAACAATGGGCTACATTACTCAAATGGTTCTAATGCCTCTGAGCACTATGGGACTTAACATCTGAGGTCATCACAGTCCCCTACAACTTAGAAATACTTAACCTAACTAACCTAAGGACATCACGCATATCCATGCCCGAGGCAGGATTCGAACCTGCGACCGTAAGAGCAGACTGAAGCGCCTAGAACCGCTTGGCCACATCGGCCGGCTGCCATTACTCGACAGACATTGAGACACCTCACTGAAAATGGCCCCAGTAGAGTTCATGGCGTCATAAACGCTTACGTAGACACATCCAGTATTAATGTACAGTAATGTGTGTCTGGATACTTTTGACCAGATAGTGTCCACCACCAATGGCTGAATGGTAAGCGCGACAGAATGTCAATCCTGAGGGCCCAGGTTCGATTCCCGGCTGGATAGGAGATATTCTCCGCTCAGGGACTGGGTGGTATGTTGTTCTAATCATCATCATTTCATCCCCATCGACGCGCAAGTCGCCGAAGTGACGTCAGATCGAAAGACTTGCACCCGGCGAACGGTCTACCCGAGGTGAGGCTCTAGTCACACGACCAGACAGTGGTGGAAGGGGGAAGTAAGGAGCTGTCTGTGATCTACCCAGTGAAAAATCCTGGATCCTCACCTGGCAAAGAGTCGAATCTCAAGTAATCCATCAGCTCACTGAGGTAATGAGACCAACAGGGTCAGTAAGGATGGTTGTGTTGGGCATGCCCACAGTCCGCAAACTGCCTGCTTGTGAACCGTCCGGTCCAGAGTCCCAACCTGAACTCAATGGCTTTGGGATGAATTGGAATGTCGTCTTCGCTCCAGACTCTAGCGCCTTTTCTCTGCTTTCGGCTCTTGAGAAAGAATGGGCTGTCATTACCCTACAGATATTGAGAAATCTCCCTGAAAGTCTCCACACCAGAGTCCATGGCGCTATAAACTTGAAAGCAGACACACCCGATGTACAGAGTTGTGCGTCTGGTTACTTTTGACCAGAGAGGTATGGGAGGAGGAGGAGAGGAAAAAAATGGTTTAAATGGCTCTGAGCACTATGGGACTTAATTTCTGAGGTCATCAGACCCCTAGAACTTAAACGTAACTAACCTAAGGACATCACACACACCCATGTCCGACGCAGGATTCGAACCTGCGAGCGTAGCGGTCACGCGGTGCCTGACTGTAGCGCCTAGAACCGCTCGGCCACACCGGCCGGCGGAAATGAGGAGCTGTCTGTGATTTTCCCAGAGCCAAATCCTACATCCTCACCTAAGGACTGGTCCAGTCTCAAAGAAATCCACCAGCTCACTGAGGTGAAGAGATCAACAGGGGCATTAAGGGGGGTGGTTGCGTTGGCGGAGTTTCTCCCTGCCCGCAGTCCGCGAACGGACTCTGCTGCGAACTGGCGCTGGGCTACGGTACGAAACGGTACAGCACGGCTGGGCTCGGCAGACACGGCAAAGCCTCGGCGCGTGATTTAGGGCCCGCCATTGGGAAGGAGCCTCCGCGGCGTGCGCGGCGCTCTTTATGGTGTCCATTAGCATAGAGCGCGGCCGCGCGGCCCACCCAGGACGCGGTCGCGGCCGCGGCGGAGGCCCGCGGGCGCGCCGGTAATAGCTTTCACCACCAGCAATTAGATAATAAATTTTACGGACACCTCGGCTGACCCTGCCCGAGCTGCGCTCTCCCACACGCACGCGGCCGCTCTTTGTTTTAGTGTTGGCGGCTCTCTCTGCTCCCTTCCTCCCCTCCACTCCTCCGATCTCCTGTGCAGAGGCTGCCCTGCGCCGCTGATGAGCCGGCCCTCCGCTCGTTACACCACCACCACTACCTCCGCCTCGCCCTGCCGACGAGTAATCAATCATCTAATTACCCGCACGCCACTCCGTCACGCGCGTCTGCGTGCTGCGCGGTGCAGGCGCTTCTTTCTCTCACTTCACACACCACCTCCTCATTCGCTGCGCTTCTGCTACCTTCTCCACTCACACCCGCCGTGGAAGCTGCTCAAAACGGTGTACGTCGGCCTGCAACGGCAGGAATGACGATCCCTGGGACGACCTGCATTCACAATCTATGACGCAGGTTGCACAGTGAAATTTGCAGCAGTAAACTGACACCAATTATGGGGAGGGAGGAATATCATGCGGGAAATTGTATCTCTGAGAGGTGAGGGAGGAGATGATATGATATCTGTCCCACAGAAGTAAAAGATCCGTATTGCGTTATGGATATAGAGAACGATAGTAGCGCACCTAGTAGCCTGGCAGTGAACCTCGAATGCGTGAAAATATGGCGCCATGTATTCTTGCTTTGCGAAATAAGATCATTATATTGTAATATATTTCGTGAGGGGGGTCGCCGGCGACGAGGAGACTGGGCCTTCCTCCGCAAGTTCCGCCTCAGGAAAACAAGACGTCATGCAGAGAAGCCGCTCCGCCATTGAGATCCCCCTCCAAATGTGTTACCGACTATCCATTTTTTAATTTTTAATTAATAGTCACTGTTTCGTTAATTACCCTACAATTACGTTTACGGTAATTGATAGTTATGTTGGAAGGTTTCATTTTATAGATGTGATTTTAATCTTATACTTTTTGTGCTGGCTTTTACACAATTTTATGTTTTGCTTTGCAAAAAAATGGTTCAAATGGCTCTGAGCACTATGCGACTTAACTTCTAAGGTCATCAGTCGCCTAGAACTTAGAACTAATTAAACCTAACTAACCTAAGGACATCACACACATCCATGCCCGAGGCAGGATTCGAACCTGCGACCGTTGTGGTCGCTCGGCTCCAGACTGTAGCGCCCAGAACCGCACGGCCACTCCGGCCGGCTTTGTTTTGCAAACTAGGAGCTTCACATTATTAGTATTTGCACATTTTATGTGTATTTTAGGTATGGATCTAATTCCACGTATATTATGTCAGTACATGTTTCTATTCTCAGACCCTCGTTTGCCATGTGAAGTAATTTTCATTAATGACTACGCAATCATATTTTAACCATTACCTTTGCGATACTGGTCAACCATGGACCCTACCTGCAGTGCCTTCTGCTGGCCTTAGTTTCTTTGTATATATACCAGACGCATTCTGGTCGTCACCAGCACTTACTATGTGCAGTCGTGCTCAAAAGTATCCGAACGACCTGAATTGCATTTCGCCTGATTCGCATCCAACCGGCATAACGCGGCTGTCTAGCAGGTCCTCTAATCGCTCCTTGGTACAGTCGTTTGACTATTGAAAACGTTTCCTCAAAGTCACCACTAGAAAACGCAGTTCTGTATCGCAGTAACTCAAGATGTAACGTAATACCACGATGTTACAAATATCAGGGAACACCTTATCACAGATGATAGTGTCCTTAAGGCTTGTAAGCTCACATTTATTACAATAAATGACACACCTGAAATGTTACCACTCTCATTATTACGTCAGATAGGTAATGCACGTAGTAAGTTCGTCGTATTCATGATTTCCTCTTCAAAGTAACATACAGTACTTATTATTTAACACAAAATGACATTAAAAATTTAAGTTATCCACGAGCAGCTAGTTGAGAATAAGTATGAATTTCAAATGACACGACGAGCCGTCTCGTTCTGCATATGGATTCAACCCCAGGTCAGGCAGACTAAGCAAAGATTTCATGACTGACGCAAACTAACAGTCATTCTTGATTAGGCTTACAGAGAGTGATATACCTCGATTTTAGACAGTATCAGTTAGCAAATATCAACTTTAAATTACATAACACAAACATTTTTAATGGACGCGAATTCCTACCCAGCATCTCTTGTCCCTGTTAACGAATTACGAGAGATGTTAAATATTGCTTCTTCACAAGTAACTTACTTGAAATTCCATGAGGTAGAGCCTTGTGTTGGACGGGGATTCGAACCCAGAACCTAATCGGACTGATATCGAAGCATAACCAACTGTGACATATCGGATTTTCTCGGCAGTAGTTAGATGTTTTAACTGAAATGACGAGACGAAACATTAATATTTTCCTTCCCAGGACTCCAACACGGCAACTATCGCTGCTATATTCTAGAGAAAACGAACGTTAAATATGGGTTTGTTGCACCAGCAGCGACGTGTGAGCCTAGTTTGAACTAGAAATAATATGACGAAGAGTTCAGTGCTCACAGGGAATAGAGCCCCACACATATCGTTGTTGACTACACACAAAGAGACGTCAGATACCGAATTTTTCTCCACCAGCAGCTCGGAATAACATCTTGGACTTACAGTGATCTCGCAAATAGCTCTGTGTCCCACTGGGAGTCAAAAACGTCAGATATCGTTAGTGTTGACAACGAATGAAAATACATTAAAAATCAAAATTATTATACACCAGCAGATAGGTGTTCTCATGCTAGAGCTTGATAATACATAATGAAGTCTTTAGTGCCGGGCCGGGATTCGAACCCATTCACGCGTAATATGTGGAGATGTTGAGGAATCTGCAGTTTGGAACAAACAACAAATTTTAGCAGAGCTGTATTGTCACGAAGGGATCAAATTCCGTGTTAAGGGCGGTCTGAGTTGCATTCTCAGTTCAGAACCAATTTTATCGACATACAGAAGCTCAGATAAAAGATGGAATAAGTGTCCTGTGACCCTACATAGCGTTTGTTTCGTCACTAGAAACAAATACCTAGTATAAGAAAGGTTACTGGTGATAGAGTTTCTACATGTCGCCACTCCAGACTTTATTGTGGTTCAACCTAACGTATACTTGGCAGCGAAGGAATATCATCTTTAATGTGAATTTCAGACCACACTGCCATTATATCTTCTTCACTCTGTATAGCCAGAAGAGAATGGAGTCTTTCTCTCCCTATCTAAAATCATTGATAGAAGTGGGGATCGAACCCTGACCATAGGTATAACAACCTATCATCAGTCCAACAGACCACCAAATTCTCATTTCTCTGCCTCAATTTTCTATCATAACACTGTTGCGCCACATTGGATGAAAATTCTGACACACAGGCTCCCTGTAGTAAATTGCGGCATGTTCAGTAAATTCATTTACTTGGTTGACCGAATCACCATGAACTAGCTGCCTCGGCTACCCAGTGCATACATTCGACTCTATTTTGTAATCACCGAAATAAAATCACGTGACTGCCACCTACACAGAACTGCTAACAGTGTAGGATGCAGAAATTTAAATAGGAAGTGTTCCTTTCCACTTGAGCTATTCTAGTGCGCTATCTGTTTGTAGAAAACGTCGTGCAGCGCCAAAGAAAAGCTGTAACTGTTTCTCTCAGAAGTCTAGGCCCGGCCATTTGCATTATAAAAATGGTTCAAATGGCTCTGAGCACTATGGGACTTAACAACTTTGGTCATCAGTCCCCTAGAACTTAGAACTATTTAAACCTAACTAACCTAAGGACATCACACACATCCATGCCCGAGGCAGGATTCGAACCTGCGACCGTAGCGGTCACGCGGTTCTAGGCTGAAGTGCCTTTAACCGCACGGCCACTCCGGCCGGCATTTGCATTATAGCGCAGCGCTGTGGTATGCAGAAGTTCTGGAGGAATTGTCCTTCAGCTCTGGAGGTCTTGTAGCTACATGTCAGCTAGTAGCGTAATGGTAAGTGTTGTGCACTGTAGAAGAGATGTCGCGAGTTCTATAGCATTTGCTGCTAAATTTTTTTAAAACGCAATTCTGCTGTCTGTTGAAGTTACCAATCTAATGGAACTTTGAACATAATTCCCTTCACTTCTCAACCCAAAATAGTCGCATGTGAAAAAGGGCTAACTTCTGTGACATTTTGTTCTTTTCAGGTTTAATAGACAGCCAGGCAGCAGATGCATCTCGAAGCTTTTGTATTATGTATGGGGAGAGCGCATCGTGCCCAAATACGTCAGAAAAGTATTTTCTACATTAGCTGTCGTGTGGTAGTGGCATTTTATTCTTCTTCAAACATCATTCGACAGCTTTAACTCTTCTGTCATTCAGCACCAACCTATTCAAAAACGAATGGGCCAACGAAGGACGTAGCCGTGAAGCTACACCGTACCGTGACACGTTCATCATACAGAGGAACTTCACGAACAGTGTCTGGAGGTTGGTTGGTTGGTTGTTTGGGGAAGGAGACCAGACAGCGTGGTCATCGGTCTCATCGGATTAGGGAAGGATGGGGAAGGAAGTCGGCCGTGCCTTTTCAGAGGAACCATCCCGGCATTTGCCTGGAGTGATTTAGGGAAATCACGGAAAACCTAAATCAGGACGGCCGGACGCGGGATTGAACCGTCGTCCTCCCGAATGCGAGTCCAGTGTCTAACCACGGCGCCACCTCGCTCGGTGTCTGGAGGTGAAGATCCCCATACTCGGCAGTTCTGTGTGTTCACCTCATCCGTCAGAGAAACATGAGCTTCGTCTGTCGATAGGATGCTTCAGGGCCAGCCCTCGTCAACATCAATCATTGCGAGAATATGGAGAGCGAAGTCAATACGTTGTTGTGTGTCCTGTAGTGCAAGCTGCTGCATCTTCTACGGATACCGTTTGAGAATGGTTCGAAGCATCTTCCGTACAGTGGACCACGTGATGTTCGACTATCGTGACAAAGCACGCACGTTGCCTCACGATCGGGAATTGCGCGCAGTAATGTCTGCCATAGCAACAGCGATTTCATCAACCACCTGTGGTGCAACTGGTCGTCGGCCTCATCCCGGAGCGCCGTCCAGTTCTCCAGTTGATTCGAACTTCACAGCAGGTGGAGAAAGAGGACCCTTCCGTAATCCTTTCAGCCGGCGATATTCTCTAAGTGCAGCCGCAGCATTACTGTTGTTTTGATAATAGAACTTCACCAATAATGCCCTGCTCCTTTTGTCCAAGCTCGTGTTGACACGTCAATAAGTGCGACTGCTCAGATGTGTGGGGCTATGAATCACGATGACTGATCATGTCACCTAGTGCCCATATTTGCAACTAGACCGTGGCGCTGTGATGCTTGGAAATCATTCACCTCGTACTCCGGACATTAATGCTACCAAGTTTGGTAGTCATACAGTAATTGGTTTCTGTGTTGTAACGCGTTAAAGAGGGAAATTTTAATTATAACCACCCAGTATATAGTACGTAACAGGTATTGTTCATATATTTCTATTGGTGACTGAGTACGGTGTACTGAATAACATTACATCTGTATTTACGTCGTTTGCAGACTAATTATTATAGCTATTAAGAGTAGTATGTTATTATGTTGGGTAATACCTCTATGTAGATGAGTCAAGATCGAGTCGCTAATGCTTATTTTCCCCTGGGGTGTAGGCTAAAATGGTTCAAATGGCTCTGAGTACAATGGGACCTAACTTCTGAGGTCATCAGTCCCCTAGAACTTAGAACTACTTAAACCTAACTAACCTAAGGACATCACACATCCATGCCCGAGGCAGGATTCGAACCTGCGACCGCAGCGCCTGGGGTGTAGGTCAGGTGTTGAAATATGGACACGTGGACAAAAAGCGGGTAATCTATACAGAATAGCTTAGTCCCCTTAGTGGTGCAGTTACAACTATGTAGGAAACATCTGGCCGTAAAGTTGTGAAGTATTTGTTCGACGTAGGGTTCAAACGATCAACATACTGATGTGTGTACATATTAAGGCATCATTTATTTTTAAAACAAAAGCCAGTACTTATACCTGTTGACAGCTGAGTAAAGTCTTCGAAATGGAACAGGGTGAACGAATACCTATTTTGTACAAGGATATTTTCGTCTATCGTTAATGCCAGTGTCCATATACGAGATTGTTTTCTTGCACCTGTGAGCTGTGACACAAATGTTTATCCCCAATTTTTTGTTGCCAAGCGGAAGTACTTGGTAGCGTGACGTCCTTGATCTTCAAAACAAGCGCTAGTGTGCAGCATTAAATACTAAAACTCTCCACGATTTCTCTTGACGGATATCCACAATTGTTATTCATCATCAATGATAAAATCCACTACAGTTACAAAAATTATTTATTTCTAAAAATGAAACCGGTAAGTGTTCTCCACGATTTATCTTACAGTGAGGACTCGTCGTAATTCGCCCCCCCCCCTTCTTCAACTATCTACGTAGTAGATGTATCCACTGCGCCATCACTGCCTGTTGACTTTCACCATCTCTCTCTCTCTCACCCTCGCTGTCTGTCTCTCTCTCTCTCTCTCTCTCTCTCTCTCTCTCTCTCTCTCTGTGTGTGTGTGTGTGTGTGTGTGTGTGTGTGTGTGTGTGTTTTCAGTGAATACATAGGCGTGAGAGCATCCTCTACATGTGTTCACAACAGCAACTGTACTAAGAGCACCGACGTGCACCGAGGGACTGAATGACGCCTTGTAATGTCGCACGCTTGTGCCGTGGTACGGGAAGCGTATAACCGCAGCAGAGATGAATGGGGAATCGATTCTAGCGACGGTGAACGGGGAAATCCCCTGACATAAACGATTTTGACAAGGGAAGATCGTCACTGCCCGACGTCTGGGAACGAACATTACAGAAACGGCGAACTTCATCGGCTGCTGGCATGCAGCTGTGAGCACACCGCTCAGCAGTAATTGTTTTGTATGAGGATCCGCCGCACAAGACCTACGTGGATCAAACTGCATCGATGATTATGAATGAGGCTGAGCACAGGGCCTTATTGATTGGACCGTGAATCATATCTGCACCTGCACGATTACTCTGCAGTTCACAGTTAACTCCTTGGCAGAGGATTCATCGAACCACCTTGAAGCTATTTGTCTACTGTTCCACTCTCTAACAGCGCGTGGGAAAACAAACACTTAAATCTTTCTGTGCGATTGATGATTCCTGTTATTTTATTATAATGGTCGTTTCTCCCTATGTAAGTGGGTGCCAACAAAACATTTCCGCGTTTGGAGGAGACTGTTGATGACGTCTTTGTTCTAATGTCTGTCACCCCAATTTGAATATTATATCCGTGGCGCCCCATTTCGCTATAATATAAAACGAGCTGCCTTTCTTTGAACTTTTTCGATGTCCCCCTTTAACCCTATGAGATGAGAACCCCACACCGCGCAGCGCTACTCTAGAAGAGGATAGACAGGTGTAGTGTAAGCAGTCTCTTTAGTAGACCTGTTGCATGTCCTAAGTGTTCTACCAATATATGACAGTCTTTGGTTCGCTTTTCCACGAAACATTATCTATGTGATAGTTCCAATTTACGTTATTCGTACTTCTAACCCGTAAGTACTTAGTCGAATCCAAAGCCTCTAGATTTGTGTGATTTATCGTGTAACCGAAATTTATCACGTTCTGTTTAGTACTGAAGTGGATGACTTCACACTTTTCATTAATGTAGAGTCAGTTACCGCTTTTCTCACCATACAGATCTGTTGAATTAATCATCACCAAAACAGGAGGAGTAAATATTACAGAATTCGAATCAAGATCAACTGCCGACATGAGTAACTTAGACACAGATAGCGTTGGTGTAGTGGAACAGCTTGAATCACTTAATAACGGCAAGTCTTCCAGCAGAGATTGCAAACCAGTTAGGTTCCTTTCAGAGTTTGCTGATGTAGTAGCTCCATACTTAGGAATCACGTACATTCGCTCACTAGTCGACAAGATCCGCACCAGAAGACTGGAAAGTTGCACAGGTCCCACCAGTGCTCAAGGAAGGAAATAGGAGTAATCTGCTGAATTACAGACCCATATCACTAACGACGATTTGCAATAGAATTTTGGAACGTGTACTGTGTTCTAATATTCTGAATTACTTTGAAGGAAACGATTTCCTGACAAACAGTCAATACGAATTCGTAGAGTATCATTCTTGTAAAACATAACTAGCTCTTTATTCTCTCGAAGTAACGAGTGCTTTCGGCAAGGGATATAAAATCGATTCCATATTTCTAGATTTCCATGAGACTTTTCAACACCGATCCTCCCAAGTGACTTCTAATCAGATTTCTATCGTCTCAGGTCTGCCACTTCCTGTCACAAGAGTTACAGTTCGTAGCAGTTAACGAAAGTCATCGATGAAAACAGAAGTTATATCTAGCGTCCCCCCATGAAGCGTTACTAGCCGTGTGCCATTCGTGATCTATATTAACTATTTAGGGGACAATCTGAGCAACCCTCTTAGACTGTCTGCAGGTGGCAGTGTCATATCCAATACTGTAAATTAGAATTATATATTAATACCTTCAGCTGCTGACGGGCGTTAATATATATCAACGGGGACAGGTGAAAATGTGTGGCCTGACCGGGATTCGAACCCGGACTCTCCTGCTTACATGGCAGACCCTCTATTCATCTGAGCCACCGAGGGCACAGAGGACAGTGCGACTGCAGAGACTATCTCGCACACGGCTCCCACGAGACCCACATTCTCACCTTATACGTCCACACACTACATTCGTAGTGTCCCTACCCAACACACTGATTACTCGTGGAAGACATTCTTACCAAGTCCCCTAAGAGTTCGGGTAATATGTGTATATGTGTGCATCCACACAAAAGAGGAAGGTCACGGCCGGTATTGCCAGAACTATATACTTATGACACCATATCCATATAAGTATAATACTGTAAATGGATCAGTGGAAACGTGTCGCCTGTCCCATGACTCATGTTATGGGGGTCAGTTACCTTTGGTAACAACTGTAGACCCCAAGAAAGCGGTAGACAACACGAACATTACTCGGGACCACCTGCATTCCTTCGAACTTGATGACTGCCCCTGACTGCTATGACTACTTCCAGCAGGGTAACTGTCATAGGTGTAGGACCAGAATATTGCTACAGTGCTTTGAGAAGCGTAGTACTGAACTTAGTTTCACGTCTCGGCTGCAAAATTCGTCTGGCTACCCGACTAAATAAATCCTAGACTCTATCGTGCGACAAATATGCGCCCACATACCTGCGGCTCGTAAATTTCGTGACCTGCGCGGAGACGTCTGGTACCACATGGCACCTGAGAACTAACAAGGCTTGCCGAAACCATGTCGTGGAGAATCGTTTTTGTGTTGCGTTCGAAAGACGGATCAATACATTATGAAGTAGAATATCATCAAGTTTGACTGATCAGTGCATGTGCACAACAGAAATGTTTTCAGTGAAAATTGCGAGCATTTATTCTGTCCCTGTAGTTTCTTAATCTGAAAACATATGAAGACAAACCTGCAATAACAGACTGAAGGACTTCGCACTACACATGAATTTATGAAACATGGAAAGTAGCATCTTTAGAACAGTGAAGTGCTAAAAATGGACAGTAGTATACGTATTTATGGACAACCAAATTTTCTCCTGTTAACGAACACAGTTACAAGTTTAGCCACACACATGGTCCCGTGGTAAGCATCTTACATTATTCTAGGGCAAAGGTAAAGCAGTACTTTCCCTCTATCGTCACTGAGATACCTTGGACAAGGCATTCTGTAGTTCGCGTTACCGAAGACAAGAGGTCTCATACCTGTAACTCAGAGCTGTTATTCGAGAATCGTCTCGCGGTCAGTACGACTGTCGCACAGAACCCGTTCTCAGTAATAAAGGAAAGATAGCACTGCAGGCAATTCTCCACGCTCCTAACGGAAGTGCCGGAGCGCCGTAAATCGGAGAGTATGAGGACAGGTCCCAGCTGCACACACCTACCTCTGGTCCCGTCTGAGTGCTAGTCTCCCGTCTGTAAGAATTGCTCATCACATTCATAAACGCCAACACATTAGAAACGTAAACGTGTAATTCGAGCGTTTTTATTAGTTAACAACCATTTACAGCGTGAACGTGACAATTTACTGCCTACACGTAAATATGCATGACCAGCCCAGCAGTAAAATATCTCAGCAGCGGGAATAGAACAGAGTTTTTATTGTCTCTCGGGCGATGAGCTGTTCATCCGTACACGGTCAGGTGTCTCTTAACTTATCGTTCTCTGTCGACGAAGTCACATTCGATGGGTCCCAGAAATTGTCCGAAGCTGCCGTTGAATCACGTCCCTACTGTGTAGCCTCATAAACATAGCATTGTTCGGTTCTCCAGAGCATTTATGCTCTCTCCTGCCTCTTCAACATCTTAGCTTTTTCTGTGTTGGAACAGCAACCATCCGCAAATAATTTACTGAAATGAGTGAGATTCCGCAATGAACCGTGGTTCGTGAGGTCCAGGACAGTATACGACAGGTTGTCAGGAAGTGGACACTGCAGGATGTGCACAGTGCTTCGTGGTTCTTACTGACGAAAGACTGTTGTCTTGTTGATGAGTTAATAGAGAACATAAATGGACATAAGTTTTGTCGTGTGAATGACATTGAGAGAAGACACGTCGCCAATGGATGCTGCTTTATGCTAATAAGGTAGCTGAAGCTCACAGAGAGTTTCACAGATTAACGTTTATTGCCGGCGGCGGTGGCCGTGCGGTTCTAGGCGCTCCAGTCCGGAGCCGCGCTGCTGCTACGGTCGCAGGTTCGAATCCTGCCTCGGGCATGGGTGTGTGTGATGTCCTTAGGTTAGTTAGGTTTAAGTAGTTCTAAGTTCTAGGGGACTGATGACCACAGCAGTTGAGTCCCATAGTGCTCGGGGCCATTAACGTTTATTGCGGTCGAAAAATTTTTTGATGCTATTAACTGGAAAAAACATTCACCGCATCTAATCAATATTTTAAGAAGGTTTTGCGAAAAACATAACAATCTTTCCAGATATTAACAACTTAGTAATTGCTCAAGGCAACAGACGAAAATGTAACTGAGAAGTAGATACCGAAATTTACACACATAAAAAAAAGTTTTGCATCACCTCGTTCCAAGTGTTCCGGAACCTGTACACAAAATTAGAATAGAGATCAACATAAGAATCGTTTCCGCTCTTTTTATTGCTCATGAGAACCACCCACTGCTTGTTGTACCACCATATAGCGAGACCTTCAGAGGTGAGGTCCAGACTGCACTACACACCGGTACCTCTAATACACAGTAGCACGTCCTCTTGCATGATGCATGCCTGTTTTCGTAGTGACATACTATCCACAAGTTCATCAAGGCACTGTTGGTCCAGATTGTCCCACTCCTCCGGGGTAGAACCGTCAGAGTGGTTGGTGGGTCACGTAGTCCCTAAACAGCCCTTTTCAATGTGTCCAAGGCATGTCCGATAGGGTTCATGTCTGGAGAACATGCTGGCCACTCTAGTCGAGCGATGTCTTTATCCTGAGGGAAATCATTCACAAGATGTGCACGATGGGGGCGCAAATTGTCGTCCATGAAGATGAATGCCTCGCCAATATGCTGCCGATATGGTCGCACTATCGGTCGGAAGATGGCATTCACGTATCGCACAGCCGTTACGGCGTCTTCCACGACTACCAGCGGCGTACGTCGTCCCCACATAATGCCACCCCAAGCAGCAGGGAACCTCCACCTTGCTGCACTCGCTGGACAGTCTGTCTAAGGCGTTCAGCCTGACCAAGACTGCCTCCAAACACGTCTCCGACGATTGTGTGGTTGAAGGCATATGCGACACTCATCGGTGAAGAGAACGTGATGCCAATCCTGAGCTGTCCATTCGGCATGTTGTTGGGCCCATCTGTAACGCGCTGCATGGTGTCGTGGCTGTAAAGATGGACCTCAGCCAGGACTTCGGGAGTGAAGTTACGCATAATGCAGCCTATTGCGCTCAGTTTGTATCGTAACACGACGTCCTGTGGCTGCACGAAAAGCATTATTCAACATGTTGGCGTTGCTTTCAGGGTTCATCCGAGCCATAATCCGTAGGTAGCGGTCATCCACTGCAGTAGTAGCCCCTGGGCGGCCTGAGCGAGGCATCTGATCGACAGTTCCTGTCTCTCTGTATCTCCTCCATGTCCGAAAGTCATCGCCTTGGTTCACTCCGAGACGCCTGGACACTTCCCTTTTAAGTGCCCTTCGTGATACAATGTAACAATGCGGACGCGATCGAACCGCGGTATTGACCGTCGAGGCATGGGTGGCATACAGGTGACACGAACCGTGGAATGACTGGAACTGATGGGCTGTCGGACCCCCTCCCTCTAAAAGCTGCTGCTGATGCTGAGTTGTTCACATCCTTCGGCGGGTTTAGTGCAACCTCTGAACAGTCAAAGGGACTGTGTCTGTGATACAGTATCCACAGTCAACGTCTATCTTCAGGAGTTGTGGAAACCGAGGTGATGCAAATTTTTTTATATGTGTACTATGCAAATATTTGTTGAATCTTATAGTAAACGGAATAACCTCTGACGCTCACATGATATCAGGATTTTTTCGAAATATGAAAGCAATCAATAAAAGATCACCTATCTTCCGAACAATTGCACCTGTCTTGCGAAAGTCGGGAGTTAATTTTCAACTGGACAAATAAAGATGAATTATACAATAACAGCGGGTATTGCTTATCATTGGTAACAACTTAAATGATTGAAAATTGCAACATTTGAGACAGTCGCGGTCATAAGCTCTTTGAAACGGATACGAAAACTTCGTTCCTTTTGTCCAATAAAATGTTGTGTACAATCATTGCATGACACCGGACTTACGATTACCGATCCGGCAGCCAACTTACAGCTCTTATGTAACGGAAGCAAGGGCAATACTCTCAATATTCTCGAAGAAATACATACCGTGAACTACCTAAGGCTACACCCAAACCAAACGCTTCTACGAGTAGCCCCTTCACAATAACAACTGCAGTATCTCGTATTCACTGAATTTTTACTTCATTCAGCGAATGTTTACTATACACTGTTGTGCAGCGTGATTCACTTGTCAGTTTTAGCTATTTTCCTAATTTACTTGGCAATCGTGGGCATTAATCCAGTTTGAACCATGTGTTCTTGTGATCGAAAGCCCATTTTAATAGCTCATATTTTAATCAGTTTTAACTAGTGGGATTTATACAAAAGCTAAAATACAGAGCACACTACCCAGAATTTTTCGACTGTGTTGAAAGTGCTAGTAACGTTACCAACGACAAGCAACACCCGTTGTTTTGTATAATTTATCTTCAGTTGTCAACTCATTAGAAAAGCGAAACGAAAAATAAGGTGCCAATGTCTTAGACAACCCTTATGCCCTCTACCGGCATCTGCTACTACTCGTGCTGCAGGTCGGGCCATTGCCCACACTGGTTTCCGCTATGACCTGTTAGTGGCTGGATCTGCACGCATTGTCATCATTTCCTCATCACAGCCGAAACAGCTGCTTTCCAAAATACCATCACGAATGCAAAACAGATAAGTTGCTAGCTTACTAATTTACGGGATTCCGATAGCACAGTTTCGTGTTCTTCCGCTTATCTGCCCTATTATTCAAGTCCAGATTAGTACGTCCCTCAATAATGACCCGTAATTATCTAAGATTATTGATGGTCCTTTCAACATCCAGTGCATCTGATGTCGCCAGGATATGTTTCTTACGGAGCGTTGGTAAATCGTATTTGTTTAACAGCTTAATGTTATCCAGCCAAGTGGGTGTTTTTCTACCGTCTTCATAGTAGGTACTATCGGCTTTGGAATTTAACGCCATCTAATTTGTATGTATGCTTTTGTAGATTAACCTGAAATGTGATTCGTTATCGCGGAAACGGCTTTACCTCGATCTCACAATAAATGAGGATTAGCAGCTACAAGTGGACGCCAATTTTTTTTTTTTTTTTTTTTTTTGAAGATTTCACCACAAGTTTTTTAAAAAGATCTTTTAAGTATGCACAGATTAAGCTGCGGTTGGCCAAATAAGAAACTTATATGTGTACAAGTGGTTGTAAGTGCAAACCCGAAATGGAGTTCATAACTCTACATAAAAGAGGGGTTCGATTTAATGATAATACGTGAAGGTTAACGACTGCTTTAAAAGTTTTGCAAATTCATTGAGGTAGAAAGAGCACCTCTACGTAAAACACATTAATTAAGCCGCACGTATTGTTCCGGCGTAAAGTCAAGCGCCGGAAACGATAGCGCAGGGAGGGGTGTGAAGAAGACGTCAGCCAACTGCGCGCTGACCGACCACTCTTCAGGATGAGAACACGACAGCAGTAGCCTCGAAGCGAAGAGGACATAAGCGCCGCGCCGACTGTTCGTGGCCCGAGTTCTACAGAAGCGTCAAGACCAACGACCTGGATGGAAGCATCCACTGTATTACTTCACTTGTTTTGGAATGATTATACTGAAGGGCATTGATTATACTGCATGTCGCCGTTTGCTTGCGACACATCTATGTATTTCTCAAAGCTAGTTACTGTAATTGACTCATTTCGTAATAAAACACTTTAATACGATTTTCTCGAAGTGTTGTCTAGCGATCCGAGAAGCAGGTTTCCTAGAAACCCCATCTTTGGCAACTAGGCAGGATACAGCACATATGACGAGCGATTGTTTTGTTAGCCGATACTCAACGATTCGTCAGTATGCGGCCAGAAAGTGAATATCGGTTGAAGTTAACATAGCTGAACAGTTACAGTCTGCTGCTATCGAAAAAGTTTTAGCACCTTTCGCCATTTCCTTTTCACTGATGGTGACATAATTACACTGCCAGATAAACAAAGTGAAGCACCCAAAACGGGCAGAGGACGAAATGAAACTTCAATGGTTGAGAAGGTACATGATATATTACAGTAATTAAAAGAACGTAGTCAAATTTACAAAGAACTTTGCAATATGAGAACCTGGAAGCATCAAATCACTTATCAGTATGACGTTGAACCTCGTCTGGCCTGAATGCATTAACAGCTTGGATTAAGATGGGTGTCACAAAGTCGTTAGCTGCACTCCTGGGGCCCGGCCGGTGTGGCCGTGCGGTTCTAGGCGCTTCAGTCTGGAACCGCGTGACCGCTACGGTCGCAGGTTCGAATCCTGCCTCGGGCATGGATGTGTGTGATGTCCTTAGGTTAGTTAGGTTTAAGTAGTTCTAACTTCTAGGGGACTGATGACCACAGATGTTGAGTCCCATAGTGCTCAGAGCCATTTGAACCACTCCTGGCGTAAACTAGCTAATAACTGTACCCGAACAGGCACTAGGATGATTCGACGTCCGAGCTCGTCCCACACATTTTCTATCGTGAATAGATCTCTGGATCTTGCTGGCCCAGGGAGTATCTCAAAATTACACATACAATTCATTGAGAGACGTGCCGCATATGGACGAGAATTGTCCCGTTAATAAACCAGCACCACGACACAGTCGCATAACAGGCAATACGTCGGGACATAGGATGTCTGTAAAGTATCGTTGCGTCAGCAGACTTCCCTGAAGCACTACCAGCCAGAACCTGAAGTCATACTTGATGGCTCCCCACACTATGACGCCAAAATTAACACTGTTGAGTCTCTCCAAAACATCAGACGAATGGGATGTCTTAAAAGGTCGCCGCCATACTCGCCGACGATGCTCATCGGAAGTAATCGCTGAACACAACGTGACGCCGTTCATCAGTATTCCATGCTTTCCGGTCACGGCACCATTCCAAATGCACCCGTTTATGTTGTGGTGTTAACAGCAGAACTAGTAATTCCCTAGTCAGGCTGCCGCTGTCCCCGATTAATGGTGCTGATAGGCACAGGATGTTGTCGGATGGTAGAAGCAGATGTGAAGGGTCAACGACTTCATTGGTGCACAATATGGCGATCCTTCCTTGCGGTGATCAGATGTGGCCGACTGGAACGTTGATGAGTATCTGAACCCTCACGTTCCCAAGCAGTCCAACATCGGGCAAATGTCACACCCAAATGTCCCATAAATATTGATATTGCACAGTTCGACCAACCAGCCAAATTTGGCACACGCTGGCAAAGCTGTCTCACACAAGAATACGGCATTTCCGTGTCCTTCTCTGTGACAACAAGTGCTACTGTTCTCTACCCCTATATACAGTAGCATGCTTGGTAACAACACTGAACACCAACAGCTCTAATGCACTCTGGTGGCCTTTCTACGAGGAAGTGCCTCCGAAGATTTTGTGTGAAAACTCTTAAGGTTTCCTAAATAAGACAAGCTTAATTAACGTTATACATGTTTATTCTTCTAATGTAGATATTTATTTATCGAGGTAGTCTCCTTGGCGACCAACACATATCTCGCAATGAGAGATCAGTTTGTTGATACCATCACTGTAGAATGTTCGACTTCGTCGTCAAAGCCACAACCTCATCTCCACTTGTACTACTTCGTCAGTGGAAGGTAAAATCGGATGGGGCCAAGTCGGGAATGTACGGAGTATGACCGATGGCAGTGAAACCATGGCGTAGGATTGCTGCAGACATCGTATAGCTCGTATGTTGTCTAGGACTGTTATGCTGAAGCAGATGGTGCTCCATGTGTTGACGAGCTCTTTGGATCCGTGAAACTCGATTACAGCAAGCTGGCCGCGCGGGGTAGCCGCACGGTCTAGGGGGCCTTGTCACGGTCCGTGCGGCTCCCCTCGTCGGAGGTTCGAGTCCTCCCTCGGGCATGGGTGTGTGTGTTGTTCATAGCGTAAGTTAGTTTAAGTTTGCTCAAGTAGTGCGTGGGCTTAGGGACCGATGACCTCAGCAGTTTGGTCCCATAAAACCTTACCACAAATTTCCAAATTTACAGCAAGCTTGTTCTCACCCACGGACTTACTTGCGTACTTTGCACACGGCCATGTCACACACTATAGTTCGAAGCCCTCTGGTGGCAGAGGGTTGCAACTAACGCCCCAGCGAAGCGGGGAAGCTGACCGAGTATTATGCATGACATTTAATACCTTGAATGATACGGAGTACAGAATTTAAAAAATCGGAGGCATTACTTTTCAGAGACGCTTCGTGCCTGTCGCAGAGAACTGCAAATCATTTACATCTCCACCGATGGTAAGTATATGTACGAAATTACAGTCACATCGAAGCAGGTACTCTGAGTGCTTCGTTTTTTTTGTCATGTAGTGTATTTTGTTTCAAACCTATTATTAATATTTATTTTAAAATTACGTTAACTGAATCTTCCGTCGGTTCTAGGTACAACACAGTGTAATAAATGAAAAGAGCTAGTTTGCTTTTGTTCTACAGTATCAATTTATTACATTTAGCGGTTTTGGCCTCACGAGTCCCTCAACAGATATTTACTGAGAGTTGTCGCCAAAAAAGTTACAGTGTTGTAAACGACATTGAAAAGTAAGTTACACCTCTACAATGAAGCACAAACGTACTGTAAATGACATCTTTGACAGTGTCAACCTACTTTTCCCGTCGAGATCATATTGCAAAATATACAGGGTGAGTCACCTAACATTACCGCTGGATATATTTCGTAAACCACATCAAATACAGACGAATCGATTCCACAGACCGAACCTGAGGAGAGGGGCTAGTGTAATTGGTTAATACAAACCATAAAAAATTGCACGGAAGTATGTTTTTTAACACAAACCTACGTTTTTTTTTAAATGGAACCCCCTTTAGTTTTGTTAGCACATCTGAACATATGAACAAATACGTAATCAGTGCCGTTTGTTGCATTGCAAAATGTTAATTACATCCGGAGATATTGTAACCTAAAGTTGACGTTTGAGCACCACTCCTCCGCTGTTCGCTCGTGTGTATCGGAGAGCACCGAATTACGTAGGGATCCAAAGGGAACGGTGATGGACCTTAGCTACAGAAGAGACTGGAACAGCACATTACGTCCACATGCTAACACCTTTTTATTTGTCTTTTTCACCGACGAACTGAAATTAAGCAACAACGCTATGTAAAACGTACTACCGATTGGCCCATTAAAAATCTGAATTCCAAACAAACTGCTTAGAATTTGCGCAATGGAAACGTGAGATGAGAATAAAACTGTCTGATAGTTGTATTTCTCATGTCTTTCCAACTTTCTTTAACATAATTCCAAATGGGATCTTTATTTTCTTCTTCTGCTGTGTCGAATAATGGATTTGACAAAGTTTTCGAAAGCTACTTTTTGTAGATAAGGGAAATTAAAATTTGTGTCCTGTAAAGTATCTGTTTTCTTATCAGCTAAACCGTTTGGGGTAAGAGTTAAAGTATCAGCAATCATGTTGGAATGGAACTAATAGTGAAATTATATTCCTGCAAGGTCAGTGCCAAACTATGTAATCTTTCATGGTTTATCTTGGAGGTTATTAAAAAGCTGTAAGGATTTGTGGTCTCAATAAACGTTTGTTGGCTTGCCAGGTAAATAGTACTTGAATTTCGTAAACGCCCAGGCAATGGCTAAGGCCTCAAATTTTTTATTTACTTTACACTCTATCATCAAATGCAATACTCGTTTGGACAATGATTCCATTCTCAATGTATTCTTGGAAAAGATGAGCTCCAAGTCCTATTTTGGAAGAATCTGTAGATAAGCGGAATTCTTTTGAGAGATCAGGATGAGCTAAAAGAGGTACGGTGAACAGTGCCTCTTCTAGCGCATCAAACTCTCAGTGCCAAATGACGTTTTTGCCTGTCAGAGAACATGGTGTAGCCTACATTTTCAGTGCCAGAAACCTGCATTTACTGTGGATTTACAACCACTCCAAAAAAGCTTCTTACTTGTCGTTTAGTAGCACGTGGTGGGATTGCTCTGATTGCTTCTAATTTCTCAGGGGCAGATGCAATACCTCCTGGTGAAATGATATGAATTAATAATTTTCACTCGTCTTATCAAGATGTGATTTTCTAAGTTTACTAAGGAACTTGAATCTTTAAAAATGTCCAACAAATTTTCTAAGATTTTGTTAAATGCTGACCACGTTGGTTCTGCTATCAAAGTATTGTCGGAAAGATGGTGATGTGTCTCCTTAGGTGGTGTGGAAGAATAGCGTTTAGTCCTGAAGATAGCACAAAAAGGCTGTGTACTTCCTGCAGACAGGATGTAGCTCAGTTATCGCAGTTCGTGAGATGTCGGGTCTGTCTGTTTCCGGAAAAATGGCGCGAGTACAAGACCAACCTAATTGAATCAACGTTTTTACAACGACGTGCAATGGACGGTTGTAGGAGCTGACAGCTGGCTCAATAACACAGTTTTCTAAAGGCGACTGTATGTCAGCCT
Organism: Schistocerca piceifrons; assembly: GCF_021461385.2. NCBI lineage: Eukaryota > Metazoa > Arthropoda > Insecta > Orthoptera > Acrididae > Schistocerca > Schistocerca piceifrons. The sequence continues at coordinate 772,584,185 of NC_060139.1, read as the reverse complement.
TCACATTTTCTCGGTAATGAACCAGCGTTACATAATGTGTTACACAGAATTTGCTGCGCTGTCTAACCTGTAACTGGTATTGATATCGTTTGATGGTGCTGCGTCCATGAGTAAACACTACCGTACGATCTTGTAAAACTTTGCTAATTTCTTTCCTGTCATGTGCATCGAAATTCTCTGCTTCCTCGATCTTTTGCTGGATCAGTGTACTTAAATTCATTACTTGATCGCAACTGACGTTGTCTGTAGAATGATAAGCTGTAGTGCTGCCAACAGAATCGGGTGAGCACTGAAAACAATCATTGTACATGAGAAATAGGCAGTTAATCTCTTCTTCTCTTGAACTTAACCAGTCTTCAAATTTTAAAGTGATATGTTGATCCAAAATTGTTAGATTAACTTCTGCATAATTAAAGTTTATTATTACTTTGTACTGATTGAAGAAATTGACACCTAAAATTATCTGAATAGAAAGCAATGGCACAGTGAGAAAGTTCATAGCAAAACTATGTCCCTGACAAGTAAATTCCAATAAGGTCTCACGTTTAACATCAACAATATTTCCCACAATATCACCTTGTATTTTAGTTTTCCTAAGAGGTAGCGTCAGGCAAAGTATTGTTTTTGTACATTTATTATATGCTGGCTCGCTGATAACTGATATTGCGCTACCTGAGTTCAAAACTGCAGCAAAATTATTATTAGCAATGAAAATGTTGATTACAGGACGTACAATTTGTTTCGGGCCAACTTCATTCTCCTGGAGCAGAATGTCCCTAATATCTTCGAATTGCATAAAGTTAGTATTAGCACCAGCAGACTCATCTGTTCGCTGTCTTTCCCCCTTCAGCAGGGACCTGAAGTTATTGTTTATTCTTTTTACCCTGTCTCTAGCTGTTATTAAGTGTCAGTGATATGACTTCGATTATCTCTACCTGCCGCTGTGGTGACAATCTACCATAGTTCCGCCATATAGATTTGTTTTGATGGCTTATTCTGATATTTGTAGTTGTCTGAATTTCCATGGTTGTGATAATTAAATCGAAAATCTTAGCTGCCGACAGGTGTTGTTGATATACATCAATGGGGAAAGCTGAAAATGTGTGCCCCGGCCGGGACTGGAATCTTGGATCTACTGCTAACATGACAGTCGCTCTATCCATCTGAGCCGCCGAGCCTAATAGATATTAGGGACGCTACGAAAGTAGGTTGTGGACGGTTGGGAATGTGGGTCTCACGGGAAGCGTGCAAAGGATAAATCCCTGCAGTCACACTATCCTCTGTGCCCTCGGTGGCTCAGATGAACAACCGGCACGGTAGCTCAGCGTGTTCGGTCAAAAAGCTGGTTGGCCTCGTAATAAAAAACTGAGTGGAAGGATCAACAAACGAACTTTAATGGATGTCATGTGACGTCCGCAACGACCAAACCCAACGATCAACAAGAAGAAGATTATCCATCTGCTAACAGCATCTGCCCTGTAAGCAGGAGATCTCGAATTCGAGTCCTGGTTGGGGCACACATTTTCAACTGTCCCCATTGATATATATCAACAACACCTGTCGGCAGCTAAGGGTTGCGATTTAATTATCATTTCATTCTAGAGAAGCTGCACAGTCATCAATTGTATATGTTCTTTCGGGAACAGATACAATCTTCATATTCCATGGTTATGCCATATGTTGTTTTGACCCAACTGATTGCACTGCATATTGCATGAATGACCATGATTAATATTATGGTTGTTATTATATTTATATTTTTTTCCAAAACGATATTTGTTTCCAGAATAAGAATTCTAATCACGGATTCTGAAACTGCACCTGTCTTTGTAGTTGTTTTGGTGCCAGACTTGCGCGTTGCAGGGATGGTGTCTATGCTCGCGTCTGTGATTGTTTTAACCATCAAATTTATTATATGGTCTACCGTTGTTCCTACTGTCATGTCGTGAGTAAGAACAATCGTAATTATCAGACTTGTGATCAGTAGATTTTCCTGTTAGATTAATATCACTGTCTAATTCCAACTCTTGCAAAAGGCTCCAAAATTCTTCTAAATCGTCTATACACCTGCTTACCAGGATAATTTGACGTAAATGTGTAGGTAATTTCGTGACGCAAATTCTAATTAACTCAGTTGAGCGAAATACCGTATTGGAGGTGAGAATTCTCACTATTCAAAGTTGTTCAGCATGATTGTACTGTGTTTGTTACTAACTTGCTTTGATTTATATCAGTATTCAGTTAAAATTTCCTGGTAAAAGTCCTCTTCTGATTGATAGTCCCTTATAATTGACCTCTTTCTGACTCTTGGTTCATTTTCTAGGTATCCTCACACTAATTAAAGCTTGTGTTCAAGGAACCAATTTGGTGGTAATGCATAGGTAAATTGATGAAGCCACGCCGTACAGTATATCGTATGGTATAAAGCATCTAACATTACTTCCATCATTATCCTCTTGTCCAAAATTATCGCCAGGATCATTGGATAGATCGTCAGTTTCTGATGAATTAAGGAGCTCTATAACTTCTTCTTCTGTAAGTGGCCTTTGTCTATTTAGACTCAGGGTATTGTGAAATCACCATAAAATAAATTGTAAATTTGTGGTAAGATCTTATGGGACCACACTGCTTAGGTCATCGGTCCGTAAGCTTACACACTACTTAATCTAACTTAAAGACGCCTTAGACCACGCGGCCGAAATCACCGTAAGATGACTAAAAAGACAGTGAAGTAATGTATTAATTTCTATGCTATTACAACCTTTCAATCACAATGTCCTCATTTGGAGGCATGTATAAAGTTCTAAATATGTCACCTTTCGTTCTGAAAGACACCTTTAGTTTTCACCTTCAAGGATGCACCTTTCTATGCCCAAATAATTTTTTTTACCTAAACTCAGAGGATATTAACCGGCTGATGGAAGGTACAAGGATTACTGGGAAGCGTCCACGTGACTGTGCGCATTCAGTTTTGTTTTGTGGTACCACAGAATGACAGAAGATGTTGACACCGTTCTCAAATAAACTATCTGCTTGTGACAATATGAGGACAACAATCATGAATGGTAAAATTTAACGAATTTTAATATACTAAGCATTTATTTAGTATGTCCTTATATGAGAACGCCATGACAGAAAGGGTTAATGTCGGTTTCTACAACTAGCAAACGGTTAGTAATACCGTCATTCGTAGAAAGTCTTCCGTTATTTCTTCCTTGAGCTAGCCATATAAATTCTGTATCTTTTGTTGTGCTGTTTAAACTTCTCATGAGTTTGTTCTTGTGTCTGTTTACCGTCTTCCCTCAACTGCAGAAACTGTGCATTATTTTGTTCTTGCGTCTGTCTGATCTGTTCGTTTGTTCGTTCATGTCGTAGTAGCACCTGTTTAAGCTGTTGAAGTAACATTTCAAACATCAGTGTTATTTCTGATCTGAATTCGTATTGTTCGACCTAGTCACAGAGTCCTATCTACCGGAAACAAACGATGCAAAACCTTAATCTCTATTGATGCTAAACGGTAATTGTTCATTATTAAATGAGTTAAATGATACGCTACTGCTGTGTTGCGTGGGGTTCTGTTGTTGCTCGTCACTACGCTGAAACGCGTCTGCTATACATTGTCATAACAACGTGAGACTGACAACAGTTAGCAAAGATACTAAAATCGCAATCTGAATTATTGCTCAGAATAAATTTCTAAGACTTGCACTTACTGAAAAATTGATGTAACTGTGGCCTAAGAGGAAAATCCAATAGTCAAACTTTTACACGCAATGAAACTTCATTACAGTGTCGGCTTCTGTGGCCGAGTGGTTCTAGGCGCTTCAATCCGGAATCGCGCTGCTGCTACGGTCGCAGGTTCGAATCCTGCCTCGGACATGGATGTGCGTGATGTCCTCAGGTTAGTTAGGTTTAAGTAGCTACACGTCTAGGGGACTGATGACCTCAGATGTTAAGTCCCATAGTGCTTAGATCCATTTGAACCATTTTTTGAAACTTCATTACACGTACAGAATATTTGTCATGTGTAATGAATATTCGTCACATGCCAGGTACTTGAAAACATAGATCATTTCACACATAACAATTACACAAAAAATAGCTGTAAAGCAAGGAACATGAAATAATTACTACGTAAGACATGCGCTGTGCTGTCTTCTGTATCAAAAGAAAAACAAGTTATCTGGCAGCTTTTCAATAGTGTCAGAGGGCAGTCCGAAGCAGCGGTAGACAAATGAAAGTTATTGGCTTTGCCTTGATCGTTCGTTCGTTTTTATTCAAAAGTGAATGTCTGTCTTCAGTTGTACAAAGGCTGAAATGAAATTAGTATTGAGAAGAGCGTGTCTCAGTACACACATTTACATAAAGACAAAACTAACTGGCATTCACTGTGCAGGAAATCAAGTTAAACAGTGCACTGCCTAAAAAAATTGAAACCCTGAAATTACGTAGCAACACTATGAAAAACACACTGTTGAGTAGCCCATCAAAAATTTATTTACTTTTTTATTTTCGCAATGGAAACTTGAGATGGGTAACTAAAAAACCAACAATATATGAAAAGAACCTCACCTTAAAAATTACAGCATAGTCAGCAGCAACAGCACAACATGAGGAAATCGCGCCAGCTAAAATATGCTAAAGTAAAACTAAACTTCTGGGAGAAAGATTGGGATGATTTTCTCATAAAAAAACTTCTCACTTGAAATGAAAATACTCATCTGTTCATTATAATGACAATACGGTGTGTTAAACTCTTTGTTTCACAAGAACGCAAAACTCACAGAAAACCAAAGACTTTACTTTCCTTACAAAAGTCTAACAAGGCAATGATTTACGATGAAGCAAAATGAAATGAATTAAACTGAAACGACCAAAACTGCGGCGAGTGGGTGGACTGTTGTTTTGCAAGAATCGCCAACGTTATCAGTATGCGCCATCAAGAATTATTACCTTAAAAACGTATCCATAATGCAAATCCATTCTCTCTGTTCCATAAATGCTGCGTCTGTAAGTCTTCCCATCAGATAAATAATTCCTAACAGTTTTCTTCAGCAAAAACCTCCTCCATTATGTTACCTTACTCCACGTCCACCACTCCACTACACTCCGCTTTACCACTGAACCAAGGATACACAAGTTCAGAGATATTAATGTCACTGCCGGAAGTCGACTATTCTACAGATGTCACAATCAACTCCTTCGCTCTCGTAACGTAAAATTTCCACTCATTCTGAAACTATCCGTAAATAAACGTACAGTCCACAACATACATGTTCACCTTTTAATAGGTACTCTACGTTTCCCTTTACACTGCATGTCTGCAATAGCCTAATGAAACAATAATGTATTATTCTCCCTACTTATGTCCAATGTGCCACATACGTTTATGTCACATTCCAACTTTCAGTATTTAATTTTGTCTTTTGTAATTCAATTATTTTTGCTTATTAGTTTGTATACAGCCGAGTTTTAATACTGTTGTGTAACGGTTTTGGTGCTGTGTATGATTTAGAATAAAATACAGAGTAGTTTAATGTTGGTGAAGATGCATTGTCTTATGTCGTATGTCTTGAACGGGTTGCCAGTTCTGGGAGAAATCTTCTCTAAGAAAAGCAGGCTTACAAATATGGTCTTCTCGTTTAGGGGTGATTGTTCAGCAATTGGTTGGTTTAATTTTCTTCTGTGGATTGGTTCATCCATTATAACAGGATTTTACGCACTGTTGGAGGAAATTTATTTAATAACTTCTTTTTTTCTTTTCGTCTTTGAAAGTTATGCTTTTGATTTTTATTTGAGATTTTTAAATCGAGATAGTTGATGCCTTCTGGTGTTTCATATTCTACAGTTAACTGAATTTTGTTGTGTAATTTATTAATTTCTTTGGCTAGATTTTCTGTTTCTTTTATTGTTTCATCTAACAGAATGAAAGTGTCATCACCAATGTTTATAATAAAGTAGCTTGTCTTTCAATTAGGTTTGGGATCTAAAAAAAGGCATTTATAAGATCGTTAATGTAATATATGTCTGCTTGCAAGCCTGCAGAACTGCTACCCATTGCCTATCTATCTTCATGAATGTAAACCTTGTTGTAAAACAGGAAGTAAATGATAATATATGCACCAGAATCTCTATGCGTTCGTAGATTTCAGCTTTACTCATTATTTCTTATCTGAGTATGTTATTTCTTATTATACTGATTGTTTCTTTAACAAGTATGTTTGCATGTAAGATGACAGTATCAAGAGTTGCAGATCTAACTGTGGCTTGGATGGGGATATCTTTTACACTACTTATAAACTCATAACTGTTTTTAACAGAGACGTTATTTTCGAATACATATGGCTTGCAAATAATGTCATTACGTTTCCTGGTGATGTTACAGCTTGGACTGTTGATGGAGTTCGCAATATAGCATATTGGATATTCCGGTTTATGAGTCTTTTTTGATGCTGGTGGGTTCATCACTATACAGTTCTTTGCTTCTACTGGTGTTATAATTTTTTCTTGGGATTTGAGAATAGGGTCATATGCCGTTTCTTTTATGTTATTATTTCTGAAGAAGTCATGAGTTTTGTTATCATAATCTGATGACAACCGCTGTGCTGTCTTTGTTCACTCTGACAATGAGAGCACTTTCAGTTGTTAGTTTCTTGTTTATGTCACACAGTGTCCTATTTTCATTATTCATCGTATTGCACTTTTTGTTTTGGTCTACATTTCTCCTAGTAATTTCGTTTGCCTTATGAGGAATAGAATTTTCGTCGTTGTGTTTTAGTTTAACAGTTGCGCTTGCAATTTTTATGCTCACTGTTAGATCCTTAATGTCGGATTTATATAGTGTGGGGAAAATATTGTGCTAAAGGCCTTTGTTTAACAGATTTAATTCGTTACTGTTGAAGCATATCTCTCTAGTATTTATAACTTGATCAAAAAACTTACTTTCTATTTGAGAAGAAATATTGGGGACTTTATTGCTTCCTTTGAGACCAGGGCACTTACTTTTTCTCATGCATAAGTCAGAAGACAGTATGTTCTTTGTTGATATGAAAATTGACATAGTCTAGAAAAAGCGTGAATGAATGAGCAATAACGTTATGGTTTAGCTCTATGTGCATATGGCACAGCTGTGAGTTTTGTTAACAGATTTCATTTCAGTTTTTAACCAAATAATTTCACATTGTGCTTTTGCTGTCTTGACTGGTTTGCTTTAACTCGTTATTTTTTATTCTGATATTTTTTGGGTCAAATTTTCTGAGTCACTTTTTGTTAAATCCTAACGCAGGAATAGTTTTCGTTAGTTTAAGTTTGCATTTCCGAAATTCGTGCAATGTTCTAATTATATGGCATCACAGCAACAGATTAAACTTATCCATTATGGATAATGCCCCCGTTTATTCACTATAAAAAAATCTGCAACTAGTCGCATTCTTGAAATAGTTATTTAATCCATAATCGGTTTTCGAACCTTTTCAGGAGGTTTCACAACTGTTTCGAAGGGTAATGCTGGTACTGGCTCTGTGACAAGAAGGTGGAAGATGCTTTCGTGCATCACTGTGAGTTCTGTGTGTATGCCGATTTGGATCCTAAATTTAATTTTGTACTTACTGTGATAGTGTGAATCGCTTTTGTTGTTAATATCCATCTGTCTGCTTCCGTTGATAGTACATCACTCGCCTTTACAGAATAAGTTTACATATACACTGTAATAATGAAATTTTGCCAGCATCTAGCATGTGCTCTACAACTGCTACTTGTTACAAAGATCTTCACAGGCAGATATGACATAGGCTTACTTTGCTCAGAGATATTGCTTGTTTTTGTTTGCATGTATTGAAGTCGGTGTATTGGCAAATACTTTAATCAAAACTGGCATTAACATAAATGACCTAGATTAAATAAATAAAGTACTACAAGAACAAATTTCAAATGATCTGGTGGCTTATTTCTACTGTTATATTAACATGCAATACAGTCAATTTATGGACACATACTTTAATCAAGTCTAGCATTAACATGAATACTCACGAATGAAATAATAATATGGATTTATAATATTTGAAACGAACTTCAGTTGTTTGTATCACTGTGAACTTTGTTGTTGTTTTTGTGGTCTTCAGTCTAGAGACTGGTCTGATGCAGTTCTCCATGCTACTCTCCTGTGCAAGCTTCTTCATCTCCCAGTACCTACTGCAACCTACATTCTTTTGAATCTGCTTAGTGAATTTATCTCTTGGTCTCCCTCTACGATTTTTGCCCTCCACGCTGCCCTCCAATACTGATCTCTTGATGCCTCAGAACATGTCCTACCAACCGATCCCTTCCTCTAGTCAAGTTGTGCCACAAATTTCTCTTCTACCCAATTCTATTCAACACCTCATCATTAGTTATGTGATATACCCACTAATCTCCAGCACTCTTCTGTAGCATCACATTTCGAAAGCTTCTATTCTCTTTTTGTCCAAACTATTTAACGTCCACGTTTCACTTCCACACATGGCTACAGTCCATACAGATACATTCAGAAACGACTTTCTGACACTTAAATCTATACATGATGTTAACAAATTTCTCTTCCTCAATAAATTTTTCTTTTCCATTGCCAGTCTGCATTTTATATCCTCTCTACTTCGAACATCATCAGTCATTTTGCACCGCAAATAGCAAAACTCATTTACTACCTTAAGTGTCTCATTTTCTAATCTAATTCCCTCAGCATCACTCGATTTAATTCGACTACATTCCATTATCTTCGTTTTACTTTTGTTGATGTTCATCGTATATCCTCCTTTCAAGACACTGTCATCGGCGAACCTCAAAGTTTTTATTTCTTCTCCATGGATTTTAATTCCTACTCCGAATTTTTCTTTCGTTTCCTTTGCTACTTGGGCAGTATTCAGGTTGAATAATATCGGGGATAGACTACAACCCTGTCTCACTCCCTTACTAACCACTGCTTCCCTTTCATGCCCCTTGACTCTTATAACTGCCAACTGGTTTCTGTACAAATTGTAAATAGCCTTTCGCTCCTTGTATTTTATCCTTGCCGCCTTCAGAACTTGAAGGAGAGTATTCCAGTCAACATTGTCAAAAGCTTTCTCGAAGTCTAAAAATGCTAGAAACGTAGGTTTGCCTTTCCTTAATCTATCTTCTGAGATAAGTCATAGAATCACTATTGCCTCAAGTGTTCCAAAATTTCTACGGATTCCGAACTGATGTTCCCCGAGGTCTGCTTCTACCAGTTTTTCTATTCGTCTGTAAGGAATTCCTGTTTGTATGTTGCAGCCGTTACTTATTAAACTGGTAGTTCGGTAATTTTCACATCTGTCAACACCTGCTTTCTTTGGGATTGGAATTATTATATTCTTCTTGAAGTCTGAGGGTATTTCGCCTGTCTCGTACATCTTGCTCACCAGATGGTAGAATTTTGTCAGGGCTGTCTCTCCCAAGGCTACCAGTAGTTCTAATGGAATGTTGTCCACTCGCAGGGCCTTGTTTCGACTTGGGTCTTTCAGTGCCCTATGAACTTTATATTTTAAAAAAGAACACAAAACTTCAAATGACCTGCGGACTTATTTCTGTTCTTACATAGACGATCTGGAATATTAGTAAAGGTAGATTCGTTGCAAAAATGGTTCAAATGGCTCTGAGCAGTATGGGACTTAACATCTTAGGTCATCAGTCCCCTATAACTTAGAACTGCTTAAACCTGACTAACCTAAGGACATCACACACATCCATGCCCGATTCGAACCTGCGACCATAGCAGTCTCGCGGTTCCGGAGTGCAGCGCCTAGAACCGCACGCCCACCGTGGCCGGCGTAGATTCGTATATTTCAGCTAATGGTAATATGTATAAAAGAATTGATTTACTTGAATTGTAGTATAGTATAGTATGTATTCCGTGGTAGGCTATTTACATTGACATCGATGTAGCTAGGATGTAAAGAGAAGGATAGAGGGGGATCATTGGTGAAATTCTGAAGTAAAAGTTAATTTCTCATTTCACTCTGGCCATTGAGTGGGTAAACAGGTGGTGTATTTGTGTTGACGAAGATTTCGATTTCTTCAAGAAGATCAGCTATCATGCCTTGGTTGGCAAGGTCAGTTATTGGTTCTATGTCGTTTGCAGTATGACTGTACTGGGCAACATGTTTGACAAACCTGTATTTGTTCACGTTGTTGAGATAGAGTGCATCTATGTGTTCTTTAAATCTTGCTGTGGAAATTCTTCATGTTTGTTCAGTGTAGAAGCTTGGACAGGAGTTGCAAGTGAGTTTGTATAACCTGACTTCTGTTACTGTTATACAGTGGTTTTGGTACTGTGTATGATTTTATTCCGTATTTATTGTTGGCAAAGGAGCTTACTTTAATGTTGTATATCTTGAAGAGGTTGACAGTTTCGTAGAAATCTTCCGTAAGAAAGGCAGGCTTACAAATGTGATCTTGTTGTTTGTGGGTGGCTGTTAAGGGATTGGTTGGTTTAATTTTCTTATATGGATTAGTTTAACCATTATAGCAGCTTCTTACTATCCAGACCTATATAAAAAAGATTCTTCAGAACAATGGTTAATCGCATGCCTGAAATCCGAATGGACACAAGTTAAAAAAAAAACGGAAATTTTTAAATCAGTTGCCTTCAGCAATGGTTACAATCCTGCTATAATAGATAAAGTAATACATATATCAAAATTAAACGGAATTGTGTGTTGAGTGGTCGGGACAGGTGCTCATAGAAAAGGATTGTGACGAATAATAAGAGAAAGAGAGGTGCAAATGTGACTGAAGAACTGAATGTCGTACTCGTGAACCCTGTCAGCACCAAAACAACACGAAGGGGACCGCCTAAACTGGGAACTGCAGGGCGAGCTGGAACTGTGAACCACACATTTGTGACGTAAATGTCTGTATCAGGAAAACCTGGTGCCGGAGCCATAAAATCTGTACTTTGGAGCAATAGACGAAATTCATTTGGTCAAATGAGACTTGTTTCATACTGTTCCCTTCTTTTGACCAAATTTACAAGTGAAACATTGTGGTGGTTTAGTGATGATATAGGCAGCGTCGTATTCCATCAGCCTCATGCAAGGTCGCATTACTGCCAAAGATTATGTGATCATTTTGGCTGATGAGGTCCATGCCATGGCACAGTATTTGTTTCCAAATGGTGATACTGCGTTCCAAGAGGACAGGGCTCCTGTTCGTACAGCTTGCATCGTCCATCAATAGTTATATGAGTACGAGGATGAATTGCATCTCCCCTTGCCACCACAGTAAACAGATATAAACATTATTGAGCCTTGTGGTCTGCTTTGGAGAGACGGTTACGTGATCACGATCCACCTTCGTCATCTTCACCTGAATTTGCCACTATTTAGATGGAAGAGTTGTAGAATATTCTCTTGAAAACCATACAGGACCTGTCTTGATCCATTCCAAGACAAGTGGAAACTGTTTTGTACGTCAACTGTCTCCCTGATCCGTGTTAGGAACAGTAATGTGTTGCGTTTTTTGGTGTTTCCATATTTTTGTCCAAGCCCTGTATATATAAAAGGGGAGGCAGCTAAGAAACGCCACTGGAAATATACCCATAATAAGTAAATACAGTGTGGCGAGAATTTCTCTAAGTTTTAAAGGAAATATGGCAAATTTTCTGACGTACGCAACTGATTCTTAACGTTTATAGTTACCGAATTATACCTGTGATAATGTTTCTTTTATTTTTTTAATGGGTAAAGTTACGTGTTATGTGCAAACTTGAAATGTAACTCTCGCGAAAGGCAGAGATCGCAGGTTCGAATACCGATTCAGCACACAGTTGTAATCTGAAAGGAAGTTTCAAATTTGCTGCAGAGCGAAAATTAATTTTGGAAATAGTAAGAAGTTAACAGTATCGCACAGAAGAAATGTGCCAATGCTGAAAATGTAGTTGCGTGCCTACGGAGTATCGCCTCAGTTGTGCGACTGGATTCGTGATTTCCTGTCGGAAAGGTCACAGTTCGTAGTAATAGACGGAAGGTCATCGAGTAAAAGAGAAGTAATATCCAGCGTTCCCCAAGGAAGTGTTACAGGCCCTCTATTGTTCCTCATCTATATTAACGACATAGGAGACAATCTTATGAGCCGTCTTAGATTGTTTGCAGATGATGCTGTCATTTACCGTCTTGTAAAGTCATCAGATGACCAAAACGACTTGCAAAATGATTTAGATAAGATATCTGTATGGTGCGAAAAGTGGCAATTGACCCTGAATAAGGAAATGTGTGACTTTATTCAATGATTACTAAAAGAAATCAGCTAAATTTCGATTACGCGATAATTCACACAAATCTGAAGGCTAAATTGGAACGATTACATAGATAATATCGTGGGTAGAGCAAACCAAAGACTGCGATTCATTGGCAGAACACTTATAAGGTGCAACAGGTCTGCTAAAGAGACTGCTCACACCAATCTTGTCCGCCCTATTCTGGAGTACTGCTGTGCGACAAGGGATGCGCATCAGGTGGGACTGAAGGACGTCATCGAAAAAGTACAAAGGAGGGCAGCTCGTTTTGCATTATCGCGAAGTAGGGGAGATAGTGTCACAGATGTGATACGTGAATTTGAGTGGCAATCATTAAAACAAAGGCGTTTTTCATTGTGACGGGATCTTATCATGAAATTTCAATCACCAGTTTTCTCCTCCGATTGCGAAAACATTGTGTTGGCACCCACCTACATAGGGAGAAACGATCATCACGATAAAATAAGAGAAATCAGGGCTCGCACAGAAAAATTTAAGTGCTCGTTTTTCCCGCTTGCCGTTCGAGAGTGGAACGGTAGAGAGACAGCTTGAACGTGATTCATTGAACCCTCTGCCAGCCACTTTATTGTGAGTAGCAGAATAATCAGGCAGATATGCAGGGTATTACAAAAAGGTACGGCCAAACTTTCATGAAACATTCCTCACACACAAATAAAGAAAAGATGTTATGTCGACATGTGTCCGGAAACGCTTACTTTCCATGTTAGAGCTCATTTTAGTTTCGTCAGTATGTGCTGTACTTCCTCGATTCACCGCCAGTTGGCCCAATTGAAGGAAGGTAATGTTGACTTCGGTGCTTGTGTTGACATGCGACTCATTGCTCTACAGTACTAGCATCAAGCACATCAGTACGTAGCATCAACAGGTTAGTGTTCATCACGAACGTGGTTTTGCAGTCAGTGCAATGTTTACAAATGCGGGGTTGGCAGATGCCCATTCGATGTATGGATTAGCACGGGGCAATAGCCGTGGCGCGGTACATTTGTATCGAGACAGATTTCCAGAACGAAGGTGTCCCGACAGGAAGACGTTCGAAGCAATTGATCGGCGTCTTAGGGAGCACGAAACATTCCAGCCTATGACTCGCGACTGGGGAAGACCTAGAACGACGAGGACACCTGCAATGGACGAGGCAATTCTTCGTGCAGTTGACGAAAACCCTAATGTCAGCGTCAGAGAAGTTGCTGCTGTACAAGGTAACGTTGACCACGTCACTGTATGGAGAGTTCTACGGGAGAACCAGTTGTTTCCGTACCATGTACAGCGTGTGCAGGCACTATCAGCAGCTGATTGGCCTCCACGGGTACACTTCTGCGAATGGTTCATCCAACAATGTGTCACTTCTCATTTCAGTGCAAATGTTTTCTTTACGGATGAGGCTTCATTCCAACGTGATCAAATTGTAAATTTTCACAATCAACATGTGTGGGCTGATGAGAATCCGCACGCAATTGTGCAATCACGTCATCAACACAGATTTTCTGTGAACGTTTGGGCAGGCATTGTTGGTGATGTCTTGATTGGGCCCCATGTTCTCCCAACTACGCTCAATGGAGCACGTTATCATGATTTCATACGGGATACTCTACCTGTGCTGCTAGAACATGTGGCTTTACAAGTACGACACAACATGTGGTTCGTGCACGATGGAGCTCCTGCACATTTCAGTCGAAGTGTTCGTACGCTTCTCAACAACAGATTCGGTGACCGATGGATTGGTAGAGGCGGACCAATTCCATGGCCTCCACGCTCTCCTGACCTCAACCCTCTCGACTTTCATTTATGGGGGCATTTGAAAGCTCTTGTCTACGCAACCCCGGTACCAAATGTAGAGACTCTTCGTGCTCGTATTGTGGACGGCTGTGATACAATACGCTATTCTCCAGGGCTGCATCAACGCATCAGGGATTCCATGCGACGGAGGGTCGATGCATATATCCTCGCTAACGGAGGACATTTTGAACATTTCCTGTAACAAAGTGTTTGAAGTCACGCTGGTACGTTCTGTTGCTGTGTGTTTCCATTCCATGATTAATGTGATTTGAAGATAAGTAATAAAATGAGCTCTAACATGGAAAGTAAGCGTTTCTGGACACATGTCCACAAAAAACGTATTTTATTTCTCGGTGTGTGAGGAATGTTTCCTGAGAGTTTGGCCGTACCTTTTTGTAACACCCTGCAGATGTAGATGTAGATGGATACGACAGGGCATCAGAATATCGGCGATTTATGCATCAAGTGAGAGCTTATGCTAAAATTAGGAACCGGAACGATTGCCATTTCTGAATGGAAGACTCGTTTTAAAGATCTTCTTACAGAAGGTAGGGAATAATTTCGAGAATAGTGAAATGAAGTGGAGATTTATCCTATAGAAGAGATGGCTGACAATCAAGTTTCATGAGGACATTCAAAATTCAAAAAATGGAAGGATCCTGGAGGTATCTCTCTCTCTCTCTCTCTCTCTCTCTCTTTTTTTTTTTTTTTTTTTTTTTGAGTCATTAGTCTTCTGACTGGTTTGGTGCGGCCCGTCACGAATTTCTCTCCTGTGCCAACTCTTCAGCTCAGAGTGGCACTTGCTACTTAAGTCCTCAATCTTTTGCTGGATGTATTCCAATCTCAGTCTTCCTCTACCGTCTTAGCCCTCTACAGCTCCCTCTAGTGCCATGGAAGTCATTCCCCGATGTCTCAACGGATGTCACCGAGCGAGGTGGCGCAGTGGTTAGCACACTGGACTCGCATTCGGGAGGACGACGGTTCAATCCCTCGTCCGGCCATCCTGATTTAGGTTTCCTGTGATTTCCCTAAATCAGTCCAGGCAAACGCCGGGATGGTTCCTTCCCCATCCTTCCCTAATTCGATGAGACCTATGACCTCGCTGTCTGATCTCGTCCCCCTAACAACCCAACCCAACCAACCAACAGATGTCCTACCAACCTGTTCTTCTCCTTGTCAGTGTTTTCCACATACTCCTTTCCTGTCCGATTCTGCGCGGATGGTACAGTAATGGAATTACTGAAGCACGGAAGACTTAAAATAGTCGTGGCACTAGTAACTATTTTTAGTAAAGTGGTTCAAGGAGATGAAGTACCCCAAGAATGGAAGGTATCATACAGTACCGTCATATTTAAGAAAGGGAGTAAGAGAGATCCGACTGATTACAGGGGAATAAGTGTAATGGATTCGCGAGTAGTTTTTTCAGTAGTATATTAAACAACAGCTTGCAAAATTCAAAAGAGATTAACAGCTGCTATTTTTATAACTTTTTATCTAGCTTACCAGTTTCGTGTCCTTAATAGAGCAATTTTCAGGTCCTGTAGATTGAACTACAAATAGTATGCAGTTTTACATCTATATAAGAGGGAACCAATATTGTTCTTACATTTATGAAGGGCACACATTGCTCGTGTAGGCCTCTATGGAAATCAGGCACAACAAATATTAGTTCCCCGTTGTACCCAAGAACGACTGAATGCTTTTTGTTGTCCATGTTACAGGGCATTAGGATGACTCTACTGAGAAGTTGAAAATGGTAGCCTAGATAAAAAAGCTACAAAACTAATGGTTGTTGAAATATTATTCTTACAGTTCAGATTGGGAAAGGTTCCTCATTCGTTGTATCTCAGGAATAGTCAGGTTTCACTACTGGGATAAGCTGTGTTGATAACACCTTTTGTGTATGCCGGATGCGTCAGAAAATGACCGCAAAAAATCAAAATCAGCTTTTGGTGTTTTTTGATGTAGAAAAGGTCTTCGATGAAGTGCCAAGGAAGTTACTATGCGTAGCACTGGAAAATGTTGAAGAGTGTGGTGCATTAATAGAGTTTGTGAAATAATGAAAAAGGTATACCACCAATTGGAGGCTGTGATGGAGTTTGGTGGTTAGACATAGGAAAGTTTTGAAAGAATTAAAACAATGATGATCTATGTTACCAACCTTATATAAGCTGCGTTTAGAAGTTGTTCTTCGTTACTAGACTAGAAGCTTAGGTATGACAGTATAGCATCAATGTTTGCATTCATTATTGTTTACCGACGATCAAGTACTTATGGCTCTGTATAAGGACGATTCCACCAGGTATAAAATGAGAAAGTTAATGGATGCTCATAAACAATGAGGACTAACACACAATATGGATAAAAAAGAATACCTTTGGAATGAGCAAGGTCAGGATTTGGGTTTTGAGTTAGCCCACGTAAGAAATGAAATTTTCAAATATTTGGATTCACTAATCGATACGACTGGTGAGTGAGAAGTAGACATATTCCACAGGAAGAGTCAAGCGAGGGCAGATATTAGGTCATTAAATGGTTTATTTGGAGTCGGCATACATCCAGACGAACAAAGAAAGCAGTGCTACGTGTTGTGGTTGAAAGCATTCTGACGTATGGCTCAGAGGATGTTGGAAACTGAACGGGAGACACCATGGGAAAACTGAGATTGTCCAAACGGACGAGTTACGGCGGAGCATGAGGGCGATGCAACTGGATTGACTGAGAAATGAGTATGTAGGAATGGGGATGGATATGGTGGAACCGGTCAGAGATATGATAGGCGCTCGAGCACTGAGATGGTGTGGACCAGTACGAAAGATGGAAGAACAACAGTGGCCGCAATGTTTGTTCATCTGGTCTCCACGAGAGAGTAGGAGTCAGGGGAGGCCGAAGGCAACTTGTAGAGGAACACTATGCAACGCCATCGAAATGAAAGATCTGTCGCAAGAAGACTGGCAGAACAGAAGTTTGTGGCATCTGACAAAAAGTAACTGCTGATATCTGGAATCGCCTACTCAGTAAAGTAAGTATAACAGTAGCGCAGACTACTGTCCCGTCTTTAGAATAAGTGTACCATAGTGTACCAAATATAAGAAAATACTTACCTCTGGTATGTTTTTTTCTTCATTTTCCTCGCAGATAAAAGACCAGAGGTAAATAATTCTGATGAGCTTGTAGGCAAATTTTTCTCACCAGAAAGTCCGATCCAGAGACCTCCAGAAGTTCTGTTAACGTTTCTAATTATCCTTGAGGAATGGGCACTACGTCCTTCATGTTGGTAACTCGTGGTTGCCTTATATACAGGTGGATATCTTCCAATAACTGTGGCACATGTTTGTAAGTAACTACAGATACTACAGGCGAATTACAGAAGCATTAATAAGTCTTGAATTTCCCGCACCACATGTTTTCTTCCAGGCTAGATTTTCGACTGACCAATGGTTCACATTGCGAAGATTCATTTTCCCATGTCTTGTAAGGGATTCTTCATCCGTAAATGATCTTGCGTCACTTGACCATATCCTGTTCTTCAGTCTTTCAGATTATTGCAATTTTTTGTGTGGCCCTATGGTTTGTAGAGATATTACCTGGGTGCCTTGTTGCTGTTGAAAGTTCGCTACTAAATTGCAACTTCCAGAATTTAGGTTTGATATTATACAATTCAGTCATTTTCGCGTACTGATTATAGCAGAGATGCGGTACTGTACAAAGTATCGACTGCAAACAGCTCGTTATCTTTGGTGGTTAGCCCGTGAGGTCTGCAGGAAGCATGCTTTGCACTTTCTGGAGAACTTTGCCTACTGACAATGTAGGCTGAGACTTGATTTTGAGTGATGTAGTAGGTTCATTTGTGTGCTGCATGGTGTGGAGAAAATGTGGTTGGCTTGAATACCCCTGCAGGTAACTCAGTATACTGTATGTTAAGCTGGTATGAAATAAGATGCGTGCTGAAATGTAATATATAGAATTTTTTATATAAAAACTCTTAAAGCTTTATAAATAAAACCATCTTTATCGACATTATACATCTTTATTCATCGTACCTACATATTTATTTCTCAACATAGTCACCCTGCGGATGAACATACTTGTCACGCCGAGAGACCAGTTTATCGATATCGTCACTGTAGAATGTTTGATTTTGTTAGCGGACCCACAACGTCATCTCTGCTTGCACCGCTACATCAGTATCAAAGTGAACTCCTGGAAGGTGTTCTTTAAGTTTTGGAAACAGGTGAAAATTGAACTGGACCAAGTGGGGACTTTATGGAGAACGGAGGACGATCGATGACAGTGAACCAAAGACATCGGATTGCTGCAGATGTCGCAGCGCTCGTGTGGTTTGGCATTGTCATGCTGAAGGAGAGGCTGCTTCATGTTTGACGAATTCTTCGAATTCATTCTTTCAGTTTTCTGAGAGTCTTGGAGTACACTGCAGAGTTTAACTGTGCCTTTAGGCACGAATTTCAAATGCACCACAGCTTGAACATCTCAGAACACTGTGAGCTTGACTTTGCCTGCTGACGCCATGGTCTTGGAATTGGCGTTGGTGATCCTCTGTCACACACGGTGGGGTTAGCACTACCATTTCCTTTGCAATGTGAATGAACAGGACGACGTCGCACTTTACATGTCGATAAAGTCGTCACCGCACGCATCTTTCATTCTTCTATGGATTTCAATTAGAGGCACCTTTTCTGCGAGTAGAAGCTCGATTACGGCAAGCTGCTTCGCACGCACCGACATAGCTACGTCGCACATCGCCCTTAATCGCCATCCCCGCATTTCCCTTCAACAGTGGGAAGCAAGAAGGTGCTTAAAACATCAATGTAGGCCTGTGCTGTGATAGTGCCACGCAAAACAACAAGGGGTGCAAACCCCCTCCATGAAAAACACGACCACAGCATAACACCACCGCCTCGGCATTTTACTGTTGCCGTGATTCATCACTCCACACAATATTTTTCCACTGTACAATCGTCCAATGTTTACGCTCCTTACACCAAGCGAGGCGTCGTTTGGCATTTACTTGTGTGATGTGTGGCTCATGAGCACCCACTCGACCATGAAATTCAAGTTTTCTCAACTCTCGCCTAACTGTCACACTACTTGCAGTGGATCCTGATGCAGTCTGGAATTCCTGTGTGATGGTCTGGATAGATGTCTGCCTATTACACATTACGACGCTCTTCAACTGTCGGCGGTCTCTGTAAGTCAACAGACGAGACGGCCAGTACGGTTTTGTGTTGTACGTGTCCCTTCCCGTTTCCACTTTATCATCACATCGGAAACAGTGGACTTAGGAATGTTTATAAGTGTTTAAATCTCGCGTACATACGTATGACAGAGGTGACACTCAATCACCTGACCACGTTCGAAGTCCGTGAGTTCCGCGGAGCGCCCCATTCTGCTCTCTCACAATGTCTAATGGCTACTGTGGTCGCTGATATGAAGTACCTGGCAGTAGGTAGCAGCACAATGCACCAAATACGAAAAAACGTATGTTTTTCGGGGAGTCAGGATACTTTTGATCACATAGGGTATATATCACATTAACCGATATTGCGAACGGAAGAAAAGATTCGGAAGCGTTCAGCATTTCTTTTCAGCACGACCCTGTAGTTGGGCTAGTTGTAGGAAATACGTATATGGAGTAGGATTTCCTTAAACATTCACGATGTCCATGTATTTTACGGTTCAGCACCCTCGATTCAGGCTGCGAAATTTCTGACTTACGCGTGTTGGACTTCTATTCCACGAGAGATTACTTTGTCAATGTTTCTTTGTGTGGGTAGTTCGTTACGAGACGTGACACAGAATCCATTTGAAATCCATTACTCTAGATGGTAGTACAGTCAGTTTGGTCACTTTTTATATCTATGAGGTTTTCTAAATTCTCTACGACGGATACTGAATTCTGTTTATATGCAGTTACCACACATCGTAACTTTGTTCAAAATCTTCAAGTGTGTATGAATTCCTAAGGGATCAAACTAGCTGAGGTCATCGGTCCCTAGATTTACACACTACTTAAACTAACTTATGCTAACAACAACACACACACCCATGCCCGAGGGAGGACTCGAACCTTCGACACGAGAGGCCGCGAAATCCGTCACATGGCGCCTCAAACCGCGTGGCTGTACTTTGTATGCCACGGGTTGTTGTGCACTGGTAGTACATGGGCTGCTATGATTTACTAGCCTTTTGAATTTAATTCTATGCAGTTATATATAAATACTCTCCACTTCAATATCCCAGCTCATTTATTTATTATTCACATTCTTTAGAACAACTTGTAATGTGGAGTCAATAACGATGCCAGTTGTAATATTTGTCTTCAGCAATTGATGGTAACGCCCAACATTACTACATTTTACATCAAAACTAGCACGAATCACTATGAATATTATCCATCGAATTATCCGCGTGATTTTCAACCAAAAAGATAGTTTTGGGACACAGATGGCAGAGTGACAGTGGTCCATTCTGTGAAAAGTGTAAATATGTACGATGCTTTATATATGAGTGATGTTAAAACAGGCTGGGGCAGACATTCCTATGTGCACCGCAGCTGGCTACTTTTCACACTGGTCAGACTCTTCAAGTCTGCTGAGGCACTAGATAGAATTTCTCGTAGTCCCTTTACTTCCTTTCTTCCTATGCCTGCTAGTAACCGTTGCACTATAAAGTAATTGTGAACTGCTCAGGTAACTTTCTCTAATCCTATCTGTAGTCAGACTGCGTTTTTAAATTTGATGCACTGGTCAAAACTTTGTGCATAGTTTTTCCAAATCTGGGCATGTTCTTTGCTTAGACCCGTATTCTAAATTTAAACTAAGCAGTAAGTTTACACCGTTTCGTCAAGTTACACAAATACTAGTGACAACTGTAACTTACTACTGCTCGAAGTGATGGACATAAAATAAGCAGCAGCAACGAACAAGCCACGCAGGTAGAAGAAAGCATTGCGCAAATGCAATGCAAGGAACTGGAACTATTATAAACAGATCATATTTTGCTTTTACTTTGTGCAGCTTTGTTCCGGTCCGTGCAGTGCGGTGACTCACATAATCAGAAAATAAAATTCTTTAGTGAGGAGTGGTGCTAAATTACCAAAGGAAAATTGACCTTTAAAATCTGTATTGCAGAAACTGAAACTCATTGTCTATTACAAGCGTCACTACAAAAATTAATCTGTCCTAACAAATTTTACACTGCCAAGTTTAATTACTGAAAATGATAAAGGAGCGGTAAAATGTATGACTTCTGAGTTCAAGCCAAGTGAATAGAAAACTTTACTATCTCTCGTCTAAACAAATAAAACAACTAATTCAAACCAATAAAGAGAGGTTACACTAAAACTACCCTCTATTCACACATCTAATAATTAAGCGCAAGCAAGCATTGCATCATCACTTTACGTCAAAAAATCTTCAAATGACCAATTAAATTTTACAAAATCAGAATTCACAATTCATCCTTCTTTGTATATTTATCTCTATGCTCTGCAATCCATTTCCATCCGATCACTAGCATAGCCAACACCAGACTCACGAACTGCTCTTAGAATGATTACTGCAACGATAATGCTACCAGCAATCAAGGATCACAGTGCTCGTACTCAGAATCTCGGTGGCGCAACATATCGACTATTGAAAACCACTGTTTGAAAAACATCCAGTATACACATGTGAAACGTGACACATCGAATGAAAATAGAGCTTACATTACTTTTATTGAACACCATAAACAAGCTAGAAACCTTAAAACTCCTTTCTGTGGATCGACAGTCTAGATGACTTTGATCAGTTCATTGACTTCGTAAAACTGCTTTAAGCGCACCTGTCGTAATAGATGCGCTATTTGAGGTTGATTCTTTGGGGCGGCTCTGTTCGTATCAACTGTAGCCGCTCAACAGTGAACCAGAACGTTGTGACTAGAACGCTGCTAGCAGGATAAAGAATAAAATATAAGGAATAAAGTAAAACTAACATTCTTCATCACCAATCGATCACATATTGCGTAATTCTTTGTATTAAAATACCCAGAAATTTTAAGCCGCTATTGTAAGGTAGGCCTAAGAAATACTTCATTCATTTACAGTTCTTTTGAAGAAATAATTCCTGTTTTTAGTCCCGCAATGTATACTTGACATAAGTTAACTGAAATCGTGTGTCACGTTATTGTGTTTGTCTGTGCATAATTATTATGATGAGTCGTGCTTGTCTACAGTTAGTCAAATGGCTCTGAGCACTATGAGATTTAACATCTGAGGTCATCAGTCCCCTAGAACTTAGAACTACTTAAACCTAACTAACCTAAGGGCATCACACACATCCATGCCCGAGGCAGGATTCGAACCAGCGACCGTAGCAGTCGTGCGGTTCCGGACTGCGCGCCTAGAACCACTAGACCACCGCGGCCGGCCACAGTTAGTCCATCTGAAGCCTTTTCATTTATTAGATAACGTATAACAAGCAAACTGTTAACATTATGCGGGTGAGTACGTATTTAGCTCTTAATTTCATATTTACCCAGGTGGACGGGCTACGTTACCGTAACCACGCTGTCATGCAGAAAAGTAAGGCTTCCGAATTTTTCATACGAAACCTCTTAAGCTTTCTAAATAAAAGATACGTTATTAACAATCTTCATCTTTATTCTTCCTGTCTCTGCCACTAGAGGGCTTCGAACAGTATCGTGCAAAATGGCGGTGTGTAACGTAACTATGTCGGTGCGTGAGAAACAGCTTGCGGTAATGGAGATTAGAATCCGAAAAGTTCGTCCACACATGTAACACCTTCTCCTTCAGCATGAGAATGCCAGACCACACACGAGCGACGTGACATATGCAATAATTCGACGTCTTGGGCTCTTGGGTTCAACTGTTGTCGATCATCCTCCATACAATCCCGACATGGCCCCATACGATTTTAGTTTCCCAATCTTAAAGAACACCTTCAAGGACTTCAGTGTTACTTGAAGCGGTGCGAGCAAAAGTCAGGTTGTGATTTTGTAAAGGAAGTTAAATATTCTACTGTGACGTTATCAACAACAGATCTCTCGCTGGGAAAAATGTGTTCGTTGCCAGCGTCATTATGTTCAGAAATAAATATGTAGACGGAAACAATAAATATATAAAATGTTAAGAACGTCTCTTTTATTGAAAAACTTGTAAGAGTTTTCTCATAAAAATTCGGAGGCATTACTCTTCAGTACTCACTCTTGTCAGGACCAGATCTTTAACTTACGGCAAATAACGGAGAAGTGTTACGAATGGAACAGCGAATTGTATCTATGCTTTATAGATCTAGAAAAGGCATATGACTCGGTTCCTAGGAGGAAGTTATTGTCTGTTCTACGAGATTATGGAATAGGAGGCAAACTTTTGCAAGCAATTAAAGGTCTTTACATAGATAGTCAGGCAACAGTTAGAGTTGACGGTAAATTGAGTCCATGGTTCAGAGTAGTTTCAGGGGTAAGACAAGGCTGCAACATGTCTCCATTGTTCTTCATATTATTTATGGATCATATGTTGAAAACAATACACTAGCTGGATGAGATTAAGATATGTGAACACAAAATAAGCAGTCACGCATATGCGGATGACTTAGTTGTGATGGCAGATTCGATTGAAAGTTTGCAAAGTAATATTTCAGAGCTAGATCAGAAATGTAAGGCCTATGGTATGAAGATTAGCATCTCCAAAACGAAAGTAATGTCAGTGGGAAAGAGATATAAACGGATTGAGTGCCAAATAGGAGGAACAAAGTTAGAACAGGTGGACGGTTTCAAGTACTTAGGATGCATATTCTCACAGTGAAAGAACTGGAAGCGAAGTGTAGCAAAGCTAATGCAGTGAGCGCTCAGCTACGATCTGCTCTCTTTTGCAAGAAGGAAGTCAGTACCAAGACTAAGTTATCTGTGCACCGTGCAGTCTTTCGACCTACTTTTTTGTATGGGAGCGAAAGCTGGGTGGATTCAGGTTACCTTATCAATAAGGTTGAGGTTACGGATATGAAAGTAGCTAGGATGATTGCAAGTACTAGTAGATGGGAACAATGGCAGGAAGGTGTCCACAATGAGGAAATCAAAGAAAAACTGGGAATGAACTCTATAGATGTAACAGTCAGGGCGAACAGGCTTAGATGGTGGGGTCATGTTACACGCATGGGAAAAGCAAGGTTACGCAAGAGACTCATGGGTTCAGCAGTAGAGGGTAGGAGGAGTCGGAGTAGACCAAGAAGAAGGTACCTGGATTCGGTTAAGAATGATTTTGAAGTACTAGGCTTAACATCAGAAGAGGCACCAATGTTAGCACTGAATAGGGGATCATGGAGGAATTTTATAAGGGGGACTATGCTCCACACTGAATGCTGAAAGGCATAATCAGTCTTAAATGATGATGATAAGGATGATGACTCACTCCTAGAACAGTTATAGTATAGTATCGTCCTGAGTTGGTAATTATGACGATGTTGGTGATAATGATACTGGTGATGATTATGATAGTGGTAATGATGATGATGGTGGTGATGATGCCAGAAGAACATAACTGAAATTGCGTGATGGAATAACTCCGGTCGATGGTTGGATCACCATGAAAGGAGTTAGACGGCCTCATTACACGAAACACATCGTAGACATTTAAAATTTAAAGGAGCATATGGGCGATATATTTATAAACCAACAACCACATGAACAAGCGACCACATAAACAAGCATTAGCAGGAGAGGAGTTTGTTTAATCCTCATGACACGATATAATAAGATATGTTACAAATTCGGTGCATGCCAACTACAGAATTGTTCGAGTCACTGGAAAAATAAAAAAAGTAAAGACACAAGAAATATTATCAGTATCCATTTGCCTTATTGTGCACTTAAAGTATTTTTAGATTATTTTTCTTATGCAATCAACTTATGGACTGCTTCCAAGTACAATTGTTTTCATGTGCGAGTGACTTAATATGCTGCTGAAATAGCTGACTAAGCAACCGTTTTGTTTAGTTGGAATTCAGACACACGCATGTAGAAGCATACGTGGAGCCCACCGACGAAGATAATTAATCTAAGCTGTCAGCAGTGTTTGGTGGGACCGCAGACAGGTTCCTCTCTCATGCAGGCGTTCAAGTCTCCCGGGGTCGCCCCGTGGTTCACGCTCGCTGGCGGCGGATGCGTTATTGCTGAGGCGATGATTTACGTGCGGCGAGCACGCACGGCAGCAGCGACCACCGCGCACCGGTAGGCAATAACGAGGAAAAGGAGCTAAAAGTGTTAAGGAGGTGTCTGCGGCTCCTTTTCATCTGCGGACCGCCGGCGGCGCGCCGCCACACACGCTCGTTCGCGTGTTACACAGAACACAACGAGTCGCTTCTGAGGCGGCCGCTGCCACTACCATCTCTGGCCTAACCGCATGAAGAGCCTGTGGATGTAGGGCAGGGCTGGAATTCGTCTGAACATCCATTTGCATTGCACGAAGAGTGCCTGCTCCATCACAAACTCTTTCTGCTTTATCTCTACAAAATTGACTATATAGATCTAGGAGAGGATATCAAGACGTTGTTACAAAATATAGACTTCATAGATAGTAATAGTTATGTTCGTCGATTACAGGAAAAAGGCTGTAGAAAAATATCATAAAGAAATATTCAATCTAATACAACTTTTTTTTTCTTTTTGTCATCAATCATCAGAGTGTTTTGATGCGGAACGCCATGATTCGTATTCTGTGTCATCCTTTTCATTTCAGAGTAGCTCTTCCATACTATGTCCTTAGTTATTTCCTGGATGTGTTCCGATCTCTGTCTCCCTCTATAGTTTTTAGCCTCTACGGCTACCTCTTGTAGCTTGGAAGTTATTCCCTGGTATCTTTACAGGTGTGCTTTCATCCTGTGCCTTCTTCTTGGCAGTATTTTCCATACATTCCGTTGCTTGTCGATTTTGCTGCCTAGGTAACAGAATTCCTTTGCTTTGTCTACCTCGTCATCACTCATTGTGATGTTTAGTTTCTCTTCGTTCTCATTTCTGCTATTGCTCATTACTTTCGTCTTTCTTCGATTTATTCTCAACCATATTCTGTCTTCATTAGACTATTCATTCCGTTCAACAACAAAAAAATGGTTCAAATGGCTCTGAGCACTATGGGACTTAACATCTGAGGTCATCAGTCCCCTAGAACTTAGAACTACTTAAGCCTAACTAACTCAAGGACATCACACACATTCATGCCCAAGGCAGGATTTGAACCTGCGACCGTAGCAGTCACGCGGTTCCGGACTGAAGTGCCTAGAACCGCTCGGCCACCGCGGCCGGCTTTCCGTTCAACAGATCCTGCAATTTTTCTTCGTTTTTGAGGATAGCAATCTCATCAGCGAATCTTACCGCCAACACCGTTTCCTTTGAATTTTAATTCCACTCTTAAACCTTTCTTTTATTTCCGTCTTGCTTCTTTGTTGTACAGATTGAACAGTTGGGGTAAAAGAATACCGCCCTGTCTTACATCCTTCTTAATTCGCTTACTTCGTTGTTGGTCTTCCAATCTTATTCTTCCCTCTTGGTTCTCCTATGTACTGGGAGTTCGCAAATTCCCGTTATATATTTTTAGGACTTGTAGTGGGGGGCTAGTATATAATATTCTAAATAGGAACCCAAGTCCGCAAACCTACCGTTGCCGTTCTACGACGGTTTCAGCTCGGATGTTTAAGTCATTCACTTCGCTTGAGGAGCTGGATTAGGCGTGACGTTGTTTATACTAATACTAAACATTCCAAAACAAAAAAGGCCAGTATACACTACGTACAGATCAGTGGTAATGCAGGACAACAACAGCTCGATGTGGCGACCACCAACGTTGTTGCAGACATTGTATCTACGAAGCATGCTGTAGTACACACTCTACATAAAACCTGGTGTCTCTTCAGTTTCTAGGACAGGGGCCAGAACTCATGCCAGCAGATCTTCCTCTGTACCCATTAAGTGCTGTCAGATGGGCATTCGAGTACTACACTTCATTCTGTCTACCCTATCGCATACCAAGAAAAGCAACTCTGAGACTTTTCTCCTTCCCTCAGCAGATGGAAATGTCTTGTGCCTAGGGCCTCCCGTCGGGTAGACCGTTCGCCTGGTGCAAGTCTTTCGACTGACGCCACTTCGGCGACTTACGTGTCGATGGGGATGAAATGATGATGATAAGGACAACACAGCACCCAGTCCCTGAGTGGGGAAATTGTCCGACCCAGCCGGGAATCGAGCCCGGGCTGTTAGGTATGACATTCCGTCGCGCTGACCACTTAGCTACCAAGGGCGGACTCAGTAAATGTGACCACGTTACATACCTGAACTGAAACTGCCGTAAAATTTTCCGGATAAGCGTTCCTATTCAAGATATCATGTATTCACTCCCCTCCACAAATCGTAGAAGTCTGTAACGCGAATTTCCGTTCACTCTGTTCTATATTACCCGTTGTTTCCCTGTAGCTTACCCCTCTTTTTCCACAATTTTGAACATCTTACAGCACTTGTCGAACGCTTTTTCCAAATCGACAAATCGTATGAACGTCTTGCTTATTCTTCAGACTTGCTTCTATTATCAACGGAAACGTCAGAACTGCCTCTCCGATGTCTTTATCTTTCCTAAAGCCAAACTGACCGTCGTGTGATAGATCCCTGGTTTTCTTTTCCATTCTTCTGTATGTTACTGTTGTCAGCAATTTGGTCGCATTAGCTGTTCAGCAGTTTGTGCGATAATTCTCGCGCTTGTCGGCTCTTGCAAATCTTCATAACTGTGTGGATATGTTTCTTATAAAGTTTGATGGTATATCACCAGTCACGTACCATCTACACACCACCATGAATAGTCACTGCATTGCCACTCCCGTCCTCCGATGATTATAGAAATTCCGATGGATCGTTATCTACACAATCTACATTATATGATCTTAAGTCGTCCAAAGCTCATAAATCTTGACTCTAATACTGGGTCCTATGTTTCTTTCCTTTCTCCTAATATGTCATCAAACTTGCCCTCCCCCTCATAGAGACCTTCAATGTGATCTTTCCGCCTACCCGAGCTCTCTTCTGCGTTTAACAGTGGGATTCCCATTACACTCTTAATGTTGCAGCCCTTGCTTTTAATTTCATAGAGGGTTGTTTTGACATTTCTGTAACCTGAGTCAGTCCTTCCGACATTCATTTCTTTTTCAATTTCTTCACATTTTTCATGTAGCCATTTAGCCTTAGCTTCCCTGCACTTCCTATTTATTTCATTCCTAAATGACTTGTATTTGTTTATTCCTGAACGTTACTGATCATTTTTGTGCTTCCTCCTTTCGTCAATAAGATGGGATACTTCTTCTGTTACCCATGGTTTCTTCGTAATTACTTTCCTTGTGCCGATGTTTTTGATCCAGTTTCTGTGACTGTCCTTTTTAGAAACGTTCATTCATCTTCAACTGAAGTTATTCACTATCGCAACATCTATAACCTCAGAGAACGTCAAGCGTATCTCTTCATTCTTCAGTATCTCTATAACCGACTACTTTTCTCACTGATTCTTCCTGACTAGCCTGTTAAACT
Organism: Schistocerca piceifrons; assembly: GCF_021461385.2. NCBI lineage: Eukaryota > Metazoa > Arthropoda > Insecta > Orthoptera > Acrididae > Schistocerca > Schistocerca piceifrons. The sequence goes on along the minus strand of NC_060139.1, from coordinate 772,555,525 downwards.
TCAGCCCGCTTTTCATCATTGCCAATATAGCTATGAATTAAAAAATTTTCAGAAATATTGTACATCGTAGCCACGAGTGGTAGTGATGAAGTTTATCAACTCGAAAAAAATAAGTTATGTAATAAGCTTTTGTTTGGTCGTAGGTACATGACTGTAGTATTCGAGCGCTTGAAATCCGTGTGCCACAGTAACTGCAGCGCGCCGCTGGCTTGGAGGGACAGCTACTGGTAGTTGTCTGGTATTGTGTTTGCTGTTCTGCTCTTGTTATTGTTGTTGTTGTTGTTGCTGTTGTTGTGGTCGTCGGTCGGAAGACTGGTCTGATGCAGCACCCCAGGCCACACTATCACCAGCAAAGCTCTTCTGTTTTGAATAACTACAGCAACATACGTCTTTCTGAATCTGCTTCTGTGCTTATCTCTTCGCCTCTCTCTACGAGTTTTGGCCTCACACTTCCCTTCAGTACTAAACTGGTAATCCCTTGTTGTCTCAGAATGAGTCCTAACAAAGTAGCACCGTATTTCAAAAGCTTGTGCTTTTTTCTTGTCAAAACAGTGTACATCCATGTATCACTTCCATACGTGGCTACACTCCATACAAAAGTTTTCAGAGAACACATTCTTACACTTAAACCTATACTCGAAGCTAGCAAATTTCTCTTCTTCAGATACGCTTTTCTTGCTATGTTTCCATAGTGTTGCATATGTGGCCATCATCTGAAAGTTTATGATCTTGTATCACATGTCAGTTATAGAAACATATTTTTCATCGATGTTTTTCTAACTAACGAAAATTAAAAGTAACTTACGTCATGGACATAATGCCACGTACAATGAAAGTAATTGTTAGTTTTTGTTTTCGAGGAACTAGTATCACTTGTTTCATTTCAGTGTATCAGACTGTTATGCTATTAAATACGATAATCATTCAAAGACTGGCTGTATGGATGATGTCCGAAAGCGATCAATAAAAATGGAAACGATGGTAAAGTCCGATTCACCCTGTACGTCAGCGGAACGTAAATGAAGGCGACGTCACTATCAACTAGTGGCGTGTTCACTATCATCGTCACAACGCCACTTCGTTTAACCGGATACTGAAGTGAGATTACGCGACCGTCACTTATGCGAAAGTCGGAAATTATGAAATTTATTGAAAGCTAAAGCGAAATTCCTAACGACTGTACTCGACAAATTTTGAATGGTAGACAACTAAGAACTGAAACACTAAGAGAAGTGTCGTTCTAGCATTTTAAACTACCATTTAGTTGTTAGAGGAAATGTGTACATACATGACAGAGCGTAGGGGAATGATGCGGGAGACAAGCACCACCGTACTAGGCAAGCTCCTAATGGTTTGGCGTTGCCTTTCTCCGACCGTAATGGGGATGAATGATGATGATGAAGACGACACAACACCCAGTCATCTCGGGCAGGTGAAAATCTCTCACCCCACAGGGAATCGAACCGTGCTCGGGAAGCGAGAACCCTACCGTGAGACCACGAGCTGCGAACACATACCAACATACTGAACAGTATTCACAATGCAATACTGGGTGCATTTTAACTTTACTCATTGGTTTTTGTTTCCTACCTAATTACCAAGTCACGTAAAAAAACTGATTTTTTTAGGATTCCCCTTATATAATCACTTTGTTGTCACCCAACTGTCTGTCTGTCCGGCTATTCAAATCCATTTCTCTCAGGAACGGGTAGATGTCTCAAGTAGAAATTTATATCACGTACTGAAATCTATAGTGATTTAGTGGTGTAAGCATTTTTGACTTCTATGTCAATGCAATCGAAAGATACGGCCATTTACGTCACATATTTTGATACTCGCAAAATCACTCATTAAAACCTACAGGGTACTTCCCTTTGACGTAAAATCATGAAATATGATAAGAAGAGAGCTTTCACGGTACAAATTAAGGGAAAAAATCAGAAAATTGTTAATGTGTGATTAAGTCACACCAAAAAGGTTTTTGTTTTGTCATTCGTTATGAATTAATGAAATTAAAACATTTTCCAAAGTCTTGTAATCAATGCGACCTGTATCTTACCCGTATCAGTGTCGATAACAGGCAAAAATCGTGGAATTCCTCGATCTCCGGAAGGGATGAACTGTCTGCATGCATAATTAAGTCTTCACGGAACCCTAAGTACGTGAGTTCTGCTCGTCAGTTTTCTCCTCTAACAGAACTGACTTTTCTGCAGCAAAAAAGTTATTTAATATTAATTATTTCCTCGAATTACGTTCTTAATTTCCGGATACTGACAAATCTAAAACTATTTTCTGCTTTCAGTTATGCGATTTTTTTTTTTTTTTTTTTTTTTGCGGAAGGACACCAATGTAAAAAAAAAAGATCCTTGTAATCACGGAAAATGTTCAGTTCTTACAATGAAAAATGATAAAATAAAGTTTAAGAAAGCACTAATGCACGAAATGAGCACTGTGGTAAGAGGTTAACTTTTTATGTTGGCAAGTGACGCCACCTCCCCCATCAGCAGCAACCCCACCACGACATCAAACTTTCTTCCTGAGAAATTCTGACACTAAAGCCCCTTCTAACCAGTCCCATCCCACGTTGTTTTATTTCGTTTGCGGGCTGTATAAACATTGCCATTTCAAAAGCGTTGTACAATGTTTTGGCATTCTATTATTTTTCGACAAGTGTGAATCGACTTTTAGCTTAAAGTGTACCGATATGAAATAAAACACATGCACATCAAAAAATGTCTGTAGCCCTGTTGAAGGCTGCTGAAGATGCATCAGGAGAGCAAGTAAAACAACTTATTATCAGATTCACTTGACGTGGAACCATTATTGAAATGAAATCAAAGTAAGAAGAATGATACTTGAATCCTGCAATGCGACAGATAAACGCTGTAATGCGGCACACTGGAAGATCTCTGACCAGATATAGACTATCAAGAAGCAGACTTCCAAGACACTAATGCTTCAATCAGATACTAGCTTATAATAAATCAAGTCCTCACGGAATTTCTCTCAGTTACAGAAACCTTCACCACCTGGTTTTTGTTTGAACTTATTTTCATATGTAAAGTACTTAATTCTTGGTTTTGGGCATTTATAAAATTTTATAACACTCGGACGAAACTAGTGCCACATATATATATTTTTCCGTTTATATTTATATACTCTCAAATCACTCATTATAACATATATGGTGCTTCCCTTTGACGTGTAATGATGTATATGTATCAATAGTTACATATGCTACGATACTATAGCATGAAATATTAGTTTCCCAACAAATGGTAGTAAAAGCGTATAATACTGAATATTTCACTTATTCCTAGCGTACAAAGTAATTTTAAAATTATTCAAGACAAAATTTTATTGCTTTACAATCAATGTCTGATTAAGGTATAACTTAAAGGCAATAACATCAGAAACATTTACATTATCTTTAGAATTCCGTCATTACCTGTAATTGTCATAAATGTCTTAAAGAATTTACACATGCAAAATACATCCATTAAATTGAAACTATGATGAAACCTCAAACAGAAGTCACCGAGACATTAATTTGATTTATAGAACTTTCTGGATGCTCCTAGAACTGTACACAAAATACGTTTTATCCTTTTTTTCACCAAATCCGTCACTCCTGCTGCGACTCCGACGACGAATAGTTCGTGGAAGTCTTTGACTGGCTAGCTGTAGCTATGGAGACAATGTATGATTTCGTTATTTGTTTGATTTCTGGGGTGAGGTGGGCGGGTGTGAGGGGAGGGGGGGGGGGGACGGCGTATAGGACCAAACAACGACGTCATCAGTCCAATCGGATTAGGGAAGGATGGCGAAGGAAGTCGACCATGCCCTTACAAAGAAACAATCCCGGCATTTGTCTGAAGCGATCAAAGGAAATAACGGATGGCTGGAAGCGGATTTGAACTGTTATCCTCCATAAAGCGAGTGCAGTGTGCAACCACTGCGCCGCCTCGCTTGGTGAAAATTTGTTCTGTACTAGTTTGTGATTCCCTGTGAAACGTGACAGTGTTTGTGACTGTGTGGTAATTAAATATTGAATGGCAATGAAACTTCAAAATCTGGATACAAATTGTTATGCTTCAGCCATATCATTTCCACAACCCAGGAGCTAATGAGCTGCATTAAGAATACTCAGTTATCGCCACCAAGGACCCTGACTCCATCTGCAAGTTAAATAAATAATTAATAATATGTGTGAAGCTTCCTTTCTTGAATTTAGTCTATGTACATTGCATATCAAGTGGTTTACACTTAGAAGCAATGCTACTTAAAATTATTTTGGCAACGTTAAAAATTAAGGCACAATTTTATAAGCTGTTGAAGCTGCCATGACAGATCTGTTGGGCAACCTTAGAGAGTTACAGGGTTGCACAAAAAAGTGCACTGATCAAAAGGCGTAACTTTTAAAGTTACAAGGGTTTCTAAGAACATATTATGTATTGTGGCTTATTTCCCTTTAAGTATATATTGTAAGATGGCAAGAACTATGCCCCTAACACGAAGTCATTGAAGATCACCTAACTCACATTGAGCGAACAGTAGGGCTGAACAAAAATGACTGACAAGGCACAATGCATCTTGTACAGTATGGAGGTATTGAAATAATTAATGTCGGGTGATGGTTATAAAGCAATTCACACAACATGAAAACTTTGTGGAAACGCATTGATTTACTGGAGGCTAGTTTACCCCAGGGAAGTATTCGAGTTGACTACGGCGTGCGGCTGGGGAGCGGCGAAGGGAAGCGACAATAGGCAGCTTAGGGCGGCTCAAACTCTTGAGAAAGCGGTAACGGGGCGCGGCCACCAGCTGCCTTAAGATGAGTGACAGTGAGTGGGTGGTTGACCCCATGCTGGTGTACCAGGAAGTAGACGGAAAACTTGTACGCCTGTTGATAAATGTCTGTCGACCCGTTTTCAGTGAAACATGCGAGAAAGCCACGCAAAGCTATGGTGGAGAGGTCAACAGAGGTCCAAATATGCATGTTCGTGACTATAGCAACTTCACGCTGAATTCATGGTCCACAGAGTCTTAAGTAAATCAGGTGAAGAGCGACAGAATGAAATACGCCGGCCTCCAATGGGAATGTAGGATCAAGGAATTTGAAGTACTCTCCTGGGAGTCAGAATTCTGGAAAACTTGGTGTTTGTGCAGACGCTAACCTTGATGGGTAGCCTGGGAGGAGCTAAATAGCAGAAGCTGAGAAGAAGGGAAATTTTGTGGGAATTTGTTCACTTCCCAGAGCAGGCATTGGTTGGCGCTGGGAAGCGACGCATAATTAACGCGACTTGCGCTGCAATTGGCATAAGTGATTTTGCTGGAGGGTAAACCGAGGCGAAGAGCGGACTGTGAGAAGTCTCTGTAGGGGTCTTCCGTCCCCAGCTTGTCTAGAGTGCGGACGTGGCGTTCTTTACTCAGCTTGCCTGAGAAACAGTGAGCATCTCTGCAGTTTAGGACTTAGCAAATGGAACGATTGAGCTTGGAGATAGGAAGTTTTGGTTCAGCCATGTACTGAGCAAGATAGCTATGAGTGAATAGACGAGCGCAGCCTTGCATCACCACGAGGTTGGCTGACGTCTGCACAATGACACCACTCCGCCATGCTCAATTCGGTGATATTGCGCCTGCTCCGGCTTGAGTTAGGCCACTGATTAATTTGTTGGATCACGTCGGCAAAGTTTCCACAAGGGTTTCATGGGCCGTGTATTGCAGAATACTTCTTGCACTTTGCATTACACCTGGGTCAGTCGATGAGAATTACTTTTGATTTATCGTGCTTTACTCCACGCAAACGCAATTTATTACCACTGCCTGTTAGGAGAGTCATGTAACATGATGATCAAAGGTCATGAGTTAAAATAAATCTGTGCTAATCGACTGCATCTGTTTTCAATCAAGTAGTTGAAATCCCAAGTCACTTTTGCATCTGGTGTTCTATAGCTAAATATAACATCAATGTGCACCCCTTTTTAACTAAAAGGGATCAATTCTGAACCAATTAATGTCAACACTGCCACTGCAGTTCAATCAGGAGTCACAGGGCCTTATTACTTTCTTTGCGTTATCCGACATTGTGGCAGTTTTGCACTCTCTGTAGATCTGTTAGTCAATTACCTGGGGTGAACACACACCAAAACCAGATAAGTGACAGGTGAGGTGTTGAAATATTCACAAAGACCAGAATTTTAAAGTTGGGGAAATTTGATCTCATGAGAAAGTGAACGACAATCTGCCGTGTAGATATACCGGTGTCACTCGACCCGACCCCTTTTCAGCATCATTTATACCTTCTATGAGAATGGGTGAATGTCTCCTTAAATCTGGTCTTCTTCATCATCTTCACTGTCTTCTTCTTCTTCTTCTTCTTCTTCTTCTCCTTAGTGAGCCGTTAGAGGAACGAATCTGTGGAACAATTCCGTGGATGTGTAGCTGCAATATTGTGGCTGAGGACTCTCTTTGGTCAACAAGGAAGTGGACGAGACGTCGGCTGCCACTGGAAGAGAACGTTGGAGGTCCGGCCCCGGAGCGCTGTGAGCAAGCGGCTGAAGCAGTTAGTGGAAGGCATTCATCTCCAGCTTTGAATGGCGGGTGATGTGGTGCTGCCGGATATGCAGGTATGCGTGGGAGCGGTGGTGACATGCTACAGTATTTGTCAGCTGTGTTCGCCAGTGGAATTGGCCTGCAAGAAGTGGACGAGTAAATCTGTTTGCTCCTTGCCGGATCTCAGTGGTGTATCTGTGACTTGTAAAAGAATATAAAGTGTGTTATTACTGCTCTAAGAGCGTAGCAGAGCGACTGTAACGTGATTCAGTGCCTGGATGGTGTTCCAACGACATTATTTTCGACCCTTCTGGCTTCCAAACCGCGTTGTTTTCTTAGTTGTGGCACTGGATCTGCTGGTTCGGTTGCCTCCTAGATTGAGATAATATTCATTTTAAACTGCACAATTAGTTTAGTTTCGAGTTCAGTATAAGCTGATGAAAGTTCTGGCTTTAAGAAAAATGGCCAACTTTGTTTCCACACTTTACTGATGAATCAGTACAAGTTTAGTGTTTTGGTATTCATTAATTGTGAGGCAACTGTGCATCTTTTAGACTGCAATATATTAAAAGAGTCATTATTTATCTAAAGTGATTTGTAAATGTTCAGAGTATTATTGCCGCCAATATGCATACTATTTTATAGAGATCAAAAAAAGTTTTGCATCACCCCGGTTCCCAAAACTCCCGAAGATAGACATTGACTGTGGGTGTTGTATCACAGACACAGTCCCATTGGCTGTTCAGGGATGTCACTAAATCCTCCCAAAGATGTATACAACCATGCATGAGCAGCGCCTATTAGACGGAGGGAATCAGACTGCTGATCAGTTCCAGTCATCCCACCAGTAAGGAGATACACGGCCCATGTTGTCTGTAGTTCAACAATGCCTAGACGGTTAATACCGCGGTTCGATCACGTCCGCATTGTTACTTTGTGCCAGGAAGGGTTTTCAGCAAGAGAAGTGTCCAGGCGCCTCGGAGTGAACCACAGCGATGATGTTCGGACATGGAGGAGATACAGAGAGACAGGAACTGCCGATGCCATGCCTCGCACAGGGCGCCCAGTGGATGACCGCTGCCTACGGATTATGGCTCGGAGGAACCCTGACTTCAACGTCACCATGTTGAATAAAGCTTTCCGTGCAGCCACAGGACGTCGTGTTACGGCTCAAACTGTGCGCATTAGGCTGCATGATGCGCAACTTCACTACCGACGTCCATGGTGAGGTCCATCTTTGCAACCACGACACCATGCAGGGCGGTACAGATGCGCCCAACAACATGCCGAATGGACCGCTCAGGATTGGCATCACGTTCTCTTCACCGATGAGTGTCGCATATGCCTTCACCAGACAACCGTCGGAGACGTGTTTGGAGGCAACCCGGTCAGGTTGGACACCTTAGACACATTGTATAGCGAGTGCACCCAGGTGGAGGTTCCCTGCCATTTTGGGGTGGCGTTATGTGTGGACGACGTACGCCGCTGGTGGTCATGGAAGGCGCCGTAACGGCTGTACGATATGTGAATGCCATCCACGACTGCCAGTGCAACCATGTCGGCAGCATGTTGTAGGGACATTCGTCTTCATGGAAGAAAATTCGCTCACCCATCGTGCACATTATGTGAATGACTTGCTTCAGGATAACGACATCGCTCGACTAGAGTGGCCAGCATATTCTCCAGACATGAACCCTATCGACATGCCTGGGATAGATTGAAAAGGGCTGTTTATGGACGAAGTGACCTACCAACCACTCTGAAGGATCTACGCCGAATCGGCGTTGAGGAGTGGGGCTATTTGGACCAACAGTTCCTTGACGAACTTGCGGATAGTATACCACGACGAATACCGTCATACATCAATGCAAGAGGACGTGCTACTGGGTGCTGGAGGTACCGGTGTGTACAGCAATCTGGAATACCACCTCTGAAGGTCTCGCTGTTTGGCGATAGAACATGCAATGTGTGACTTTCATGAGCAATAAATAGGACGGAAATTATGTTTATGATGATCTGTATTCCAATTTTCTGTACAGGTTCCGGAACTCTCGGAACCGAGATGATGCAAAATATTTTTCGTGTGTGTATTTATTTCATTGACTCTTTTTAAAACGTTTGGTGAGCCGTTGGCGTCATGAGTACCACAACGCTATTTCAGTGTACCGTCATTTGTGAAATGTAATCATATATGACTGTAATTATGTGCTTGGGAGTTGACTTTGAAGCTTAGTTGTAAAAAGAATTAGAAGATATTTTCTTTAATGTTTTGAAGATCAAAATCAATCTGTTATTGTCTTTGATATTTTGAAGATGAAAAGCAATTTATTTTATAATTAAGTTGTCTCAGCATATTTTATTATTGAGCTGTGACGCCGCGGCCGGCCGCTATGACCGAGCGGTTCTTGGCGCTTTAGTCTGGAACCGCGCCACCTCTACGGTGAAGTTTTTGACCGAGTGTACTGAGCAATACTGTCTTACGCTGGCTGATAGGTGTGGAGCTCTTCCAGTTTACCTCATGCGCAACAGAACTGTCGCTCTTGCTAAAAGTGCCAATTTAAAGCGACACTACAAAGCGACTCATCACCAGTTCCACAAAAATGTTTGCTCTGGGTAGTGAAGTGTGGAAAAACTCCAGGCATACCCTGCTTCTTACAAAAAAAGCACGGGATACCTAGTGCGCTCTGTGAGCAAGTAAGAAAAATATGCAGAACCAGCGTTGCGTGTATGTTGGACGCTTAACAAACATTTTCAGTCTCTGAGATAGTAAAAAAATGTATGCTGGAAGTGGCGGTGGCACTTTTTGAAGAGTAAAAGGACGTTGTTGCCGTAATTCAGGGTATTACATTATCGGCAAGAAGTAATACAAGAAGAACTGAAATATTTGCAGCTACCAATAAAGGTAGTTTGTTCGAACTTCTGAAGAAGGTGCCTTGCTGTGCCATAGCACTAGATGAATCATGCGACGTTGTTGATGAAGAAGAAAGGTCCATTTTCCTGCGATTTTTGGATACTGAAAGTGGAGACCGCAAGAAAGAATTACTAACAGTATTGCCGTTGAAAGTACAGAAGATGTCTTTAAGACTTTTGTCGACTTCATAACAAAATCAAACATTAGTTACGATAAAATTGTGTCTCTTTCGACTGACGGGCCCCAGCGATGATCGGCAAAGAAAAACGACTAGTAAAGAGAATCAAATATAAGAATTCTGAGCTACTATCTTATCAGTGCATAATTCACCAAGCAGCTCTTTGTGTAAAACTGACTCTGAAAGAAGTAATGGATAGGTTGATCAAGTTTACTAACTTTACGAGGTCTCGTTCTACTCTTCAGCAAAGACAGTTCAAAGAGTTTTTTTTCTGAGGGTGATTCGGCGCATTCTGACTTACTGCAGCACAACAATTTTTATTGGCTAAGCAAATTTCAAGTGATTCAACGTTTCTAAAAAATAAAAGAAGAAGATCACCCTTCCGAGAAAGCTGGGTTCACAAGAAGCAAGAAACCATTTGGAATTCCTAGCAAACCAACGCAGTACGCCAGCTGTGGCTTTCTTGAAAGACGTTCTGAAACATTTAAATGCGCTCAGTACCGGGCTACAAGGGAATGGAAATGCGAAACTAATATACATTTGTTACAAGGTGTGTCTTAGTTTCATCGCAAGCTGGATGTCTTTGAAAAGTACATGACAAGTCACTTTCCAGCAATATTTGAACATAAAACATGGACGGATGTGGCTGCGAAGTTGTTCTGCCTTTCAAAGCCTATACTCCAAATGGAGACAATAGACTTGCAGGAAAACTTCCTTGCAAGAGTATAACGCTACATCCGCTGAAGAATTTTACAGTTAACATGGCACAGAAAAATATGAAAGCTGCAAAAAATTAGCTGGCTACTATTTTTGGCTCCACAAGTATTTGTGGAATTTCATTTTATAAATTGACTCTTTTGTAGAACAAGTATTGCTCAATATTAACCTTGAAAACATTATTCGCATAACCTGTTCCCCACGTGAATCTAACTTTAAGAAACTGGCTGAAGACCACAAATGCAATTTTTCCCGTTGTTTTTTAATACAAATTGCTCTGTCTATTGTATTTCATATTTTGTGAGTGAAAATTAAAATAAGTAATAGTGTAAGTAGGTTGTTTGGCTTTTTTATTGGTAACGCCACGTAGCGCTCTGTATGAAAATCACTGGCTGTGCTGTGTGCAGTTTGTGGCTGGTTTGCATTGTTGTTGGCCATTGTAGTGTTGGGCAGCTGGACGTTAACAGCGCGTAGCGTTGCGCAGTTGGAGGTGAGTCGCCAGCAGTGGTGGATGTGGGGAAGTGAGATGGCGAATTTTTGAGAGAGAGCGGATGATCTGGACGTGTGTCCATCAGAGACAGTACATTTGTAAGACTGGATATCATGAACTGCTATATATATTATGACTTTTGAACGCTATTAAGGTAAATACATTGGTTGTTCTCTATCAAAATCTTCCATTTGCTAACTATGCCTATCAGTAGTTAGTGCCTTCAGTAGTTTGAATCTTTTATTTAGCTGGCAGTAGTGGCGCTCGCTGTATTGCAGTAATTCGAGTAACGAAGATTTTGGTGAGGTAAGTGATTTGTGAAACGTATAGGTTAATGTTAATCGGGGCCATTCTTTTGTAGGGATTTTTGAAAGTCAGATTGCGTTGCGCTAAAAAATATTGTGTGTCAGTTTAGTGTTGATCAGAATAGGTAAAGAGCGAAATGTCTGAGTACGTTCAGTTTTGCTCAGCTGTTTGAAAATCAACTAATGTAAGAGATTTATCAGCACAGGAATTCAATAATTTTTCTAAGGGGACGTTTCATTTGGCGACCCTTAGCCGAGGATACCTCACTGGAATATTCTGATTTTTTCTTGTAGTTTGTGTAATTAGTGTAGCTTTTGTTTATTGCTAGCGCGTAATTGTAGAGAGAATCTCCTTTGTAGTTGCAGTCTTTCATTGTTGTACAGTAAAACAGTTGTGGCATGCATGTAGATTTGCACCAAGCGTTTCGCAGCTGCGCTTGCAATTAACTAGATATTATTTTCAGTGTTATGTTAATGTGTTCTCTTATTTTTGCTCTTCAAATTGTGCCTTTCTGTGTTATCGTGTGAAATATTGTGACAATAATGGCGTGTGAAAAACGTAACACTAGGCTCCAAAGTAAACTGAGAAATAATAGTGATGTCGAGCGTAGCTTATCAGCACCACTGTGTAATTAATTAACGGACATTCGAAGTAGTAATTTTGTAATTGTGCATAGGGAAATGGAGCGGGCGGCAAATAAAGGTGTAGACAGTGAAACAAATAGTGAACAGGGAAGCATTATCGATCGATCGGTCGGCAACAGTTCGCCTCAGGAATCCGAAATGACAGAACACAATATTGCAAATACTGTAGACTCAGGTTTTGGGTCCTCACCGTTTTCTCAAATGAGTCAAGACACATTTTCTGCTTGTCAAAATGTGAATGTTGCCGGTGAAAATGCACTGCCAAAAAGCATAGAGAAACAGATTCCAGACACTAATACATTATTATTGCAATTAATGCAACAAATGGAACAAAATCAGAGACAAACACAGCAAAAGCTTCAAAAGTTAGACACAATGGAACAAAATCTTCAAAAGTTAGACACAATGGAACAACACCAGAGACAAACACAGCAACAGTTAGACGCAATGGAACAATATCTTCAAAAGTTAGACACCACACTCGAACAAACACCTGACTATTTAACTACTGAGTTACATACAATCGAATCGAAATGTCAAAAAGTCTGTAATGACGTAAAAACACAAATTTGTGAGCATTTCCAACCTATTTTTTCGCGGCATGAAAATGCATTACAGAATCACGAAGCAGCCATAAAAGAACTGCAAACTATTGTTCATGAAAATCATTAGACCTTGCAAGCTAAAATTGACTCAGTTGCATCTACCGATTCGGTTACGCAACTTGCAAAACTCAGGAAAACTTAAAGGACACAGTAGATACTCTGAAAATTGGGTCAGAAAGCCACATGGAGGAAATTAGTTCATTATCAGAGAAAGTAGTTGAACTTTCGGATCAGCTAAATAATTTATCTACAAAGGTAGATGATAATCTGAATGACACAAAACCGGTAGTCTTTAATGACACAGAAGAGTGCGAACAAATCAAGAAATTCAAACAAAAGCAGAATCAAATTAATACGCAACACCAAAGAGAAATCCGGGAAGTACAAGATCAGCTGACACAGGTAATACAAGAATTACGTATTTCAGAGGACACTCGCGCTCCAATACGGGAAGAGGGACATAGAAATACGGAACAGCCACAAAATAATAGCACGGGGTACTTAGGAAATTATGAAAGAAATTGGCAAGGTACAACGAATTTTGAGATGGAACAGCCGAAACGAAGTAACAATGACCGATATGCGACTCGCCGACATGATGATTTTGACTATAAGCTGTTTATTACTACATGTAAATTCAAAACATTTAAGAATTCTGGCAATGACATTCATCCACAAGCGTGGCTCCATCAATTCTCTCGTTGTTTTCCTCCCAACTGGTCATTAGAGCACAGATTAGAATTTATGTGTGGCTATTTAGAGAATGAACCAGCTGCAAGAATGCGATCGGTCATTCACGATTGCCACAGTGAAGGAGAATTTAATATGCCTTCCTCTCAGCATATTGGTCTCAAGTTACACAAGACCGAGTAAAACATAGCATCATAATGATGTAACATTTCGAACAATCTGAATTTTCCAGTCTTGTGAAATATTTTGAAGACATGTTGCACAAGAATCAGTACCTGTCAAACCCATACAGTCCCTCAGAAGTCATCCGCATTTGCTTAATCAAATCACCTGAACATTTGCGACATATTATTTTGGCAGGACGTTGCAAAGACGACATTTAAGCTTTTCAGTGACTCTTACAAGAATTAGAAATTGACACTGACAATCGCAGAACGCGAAAACACGAACACAAAAATTACAGGTCACATCCGTCGCAATTCCGCGATGAAAGAAATAATAACTGGACACGACAAGGCTATTCTCAAAACACAAATCATGACCAAAACAGACAACACCCGTATGACAACCATTGGCGGAGTAGTAATAATTACAGGGAAAGATCACCTCTCCGCGGTAATGAGTATCACAGAGACAATCAGAGAAACAGGCAATATGGGAACCAAAATAATTATTATCATGGGAGACAGAATAACTATAGACACAGTGGTCCAGCACGCAGTTACGATTCAGGGAGAAATTCTCCACCACGTGACCGACAAGAAAGAAACTATGTAATCTACCGACATGACGACAGACTATATGATCGTAACGACAGACCTGAATTGCATCAGAACTGGTGGGATTCAAACAGGGCAGGGCCCTCTCGACAAGGTGAATTTGTAGAAGTTAGGTCTCCAAATCACAATAACGACACACGTCATCAAAGAGACAATAGGCAATGACTCATACCGCTGGCAGCCACAACACATACTTATGAAACTGACGACGCAACTGCCGTACCGTAAAACATAACAACACTGCATATCCTGTGATTCACATCACAGTAAATGACGTAAAATTTACGGCAGTACTTGACTCTGGCAGTCCCATTTCAGTAATTAGTGAAACAGCCTTTAGCAAATGCAACAAATCGAACGATTGCCCCACACATCCGTTAAGTAAGATTAAATTACAATGTGCAATCTTTGGAAAAAGTGTAGATGTACGCCAACAAACCAACTTAGAATTCTTTTGTCAAAGCCACAGCTTCTCTATGAACTTTCTTATTGTTCCATTATTGTCGACGGAAATTATGTTGGGAGTAGACTTTTTTAATGAATACAAAGCAATCTTAAACTTTCACGATGCTGAAATAAGTTTAGAGAAAGAAGGTAATTCAATAGCTTTAAAATTTGAAGATTGGCTCTCAAACCATGACGAAGAAATTAATTGGCTTTACCTCCTGTTAGTCAACAGTTCGGAATTTTCGACGGAACTTGACACTAACAATCACTCTGCAAGTACTGACAGGGATGATATCGACAGCGCATTTAATACTAATGAGTTAATTCAGACTAAAATTCAAACGATTGAGAACTGTAATGACACTGATAGGCAAGACCTTTTTCAGATTTTTACAAGCACGTTCCACAGTTTTTACTCACAAAACAGGAACAATCAAAGGATTTCAATACCAATTTCGTGTTCGTGAGCATACTAAATTTTTTGTTAGGCCATACGTAATTCCGGCACATTATAGGGACCGCGTTAGAACAGAAATACAATCTATGCTTGACGAGGGCATTATTGAGCCTGCTGTTAGCTCATACAACAATTCATTACAAGTTGTTGAGAAGAAAAATGGCTCGATCAGGCTTGTCTTAGATTCGAGACAAATCAATACTATCATCATTCCTCAAACAGACAGGCCGCAAACGTTGGAAGAACTTCTTCAAATTTTAATGGTGTAAAAGTGTTGTCTTCTATTGATCTCAGATCCAGCTTTTATCAGATCGAACTTCATCCAGAATGTAGAAAATACACAACTTTCCTTTGTTTCGGTGTTTGTTATCAGTTTCGGAAACTTCCGTTTGGTTTGAACATTTCTTCGGCAGCATTCATTCGCGGGCTAAATTCCATATTACCTGAGTTCTTAAAACGTCACATCACCTTATATGTGGACGATTTTCTGAGAGCAGAAGCCTCATGGGAACAACAAAATCGCATCCTCAACAGCGTGTTACATATTTTTGCAGAATCTGGAATTACAGTTAACTTGGAAAAGTCTGAATTCGGTAGGACAAAGGTGAAGTTTTTGGGACATACTATTTCTTCTGAAGGCATTCAGCCGGATCCTGAAAAGTCAGAAGCAATCAGAGCCATTCCAGTTCCAACCACAAAAAAACAAGTCCGCAGTTTTCTAGGTCTCGTAAATTTTTACCGTCGTTTTCTGAATATGCAAATTCTAGTTACACCAAAACTTTGTTCTCTCATTGGAAAAAATTATATTTGGAACTGGGACGAACAAGCACAGTGGGAACGCAATTCTTTGAAAGAATCACTACTTAACGCGCCAATACTAGCTCATCCAGATCTGTCACAAGATTTCTGCCTTAGCACGGATTCTTCTAAAGTCGGTCTTGGTGCCCATTTATTTTAAGAAGCTACAGAAAATGACACTACTGTTCAGAAAACCACTGCTTTTGCTAGCCGAGTGCTAACAAAATCTGAAAAAAGTTATTCCGTTACTGAATTAGAAGCTTTAGCTATCGTTAGGGCATTTAAAAAATTCCGTTTCTTTCTTTCTGGTAAGCACGTAAAAGTATACAGTGATCATCGTGCATTACAATTTCTTATGTCTTCAAAATCAAATCATGACAGGTTAAAACGTTGGGCATTGTATCTGCAAGTATTCCACTTCATAATAGTCTACATTCCCGGCAAGGAGAACATTGTTGCGGACGCACTGTCACGCGCACCAGCTGGGCTTGAGAAAAGTAACACAGAAGGCAACCTCGAGAAAAATTTCAGTATTCTTTGCATTCAGAAAGTCGCCTTTGAAAACTTTATCATCACATCTTTAAAGGACATTGCTCATGAACAAGATAAAGATCCGATTTCGAAAGACATCAGAAGTAAATGGCGTGAAAAGACACACACTAAGATTCAACATTATTATCTGGTTAGAATAACATACTCTTCAAACGCTGCACTGTTGATGACAAGCTATGGGTACTTTGCATTCCAGAAGATTTTGTTAATAAGCTCATTTGGTACATTCATATCAGCTACGCCCATTTTGGTCCACGAAATGTTATCATATTCTTCGAACGACTTGTTATTTTAACAATACGGAAAAGAGAATTCGAAGAGTCTTGTCTATTTGTAAACTTTGTCAAAAGGCGAAACCATCTACTATCTCACATCGTGCTCCGTTGTTTCCTACCATTCCTTCTAAATTAAAAGAATATGCTGCCGTTGATCTCTTGGGACCCCTTGTCAGAACATCGAATAGATTTACGTACGTTCTAGTCGCTGTTGAATTTACTTCAAAATTTGTTTCTTTCACTCCGTTATGTAAAGCCACTGGACAGTCTGTATCCAACGCATTTCTAAAAAATTTCTTACGTGAGATTGGACACGTTAGTAAAGTCATTTCAGATAACGGACCGCAATTCAGATCTGCTGTTTGCTTACGCATGCTTCGGAACCATAAAATCAAACCTGTTTTTATTTCATTGTACTCACCACATTGTAACCTGTCTGAACGGATTATGAATGAAATCAATAAGCTTTGCAGACTTTATTGTCACAGAAAGCATCAGCACTGGGACAGATATTTACACTTATTTCAAAATGTGCTGAATGAAATGCCTCATGACTCCACTGCTTTACCACCTACTCTTGTACTGAAGAATGAAGAACCACCGAACAGAATCAGAGAGCTTGTACCTTTCCCGAATGCACGTAAACTTCGACACAAAGACATAATTGATTTGGCTATTAAGAATATAAAATCTGCAGCAGACAAAAGGAGAAAACTACATGGTAAAGCAAATGCAAAGAAATTATATATTGGTCAGAAAGCTCTCTTTAAAGCTCATTCATTGTCACATAAGAAGAAACACTTGAGTCACAAATTCTTTCTAGTTTACAATGGACCTTACAGAATCCGACGTATACCACATGATAATTGCGTTGAAGTTAAAAACTCTGCGTACTAGGAAGAGCAAAGGTTTACACCACATTTCAAATGTAAAACCGTTTATTGAAAGATAATCTGCTTTTTAGCTTTGTCTTTGCCATAAAACTTTTCACTTCACATTTCTAGTATGCTTTGTCAGACGTAGAAACTGTTACCATGCAACAATGTTTGAAGTTAAATATCCAGTATAATAACAGAGAACCAAGAGAACTTATTTAAACAGAAATTACGAATGCATTGTTATAGTGAACAGACGACACAGTGCTTGTTAGTTGCACAATTACGTAACGACTATGCTGTGAGAGCTACTAATGAGTGGCACAATTTATATTATTGCTTTTGCGCTGGATCTGTTTTGTATCTGCACAGTTTTTCTGAATTCTTCTGGAAAGGAAAACATGTTTTAGTAGTAACTTTGCTTACGGACGACGATAATTACGACACTTGGTACATTTTTTACCCTCAAGTAATGACAGAGATTATCTTATAGCAAGACGCACAATTTAGCGCCGCAGTACACGTATTTGAGTGATTAATTTTGTACTTAAAACATTTATTTTTAAAGATTTTTGAATTACAAAGAAAGTTTTCCATGATACATTTCATTCCATTGCTGTAATCTGTAACACCTGAGGGTATAATTACATTAATCCTCAGGGGGGTACACGCTTACTTTGTGTACCATGTGTTGGCAAGCACAAGGAGCCCTAGCTAACATGGTATTTGCTTATACATACTTAGAACATATACTGCTAATGAGAATTTAATGCAACATTTTGGTTTCCTTGAAAATACATTCTGGATTTAAAGTACTTTCAGAGAAATATGAGATGACACAGTGGTTAGTTTATTTGACAGCTACACGATTATATCACTACGCTACTAATGAGTGGCACAATTTATATTATTGCTTTTGCGCTGGATCTGTTTTGTATCTGCACAGTTTTTCTGAATTCTTCTGGAAAGGAAAACATGTTTTAGTAGTAACTTTGCTTACGGACGACGATAATTACGACACTTGGCACATTTTTTACCCTCAAGTAATGACAGAGATTATCTTATAGCAAGATGCACAATTTAGCGCCGCAGTACACGTATTTGAGTGATTAATTTTGTACTTAAAACATTTATTTTTAAAGATTTTTGAATTACAAAGAAAGTTTTCCGTGATACATTTCATTCCATTGCTGTAATCTGTAACACCTGAGGGTATAATTACATTAATCCTCAGGGGGGGTACACGCTTACTTTGTGTACCATGTGTTGGCAAGCACAAGGAGCCCTAGCTAATATGGTATTTGCTTATACAACTTTACACATCGGTACCATATGTCTCTAACACATAAATTACACAGCTATCTGATCATTTAACTGAAAGAGACAAACATTTATTTTACTACATCAGTGACAGATGTTTCCGTAATTACACCGTTGGATAACTTCACACTTACGAAATTGTATTTTGTCTGTACTTTGTGAACTGATCATATTTTTTCGGAACCATTGTGATGCTATGAGAGCTTTGAATGATGTATTTGGTATGGGATCATGATTTTTAAAGTACGTTTGAGGTAGATGACACTATTGAAATGAGCAAAGAATATTTTTTTTCGGTTTTGAAATTATTGGAGGAAGCTACAACGATTTTGAGAATTGACTGAGATGTTATGATATTATTATGACGACGATGTGTATTATGCTGTTGAGGTATGTTTATGATCAATAAGATGAGAATCGTACTTTAAGAGTTATGAAATGTGTGTAAATGCGTGAATGTATCACAATGCAGGCGAAAATTTTTGCACACTGTTATATTCATAGGATTTTGTTTCTACACATTTGCAACGCAAATTCTCGGCCTGTGAAATTTTTATATGAGACTGTCACTGTAGTGCAAACTGGTGTCGTAAATATTTCGGTAAGAAAGTTAGGTGACCACCTTCACGTAATGCGTCGTGGGCACCCAGCTGTGCGACAGTTGCCTGGAAAAAAGCCGTTAGTGTGTGCCTTTCAGAGGCACAGGTGGAGAAAAAAAAAGAGGCCATTATCCTCGCTATTGACATCTCTTTGTAAAAAGCATCGCAAATACGACACACTCAAACTTGAAAACATATGATTACACTGTGGAGCTCTTAATTTATATTTACTAAAATGCCTAATGAAATGATGAGAAACATTTCTATGTCTATTGTCTTTCTAGTTGAGAGATTGCTCAATTTGTTTAATATCTAGTTTCTAGCTGCACTGCATTATTGGTTAAAATAAAATTTTATAGATGTAGTAATATAGATATTTTATGCCTACAGATCCAGTAAATAATAATTTTATGATTACTTCCAAAAAAACGAGGGAGCACAAAAAGACATTTCCACTTCACAGGAATTGCATACATAATTTTTGTCAGTGACTTGGTAACTTGTCTGCTAGAGTAAGTTCTCATGATGCATCACTCTAGTGTTAAGATGTGACATAGGTATTAAACATGGCCATTTCTACTGAAATATTTTTTCTGCTTGAGCTTTGTCATGTTTAGATATAAGTTATTGCATTTGCTGCTGCTGTTTGCCAGGCATAGTGCTACTGAATTTCACTTTGTATTACTCTGTTAAGCCGGTTTTACTACTGATTTAATTTTCTTGTTGCTCAACATTGCCTTATATTAATTGTAATATTGCAATTGCTTTCCTAATTTATATATACAGCTGCTTGCTTTGTCAATTTGCATTTTTTTCTCATTGCTGTTTGTGTTAATTTGTTATGTGCTGCTGCATTGCCTCGTCCCTTGGTATAAATAACTGAGCTCAGTAGATTTAGGTTAGCTTCAGAGGGGGTAGACTATATAAGAGAATGAGTTGCGATGAATTGGAAGAAATGCATTGAGAAGTTACACGAAAAAAGTACAGAAAGCAGGTATAGATAGAACTTTTTGGAAATAATGAAGAACGAAGGGAGATCTCCGAGAAGTAAAGAAAGTTTTGTTTGCAAAATACTGCAGTAAAACAAACCCTGTCCTTTCCTTGTGTTATCCCACTATGTGTTTGTGTACCCTTGGGTATTTGTGTTCTTCCTGTCTTTATGTGTTTATCTGATGAGAGTTACGTTGTAGAATTTTTCTGATAATATGGTATTTACTTTGTAAAGATGTTTAGACATTATTTATTGTTTTATTTTAATGCTCATGTGTGAATTTGATGTTTCAAAAGTTATTCTGACCTTTTATGCATGTACTTATGTCATAATTCTTGTAACACTGATGTATATGTTTATTTCTATTCTTTTGTAAAGCCCCTATTACTACAAATGTTATCTGTATTGTTATGTTCTTTAATGATGTATTTTGTACCTTTGATATTGTAATCTTATTTTATTAAATTGTAATTGACACCAGTTCATCAAATGAAGTAACTTGTAAGTTACATTTCACTGCACACGTTTCTGTTGGTCATAGTATATGGACAATATGTGAGAAGTAGGGACTGATAGTGTTTGCACGTATGTTAATAATTAAGCAAGGGACTGATTAACAGCATTGCTGGTTCTAAGGACAGTTCCAAAAACTTTGTGCGTGCACAAGTGGTGGTATATGGACTTGCTATATTCTCTGCAAGACTCTTCGATGGTGATTGTGCACCTGCAACAAGGACTATAGTAGGTCTGCATCTTTGATGGCCCACCTATACCATTATTTCTACAAGGACTGCAGTGGGTCTGCACCTCTGGTGGCCCACCAATACCATTCTCTCTACCAAGACTACAGTGGGTCTGCTCTGTGATGACCTACCTACCAACAATCTTGAACTTGGACTGACTCTGCTGTGGGTTTGCTCTGTTGTGGCCCATTACCTGTCTGCATGTCAAGAGTCAGCACTGTCTTTCCGTTGGAAGGACAACACTACTTGTTCAAGACTGCATGGAAATCCATTACTTCCGTGTGCATTTTCTTTTAATGCTCAGACTTTGAAAAAAAAAAAAAAACACTGCAATTTTACTGTGATGGATGATCAGGACTGTCTTTATGGACTGTGAGAAAATTTTAGCTTTTGACCAACATTGTATCAATAAGTGTGTGCATTTGATTTCTTTGTTATTGTAATTATGAAAAAATTTTTCAAATCTGTATTGGCCACTGCCCAAAACAATTTGTAAAATTTTTTGTGGGGAGCATGAGGGCTATGTAAGTAGGCTATTTAGGTCTTTATATCGGTAACGCCACGTAGCGCTCTGTATGAAAATCACTGGCTGTGCTGTGTGCAGTCTGTGGCTGGTTTGCATTGTTGTTGGCCATTGTAGTGTTGGACAGCTGGACGTTAACAGCGCGTAGCGTTGCGCAGTTGGAGGTGAGTTGGAGGTGAGCCACCAGCAGTGGTGGATGTGGGGAAGTGAGATGGCGGATTTTTGAGAGCGGATGATCTGGACGTGTGTCCATCAGACAGTACATTTGTAAGACTGGATGTCATGAACTGCTATATATATTATGACTTTTGAACACTATTAAGGTAAATACATCGTTTGTTCTCTATCAAAATCTTACATTTGCTAACTATGCCAATCAGTAGTTAGTGCCTTCAGTAGTTTGAATCTTTTATTTAGCTGGCATTAGTGGCGCTCGCTGTATTGCAGTAGTTCGAGTAACGAAGATTTTTGTGAGGTAAGTGATTTGTGAAACGTATAGGTTAATGTTAGTCAGGGCCATTCTTTTGTAGGGATTTTTGAAAGTCAGATTGCGTTGCGCTAAAAAATATTGTGTGTCAGTTTAGTGTTGATCAGAATAGGTAAAGAACGAAATGTCTGAGTACATTCAGTTTTGCTCAGCTGTTTGAAAATCAACTAATGTAAGAGATATATCAGCACAGGAATTCAATAATTTTTCTAAGGGGACGTTTCGATAGTACTGAATATAAGTTCTTTCTGGGTTATTGGAAACAAATATTCCTATCTATTGTATTGCATACTTTTTGTGAGTAAAAATAAAATTAAAACGTAGTGAAGACTATAAGCTGTTTTCTAAATTTTTTAATACAAATGAGCCTGTCTATTGCATTTCATATTAGTGAGAGAGTGACAATTAAAAATCACTAAGGAATATGACGTTTCTCTTCTATAACTCGACAAAAATTTTCAAAAATATCCTAACCACATCTAAAATTGCTTGTCGACCCTTGGTCTTTTTTTCCCAGTTAAACAGCTGTTAGGTGGTAAGATCAGCGTTATTCCTTTGGTCTCTCTTTTTTGCGATTGTGTTACTGGTCTCCGTCATCGAGCCTGGTTTTCTGATCGTTGTTATCTATGTCAAGGAACAGATTTCTCTTTGGATTCGTGGTCGCCAATAGCATTTGCAGCAGTAGTAGCTGCAGACGATGCCTGTCACCTGGACGCGATGTTGGCTGCTAAAGATGTCGAAATATGAAACTCGAGAGAGAGAGATACACAGTCCAATCATAGATGGTAAGTGGCAGCATTGCCAGTAAAGAAATGTAAATCGTACTGGGGAGACGCGATCAAACAGTGCAGTCGATGTCGGGATGCAGAAACGGAGCGATTTATCTGAGGTTCAAAAGGTCGTGATAGTTGGCTTTCGAGCCAAGGGTAGAAGGAGTTTACAAACGGCTAAGTTTGTAAACTGTTTGCGTGCTGCCATAATTAACACATGCAGCGTACCGTGAAATGGCGTTATCCAGTATCGGCGCCGAGACAATAGTGGTACACCATGGGCCATAGATGTCAGTGGTTTACGTTGGCTGCGGAGATGTGTAAGGGCGAACAGACATGCAGCTGTTGCGCAAATGATCGCTCGAATGAACCAATTAGCTACAGTTTCTGCCTCAATGGCGGTTCAGCGAATGTTGCGGAGTATGCATTAGTTAAAACTTCCGGGCTGGGAGACCGTGGTCAATTAGTTCAAAATGGTTCAAATGGCTCTGAGCACTATGGGACTTAACATCTGAGGTCATCAGTCCCCTAGAACTTAGAACTACTTAAACCTAACTAACCTAAAGACATCCCACACATCCATGCCCTACGCAGGATTCGAACCTGTTACCGTAGCGGTCGCGCGGTGCCAGACTGAAGCGCCTAGAACCACTCGGCCATACCGGCTGGCGGTCAATTAGTAAATCTACTTCTTCCTGACGTTTCGATGCCAACTGGGTGAAGCATCTTCGTAGGTGAGTCAACGAAACGTCAGGAAGAACAAGTTTTACTGATCGACCATGACCTCTCTGC
Source organism: Schistocerca piceifrons (assembly GCF_021461385.2). NCBI lineage: Eukaryota > Metazoa > Arthropoda > Insecta > Orthoptera > Acrididae > Schistocerca > Schistocerca piceifrons. The sequence continues at coordinate 772,532,021 of NC_060139.1, read as the reverse complement.
TCGGAAGTTCTAACTAATGAGACGCCGGCCCTGAAAGCCTACACGTTATGGTTGCGAAGTACGTGCCACAGCAGCAGTAGGCACCTTATTGATGCACCCATGCTGTCTGCTGTTCATTGGCGATGAAGGATGGAATTTGGACGCCAATATCGCAACTTGATGTCCACTGTGTGGCAACAGATGACCTTTTCTGATAAATCATGTTTTATGCTACATCAGACAGGTGGTCGTTCGAGTGTACAGCGTGAAACATCTGAAAGGAAACAGTCCGTACCAATCGTAAGTGTCCAGGTGGGAGGAGGGAGCGATGTGGTCTGTGGAATGTTTTCGTGGGTGATCTCATCATTTCGGAAGGCACAATAGATCAACACAAATACGCGTCTGCCCTTGGGAATTATGTCTACCCCCGTATGTTTCTTTTCTCGGTACGATGGCATCTTCCGGTAGGACAATGCGTCGTCTCACATAGCTCGCAATGTACATGCATGGTTCAAAGAGCCCCAATATGGGTTTGCTGTACTCCCGTGGCCAACAAATTCTACGGATTTAAACTCAATCCAGAACCTGCGGTACCACCTCAATCGAGCTGTTCGCGCCGTGGATCCTCAGCCGACCAACTTAGACCAGCTGGCCACGTCACAAGGCTCTGTGTGGCTGCACTTCCCTATCGGTTCCTTCCAGAACCCCACTGACTGTCTTCTTGCACGACTCGCAGCGATCCACGCTGCTTAAAGAAGTTATTCAAACTTTCGACAGGTGATCACATTAACATGACTGGACAGAGTATTATGGAGCAAAATATGATTTGGCTCAGCGTAGTAAGAAGACAAAGCCAGCACCTTTGACCTAACACTAATAAGATGGCGCCACTAAGCTGAGCGATCATTAACGGAGACCGTGATTTCGTCATGGAGCAGCGGACAGCAAGTCACACGAGAACAAAAATGATAAAAGAGATATTGTTTTGCTCAAGCTATGGCAGTCGAAAGTAAGGTTCATGTATGTGTGAGATCGATGACCCCTCTATACAATGTTCGATTATGACTGTAGGACGTGCAAAAGCGATAGTGACACAAAAAGAAATAAAACGTTAACAAGCAGATTTCAATCCATGTCAGTAAACATAGACTTAAGAGGCAAAACATCGCGATCTCTGCCCACCGCGAGATTGCGCCTGGTTGCGTTGCGGACACCTAACTCTGTAAGGGAAGTATACATGAAGGTATACATGGAGACCAGAGACCAACAGGGAATCACTCTAGCGATAATACTCGTCGCAAATGGAAAAACCACTGACATCAGCGACTTTAACAGAGTGCGAATCATTATGGTCCGAACCCTGGGAACGAGCATCGCAAAATCGCCGAAGCTTGTCGGCTGTTGGCATACTACTGTCGCGAACATCTATGCGTAGTGGTTAGGGAGGGTTAAACCACTACTGGGCGACGCTACCAGTCAGATATTTTGTATTATTGGGAAAATGATCAAAAAATTTTATTGTTGCATTTTGAACTTTTTCCTGATCCACTGACAGCTTGATCAATGGATAATAAAGGTCATTTTCCCCTCTAGTGTCGTAGTTATGTACATCACTGTTCTCCTCAAATTTTGCCGGGTTAGGTACGACGAATTTCATTACTGAATATAAGTATTGTGACGGCGCATTTAAAATACTTAGCTTCTTGAAGAGATATCTACATGACGTCCGTGGGTGAACACTTCCTGATCACTTTTGCGCGGTCAATACTTTCTTTCTAAGTCATGAATTAACCCAGAAAATTATTTCTTATGTTTTAGTACGGAAATATGTAGAACATGTAACGAGGCTGATACGTTTGTTTCCAAGATTAGCAACTGTCCGAAAAGGAAAGGTAGCTTAACTTCATGGTTCGAGAATTTCAGTAATATGCTTCTTCCACTTCAGTACGTACAACCAAAAATTTGTAGCATTCTACACTATTTACTGACCCCTGCTTATGTGCTACATCAGTTGTTATGACTCTCTGTTGTACAGAACTGAAAGCAGTTTTTTTTTTTTTCAAAATTCAATGTGAGACTGTTTTCAGAGAACGACTTACCAATTCAGAGTGTATCATGGTCCACACAATCAACCGCCTTGGAAAGATAATGAAAAATACTAACTTGCGATTTACTATTATTTAGGGATTGTACTATTTGATGAGTGAATGTCTGAACAACATTCTCAGCTGAGTGAACTTTCTGAAATACAAACTGTTATATGCTAAGTAAATTGTTTCCACTTAAGTGTGCGACTGCTCTTGAGTAGATTACCTTTCTGCAGTAAGGAAAAAGAACGACTACTGTTCAAGACTTTCTTATCTTTCTCATTAAGTCGTTTAATAAGACTGTATTTTAACCTGTCTGGATAAGTTTCCTGTGCCAGTAATGGATTGCATACATATAGCTAAGGGCGTTACTCATTAAGTTTGAATATTTTTTCCGAATTCTGTTTGGAATTCCATCAACATCACATTGGCTTTTGTCTCTTTAAAATTTTTTTAGCTGCATTTATTTCAGTGAAGAGTGTTGGTGCTACTTCTAGTTGCTTGAAGTTTTGTGGAATCTTCAATACATTCTCTTTCTTCTCCAGCAGGACCATTTAATCCTACATTTGGTGCTACAATTAGAAAGTGATTGTTAAAAGTTATTGCACCTTGTGAATTATTAATCTTGACATTGTCACTTAGGTTAATTGTTAAGGAATCTTGTACACTGACTGGCTTTCCTGTCTCCAGTTCGACAATGTTCCGCATAGTTTTAATCTTAGTATCGGCATCATTTGTTTCTGTCACGACATACACACTTCTAGACATTTTAATGATTTTCCTTAAAACACGACAGTATTTTTAGGAGTCTGTTAGTATTATGGTATCTTGGCCTACTCTGGCCTTTACATAAATTTCCCTCCTCCTTTTACATGAGATTTTAATTCCCTTAGTTATCCATGGCTTATATGTTTTTAATTATCTTCAGGATCAAAGCAACTTTCAAATATTGACGCAAATGTACAACGAAATATATTGAATTTAACGTTAGAACCTCTTTCTACGCATACCTTATTCCATACCACCCGTTTTTAGCTTCCTCTTCAAGCATTGTATCTTGTTTTCACTAATAAGCCTCATTGCTTCTTATGAAACTGCCTCAGGATTGTAAGGCGTCATATTGTTTATTTCCATTAATCGTGCATCATGATCAGATATTCCGTTAGCAACTGGGTACAATTTAACTGGCACCATATGAGCACTGTCTACAAAAATGTTATCAATCAATGTTCCACTGTTTAGCTGCACACGAATTGGAAAATTGACTACTGAAACTAGATTGAAATACCCAAATAAATAGTTCATGTTTTCATGTCTGTATTTTTAAAGAAATCTGTGTTTATATTTTCACAAACTACCAACTTTTTCTTCCTTTCTGACAGTTAGCTCAGTAATATATCTAGATTTCTCATAAGTAGTTGAAACCTTCCTAAAGGGGATCTACTTACTGTTACAACTAACAGAGAAGTATTCTGCAGTAACTAACAAGCAGATGCTTGTAGCTTCTTATCAACACCAAAATTAATTGTTTCAATATTTTCGTCATTGTGTCAAATTCTTACATGTGTTGCAACTCTTCTTTTATCCGTGTTAACTCTGCATGAAACTGATGCAAGTCTATAATCCCTGACATTTAACTTCTCCATCTCATTAGGTACATGGCGTTCAGAGAGGCACATAACTTGTCACTTCAGAATTTGCCACATCTTCTAGGCATGCAATAACCTCATTTATCTTATTTTCCAATCCTCTAATGTTTTGACGAAACAAAGTAATTTTATTTTTTTGGATACCTGTTACATGCATCGTGGTCTTGTACTGCTCCAAATCCTCAGACTACTGGAATCAAAAGAGTACATTTTTTGGTTAGAGACAAGTGACAGAGAGAGTATGCTTGTGGGCCCCCTTATACTTTCTGCAAGGTGTTCAGATAATCTTTCCTTCCCCCTCTTATTCAGGTGCAGGCCATGATAGCAGAATAGATGGCGATCTGTGGTGTATCTGACGACAGAATCCCGCGCTGGTACACGCAAAAGTGTTCCGGAACAAACTATGTTGAACGTTGTTTAATACGTGACTCCGCAGCAAACGAACCGCATGTGTTCCCACATTGACCGAACGACATTGTCAATTAGGTGCGACTGCAGTGAGTTCAGGATCATACAGGCTGGAGCGTGGATGAAGGGAAACGTATCACCTAGTCGATCGAATCTAGTTTCTTATTACACCAGTCGATGGTTGTGTGTGGATAAGCCATCATCAATGTCTTCCCCGTCGAGGATGGCATCCTCCGGCACGATAAATGTCCGTGTCTCAAAGTCAGAATAGTGCTAAAGTAGTTTGAGGAGCGTGATAATGACCTCAAGTTGATCTCTTGACTATCAAACTTGCGTTATCTGAATCCGATGGAATGCATGTGGGACGCTTTTGGACGCCAGCTCCGTGGCCACAAACCACTGGGAACAAATTTATCCAACATCCAGAATGAGCACAGAAGATGCTTTGCAGATGAAAGCGAAATGCTTCTGGTGAAAAATTCTTTTTAATTAAATGCAGTAAGCTTAAGATGGAGAAACCGGTAATAATAGATTTTAACAGCTGTTGCGGAAGATGACCGTTCAAATAATTATGTTATTCTAGTACTGATGTATCTTAATGTAAACTTTTTGTTTACTAAAAGAAGCTGACCTGAGCAGAAAGCATTTTTTATTTAAATTAGATTAAATGAACGTCTGTGAACGGAAGTAATTTAGTACGAAAGGTGTATTTCATTGTATTCAGAAAATATTTTATTACGTGAAAATATTTACAGCATGTATATTGATAGATTGGACTGATTTCACTGCGCCGACAACTTATTAGAGTATTGCATTGTCGGTATACCAAATATCAAGGTTTCTCCTCTAATTCAAAATGTTCAAATGTGTGTGAAGTCTCATGGGACTTAATTGCTAAGGTCACCAGTCCCTAAGCTTACACACTACTTATACTAAACTATCCTAAGGTCAAACACACACACCCATGCCCGAGGGAGGACTCGAACTTTCGCCGGGACCAGCCGCACAGTCCATGACTGCAGGGCGTCAGACCGCTCGGCTAATCCCACGCGGCTCTCCTCTAATTAAATGCTCAAAAAGAACTTGACCAGACTAGCTAAATAGTTCTGAAAGTTTATTAAAGTGAAACAATACAGAAATATACGACTATATTTCAACTTATCGGTATAGTCAGTATCATCTATGACTTTTAGAAACTGAAAATTACCTTAAACCGCAAAGTAAACTCTATGGTTTTTATAAGACGCAAGTCTGAGTGAACGTTTTTATTTTACTTACGCTCATAATTGAAAATAAGGACGGTGTTTAAAACCTATCAACAGAATTAAGGGAGCGTTACATGCATAAAGCGATGACGTGGTATTATCTGCGGAAACATCGCTGAATTAATAAAGCAAGAATCATTAAACGCTGTCTACGAAGTCGAGACAAGGCGAGCACTTCGATGGATTGTGGGAATTAAAATATTGCATCACCACAGCGCGTGTGTAAGTCTTAGCGGTAGGTGGAATTGAAACTGGTATATACAGATAGGAGCGTAGTTATCGTATAATGTCTGCACGCGTTTTCAGTACTGTCACCGATTTTCCGACAACTAACAGTTTAAAACAAATCAGATTTGATGTTTCGAATAAATGACTGTTTTTAACCTAGAAATTTGCGTTCGTATTTGTCATTTGGTAGCTGTGTCCACCTATAACTGTTTCACTTATATTGTGATGTAAACAGTGGAAGATAGACGATAAGATAGTCGGTGCTTACGTGAGAATTGTTGCTAACGCCTAGACAGCAGAATTCTCACAGAGCATTCATGCAGTCTTCTTCGATAAAGCTACTCGAATTTCCGATGAGGCAACATCTAATTATAAAGCTCTTTATGCAAATTTGTTCTGTCTTTCCTTCTCTCAATCCTTCCAGATTCGTCATGATTCGTCCACGTGCCATGACAGTGGCAGTAAATAGGTCTGCATCTGGCTATGATTTGCACTAAGTTTAGGTGTTTTGCACCCCCGTACAAGTAATTGTTAAATGTGATACTAAGCTATCCAAACAAGGATAGTCGATCGTTAATTGGCATCACTATTACTGGACGGTGGTGATTTTGAAGTTTCCAGTTTTACAGCTTACATACCAAAGTGTTACAGATAACACAAGAGAGAGCAAAAGCTTTAAACAAAGCACCTTAAGCCTTACCTTCAGAAACAGCCTTGTTCATCTGTAAGATGTTCTGTTATGCAGTACCAAGCAACCATGATAGCAATGGAGAGGTCATAGCGTGTAACTCCAGAACAACAAGACGAAACACAGAGTGGTCATTCGACATATGGTTCAAAGACATCTGATGTTCATCAAATCCTTATTATATAGCAGAATATAATCAAGGTGTCAATGATTGCTTGAGTGCCAAGCACAATTTAGTTTCCCTAATTTGCAATAAAGCGAAATGTGCTTCGTGTAAAATAAAGACGTCGAAAGAAATAATTGTTCGTTTTGACTGTAACTCGACTGATGACCTCAGAAGTTAAGTCGCATAGTGCTCAGAGCCATTTGAACCATTTCTTTGACTGTAACTTTTATTTATTAACTACTATAGTATTACAATACTGTTCATCACTTAACTATAAAAGACTGTGCCGATAATACACGTGTGTGTGAAATGTTAAATTTCCTTTCAGTGCAGACATTACAACAACTAATTGCTAAACACGAATTTTCTGTCTTTTTTGGTCCCACAGAAAGCATGTTTCATTACTCGGCAGTAAAAATTTTGGATATTTGTGGTAAGTTCCTATGGGACCAAACTGCTGAGGTCATCGGTCTGTAGGCTCACACACTATTTAACCTAACTTAAACAAATTTACGCTAAGGACAACACACCCACCATTCCCGACGGAGGACTCGAAGCTCCGACGGGACCATCGGCAGTCTTGTACCATTAGCAACCTATGCATTTTACCTAATCTTATACTCTACCATAAAATTCCTCGTGAAGGTTTTTAATCACAAAAACAAAAAAAGCAAAATTACTTTTAATTTCGCCATTACATGATAATGCTCTCTGATGAAAACGAGTGTACAAGACATCATAATGCTTTATGTAAAATTAACTATATCGGGTAGCTGTAAAGACAGTCATTAGTTTTCTTTTTCATACACTGACAGCCCCTACTACGTCTTTATACAAGTAGAAATGTCTTTGCTGTGTTCCTCACATTTCTGTTATCTTACTTGGCATTACATGGGAAAAGCTTAAGACAGAAGGCCCTTATTTATCGTGATAGCCGGACCTAGTAAAAAAGTCTTTTTGAAATATATAACCCACATTTGACTCGACAACAGATTTTATTCCACAATCTAGATTTCGACCTTAGGCCTTTATCAAGTGTTACAAGCATTAAAAATCATTAGACTTGAGTACAACACCAGTCACTGTCAAAACAAGTATCTTCGGTTGTATAAACCAATTTTGTCAAACGCAAATGCCAGAATATTTGTATAATAGGCTAATTTACTGATACTTAAAACGGCTTTTCCACTTGATGTGGTTGTGGAATATAATAGATGACCAAATCACAGGTTTTACATTTTGCTACACTGTGTCGAAGCAACCCCTGTTTAGCAAAGTTAAAAACCTGTGATTTGGTCATTTATTACGACACTCACAGAGTGAATAGAATGGCACAAGGTCCCTCTAAAGCCATCCCAAAGTTGTAACACCCTCGACCCACCTTTGTTGAGCTCTTTGAAAATACTCCTGTACAGAGGCATCCTTTCACTGATTCCTAGTTACCACCGTAACAAGCATCCCTTTCGACACCCCTTACATTTTGCAGGCAGCCAGCAAGCTTTAGTTCAGCGACGCAACGCCGCTCAGATGAGGTGTTTTGAAATGATTGCCTGTCAGCCTGTCATATCACCACTTAAAAATCCGCACAAGGAGATTTCGAAAGTGCCCAACAAATATGCGGGCGGCACTGAGAGGGGAAGGGGTGAGGGGGGGGGGGTTGCCAAACTGAGGGACCTTAGAGGGACCGTATGCCATTTTATTCACTCGTGTGAATGTCGTACGCATCTGCGATCACGTCAGGGGTCGGCGGGAAACAAGAGTGCTGAAAAAGTATAAACAAACTTTGCTGCAATGACTTACGTTCATATTTTCGTCGAATGGTTTTGAAATGTACCTAGTGGTTCCAGTCTGTATACAGCAGCAAAAATTGTGGCCGCGCTATATTTGAAAAGCGTCAAATCACGTTCATTGGGGCTGCAGCCCCACGGTGTCTTTGGAGACTGGTTTCGTCGTCTGGGAAATGTCAAAGATTTTGCAGAACGTCCCTCTGTTGCACATCGCACTGCAAACTATCATTCTCGACCATGAAATGTGTGTAAATGAAGTCCCCAAGAGAAGAGGTGGTTTCATTAATGTGCCTTATGCCACCTCCTGAGCCACTTTCATGCCGATTGAGCGGTGATGTGATTATAATGTCTCCGCCAGCTCCCCACAACAAAACCACATGATTTCAACTCTGGGCGTAGCGGTTCTAACCTCCACTGCAGAAGCTTCTTGAGAACTGGTGAGACAAACTGGTCAGACACCGATAACGGGAAATGTGAAGACTTTCCAATCGTGTGACACATTCACGGTGGCGCTGGGCGGAATTGTGGAGAAAGTGGGTGTCAATGTGATCTCAAATGAATTTCTGGGCTCTGGCCTACTTTTCACATGTGTCTGCATCTTATTTGAAGCGTCGCGATACTGAGGGTGGTATCGC